>NC_073639.1:16170000-16770000 GCF_029407905.1 Bubalus kerabau | reverse complement strand
GTTGCTTTTAGTGTTTGCTATGTTCTAGGCACTGTTCCGGGCTCTGGTGTAGAGTTGTGGATGGGACAGACAAGATTTCTGTTTTCATGCAGCTTAAAGTTGAGATGCTCCACAGAATATGAAAAGAGAAAAATATAACTAAACTCTGGAGCACTCTGTTAATAAAAACAATATATGGAACTTCCCTGGTAGCCCAGTGGTTGGGACTTTGCTTTCCCATGCAGGGGGTGTGAGTTCGATGCCTAGTCAGAGAGCTAAGATCCCATATGCCTCGCAGGCAAAAAACCAAAACATAAAACAGAAATATTGTAACAAATTCTATAAAGAGTTTAAAAATGGTCCATATAAAAATCTTAAATAAAAAAGCTTATAAAGCATCATTTCATCAATAATACAAGATTACCATGGGGATAAGAAATATGCCCTTGCCTGACAACACCTGGCTGTAATCTGACTGCATGTTAAATCATACGTTTAAAAAGATATCAGTCAAAACTAGAGAATAGCAATGTTGAAGATAAAACCCCCAAAATGGAGCTGCTGAATCAGGTTGTATAGATCAATGACACCAGTACACCAATACTCTTGTGATTGAAATTTGGACTCAAATGGAAATTGGTCTATAGAGAGAATTGTTGACAAGTCTGTGTTACATTTTTATAACTGATCAATAAATTGGCATTCTGGTCAATCTGTAGAAGTATGTTTAACCTGAATGTTTACAAGAGAGATCATATATCAGGTCTGCAAGGCCTAGTACCTGCCCATCAGGGTGGTCCCAGGCTTTCTCCCTGAGACCACTGGCTTTAGGGTAAGTTCTCTTTCTGATCAGCAATTTGCATTAATCAATAATCATGAGATATTTGGAAGCTACCTTATCAACTATCCCTAGTGAGGAAAATAATGATTTGGGATGTGAGGTAGGAAATGGTTATGTCAAGGTTTATAATAAACCATTTTCAACAAAATTGGCTGATATTCCTAAGAACTGTCGAATAGACTAGAAAATGAAGGAGCAATTGAACCCACAACTTTTGACCCTTTTGTAAGTGTTGTTGCCACACTTATCAGTAGGAACAGGCTGACACAACCAATGGAATGCAGACATTTCTCATTTATCCCAGCAAGCTGAAATAGTACATAAGATCAAAAAGGAAGCATTCAGCAGTTCAGTCTTGTCTCCTTTTTTTGTGAAACTGAAAAGAACCAAAGTAAGCACATTTGAATTTGGCATAAATGGGACTAAGAATATTTATCATAGACAGCTGAATATTAGTCATGAGATCAAAGCTGTTCCTTCCAAGTTTAGCAGAAAAACACAAAGAATTTGATAAATATCGAATTATGCTATACGGCAACTGCTCATACTTGTAATATAATCTGCTTTTTATGAATTTCTTTCCTTCTACTTTAAAATCAAAGCCCATCACCAAATGCAATTTAAAAAATACTACATTGAATTGCTTTTCATCTCAGCTTAGGGAAGAGTTTTACTTGCTTTCATACCGTCATCTTTAGCAATTTTTCTCCTGAATAAGAGGGGGGGGGAAAAGCTTGAAATTTCCAGAGAAATGTAGTGAAAAATAAGCTGCCTGGAGAATGATGTGGTCATGTCAGACATATCACATATATTACTCTTCAGTTAATGTGTTTAAAGACATCAAATTAGATTATGGTAATTATTTTGGAAATTTGATTTTTTATTTTATGGAGCTTTCTATAAACTGGAGCGTATTTAAGCACCTGAAAACACTGGTCAGTTTTTCTAAACTTTGCACATCAGGATCACTTGGCTGGGACACAGGTGGATGGTGGAGGGGGTGGGGAAGGGTCAATTTTAAAATTACCTTATTCCCACCCATGAGAATCTAGCCCCCTAGCTGATCATAATCTGCCATCAAAATTAAGAACTACTATTCTAAAAAAGAATTGTGGTAACATAACCATCAAAATTCTCGAAATTCAAAAGGCATTTAAGTTTAGGTTAGGTTGCCAGATGAAATAGAAAATGCTTATTTAAATTTGAATTTCAGATAAACAACAAATACAAATACTGCAAAGGCACCCTATGTTTTTATTTACTGACAGCCCTAAATTAGGTCCTTTTTTCTTTTTTTTGCTTAAAAATTCTTTGGAATAAAGTTGTTTACCTACTCTTGGAGCTGCTTAGAAACAGACTTCTTTGATTTAAAACAAAACATATATCATGTGATATTGCTTATATGTGGAATCTAAAAATTGGTACAAATAAGCCTATTTACAAAGCAGAAATAGAGTCACAGATGTAGAAAACAAACTTATGGTTCGGAAGGGAAAAGACAGGGGTGGGGATAAACTGGGAGATGGGGATCGACATATACACACTACTATATATGAAATAGGTAGCTAATAAGAACTCTACTCAGTGCTCTGTAATGACCTATATGGGAACAGAATCTAAAAAAGAGTGGGTATGTGTCTATGTGTAACAGAATCACTTTGCTGTATAGCAGAACACATTGCAAATCCACGATACTCCAATAAAAATTAATTTAAAAATGAAAAACTAAACAAAAACTGGGTAAAGGTGTTAGATGTATTCCTTTCCTAGATCCTAAATCTGTTCATCTCCTCCTAACACTTCCAAGTTCTCCCTTGGTTGTGTCTTGACTTGCATCCTTAGCAGGGAGGGGCAGGGAGAGACAAAGCTACACCATCTTGTTGAGACCCCAAAGCAAAGTACATTTCTGCTGTCATGATTAGAAGTTACATTTCATTCAGAAAAGTAAAAGAAGTACTCTTTGTATATTAAGTGAAAACATCAAGAAACTGGGAGATAGCTGCCGCTAACATTATGTATTCCTTTAAAGCCTGCGTGCGTGTGTGCTACATCACTTCTGTCCTGTCCGACTCTTTGTGACCCTATGGACCTTAGCCCGCCAGGCTCCTCTGTCCATGGGATTCTCCAGGCGAGAGTACTGGAGTGGATTGCTATGCCCTCCTCCAGGGGACCTTCCCCGCCTAGGGATGGAACCTGCATCTCTTACATCTCCTGCATTGGCAGGAAGGTTCGTTTCCACTAATGCCAGCTGGGAAGCCTCTATTTCTTTCCAACTTCTAAATAAGTACATTAGATAGATGTAGACCTAGGAATCAGTACTGGGAGATTTGATAACTGAGGCAGAAAACTCTCAGATCTGCTGTCTTCCCTGTTTTCTACCGTGTATCTCAAAGAGGAGGAGCAGTGACCATCTCAGCTTCACATACTTACAGTTTCTTCCCTGCCTAATTATCCAGTTCTCCCTAGACTATTGATTATGTAACTTTTCTCATTTATTTGTGATGCTGTCTTTCCTATTTACAAATTTTTGTTCATATTGTGAACCAGGTATTTTTTTATTGTGCCTTGTAAGTAATTTTGCTGTTATAAAGAAAAGTTCTTAATGTTTATCAATTTGTTTTATTTTGACTTCCTTAGTCAAGTTTTTAGGAAAGAAGCTTGTCAAACTTAGCAACCCCTTCTTTGGTGAGACTTTATTCCATCTCTAGAATCTCATCCTAGTGAGTGGAAGTGTTTTGACACCAGGACATAGGAGAACAATCAAGGGATTTGGGTCCTTTGTGTGTGTGTGTGTGTGTGTGCGCTCAGTCGTGTCCGACTCTTTGTAACCCCATGGATTGTAACCCACCAGGCTCCTCTGTCCATGGAATTTTTCAGGCGAGAATACTGGAATGGGTTGCCATTTCCTCCTCCAGGGGATCTTCCCCACCCAGGAATCGAACCCACGTTCTATTTCACCTCTTGTATTTGCAGGCAGATTCTTTACCGCTGAGCTACCTGGAAAGCTTTTTATTCCTCATCAGATACTATCAAGTACGTTCAAACAGTCCTCATCCTGCTTCCAGCCCTCTTGTGAAGGAACAGTTTCTTGGGACCACTGCCTTACTCCTCACAAAACGGGGGTGTGCAGACCCTTATTCCTACCTCCTCTGGGTCAGAACCTGTGTGCTCAAGGTATCCTTCCAGTGATACATGTTCTGCGGTGATTTCCAAAAACCTAAGTTTAACCTCATTAAGGCTAACTTGTATACCTACACACATTCTCCTGTATATTTCAAATTATCTCTAGACTACTTATAATACCTAATTCAATATAAATGCTATATAAATAGTTGCATGGCAAGTTCAAGTTTTACTTTTTGAAACTTTCTGGAATGTTTTTTTTCCAAGTATTTCTGACCTCATAATGGTTGAATCCAAGGATTGGGAACCCATATGGAGGGTATGGAGACCAGACTGTACTGACTGTTAAAAAATCACTTTTCTACTTTTTTCCCTTACTCTTCCCACTTAAGTATTGATAATATCCATAAATACTATAGTTCTTTTTAACTTCATAGAAATGGAATCATATAACGTAAAGTATTTTATATCTAGATTCTTTCACTAAATATTATGTTTTTGTGATCCATCAGTGTTGATCTGAAGCATTCTTATGGTTACAACTTTACAGAAATGGTTTTTATTTCCCACCCCTGCTCTGCTCCAAACCAAGGCAACCTACTGTGTACGTATGGCTGAGTGCCTTCTCTGTTCACCTGAAATTATAACAGCATTGTTAATTGGCTATATACCCCAGTACAAAATGCTTTTGGTGTTAAAAAGAAAATTAAAAAAAAGAAGAAGCTGGGTATGTTCATCGCCAGTTCATCCTTCTTTTGGTATCTTGGCTTTAAAAAGGAGGGATCTCCTCTTAGATCCTCACCTTGGGTAGACCCTGGGCTTTCATTTCTGTTTTTTACACTCTTCGAAGCTACTAAAGCCAACATTTGCCTGGTTTAGGAAATGTTCTTAGGGCAAAAGCAGTTCAAGTGCTCTGCTAATATTTCCGGGGTCCCTTCACTATTTAGATTTTGGCCTGGAAATTCACTGTTTTAAATTGCTCTTCCCTCCAGCTGGGAGAGTTGGTCTAAGCAATATAGCCTTCCATATTATGGGAAATGGAGGTCTTTTATAATAAAAAATTATATTCAATCTGTATTTCTATCCCCATTTTCATTCCAAATGCATTAATGTGTGCTTATATGTGTGCATTTCTTAATCAGAATTTCCTAGTGCATTTTTGTATTATTTTTTCCTCCAGAGATATAACTTGAATCACTTACAGCTCTAATATTTTTTATTTCCTAATTCTTTAATTTCTGCTTTTATCTTTATTTCCCTTCTAATTTTTTTTTTAATTCTCTAACTTATTGAGTGGAACACTTAGTTCATTTACTGTTAGGCTTTTTTTTTTAATATTGAAAAATTTTAAATAATGAATTTCTTTTTGAGTTTATCTTTGTATGCATCCCATTAGTTTTATTATTTCATATCCTTCTTTTTTAAAGGGTTTGTAATTGTAGTTTTGATTTCCTTTATGATCTAAGGCTTATTTGGAATGATTTCCTTCCTCAATTTCCAAAGGATTGCTTTTTTCATCCTTGTTTGACCACTTATTATTAAATTTGGATATATTTTACTATTTTTAGAGAATGTGACCTTTTAAGTTTCAGATTTTTAAAAAGTTTACTGAGTTTTTTGTAGCTTAATATATTATCATATATATTTATATACATATGACATATATATGTTTATATTTAACATATATATTCATTTTATATATATACATATTTAACATACGTTTTATATCTTTGTCAAAAAGAAGTAATGCTACATTGGGTCTAACATTCAGGATATACATAACATAGATTAGATAGATATACAGATACTAATTTTTAAAATTATACTCATCTAAGGCAATTTTTTTCCTACTTGTCAAGTCATTAATTCAAACGACAGGTATCCCTATCTTCTTAGGGATAATATGTTCAAGGCTATACCCTTCTAAATTTGAAGACATTTTCCTTTACATTAGGGGCGTCCCTGTTAGCTCAGCTGGTAAAGAATCTGCCTGCAATGCATGAGACCCTGGTTGGATTCCTGGGTTGGGGAGATCCGCTGGAGAAGGGATAGGCTACCCATTCCAGTGTTCTTGGGCTTCACTGGTGGCTCAGCTGATAAAGAATCTGCCTGCAATGTGGGAGACCTGGGTTTGATCCCTAGGTTGGGAAGATCCCCTGGAGAAGGGAAAGGCTACACACTCCAGTTTTCTGGCCTGGAGAATTCTGCTGGACACAACTGAGCGACTTTTACTTTCACTTTCCTATACATTACTTTAGAAAACTTAATATTTTCACTAACTAGTGATACTCGAAAGAGTGAAGCACATGATTATTGTCTGTTTTTATTCCCTGTACATCTTTCAAACTAAATATATACCAACTATACCACAGTTGAATACATATCAATCATGGTCTTTATAGATCTTGTCTCTCCAATAAATAACATGACAATTCATGCCTTGGACGGTCACTGTGTCCATTTTTTCCTAGTAACCATACGTTTGAGGGAGAAAATGAGCAAGAATGGTATCTCTAACTAGTATTTTGACTTTGGAAAGTCTCTCCCTCGCTCTTTACTTCTTCCTTAATCATTATATTGATAAAGTATAGGAATTTAATAGGAATGAAATGACTTCTCATAGAAAATTTGAAAATAGTATCTGCAATATTAAAAAGCAGAAAAAATGGTATGCAACTCCATCACTCCAACACAACAACTATTAACTAGTCTTCCTTGTTTCCTTCTATTTTTTTTTTTCGAGAATTGTTTTTACACAATTGAGATCAATTTTGTGTCCTGACTTTTCTAGTACTTCTTTATTATTTTTTATATCATAGGCATTTTCCATTATTTAAAAATTCTCCATCAAACTTATGTTTAAATGCTTCAATAACATTCCACTATTTACTAAATATTTATTTAATGATAGAGTATCATCTTTAATATCTTTGTGCTATAAATAACATTTTGATGAATGTCTTCTTTTTTTTCCTCCAGTAGTACAGTGGACCCTGAAATTTCAAGTGCATCAGAAGCATCTGCAGAGCCCCTTGTCCAGAGTTTCTGAGTCAGTAAGTCCAGAGCAGGCAAAGAATTTACATTTGTAATAACTTCAGGTCGTGCTGATGGTGCCAGAACCACAGTTTGAGACTCATTGGAACCACTGTAACGAATAGAATGTGCAAGGATTTGCTTCAATAAATGTCTGAGAAGCAATGCTTCTTCCTTCCACAATAGGTTGTATCTTTGAGATTGCAGGGAAAAAATTGTAATGCTTATTCTTATTAGAAAAGGAAGTAGTGATGTCTATTTAAAGGTTCTCTTAAAGTCTTTTAGTCACTGGCTTGTGCTAACCCATTTGCATTTACTGTGGAATCTTACTGGAACATTCATCCATTTGACCCTGGAGCTCCATCACTATACAGCTGGTCTCTTTCTTTATTATTTTTTTTTTGGTAGGTCACCTGCTCTCATTTAATTGATTTCCTTTGGTGTTTTCCTTCCTGTGGGAAGTCTCTGACATCTGTCCCACATACTTCTCTATGAATACAAAGGCTCATCTTTTATCTTTTTATTTTTAACTTTTATGAGTCAATTACTCTTAACCTTTTTATAGTTGTGCTTTTTTCATGCCATATGTTTTAAAAAGACCCTCTAGACTGTAATTCTTTATGGTTGCTTTTTTAAAAAAATGTTATTTTTTAACACCTTTAATTACATTCTGTTGACATTTATATTTAGGTCTGAGCCTAATATGTCAAATACTAGGAACACATGGCTTCTCACTTCATTGGCACCATCATGTGGTGAATTTGTGTATCACATTGGAAAATCTGCTGTCTATAGTGAGTCAAGGTGTCATATTGTCACATCCTTATGATGAACTTAGAGAGGTCATCATAAACTGGGGGATCTACAGTAATCCCTTTACTTTAGTAAATAGCAAAATGGGAGCTGATAAACATCAAACATTAAGCATGTGGACACTGGAGTCAAGGACATGAACTCAAACCCTGGCTCAAACCACTTATAATGAATACTACAACCATAGGTACCAGGTTAATCTCCTTGAGCCTCCGTTTTCTGCAGAGCATGGGGATACCAGTAGCATCTATCTCGCAGGGATGTGAGAGGAGCAGTTAACATTATGATAACAGTTCACAATGGTCATTAAATAGTTTAATAATATTAGCTATCATTGTGTTGTGCGCTTAGTCGCTCAGTCATGTCCAACTCTTTGCAACCCCATGAACTGTAGCCCGCCAGGCTCCTCTGTCCATGGGGATTCTCCAGGCAAGAATACTGCAGTGGGTTGCCATGCCCTCCTCCAGGGAATCTTCCCAACCCAGGGACTGAACCCAGGTCTCCCGCATTGCAGGCAGATTCTTTACCATCTGAGCCACCAGGGTAGCCCATTAGCTATCATTGCTGCTGCTGCTGCTAAGTAGCTTCAGTCGCGTCCAACTCTGTGCGACCCCATGACGGCAGCCCATCAGGCTCCGCCGTCCCTGGGATTCTCCAGGCAAGAACACTGTAGTGGGTTGCCATTAGCTGTTAACAAACCCTCACGTTTGGTTTTTCCTTTATATTCCAACTCAATAGGAAGAGTATCAGGAAAGAATAATTCCCCTCACTTTTTAGAAAATTATACCACAATGGTATATTTTTAGAATGATAAGAAGTAGCTTGAAAGGGACTTCCCTGGTAGTCCAGTGGCTAAGACTCAGTTCTTCTAGTGCAGGGAGCCTGGGTTCGATCCCTGGTCAGGAGCCTTGATACCATACGCCACAACTAAAGATCCCGCATGTTGCAACAAAGACGGAAGATCCTGTATGCAGTGACTGAGACCCGGTGCAGCCAAATAAACAAAGAAAGAGAAGCTGATTGTGAATAATTATATTTTTTAAAAGTAGCATTAAGTTAAAAACTGCAAAAGGTAGATACTGAAAAGATATTTAAAATAATTTTTTTTTTTTTTTTAGAAAAGAAGAAGGAAACTACTGGAAAAAAAGGTCTTCTTAACTCTACTTACAAAGTGAAGTTTGAAAAACATCTGGCTAAATTAACTATAATTTACAGTCAAAAGAAATAATTATCAAGGGAGCAACTTAACATTGTTTCCAAGGGTGGGAAAAAAACTTTCAAATATTAAAAATGATTTATAGCCTCAAATCTTTCCAAAGATCTATTAAAGAGAAATGTTTACTTGTATAAATCCTTGAGAAAAAATACACTTAGGACAAATCTAGGTGTTGGAAATTTTTCTATTAAAAATGAATTTTAATTATTTGGTTAGAAAAACAGAATGAAAAAGTTACTTAAGATCAGTGAAAATAAACCATGTGAGGTATTCCCTACCCCCTTAAAACCATATATCATGACTGAGTGGAATCGGGGATCTTGCCAGAACCAGTCTTACACGCAATTTCCAACTGTGGTTTCCTCAGATAGTTAGCATCATTCAATAAGTTTTTGTTACACCATTATGCAAATTTACTCTATGTTCATTATCTTTCTACTTATTAAATTCATCAAAAGCTATCCAGGACCAGATTTTTTGTTTTGTCAGCTACACAGTCTTGTTCCCATATTCTTCATCAGCATTTATAGACTGTGAGGGAAAGAAAACAAGAAATGAGGATGATTTCATGAATTTTAAACATGCTGTAACTCTGTTTCAGTGCAATATTCCAGGGTATAACAGCTGTCTGCCACTGCTCCCAGCATACCCAGTCTCAGGGCGGTGCCGAGTTGGTTGGAATGGGGATTAACACGTCCATAATCAATTCTTACGTCATTCAACTGGTTGTGCAGAGCAGAAAAATGTCCTCTGTGTCAACCTGAACTTCTGTGGCAAGCAGTCTAGAAAATCTAAGCCTTTGATTATTGAAATTTGGGGATGTTCCAGAAATCCCTCTATTATTGACTGCTATTTTTAACTTCATTGTGGCCAGAGAGCAAATTTTGCATGAGTTGAATCCATATAAACGAGTTGAGACATATTTTTGCCTGGAGCATGGTCTGTCTTGGTATATGTTCTGTGTGCACGAATATGGTATATATCTCCATTTACCTACATCTCCTTTCATTTCAGCAATGCTTTGTACTTTCAGAGTAGAGTTCTCACCTTTCATTGAATTTATTCCTAGGTATTTATAATACTGTTATAAATGGTACATTTAAATTTTTCATTTTCTAATTGCAGCTTGCTATCATAGAGAAATATTGATTTTTCATATACTGATCTTTTACCCCATGAGCTCACTAATTTCAATGATAAATTCTAGTAGATTCCAAAGATAATCTACATGGGCAATTTGTTAATTTAAAGACAATTACTTAATTTAATCTATTAATCAAAAGGCAATTAATAGTTTAAGAATTAGCCTTTTTATGTAGACCACTGTGAAGAGGCAGTTTTATTACTCTTTTCTAATCTTTATACCTTCTATTATTTTAGTTATTTTTCATCTACTGTACCATAAAAGTGAAGTCGCTCA
Organism: Bubalus kerabau; assembly: GCF_029407905.1. Classification (NCBI taxonomy): domain Eukaryota; kingdom Metazoa; phylum Chordata; class Mammalia; order Artiodactyla; family Bovidae; genus Bubalus; species Bubalus kerabau. Next base: position 16,759,575 of record NC_073639.1, on the reverse strand, counting down.
GTCGTGCCCGACTCTTTGTGACCCCATGGACAGTAGCCTGCACCAAGCTCCTCCGTACATGGGATTTTCAAGGCAAGAGTACTGGAGTGGGTTGCCATTTCCTTCTCCAGGGAATCTTCCCAACCCAGGGATCGAACCCAGGTCTCTCACATTGTAGACAGACGCGTTACCATCTGAGCCACCAGGGAAGTCCCTGGACCTCTGAAACACAGCCAAATAGAAGTGGTAAGAGCAGACAGTCTCGCCATCTTCCTCATAGACGTGACTAATTGACCACTAAACACGATAGTAGCTACTGGTCTTACAGTACCTATACATGTCTTCATAACATAAACTCTGTTCTAATTTCTAATTTTCTGATTGTTTTTGTCATTAATTGGAAATATATAAAATTATTTTTTTTATTCATTGAGATATCACAGAATTTTTTCTCTTTTATGAATGTTGTTAAATTACATTGTTTGATTAAATATTAGACCAACCTTGCATTTTTGGAAAAACTCCAGTTGACCATTGTATCCTTTTCTATATTGCTGTGGCACCCCACTCCAGCACTCTTGCCTGGAAAATCCCAGGGACGGAGGAGCCTGGTGGGCTGCCGTCTATAGGGTCGCACAGAGTCTGACACGACTAAAGCGACTTAGCAGCAGCAGCAGCAGTGTCCAATTTACTAGTATTTTGAATAGGATTTTTGCACTTATGTTTATAGATGTGATGGTGGTCTGTGATTATTTTCTTCTAATGTTGACTTAGATATTTCTATCAGGGTTATCCAGTTATTATAACATTTATTGGTAGTATTTTCTCCTCTCTTTTCTCAGAGAGTTCATGTAAGATTGACATTATGTGCTCTTTAAATGTTGAGAGAATTTACCAGTGAAGTCAGTTCGACCTGGAGTTTTCTTTGTAAAGTGGTTTTTGATCATGAATTCAGACTCTGTAGTAAATGTACAACTACTCTGATTTTCTATTTCTTCTTGGTTTTGGTAGATTTTGTTTTCCAAGGAATTTGTTCATTTATTCTAAGTTATCAAATCTTATTGATCTAAATTTGTTTATAATATTCTCCTTTTAAGATTTGAATTAGAATTTTTTGACCTCAGTACTACTGATGGAAACAGTGACAGACTTTATTTTCTTGGGTTTCAGCATCACTGCAGATGGTGACTGCAGCCATGAAATTAAAAGACACTTACTCCTTGGAAGAAAAGCTATGACAAAACAAGACAGCATATTAAAAAGCAGAGATATCACTTTGCCAACAAAGATCCATATAGAAAGCTATGGTTTTTCCAGTAGTCACGTACAGACATGAGAGTCAGGCCATAAAGAAGGCTCAGTGCTCAAGAACTGACGCCTTTGAACTGTGGTGTTGGAAAAGACTCTTGAGAGTCCCTTGGATTGCAAGGAGATCAAACCAGTCAATTCTAAAGGAAATCAACCTTGAATATTCATTAGAAGGACTGATGCTGAAGCTCCAATTCTTTGGCCATCTGATGCGAACAGCCACTGGGAAAGATTGAGGGCAGGAGAAGGGAGCGACAGAGAATAAGATGGTTGGATGCCATCACCAACTCAATGGACATGAGTTGGAGCAAACTTGGAAAGATAGTGAAAGACAGGGAAGGTGGCGTGCTGTAGTCCATGGGGTCAGACATGACTGAGCCACTAAACAACAACTATTGGTATTTGGAGCAAGAAAACTCTAGTGGGAGACCGTTCCATACGTTGCAGAATGTTTAGCAGTATCCTGACTTTTCCTTGAGGGATGCTGATAGTGAGAAAACCAAAAATGTCTCTCAGTTCAGTTCAGTCTCTCAGTCATGTCCGACTCTTTGTGACCCCATGAATTGCAGCATGCCAGGCCTCCCTGTCCATCACCTACTCCCAGAGTTCACTCAAACTCATGTCCATCGAGTCAGTGATGCCATCCAGCCATCTCATCCTCCGGTGTCCCCTTCTCCTCCTGCCCCCAATCCCTCCCAGCATCAGAGTCTCTTCCAGTGAGTCAACTATTCACATCAGGTGGCCAAAGTACTGGAGTTTCAGCTTTAGCATCATTCCTTCCAATGAACACCCAGGACTGATCTCCTTTAGGATGGACTGGTTGGATCTCCTTGCAGTCCAAGGGACTCTCAAGAGTCTTCTCCAACACCACAGTTCAAAAGCAGCAATTCTTAGGCGCTCAGCTTTCTTCACAGTCCAACTCTCACATCCATACATGACCACTGGAAAAACCATAGCCTTGACTAGACGGACCTTTGTTGGCAAAGTAATGTCTCTGCTTTTGAATGTGCTATCTAGGTTGGTCATAACTTTCCTTTCAAGGAGTAAGCATCTTTTAATTTCATGGCTGCAATCACCATCTATAGTGATTTTGGAGCCCCCCAAAATAAAGTCTGACACTGTTTGCATTGTTTCCCTATCTATTTGCCATGAAGTGATGGGACCGGATGCCATGATCTTCGTTTTCTGAATGTTGAACTTTAAGCCAACTTTTTCACTCTCCTCTTTCACTTTCATCAAGAGGCTCTTTAGTTCCTCTTCACTTTCTGCCATAAGGGTGGTGTCATCTGCATATCTGAGGTGATTGATATTTCTCCCGGCAATCTTGATTTCAGCTTGTGCTTCTTCCAGCCCAGCGTTTCTCATGATGTACTCTGCATATAAGTTAAATAAGCAGGGTGACAATATACAGCCTTGACGTACTCCTTTTCCTATTTGGAACCAGTCTGTCGTTCCATGTCCAGTTCTAACTGTTGCTTCCTGACCTTCATATAGGTTTCTCAAGAGGCAGGTCAGGTGGTCTGGTATTCCCATCTCTTTCAGAATTTTCCACAGTTTATTCTGCCAAATGTTCCTTGTGGACCAACAGCTCTGGGTGAGAATCAGTGTTTTAACATCGATAGGATCTTTAGTGATCTTTCACTCCGTGTACTGGTAATTTGTCTCTTTATTTCTTGTTAGGAGCTTTGTATGGTGTACTAAACAAACCAGGTTCTGCCCTAGATTTGGCCCATGGATCATTTTGCTGACCTTGACTTAGAACATTAACTCTTTTGTAATGGTGGTGATTGGTGGTTTAGTCGCTAAGTCGTCTGACTCTTTATGACCCCATAGACTGTAGCCCACCAGGCTCCTCTGTCCATGAGAATTTTCCAAGCAAGAATACTGAAGCGGGTTGCCATTTCCCTTCTCCAGGGAATATAATTTTTCCCTCTAAGAATACTTTATCTGTCTCATAAATGCTATGTGGTGTTGATGGATATTAGCCAATTAATGGCTATGGAGAGTACTGTTTATCTACGTAGATAACATATGGGCATTATTAGTCCAACAAAACTGCTTACAAATGGATTTTGGGTTCTATGAAAGACAAGCAAAGAACAATATTAATATAACAATATAATACAATTTAATCACATATACTCTCACAACTAGTTGATATAAATTCCTATAATTTGGCAATATTGTTTTTTCTCTTCTAGCTAGAAAAGCCAGTCTGCAACATCCAAGAATGTTTACCAGGATGAAAAAACCATGATTTTACAGGACCTTATCGAGTATTGATTTGCTGCCACCTGCTGGGAGGCAGATATGGGTTTCCAGCATCCTTAAAAGGTGAGAATGATGACCTTAGAAATTGTAAAACTTTGCTTATCCCATAAAATGAAACATAATATATGATATATGTACCTTTAGACTTGGAAGAAGTCAATAACTCTAGGATAAATTAACTACATGTAAGGAAAATATGATGTGTATAAAAATGAAAGTATTATTTTCCATTTAAGAGAAATTAGATGGCATATTTACTTTTACCATGAAATGATATATAACAGTTCCTGAAAACGGTGAGTTCCTCAGGTACTGATTGTGGATTTGTGTAAAGGTAATTAATCACTTGACTGGGGCTTATGGAGAAGCTTAAGATCTGAAGAACCACTGCCAAATGAAGATTATAAAAAAAAAACTAAGTCTAATGATAACATTGATTGTGATAGGCAGCAGAATAATAGCCCCTCAAAGCCATCCTCGCCCTAATTCTCAGTGCCTAGAGGGTGAAGCCTTGAGCCCAGGGAGCAGAACCAAGAGCCACAGGGGATGATGCCTAGGCCTTGAAACGTTATGCAGACTGCCAGACTGGAGTTTGTAATTGTCTGGGCTTGTGACTCCTTCCATTTTCTCCCTTTTTGAAAGGTAATGGTTATCACTGCTCTCTTGGACCTCCTCTACGTTATTCTGAGAGCCGAGAACTTGTTCTCTAGTTTCACAGGTCTACAATGGAAAGGGACTTTGGCCCCAGCATGGATTATACTCACTTATACCTTAGATGTAGATGATATTTGGGATTTTTGAGATTTAGATGAGATACCGTAATGGGTTGAAAATCTGGGGGACTTAAAGAGGGGGTGAATCGATCTTGCATGTGAATGGACATGAATCTTTGGGAGCCAGAGGGTGGACTGGGACAAGCAGAACAGCCCCTCCCAGAGATGGCCATACTCCAATCACCAGAATCTGTGAATAAATTACCTTATGAGAAAAAGTGACTTCGCAGATATGATCAAGGTTAAGAACCCTGAGATGGAGAGATGATCTGGGTGGGTCTAATTTGATCACCCAAATCTTTAAAGTTCTTTGACCAGTGAAATCTTTGACCAATGTTACTAGCTTTGAGGATGGAAGAAAGAGGCCAAAGCCAGGGGATGTTGCTGCTGCTGCTGCTGCTAAGTCGCTTCAGTTGTGTCCGACTCTGTATGACCCCAGAGACGGCAGCCCACCAGGCTCCCCCCTCCCTGGGATTCTCCAGGCAAGAACACTGGAGTGGGTTGCCATTTCCTTCTCCAATGCGTGAAAATGAAAGTTAAGTCACTCAGTTGTGTCCGACTCCTAGCGACCCCATGGACTGCAGCCTACCAGGCTCCTCCGTCCACGGGCTTTTCCAGGCAAGAGTACTGGAGTGGGGTGCCACTGCCTCTAGAATCAGGGAAGATCAAAGCAGCAGCTTCTCCCTAGAGCCTCCAGAAAGGAAGCAGTCAGCTGATGCCTTGATCTCACCCGCAGAGAGACCTGTATTGGACTTTAGACCTGCAGAATGTTAAGATAATATATTTGTGTTCTTTTAAAGCACCACGTTTATGGTAATTATCTTACAACAGCAATAGAAAATGAATCCAGTAATAACAGCTAACATGCTATGCTCTTGCATTACAGCACTGCATCCATCTAACTCTCTTAAGAAAGGAAGCTAAAGCTCATCTGAAATTATATTAGGAAATCTGGCCTTGGTTACCTCTCTGATGTCATCTCCTACTACTCTCCCTCTTGCTTCTATTATCCATTCACTCTAGTCTCCTTACTATTCTTTAACTATGCCAAGCAAGCCAGTCCCTATTTTTAGTATGTGCTTTCCTTAGATATCCACAACTCACCCCTCACTTTCTCAGGTCTCTTCTCCAACGTGACCTTCTCAGCGAGGTCTTCTTTTTCACCCTATATATGCCCACACTTACCTGGCACTCTCTAGTCCCTAATTATTCTATAATACATAGCAATTACAATCATTTTATTTGTATTGGAATGTTGATTCTGTTTTGTTTTTTTTTTCTTGCTCCCTAAATATAAACTCTATGTGAGCGGGGGCTTTATCTATATCGAGGAGAGTTGTATCTTCAGAACCTAAAATAGTGCCTGGCACACAGTAGTCACTCAATAAATATTTGTAGGCATAAAGGAACATTTTTAAAACTATTGACAGATTATAAGAATTCATTTATGATAAAATTCTCAGGCAGAATACACAGCATAAAGCGGGGCAGATAATACACATTAACATTGCTTTGGTTGGCAATTAATGGACCTCAGTGTACAGATGCAATATCATGCCTTGAAGAATGAGATCATTTCTCAAATGACTTCCTATATATAGTTCTTAAATATGGTACACCTTTCTCAAGGTCAGATTATAAGAAAACTACTATACAAATGAGGGCTTCCCTGGTAGTTCAGCTGGTAAAGAATCCACCTGCAATGCAGGAGACCCCGGTTCAATTCCTGGGTTAAGAAGATCCCCTGGAGAAGGGATGGACTACCCACTCCAGTATTCTTGGGCTTCCCTGGTGGCTCAGAAGCTCCACCTGCAATGCAGGAGATGTGGGTTCAATCCCTGGGTTGGGACGATTCCCTGGAGGAGGGAGGGCATGGCAACCCACTCCAGTATTCTTGCCTGGAGAATCCCCATGGACAAAGGAGCCTGCAGGCTACAGTCCATGGGGTGGCAAAGAGTCGGAAACGACTAAGCAACTAAGCACAGCACAGTATATAAATGAATTTTGCATTTTCTTATAAATAAACATAACCAATGCATTTTTAAAAGGTAAGTGCTAGCTACATTTTTTCCCAACTTTTTAAGTGTTAAAAAAAATTTCAAACCTATAGAAAATTTGAAAGAAAGAACCACAATAATTAACATAATGCCATATTTTCTCTCAGGGCTTCCCTGGTGGCTCAGATGGTAAACAATCTGGCTGCAATTCGGGAGACAGGAGTTTGATCCCTGGGTCCGGAAGGTCCCCTGGGGAAGTAATGGCTACCCACTCCAGTATTCGTGCCTGGAGAATTCCATGGACAGAGGAGCTTGGCAGGCTAGTGACTAAAAAAATCCATACTCCTATCCAAATCATAGTTGCCCACTAATGCAGACAAGTACTGTCTTATCTTTCATGATATTGACATGATTGAAAAGTCCAAACAAATCACATTCTGAATTAAACTGTTTCTTCACAGATTCAAGCAGTGTTTCTAAATGTTAGAACATTAGAACAGATTCTAAATGTTCTGACAAGAATGCTACACCACCGTACTTCCAATAATTTGTGTTTTACTCAGTATTGATGCTAGAGTTTTTTTTCCATGAAGCAATTATTAACTTTTTGCAAAGTACTAATGTTCCATGGAATATGCTTCAGGGAACACTTAGATAAGGAAAAAAAAAAAGTGAAATGCACTAAAATGTTTTAGAGTTTGAAGTGAAAAAGCAGGTAAGGATTAACAATCATTTTTAAATTACAAACTTCATTTCCTTAGGATATGCAAACTGAGCTTTCATAAAGTTTTCCAAAACCCACCACAAAACACTGTTCTAATGCTCAGCTCCTGGCTTAAAGGAAGAAGCTTCTCCCAGATTCTATTATTTGTTATTCAGGAGCTAAGATCTAAAACCAGATTTGTCTGCTTACATGTTCTTTCCATCAGCCCCTCTCCCTCAGCCTTCAGTTCTAGTTTCTGTAATTGACTTTTCTTGGATCTACAATTACTCTGGGATAAAAGTGGCTGTCTTTTAGTCTAAATAAGAATAATAAAGATGATAAGGAAGACTAACTCATTTTTTATTGTTCCATATTCAGTAAGAATCAACAAATAACAGAAGCTCTAATCCCTCCCACAGGCATGCAATTATGCAAATCGTATGCGGGGGCCTGGGATTTCGGCTCCAGACACTAATTGTAATATTATAATTAGGAACCTATTTACGACTATTTTTATTCACTGTAATTTGATCCCTGCTATTGCCTAATGATTGTCTTTACTACGTTACAGCAAACATATGGAAGATACCAGTATTTCCTAAAAGTCCTAGAACTCAAGCTCAGGTTTTACTATTCTTCCTCGTGAAAGTGAAAAGAGAAAGTCACTCAGTCGTATCCGACTCTTTGGGACCCCATGGACTATACAGCCCATGGAATTCTCCAGGCCAGAATACTGGAGTGGGTAGCCTTTCCTTTCTCCAGGGGATCTTCCCAACCTAGGAATTAAACCCAGGTCTTCTGCACTGCGGGCGGATTCTTTACCAGCTGAGCCACAAGCGAAGCTCAACTCTTCCTGGTAGCTCAGTGGTAAAGACCCACCTGGCAACGGCAGAAACCAGAAGGAGAAACCAAAGGGAGAAACCAGGCCAGAAGGCAGAAACCAGGAGGAGTTCAATCTCTGGGCAGCGAAGATCCCCTGGAGAAGGGAATGGCAGCCCACTCCAGTATTCTTGCCTGGGACATCCCATGGACAGAGGAGCCTGACAGGCTACAGTCCATGGGGTTCCAGAGTCCACCACGACTTAGCTACTAAACAATAACAACAACAACGGATCTAACAGGTTTCCAAAAAACTTAGTTACTATTCTGACCCCCAGTGAGGTCGCAAATAGTAAGCATGTTCGTTTTCACCTCCACTTTAGGCGAGAGCCTTCTCTCTTCGGGTGACTTTCAGGCGGCGGTGAGCCTGGGTCCTTGGTTTTGGTACAAAATAGGAAATAGTAATCAGTACAAATGGGTAACTTTTAAGAGAAAAAACTGCGAGCCCTTCAGCTGTTACAAACCACGCCATGCTTTAAAAACTCAAGTTGTATTTCAACTGAACACTGAGCATTCACTCCCACAGGTTGGAAATTGTTTGCTGAGTTTTAGTTCCCTTAATTTCACCAGATTATCAAATGACCCATGTCTCACCCTCCACCCATATGGTTATTTTTTTAATTAGAGGATACTTGCTTTACAATATTGTCTTGGCCTCTGCCATACATCAATATGAATCAGCCATAGATATAGATATAGGGGAACATATGTACACCCATATACTTTTAAGCTTCCAGGAAGCGTTAGGAAAAGGTTGCGGATGGGACCGCCGCTGGCTGCGCGGACCCGGACCGGACTCGAGCTCCATCTCCCCGGCTTCGCGAAGCGCCGAGGTTGGGAGAGGAAGGACTTTACTCTCCGCCTTTGGAGCCGTTGGACAGGAGGGCAAAAGCTATCCCTAAAGACCGTCAACCGCCCTTCTCTGCTGAACTTCTCAGACAGATGTCCGGCGCCCCGCGGGTCGCCCCGCGGACCTCCCCACCCTCGAGAACGCCGCCAGGCCTTCAGGCTCCCTGGACCGCCGTCACACTCCGGAATCCCGCGGCCACGCCCGCAGGGACCCAGGCCACGCCCCACGCCACCGCCCAGCCCCGGGTCGCTCCCCGGGGCCCCAACACCCGGCAGTGGGCGCTGCGCCTGCGCTCGGGAGAGCGCGGGGCGGGGCGAAGCGGCTCGCCGGAAGGGGCGGGGCAGGAGGGCGCTGCACTTTTACGGCTGCGGGCGGGTGAGTACGGGGCGGGGGTTGCGCGCCGCGTCCGGATTGGGGCCAGGCTCGTGCCTCAGGCCGCCGGGGGCTCAGCTCTGCGTCTGGGGCGCCCCCTGGGGAATTCGGGGAAGGGACTGTGATTGAGTTCGATGATGATGGGGGTGCGGGAAACGTGTGAACGAGCAAGCGTCGGCAAAATGGATTCACAGGGAAGGTTGGTTGGTTTCCTCCTGAAAAAGGAGATTCTCTGTGAAAAGCGTGTTCCATTTTTCATTATTTTGGACAAGCTTGTGATTTTACCCTTGTGCCGCAGTAAGACAGTTTTCATAAGGTGGCTCGTAGTTTGCCGCTGGTAAATGGTTAACTAGACGGTGGCCTGTAAAAAGGCACTGTAGTTCAGTGTAGCAACTACCCAAGCGGGAGGTTAAACCTCGTCTTTAACGGAATAAAAATCAGTAAATAAAAATAGGGCTTAGACGGGAAGTCGCAGACAGCATCAAGTTTCGGTGAAATACTGTGCCGGGCGTGGCCTAGGTCTCTTCCAGCAGACGTACTGTGTTCAAGTAATTTGTGTTTATCATTATGAAAGATAAATACAAATTGGTATTATGAAAGACAGTCTAAGCCAAAATGGCATGAAATTTTTTAATTACCTTGAGAGTTGTGCCCTAATATACTTTGGAAAACAAACACTACTTGGTAGAAAATCAGGAGTTTCCCAAAAGCCTGTGTACATTTCTACTTGTTTGGGGGGTCTATAATGTCCAAAATGTTCTTTTGTGTAGTGAAAACCCATATCGTTTTGTGCTTAAGGTAATGAAAACCAGGACAGTTCAGTTCCTTTAAGGGCTGTGTTCTATTAGGAGAGCCAAAAAATAAAAATAAAAAAAGTTGCATAAGAAATGTAAGTTACGGTTTGAGATATTTGAAGACGTCTAAAAACCTGTATTTGGCATGGAAAAAGCTGGAAACATGTGCCCCTCCACTGATTGTTGCCATGTGGGAATGTGGGTCCCTCATGCACAGATCTGACTTTCCCCATCACAGGCCAAAAATCTCTTTGTAATATTTCTTGATTTTTATTGTTATTGGCAACCAATCTTTTATGCACTCACATACCCTCTATGGCCAGGAACAGCCAGTTTGTGACATCTGCAGATTATCACCTGAGTACTCAGAAATAATTGGAATTAAGAGAGGAAAAAGTTCCTGGAAACTGTGTCAGGAAGGGATTTAAGAAAACAGTGGGATTTAAGCTGGGTTGAAATGGAGAGGTGTCATGGAGGAGAAGAAGGTAACCAAAGACGACTTCCCTGTTGGTCTAGTGACTGGGACTCTGCATTCCCAATGTAGGGGTCCCCGGGTTCAATCCCTTGGTGGGGGAACTAAGATCTCACAACTAAAGATTCTGCATGCTGCAGAATACATATTTAAAGACAGAAAGGAGAATGTAACCAGTGAGTAAAATCTCAGTTGGAAAGTGAATAGCAGGTTTGGAAGATCGTAAGTTAACTCTCCTTAGGAGAAGTCTGAGAAGGCAAGTACGATAAATGGAGGAAAACTGGTTTGGGAGACTCTTCAAGACGAGACTAGACTTTATCCTCAGGCACTGGTTCTCAAATTTGAGTTGACATCATAATCACCTGGCAGGTTTGTGAGAGAGTGGCAGGCATGGCCCCCACCTTGCTTTCAGAAGTTCTCGGGTGGAACTTGAGAATTTCCCTCTTGTCCATTCTCAGTTGCTGGAGTTGCTGTTGGTCTGGGGACCACACTGAGAACTACTGTCCTGGCATGGGGGAAACTGTTGGAGGAATTTGAGGTGGATTAGCAAGATCACATTCATGGTTCAGTATAAGTCTTGCTCCGTCTTCCAAGATGGAGGATTGGGGAAGGGAGGAAAGAGAAGGAAAGAAGGTTCCTTACAGTTGGTTAACACCTGTTGGTGCCAGGCCCTCTCATGTACACAATTTCATTTCATAGTCTGACTCTGGTGTGTAAGTCTTAATATTTTCATATGGAGAGTAGTAGAGATTGCCCAGGTACTATAGCTAGTCTCAGAGCCCCTTAAGACCAGTTCAGATTTGAGCTAGGGTAATAGCAGTGGAAATGAATCTAAACATTGGCTGGTGATAGAATTTAGAAAAATCGAGACTTAGCCAGAAGATTGATACCTTAAAGTAGAAGTTGGGAACTCAGTCCTAACTGGAAGAGTAATATAAAAGGTAAAGTGGACAGAGAACTTTAGAATATTCCCTGCGTGAGTTCAGCGCATGTTCTGTATTACTCTTTTATAACAATGACCTAGTTAAAAGTTGCTTATTTAAAAAGCCATTCTGTTCTATCCAGATTTTCTGAAAATTATTTGAAAAGGAGAAAGTAAAGCCTCCACTGGGGGTGGTAGTGGTGATTTAGTCGCTAAGTTGGGTCCAACTTGCGACCCCACGAACTGAGCCCTCCAGGCTCCTCTGTCCATGGAATTCTCGAGGCAAGAATACTGGAGTGGGTTGCCATGTCTTTCTCCAGGGGATCTTCTCAACCCAGGGATCGAACCTGGGTCTCCTGCATGGGGGTGGTGGGAGATGGTAAACAGATGGATGGCATCTGACAGCCTAGCTTCACATTAAAAGTAATTGGCTTGGAGAAATGGAAACACATGGTGTAACACCACTTTGCCTGTATGAACTGTTGTGCTGCAGACACTGACCTAATGTATTGATTTTGGAAATCCTCTCTGCTGTTTCTTGCCAAAGTAGTTATTGAAATTAAGAATATTCATTGGATCAATTTCAAGACAAATATTCCAAGTCAGAGTGGCTGCTGCCGAACAAATTTTTAATGAAGGAAAACATCCATATATTGAAATCAGACTTTAAGAAGGAAGTCTTAAAAATACATTTATACAGTGAAATCTAGAAAAATGTAAGTTTTCAAACATCAGTCAACTAAGTAATCAACATAATGGAGTTATACATACAAAATTATAGCATACCTTCATTCATTTATTCTGTGACTGATAAACTATGTTGTGGATCCAGTGATAACTGAGTCTAGGAAGACTGACACTATTTAAAAAATGGTCACAAAATGATGTGATCAGCATTGTAATGCTGATTTCAAGAGTTAGAAATGGTGACTGAGGGAGTGTAGAAAGGAGGCCACAGAAATGTTTTTAGAGGAGACCCTTTTAAGCTGATCTTGAAGGCTGAGGAGGAATTTGTGAGGCGATTAAGGCATTCCAAGTAGAAGGGACATCAAGGACAATGGCCACGATGTATAAAAGACTGAGCCTTTCTGGGACCTTCGTGCAGATCGGGATAGTTATAGCAATATGATAAGAGTGGAGGAGGGGGATGAATTCACTTGGAAAGGTGGATAAGAGCACTCATAAAGAATATGAAACTTATTTAATGACTGTCCTGGCTGGATTATAAACGTCATGTTAGGAGCCATGTTGGATCCGTATACCAATGAATGCTAAGGCCTTAACAGAGCTCCTAGGATATAACAGAGCTCCTAACAACAGAGGTCCGTAGACTCTTAGTGAATAGTTGCTCAATGAATGAATGGCTAAATCACAGGGGAGAAAAAATTTAACAAATAATACACAAGGAACTTTTAAAGTATTTTAAGCATTTTAAAGTATTTTAAGTAGAGTAATATAGTCAGTTTTACATTTTATAAGGATAAGTGGTAGTATGGAAGATGAATTAATAATGGCCATAGTTAGCAGTCATTCTAATGGGTGTGGGGTGGTATCTCATTGTAGTTTTAAATTGCATTGTCTTTATGATTGATGATGGTGAATATCTTTTCATGTGTATATTAATCATTTGTGTATCTTCCTGGAGAACTGTCTGTTCAAGCCCTTGGCACATTTTTGATTTGGGTTGTTTCTGTTGCTGAGTTTCAGAAGTTCTTTATATATTCTGGATATTAATCTCGTGTCGGGTATATGATTTGCAAGTATTTTCTCCCATCCTGTGGGTTGCTTTTTACTCTGTTGACATTGTCTTTTGATGCACAATTTTTTAAAATTTCCATAAAGACAAGTTTGTTAAAAATACTGGCCATAGCAATGGCTATAATAGGTTGTGCCCATTGGCAGATTATGATCTTCATTTTAAGAAAAACTTGAAAAGTATTAGCATATAGCACATGCAATAGGGATAAAAAATGTTTTGTGAAGCTCGTTTCAGGTATATGTCTGTGTATTGACTAGTGTAAGTGTGTTTCTTTCTATGAACTTCTGTCAGAGTTTGAAAGCCATTATAGTAGAGAAATGTGGGCGTGATGGTAAGAGAATGGAATGGATGTAAAAGATATTTAGAGGAAAACAAATGTGAAACCACGCACCTGCTGTCCATATGAACCCTCTTGCAGGAGAGGGGAGGTACTTACCCAACCTCTTTCAGTATTTTTGCCTACTTGGTGCTTTCATTATATATTAATAAGTAGACTTTCTGGTTTATTAGGAATAGTGTTGCTTTGAGGTATCTTACTGAGTGTTTTAAGTGCCACAAAATTTCTTTTTATTTTCCTGGTGCTCAGTGTAAAGTTGTAGGATGAAACCATACTCTTAGGAATTGTGAAAATTGATTGAAACAGTTTGATTATTGGCCAGCTTCTTTGATTTCTTTCCCTAAGAAAGCAAGAAAAGGTGCTTAGACACATGAGCAGGTGGGAAGTCCTTCTCCCTGTTGTTGCTTAGTTGCTAAGTTGTGTCAGACTGTTCTGCAACCCCATGGACTGTAGCCCGCCAGGCTCCTCTGTCCATGGGATTTCCCAGGCAAGAATACTGGAGTGGGTTGCCATTTCCTCTTCAGTGGATCTTCCCGGACCAGGATTGACCCCAGGTCTCCTGCATTGGCAGGCAGGTTCTCTACCGCTGAGCCACCTGGGCCTGCATGATTTTGCCACTGTAGGAGACTTAGTCTGTTCTGTCTGTGACATGTACATCCAGGCAGAAAGGTGCTCATGGAAGGTGGAGTCGTATTGGCGCTTTTTAAAAACTGTGAGCAAGAGCCGTTATTGTGATTTATTTCTGTATTATTACTTTTGACTGCACTTCATCTTCCCTGCCGCGTGCGGGCTTTTTCTAGTTGCAGTGAACGGGGGCTGCCCTTCATTGTGCTGCACAGGCTTCTCATCGCGGTGGCTCCTCCTTGCAGAGCACAGGCTCTATGGCTTGCAGGCTTTGGTAGTAATAGCACACGGGCTTTATTTGTTCCAAGGCATGTGGAATCTTTCGGACTAGGGATCGTTGAACCCATGTGCCTTGTATTGGCAGGCGGATTCTTAACCACTGGATCAATAACGAGGGAAATCCTCTGTATTGGCTTTTAAAAAGTTTACGGACTTCTTTAAAAATCCAGTTGGTTTTGTGAAATTAATGGGTTTAAGTATATTTTACATTTAGTTGTCAAGTGGAATTATTCTGTGTAGAGCAAGAAAACATTAAAAATTTTAGAAATTTGGTCTATTCTTTCACCTAATATATTATTAGGATCTCCTACTGATAAGGTTTGTACAGAAAATGTAAATTAAGTTTTCCTTTTGGCCTAAGCCAAAGAGAGAGAGAGAAAGGAACAACACGAAGATAAACAGCCTGTGCCATAACCAGATATTATTTGGTGTTCCCTTAATGCGACATGACACCACTCCTCTTTTTATACAAGAATCTAGAGTTGATACTATATCAGTTCAGTTCAGTCACTCAGTCGTGTCCGACTCTTTGCGACCCCATGAATCGCAGCACGCCTGGCCTCCCTGTCCATCACCAACTCCCAGAGTTCACCCAGACTCACGTCCATCGAGTCAGTGATGCCATCCAGCCATCTCATCCTCTGTCGTCCCCTTCTCCTCCTGCCCTCAATCCCTCCCAGCATCATACTCTTTTCCAATGAGTCAACTCTTAGCATGAGGTGGCCAAAGTACTGGAGTTTCAGCTCTAGCATCATTCCTTCCAAAGCAATCCCAGGGCTGATCTCCTTCAGAATGGACTGGTTGGATCTCCTTGCAGTCCAAGGGACTCTCAAGAGTCTTCTCCAACACCACAGTTCAAAAGCAGCAATACTTTGGCGCTCAGCCTTCTTCACAGTCCAACTCTCACATCCATACATGACCACAGGAAAAACCATAGCCTTGACTAGACGAACCTTTGTTGGCAAAGTAATGTCTCTGCTTTTGAATATGCTATCTAGGTTGGTCATAACTTTACTTCCAAGGAGTAAGCATCTTTTAATTTCATGGCTGCAGTCACCATCTGCAGTGATTTTGGAGCTCAAAAAAATAAAGTCTGACACTGTTTCCACTGTTTCCCCATCATTTCCCATGAAGTGGTGGGACCGGATGCCATGATCTTCGTTTTCTGAATGTTGAGCTTTAAGCCCACTTTTTCACTCTTTCATCTTTCACAACTTTCACTTTCATCAAGAGGCTTTTTAGTTCCTCTTCACTTTCTGCCATAAGGGTGGTGTCATCTGCATATCTGAGGTTATCTGGCTCAATGAAATCTGTAGTTTCCCCAGATTCTGCCACTGGTTGTTAGGCGTTGGTCAGTCAGCCTCGCCTTACGAGCCTCACCTGTGAAATGGACTCTTGTCTGCTGTTCGCAGGCTTAGCTGAGGGAATGCCTGCTCAATAGCTCACACATCGTCAACATTCAGTAAAAGGTAGCAGCTGCTGCTCTGCCTTTCAGAAGGTCCAGAGGGTTTGGAAGCACCAAGAAAATCAGCCCTCAGGGAGAGATTTGAAAGTATAAAATTCTGGAATTATATACATGTGGATAGCTTTCTAGTTTTGGCAAAGAATGAATGACCTAAAATGTTATCCTCTTCCTGGCTCTTTCTTTTCATTTAAAGACCTTTTCAGATTTCTGTTGGCATGAAAGGGCAGGGAACTTTACAATCCCAAATTGTTATAAATCCTACGATATAAGCCATAAGCTTGTCAGATAGCTGGCATGGATTTTCTGAGAAGAACTACAAATAAATTGTTGTAAGAAATCACTATTCTAAATGTTAGAGCAAAATCTATATTCTAGTGATATTTATTGTTGTTGTTCAGTCACAAGTTGTGTCCGACTCTTTGCCACCCCATGAACATCAGGCTTCCCTGTCCTTCACTGGCTCCTGGCGTTCGCTCAAACTCATGTCCGTTGAGTCAGTGATGCCATCCAACCATGTCATCCTCTGGTGCCCCCCTCTCCTCCTGCCTTCAATCTTTCCCGGCATCAGAGTCACAGTGAGTTGAATCTTGGCATCAGGTGGCCAAGAGTTGGAGCTTCAGCTTCACACCAGTCCTTCAGGGTTGATTTCCTTTAGAATTGACTGGTTTGATCTCCTTGCAGTCCAAGAGACTCTCACGAGTCTTTTCCAACATCACAGTTCAATATCATTAATTCTTTGGTGCTCAGCCCCTTTAATGGTTCAGCTCTCACACCCATACATGACTACTGGAAAAACCATAGCTTTGATTAGACGGACCTTTGTTGGCAAAGTGATGTCTCTGCTTTTTAATACTCTGTCTAGGTTTGTCTAGCTTTTCTTCCAAGGAGCAAGTGTCTTTTAATTTCATGGCTGCAGTCACCATCCACAGTGATTTTGGAGTCCAAGAAAATTAAATCTGGCACTGTTTGCATTGTTTCCCCATCTATTTGCTATAAAGTGATGGGACCAGCTGCCATGATCTTAGTTTTTTGAATGTTGAGTTTTAAGCCAGCTTTTTCACTCTCCTCTCTCACCTTCATCAAGAGGCTCTTTAGTTCCTCTTCACTTTCTGCCATTAGAGTGTTGTTATCTGTATTTCTAAGGTTGTTTATACTTCTCCCAACAATCTTGATTCCAGTTTTGGTTCATCCAGTCCAGCATTTAGCATGATGTACTCCACATAGAGGGGGCTCAGTTGGTAAAGAATCTGCCTGAAGTGCAGGAGACCCGGGTTCCATTACTAGGTTGGGAAGATCCCCTGGAGAAGGAAATGGCAACCCATTCCAGTATTCTTGCCTGGAGAGTCCCATGGATAGAAGAGCCTGGCAGGCTACAGTCCCTGAGGTCACAAGAGTTGGACACGACTTAGCTATTAAACCACCACCACCACCACCACCGCTCTGCATAGAAGTTAAATAAGCAGGGTGACAATATACAGCCTTGATGTACTCCTTTCCCAATTTTGAACCAGTCCATTGTTCCGTGTCCGGTTCTAACTGTTGCTTCTTGACCTGCATACAGGTTTCTCAGGAGGCAGTTAAGATGGTCTGGTAATCCCATCTCTTTAAGAATTTTCCACAGTTTTTTGTCATCCTCACAGTCAGAGGCTTTAGCTTACTCAGTGAAGCAGAAGTAGACGTTTTTCTGGAATCCCCTTGCTCTTTCTATGATCAATGGATGTTGGCGCAAGATAAAACCTGTGCCTCATCCTTAAGGGTTCTCTTTCTCTCCCATCCACGTCTCATGTATTACCAGCTCCTCCAGAATTCATCCAGCATCTAACTCCAGCCCACCTGGTCGCGGTCTCTGTTATCTCATCTGCATTTTTGCAGTAGTTTCTTAGCTGCTCTTACCCTTTCTGTTCTTGCATATGCATCAGATCCCTTTGATCTGAAGGGAAGTCAGATTGGGTTCTCCTCTCTCCCTTGACTTCCCTTTCACTCAAAGTCGAATTCCTTCCAGTCATCTTTCAGGCCCTGTATCTGACCCCCTCTTTGGCCTTCTCCCTTACACTTTCTTTCTTGCTCATTCACCTCCGGCCACACTGACCTTCTTATTCCTAGCCTGTTGTCTGTTTCCCTTACGTGGATGTTAGCTTCATGGGGGCAAGAGATATTGTCCTGTTAGATCAATGTTGCATCCCCAGTGCTAAACTACTGCATGACATGTAGTAGATGATCAGGTATTGAATGCATGCTTAAAGATCTTGTTTCTCTCTTTCTCTTTATATTACTTTGCTCTTTTTGAGAGCATAGGTCTGTTGGGTAAGAGTTTGTCATGGTAAGAATTAATTAAAGAATTAATGTAAAAAATTCTTTTAATTAAGTTAATTAAATATTTTAAATGTAACTTGTTCTTTGGCTCCTCCTAATGCTACCCCATCACTGTACACTGAAAACTCTTCTTACCACTTTGGGAGGCACAGAGTTACTAATATCTATTTCCCAAAGGAGCTCCTTTATTCTAAAACAATTTATGGAGAAAAAAATGCCACAGGGAGTCAAAAACCTGGGTTTGAGTCCACTGGCTATGACTGTAGTCAGCTAACTCACTCTTGCTGCTGCTGCTGCTGCTAAGTCGATTCAGTCGTGTCCGACTCTGTGCGACCCCATAGACGGCAGCCCACCAGGCTCCCCCGTCCCTGGGATTCTCCAGGCAAGAACACTGGAGTGGGCTGCCATTTCCTTCTCCAGTGCATGAAAGTGAAAAGGGAAAGTGAAGTCGCTCAGTCGTGTCTGACTCTTAGTGACCCCATGGACCACAGGGCTCCTCCGTTCATGGGATTTTTCCAGGCGAGATACCGGAGTAGGGTGCCATCGCCTTCTCCGAACTCACTCTTAGTTTCTCTTATTAAATGATAATAACTATCCAGTTGTCTTCATGGAATTGTCTGGGAGAGTAAAGTGAAATAAAGTACTCGAAATGGTTCATACACTCTTGAGTGACAGGCAAGTGGGAAATGAAATAAGATCAGATTAGCATTCTTTAGAATAATTGCAGTGTGTCAGACTCCGTGGCAAACTTTGAGGATCCTAACATGGAAGCTCAGTTCAGTCGCTCAGTCACAACCCCGTGGAGTGCAGCACGCCAGGCCTCCCTGTCCATCGCCAACTCCCGGCGTTTACCCAAATTCATGTCCATTGAGTTGATGAGGCCATCCAACCATCTCCTTCTCTATTGTCCCCTTCTTTTCTCACTTTCAATCTTTCCCAGCATCAGGGTTTTCTCAAATGAATCAGTTCTTCACTGGATTGGAGTTTCAGCTTCAACATCAGTCCTTCCAATGAGTATTCAGGACTGATTTCCTTTAGGATGGACTGGGTGGATCTCTTTGCAGTCCAAGGGACTCTCAAGAGTCATCTCCAACACCACAGTTCAGAAACATCAATCCTTCAGATCTCAGCTGTCTTTACAGTCCAACTCTCACATCCGTACATGACCACTGGAAAAACCAAAGCTTTGACTAGACAGACCTTTGTTGGCAAAGTAATGTCTCTGCTTTTTAATATGCTGTCTAGGTTGGTCATATCTTTTCTTCCAAGGAGCAAACATCTTTTAATTTCATGGCTGCAGTCACCATCTGCAGTGATTTTGGAGCCCCCCCAAAATAAAGTCTGTCACTGTTTGCATTGTTTCCCCATCTATTTGCCAGGAAGTGATGGGACCAGCTGCCATGATCTTAGTTTTCTGAATGTTGAACTTTAAGCCAACTTTTTCACTCTCCTCTTTCACTTTCATCAAGAGGCTTTTTAGTTCCTCTTCACTTTCTACCATAACGGTGGTGTCATCTGCATATCTGAGGTGATTGATATTTCTCCCGGCAATCTTGATTCCAGCTTGTGTTTCTTCCAGCCCAGCGTTTCTCATGATGTACTCTGCATATAAGTTAAATAAGCAGGGTGACAATATACAGCCTTGACGTACTGCTTTTCCTATTTGGAACCAGTCTGTTGTTCCATGTCCAGTTCTAACTGTTGCTTCCTGACCTGCATACAGATTTCTCAAGAGGCAGGTCAGGTGGTCTGGTATTCCCATCTCTTTCAAAATTTTCCACCGTTTATTGTGGTCCACACAGTCAAAGGCTTTGGCATAGTCAATAAAGCAGAAATAGATGATGTTTTTCTGGAACTCTCTTGCTTTTTCCATGATCCAGCGCATGTTGGCAATTTGATCTCTGGTTCCTCTGCCTTTTCTAAAACCAGCTTGAACATCAGAAAGTTCACGGTTCACATATTGCTGAAGCCTGGCTTGGAGAATTTTGAGCATTACTTTGCTAGCCTGTGAGATGAGTGCAATTGTGCAGTAGTTTGAGCATTCTTTGGCATTGCCTTTCTTTGGGATTGGAATGAAAACTGACCTTTTCCAGTCCTGTGGCCACTGCTGACTTTTCCAAATTTGCTGGTATATTGAGTGCAGCACT
The DNA here is from genome assembly GCF_029407905.1 of Bubalus kerabau. Taxonomy (NCBI): domain Eukaryota; kingdom Metazoa; phylum Chordata; class Mammalia; order Artiodactyla; family Bovidae; genus Bubalus; species Bubalus kerabau. Next base: position 16,739,331 of record NC_073639.1, on the reverse strand, counting down.
TTCACAGCATCATCTTTCAGGATTCGAAATAGCTTAACTGGAGTTCCATCACCTCCACTAGCTTTGTTCGTAGTGATGCTTTCTAAGGCCCACTTGACTTCACATTCCAGGATGTCTGACTCTAGGTCAGTGATCACATCATCGTGATTATCTGGGTCGTGAAGATCTTTTTTGTACAATTCTTCTGTGTATTCTTGCCACCTCTTCTTAATATCTTCTGCTTCTGTTAGGTCCATACCATTTCTGTCCTTTATCAAGCCCATCTTTGCATGAAATGTTCCCTTGGTATCTCTAATTTTCTTGAAGAGATCTCTAGTCTTTCCCATTCTGTTGTTTTCCTCTATTTCTTTGCATTGATCACTGAGGAAGGCTTTCTTATCTCTCCTTGCTATTCTTTGGAACTCTGCATTCAGATGCTTATATCTTTCCTTCTCTCCTTTTCACAGCTATTTGTAAGGCCTCCTCAGACAGCCATTTTGCTTTTTTGCATTTCTTTTCCATGGGGATGGTCTTGATCCCTGTCTCCTGTACAATGTCACGAACCTCCGTCCATAGTTCATCAGGCACTCTGTCTATCAGATCTAGTCCCTTAAATCTATTTCTCACTTCCACTGTATAATCATAAGGAATTTGATTTAGGTCATAGCTGAATGGTCTAGTTGTTTTCCCTACTTTCTTCAATTTAAGTCTGAATTTGGCAATAAGGAGTTCATGATCTGAGCCACAGTCAGCTCCCGGTTTTGTTTTTGCTGACTGTATAGAGCTTCTCCATCTTTGGCTACAAAGAATATAATCAATCTGATTTCAGTGTTGACCATCTGGTGATGTCCATGTGTAGAGTCTTCTCTTGTGTTGTTGGAAGAGGGTGTTTGTGTTCTCTTGGCAAAACTCTTTTAGCCTTTGCCTTGCTTCATTCCATACTCCAAGGCCAAATTTGCCTGTTGCCCCAGGTGTTTCTTGACTTCCTACTTTTGCATTCGAGTCCCCTATAATGAAAAGGACATCTTTTTTGGGCGTTAGTTCTAAAAGGTTGTGTAGGTCTTCATAGAACCATTCAACTTCAGCTTCTTCAGCGTTACTGGTTGGGGCATAGGCTTGAATCACCGTGATATTGAATAGTTTACCTTGGAAACGAACAGAGATCATTCTGTCGTTTTTGAGATTGCATCCAAGTACTGCATTTCGGACTCTTCTGTTGACCATGATTGCTACTCCATTTCTTCTAAGGGATTCCTGCCCACAGTAGTAGATATAATGGTCATCTGAGTTAAATTCACCCATTTCAGTCCGTTTTAGTTCGCTGATTCCTAGAATGTCAATGTTCACTCTTGCCATCTCCTGTTTGACCACTTCCAATTTGCTCATCTGAGTTAAATTCACCCATTTCAGTCCGTTTTAGTTCGCTGATTCCTAGAATGTCAATGTTCACTCTTGCCATCTCCTGTTTGACCACTTCCAATTTGCCTTGATTCATGGACCTGACATTCCATGTTCCTATGCAATATTGCTCTTTACAGCATCGGACCTTGCTTCTATCACCAGTCACATCCACAACTGGGTACTGTTTTTGCTTTGGTCCATCCCTTCATTCTTTCTGGAGTTATTTCTCCACTGATCTCCAGTAGCATATTGGGCATCTACCGACTTGGGGAGTTCCTCTTTCAGTATCCTATCATTTTGCTTTTTCATACTGTTCATGGGGTTCTCAAGGCAAGAATACTGAAGTGGTTTGCCATTCCCTTCTCCAGTGGACCACATTCTGTCAGATCTCTCCACCATGACCCACCCGTCTTGGGTGGCCCCACAGGGCTTGGCTTAGTTTCATTGAGTTAGACAAGGCTGTGGTCCATGTGATTAGATTGACTAGTTTTCTGTGATTATGGTTTTAGTGTGTCTGCCCTCTGATGTCCTCTCGTAACACCTACCGTCTCACTTGGGTTTCTCTTACCTTGGATGTGGGGTATCTCTTCACGGCTGCTCCAGCAAAGCGCAGCCACTGCTCATTACCTTGGACGAGGTCGCCCCTCCTGACCTTGAACGTGGAGTAGCTCCTCTCGGCCCTCCTGCAGCCTGGGTAGCACTAGTTCCATATATTGGGTTGGCCAAGAAGGTCATTCATGTCTTCCTGTAACAGCTTGGAAAACCCAAACAAACTTTTTGGCCAACCCAATATATATGCCCAGTGTCTGCTTCTTTGAGTTCCTCAGTCTTCTCTGATGTGGTAGAGACCAAGCTCAGCCTCTGTACAAGTACGTCCTCAGCCTGGAAGGCCTGCCTCTTCCTTTTGCAGCTTTATTTAACCTTTCAGACCCAGCCCCGGCATTGACTCCTCGGTGACTTTGAACCTTCTCCTGCCCCAGGAAAGTTCTTTTCCATGACCTGTCTGTTCTCACAGTGCGTTGTTCTTTCTCCAAACACAGTGTTTGTAGTACTATGAGCTGTTGAAGTGCTGGGTTTAGACCATTTAGGGTAAGATAATGAGGCAGTCCAGCAAAGGAGGTGTAGTGGAGTGAATGGTGGTCTCTAAAATGATTTGTCCACGTCCTTATCTCTGGAACTGAAGAATGTGATTCTCTTTGGACAAAGGATCTTTGCAGATATAATTAAGTTAAAGACCTTGGGATGAGACCATCTTGGATTATCTGAATGGGCCCAATTCAGTGATAAATACCCACACAGAAGAGAGACACAAAGAGTAGGCCATGTGAAGAAGGAGGCAGATATTGGAGTCTTTTAACTATGAGCTGAGGAGCCCCTGATGCCCCAGGAAGCTGGGAGGAGCAGGGAAGTCTCCATCTAGAGCCTTCAGAGGGAGCGACGTCCTCCTAACATTTTGGTCTCTGACTTCCCACCTCCAGAACCATGAGATAGGTTTCTGTGGTTTTAATCCACGGAGTTTATGGTGATTTGTTGCAGCAGCCTTTGGGTGCTGATATAGAAGTTTATAGCACGGTGACTGGAGCACAATAAAATATGATTGTCACCACCGTCAAAACATTATCTTTTTTTTTTTCACTGTTACTCTTGTAACCTGGCATGGGACGTGGACGGTAGTACTGCTCAGAAGATCGCCTTGCCTGTGCGTGTCCAGTTTGGTGGTGGTGATAGTGGTGTGGATGAGAAGTGTGTTTAATGTGGTCTTGAAGACAGCTTCCAAAATAGAACCCCTCTTAACTTTTTTTGTTTTAAATGTCTCTCTGTGTATTTCTGTGAAGGGTAGTAGTGGATGTTTTGAACTTTTGGATACATTTTTACACATTTTAAATTAAATTGTACTTGTAGAATAAGACCAATAGAAAAATGATGAGCAGTTATAGTTCTAACAATACAAAAAATCTTAAAATGTTTCTTTTTTTCTCCTAGTAAAACTGTTATTTAGTTAAAATTAATTTTCTGCTGGCCTTGAAATATAATTTAGAGAGATACTTTAGAGCAATAAAGTACTTTATTTCATTGTGCTACATGGTACTTGAAAACCAAAAATTTCAAATAATCATGAATGGAGACTTAAGTATTATATGTCATTAGCCTGACATAATTTTTACTAAAGTTTTATAAATTGGCATCTCAATAATAAAAGCTAATTAAGTTTATTAAGCTAATAAAGTTTATTAAGCTCTTACTCTGTGCCAAGCACTGTCCCCAGCTGCTTATATGAATTAACTCATTTTGTTCTCACAGCTTTCCTAGTCCTTGATCTGTTCTCTTAATTCGAGAGGAAGCTGAGGCACACAGTGGTTAAGTAGCTTGCCCAGGGTCATTATTGCTTAAGCGGCAGAGATGCCGAGTGGCCATGGCCCATAGCCTCTGCACTCTCCTGACTCTCAGTGGACCCTGTCAGCCTTCATTGGCTAATACAGTCTGGAGCAGAATATCAGTAAATCTAAGTAACACACCCTTGTCCAATTCCATAGTCGTTCCGACTTTAGTGTGCTTACCCACAGAGATTCTAATTCTTGCGGCTGGGGTATGTAGTTTTAATAAGCACCCAAGTGGTTCTTTCCATACTTTGAGATACACTGGATCAGGTTCCAGAAAGCCCACAGTTCATTTCCCACACAGGCTTGTGTTGGTGGTTGTGGTGGTTTGTGTGGAATGTTAGACCATTCTTGGCGTCTGTCTGTGTTCCAGGTGAGTCTGTTGAATACATGCTATGCTGTGCTCAGTCGCTCAGTTGTGTCCCACTCTTTGTGACCCCATGGACTGTAGCCCACCAGGCTTCTCTGGCCATGGGATTCTCCAGGCACAAGCACTGGAGTGGGTTGCCATGCCCTCCTCCAGGGGATCTTCCCAACTCAAGAATTGAACCAGGGTCTCCTGCATTGCAGGTGGATTCTTTACCAGCTGAGCTACCAGGGAAGCCCATTTGAATACGTACATGGATCTAAACTTATGCCTCAGTGCCTGTATTACTAGGCACTTTCCTTTTGTGGAGATGAATAACAAAGGAATTTTTTTTTTAACCTATTGAATGAGTTTCAAAATAGGGTATATTCAATCTGAGGAAATTGTTATGATAAATAAAAGGTTTGTAGACAGAAGAAAATAACATTATATAAAGTTTCTATCCTAATGGGTTGTGGTTTTTTTGGAGGGGAGGGAGTTGGTTTGGTTTTTGTTTAAAAGAAAATTTTAATGTGCTGTGCACTTCACAGCAGAGCAACAGTTTCATGGTTTGGGTTACTCTGAATATTAACCCTGGACAAGGTGGGAGTCTTCGCTCTTAAGTTTCGAAAGAAACTTTTATGCCTTTGTACTATCAAAATCCCTGATTCTGTGTTTTAGAATCTAGGGAGGACACTAAGCTTGCCGCTTCACCACTTTAATATCTTAGTTGGATGTTGAACTGGCGAAATATGTTTTTTTTTCCCCTTTTAGGGAGTCACAAGTCACATTGAACCAAAAACCATCCAGCGTTTTCTTCGATTACAAGCACAATGAATATTCCCATGCTGCTCCAGCGTCCTCACCAGCACTTCCTAAAAGGCCTTATGAGAACACCTTTCCGATGTTACCGCTTGATCTTTCACCCGAGTCCTCACCTTGGATCTGGAGTCCCGTGTGCTCAGCCCCTCAGTTCTCCTGGACTCCATTGTGCAAAGTGGATGCTGCCATCAGATGGCTTAACAAGAAAATTATGTCTGCAAACAACCTTAGAGGAACATACAGAAGGACTTTCTGATAAAGAACAAAGACTTATGGATAAACTCTATGCTGGTTTAATCCAAGGCCAGAGGGCCTGTTTGGCAGAGGCCATAACTCTTGTAGAATCAACACACAGCAGGAAAAAGGAGTTAGCCCAGATGCTTCTTCAGAAAGTGTTAGCCCACCACAGAGAACAAGAAAAATTAAATAAAGGAAAACCACTAGCATTTCGAGTGGGTCAGTCTTTTTTTTTTTTTTTCAGTACATATTTTCCAAAATTCTCTCTTTTTTAAAATAAGTCTAAATAGCTTATGATTTAAAGGGGATTTTTTTTTCTTGCAGAAGTTTGGAATGAATTGTAGAGGCCTTTTCTTTGCAAACATTAGTCTTGTTATATTGGTGTGGAGGGGAAATGCCATGACCATTTGAACCAAGGCTCTGTATTTTAAGAGAATAATATGAGATTTCTATTTTGGCAGAGACCTTGCTGTGGATTTCCCTAGTGGCTCAGATGGTAAAGCATCTGCCTCCAATGCAGGAGACCCAGGTTTGATCCCTGGGTTGGGAAGATTCCCTGGAGAAGGGAATGGGAACCCACTCCAGTATTCTTGCCTGGAGAAATCCATGGACAGAGGAGCCTGGCGGGCTATGGTCCGTGGGGTCTCAAGAGTTGGACTCGACTAAGTGACTAACACTTTCTTTGCTGTGGCTTCCAGAGTAGAAACAGGTGTAGGAAGAAGTGTCCACTGGCTTCCTCCCTTCTCTCAGCAGAAGTTCTGCTTAACAGTCTAAAGTGAATTCCTTGTGGTTGGGGTTATATCAGCCATAATTGTCCTTATCACATTTCAAAATTTTGCTTCTTAGGTGTTTCATTAGTCTTTCTCCAGGCCAGTTTCACTTCTGTCAGGTACTTTTTTATTAGAGTTCCGAAAATGGCTTGGCTCTAAGCATGGTCATCTCAATACGCAAATGTATTTTAAAGGTGACCCCATGTTCATATACTATCTAAAATGTTCACTTGATTTCGTGAACAGTTGACCTGTTTCTGTTAATTGCAAATAAACTTGTTATATTTTCAAAATTGTGGATTCTAGAACAATGTAGATGTGTTTGACCAGAAGGAATTAAGCAGATCAGTTTTGGGTAGGATGCGTGCTTTTCATGATGGCAGACTAAGTGATTCCAACCTACCCGCCCACTAAAACAACTAGAAGTGGTGGACAAAGTGCAGAACATTTTTGAGGCGTGAGTAAATACACTTAAAAATGGATTGGCATTACATTATATCTCAGTTTATTTGCAGTATAGAGCCTAAAACCTCCTAGATTTTGTGGGTAATGAGGCCTGAATAAAGATAATTTCAAAAAGAGCTCACCAACTGCTATTTGTACTAATCCGTATTTGTCCTACATCTTATTCTTCTGCCCTCACGGAGAGGTGTCTCTTTTTGAAGGTACTGCACTGGACGTTAATAATCATTATGTATTGTAGACAGATAAAACAGCAAACTCCCATAGAGAAGTTTCAGTTATGAGCAAGTGTTTACTTACTGGCTGTAGAGAATCTTTGAAGAGAAAATGTCCAGAAATACTTAGAGTTAATGAGCAACTCACACATAATTGTTGTTCAGTTGCTCAGTCGTGTCTGACTCTTTGCAACCCCATGGACTGTAGCACACCAGGCTTCTCCATCCTTCACTATCTCCTGGAGTCTGCTCAAATTCATGTCCATTGGATCGGTGATGCCATCCAACTATCTCATCCTCTGTCACCCCTTTCTCCTCTTGCCCTCAACCTTTCCCAGTATCAGGGTCTTTTCCAATGAGTTGGCTCTGCATCAGGTGGCCAGAGTATTGGAACCTCAGCTTCAGTATCAGTCCTTCCAATGAGTATTCAGGGTTGATTTCCCTTAGGATTGACTGGTTTGATCTCCTTGCTGTCCGAGGGACTCTCAAGAGTCTTCTCCAGCACTACAGTTTGAAAGCATCAGTTGTCCTATCTGGACCTTTGTTGGCAAAGTAATGTCTCTGCTTTTTAATACGCTGTCTAGGCTTGTTATAGCTTTTCTTCCAAGGAACAAGTGTCTTTTAATTTCATGGAAATTTACAGCACTCTTCTGGTTCTTCCATCTTGATCTTACAAGGCCAGATAAACCTGGGTGTTTGTTGCAGTTGTTTTATCACCAGCATAAACTAAAGCAACAAATGTTTATTCAGCACCCATTAAGACAGAGACCTGCCCTGAAAATTGTAGTATGGTGCCAAGCATACCGTGTGCCATACATACTTTTGAGTGTAGTTACAATTAAGTCCTTATGTTTTGTAGTTTTTATTGAACATAGTTATATATTTCTCTCGACATCATGTGCTGTTCTAAACATATTGCAAAATTAACTCATCTCATCCTCACAATAACCTAAAGGTGCTCTTACATCCATTTTATGGCAGAGTATGCTTTTTAGCATACAAAATGATTAAATGACTTGCCCAAGATTACGCATCTCATGAGAGGCAGGGCTAGAAGCAGAACTGGCCAACTGACTGCAGAGTTTGTGTTTTCACCTTCCATGCTCTATGGACCCTCAAAATAGGGGAATTTCTGTCTGTCTTAATATAATTTTTTCCCCAGGATTCAGTTTATATTATTTCTTTGAGTTATGGGTGAGATGAAAAATTATCTTTCATAAATAGAAAGTTAGTTTCTCAGTTACTGGGAATTTCTAGAGTGAAGAGTTGTTTTTCAAATGTGAACATGGCATTGGGGTGGGTGGAATAATTCCTGATCGTGGTGAGAGGTGGGCAGATATTGTAGAAATTGAGCACAGTAAAAACATAGGAAACAAAATCGGCCCCCAAAGATCTGCATTATAGTAAAAAAGAAAATCACATTTAGTAATATTTACAAGTGAATCTGGTGAACGTATGGAACTCAGAATCGTTTCCTCTGTGTATCCCTGTTACTCAGGGAGTAGATAAATAGGTAGATTTTCATTTACTGCTTTAGGAAATGTTAAGCTGAGTTAATGGTGGTTTTAATAAATTAGGAGAAATAGAAGGAAGCCTAAGATTTTAGTCTAATAAAACTTATTGTGCTGATTTCATTTATTTAATTAAATTACAAACTCTCCACCGTAGGATTGTCTGGGCCTCCTGGTGCTGGAAAGTCAACCTTTATAGAATATTTTGGAAAAATGCTCACTGAGAGAGGACACAAATTATCTGTGCTGGCTGTGGACCCTTCTTCTTGTACTAGTGGAGGTGAGTATCACTGGTTTCTTTGTAAATTGCAGAGCAGGGGCTCCTGGGGCCAGCTCTCTGTTACAGCTTAGGGGCAAATTGAACCAGATTTGAGTTTGGTTTCAGTGAAGGTAGAGAGTTCAGGGAGCAAGGTGGAGACTGAGGGAGATGGTTTGGGTCATTGGATTTTCCAGAGGAGGTTCGCTTCCAGGTCACCCAGGAGTAAGCTGAGTACTTAGAGAACTAGGAGAACAAGTGCCAGAAGTTGAAGATAATCAAAAGCAAATGTCAGTGCTTTGTCTGTCACACCTGGGGCTCAGCCCCTTTCCCTCCTGTTGGCTTTCCTGCCTGCATCAACCCCTATGAGACACAGAAAATGACGTCTCACTCACTCATTTCCTCATATTGTTGTAACTTAAGCTTAAAGAAAAAAATCTTCATGCTCTATCTCACCTGTCACCTGTTTCTCCTACTTGTTCAGTTAAACAGAAAGCTCCTAGAAGGACCGTGTGATATACTGCGGTTCCCTGCGGCACGTAGCCCAGGACGCTGCACACGGTGCTGTGCAGTTACTTACTGATTTGGGGTCATGCAGTCACTCAGAGCTTAATTTGCAGCTCATCAGAGATAAAATGGATAAACTTAGTTCCCAAAAGGATCATTTAAGGGAAACATAAAGCATGCTATATAAATACTCAGGAAAGCTTTTTCTTCTCTTCTCTTTATGATTTAAGCATCTCACATGGCAGTTACTCATTTAACAAGTATTTTAGCACATACAGCGAGACCCTGTGCAAAGAACATGCTGTGTTGTTTAATGGTAAATAAGACACAGTCCTCTTGGCCTTGTGGAACTTTATATCTTCTGAGGGAAATAGGTGCACGCAGTCCATTACAGGGTAATACGTGTTGTGAAGGGAGAAATTCAGCTTGCTTTGTGGAAGGGTGGTTTTATATCCTGTGGGTTTAATGCTAAAAAGTAAAGATATCATCATCATATTTTAGGGGCTTTAGATCAACAGAGAGGTGGATAGCAATTCCTATTACCACCCATTGAGAAATTTAGCTGATAACATTCACAGTTTTTGATTCACTATAATGAAAAGGTTAACCATAAAATAAAATTTATACTTGCAAAGTTCAAGATTAAATCCATGTCAGTGCATTATCTTTTTTTTATAGTCTAAGAACTTTGTTAAAGGTAAGTACTAGCAGGTGTAAAGTACTAATAAGGTATAAAGAATTTATTTACAGTGGTCTTTATTTCCATATAGGTGCAAAGGCTTTTCTCCTCACCTTCATAAATACTCTATCATACTTGGAATAGCAAAAGGAAACAGTAGCTTGAGATGGAAGTAGCAGAAATGGTGGCATAAGATAATCTGATTGGGACTTCTCTGGTGGTCCAGTGGTGAAGACTCTGCCCTTTCATTTCCAGGGGCACAGGTTCAATCCCTGGTTGGGGAGCTAAGATCTCAAATGCGGCATAGTGCGGCCAAAAAAGTAAATAAATAAAAATTTTAAAATAAGTGTCTTTTTTTAAAAAAGGTAGTCTAATTAAAGCTGCATAGCCATGTGGTTTTTGACTTTTCTCAAACCAAAAATGATCCCTTTTTCAGGTGAAAATACATAGACTTTGAAAGAAAAAACAACATAAGGATAAACAGGATGCTCCAGTCTTACCTTATCATTGCAACAGTACATAAACATTTGAAAATAGCATTCCACTGAAGTTTGAGAAGCCTATTGTCAACCCTCATTGTGTTTTGGATTCACAGGCCCCCTGCAGTGGAAGTTTGGAGACCTCCCTAAGGGCTTGCAGTCAACAGTTTTGGATTTACTGACGGACAGCTATATGGGACAGTAATTTCATAAATGTTTAGTTTGGTGTGTAGGGAATCTATAGGATAATAATTTAAAGTATAGCTTTGGCAGATTGTTGACTTACACAGAGATGATTTCACCCAGAAAATTACTTTAGAACAACATTATGTGTACAGTAAATACGGTAGTTGAGCTCTGTCATAGGTATATGCTGTAGAATTAGAACCTATGAGAATTTGAAATTGGACTCATCAGGGAAAAGATCATCTGTTTAAGGAACGCCTCAGTGTTTAGCATCAGCCTTGGAAAAGTCAGCTCTGAAGCTGAAATTAAAATTCAGGTTAGCACAGCACCCACCCCCTTCAAATGTTATTATGTGCTTGGTTGTTCAGTTGTGTCCGACTCTTGGCGACCCCATGGACAGTAGCCCACCAGGCTCCTCTGTCCATGCAATTTTCCAGGCAAGGATACTAGAGTCCCTTGCAATTAGCTTCTCCAGGGGATGGTCCTGACCCAGGGATCAAACTTGGGAAATGCTACTATGTACTAACTAAAAGAAGATACAAGGTAATCTCACTAGTTCTAGAGCTCTCAGTCTTCTAGAATTTGCAGGTACTGATGTTTGCCAAAATAACTGCAGTAAGCCCTGAAACAGCACCAGTTCTGTTCCATAGGTATTGTGTTAATTGCCTACCGTGAGCAAGCACTAGGTAATATGTGAGACGCGATCCTACAGGCAGCAAACACGGGATAAAGCCGAGTTCCTCTTTAAATGGCCCTCCATGTTGTGGGCAGTTGTCCTGCACACTGAAGGATTTCGGCAGCATCCTTGGTCTCTACCTGCCAGATACCAGGAGCACCCAACCCCCCAGGTGTGACAAGTACACGTATCTCTAGATACTGATAAACACGTTCCGATGACAGTAAAGAAACCACCCCAGCTGAAATGGAAGATTGGTTTGGGGATTAGTAGAAGCTGAATTGGACAAGCAATTAGGTGGCAATCTCAGGGCCTCCAATGCAGGGCTGAAGAATCTATATTTGAACCGCTTAGTCAGTGAGCCATTGAGGGGCTGGAAATGTTAAACAGATTAATTTGGTATCATTACAATACACTGTGTTGGAAAAAAGTTTTAATAGTATGAGATATAGTTTGAGGTTTTGGGAGAAACATCCTAAAGCATTTCCCCTAAGAACTGGCTGATTGATCATTGGCCCTTATAGGTGTTCTGTGATTGTAAAATGTAACTGTGTGTTTCAGGATCACTCTTAGGTGATAAAACCCGAATGACTGAGTTATCTAGAGATATGAATGCATACATCAGGCCATCTCCTACTAGAGGCACTTTAGGAGGTGTGACGAGGACCACAAATGAAGCTATTCTTCTGTGCGAGGGAGGTGGATATGACGTCATTCTTGTTGAAACTGTGGGTGAGTGTGTTTTCTATTTCATAACAATAAAGTACTATTATAATGGACGTTGTATAGAGATGAGTAATGACTAATTTCATTTTGTTCATTCAGCAGATACTTACTAAAGAGATAATTAAATATAAGCTATCTCAGACTCTGTAGGAGATAGGAGTATGTAGGCTATGATCCTTTGTTGTTATTGTTCAGTCACTAAGTTGTGTCCAGCTCTTTGCAGCCCATGGACTGTAGCATGCCAGACTCCTCTGTCTTCCACTGTCTCCCATACTTTGCTCAAACTCATGTCCATTGAGTTGGTGGTACTATCTAACCATCTCATCCTGTGCCGCCTTCAGTCTTTCCTAGCATCAGGGTCTTTTCCAGTGAGTCGGCTCCAGGTGGCTAAAGTATTAGAGATTCAGCTTCAGCATCAGTCCTTCCAGTGAATATTCAGGGTTGATGTCCTTTAGGATTGATTGGTTTGATCTCCTTGTAGTCCAAGGGACTCTTCAAGAGTCTTCTCAAGCCCCACAATTTGAAAGCATCAATTCTTTGGCGCTCCGCCTTCTGTATGGTCCAAGTCCCAGCATCCGTACATGACTACTGGAAAAACTGTAGCTTTGACTATACGGACCTTTGTCGGCAAAGTGATGTCTCTGCTTTTTGATACACTTGTCTAAGTTTGTCACAGCTCTTCTTTCAAGGAGCAAGCGTCTTTTGATTTCATGGCTGCAGTCACCATCCGCAGTGATTTTGGAGCCCGAAAAAAGAAAATCTGTCACTGCTTCCACTTTTTCCCCTATTTACCTGAAGTGATGGGACTGGATTCCATGGTCTTAGTTTTTTGATTGTTGAGTTTCAAGCCAACTTTTTCCACTTTCTGCTTTCACCCTCATTAAGAGGCTCTTCAGTTCGTCTTCACTTTCTGCCACTAGAATGGCATCGTCTGCATATCTGAAGTTGTTGCTATTTCTCCCGGCAGTCTTGATTCCTGCTTGTGATTCATCCAGTCTGGCGAAGGATAAGCCGTATGTCTGGGTAGTGATGGCACGAGGTGGTATGTTTTCAGTGCCAGAGGGGAACTGTCAGCGTTAGGATGACCTGTGGAAACGCCACTTTACACCCAATTTGGGAATTCCATGGTGGTCCAGTGGTTAGGACTCAGCACCTTCACGTCCATGGCCCTGTTTCAGTCACTGGTCAGGGAACTAAGATCCCACAAGCCTTGTGGCATGGCGAAAAAAAACACCCAGCCATCCAAACAAAAAACATAACACCCCATTTTCTTAAAGCAGTCCTGTGTCTACAATATGTTTTCATTAAGAAAGCTAACGTACTTGGGCACATCATGTTTTATTTTATCTTTATATCCCTGGGACATAGTTGTACCCAGTGAATATACTGAAAAGGAAACACTGAGAACCTCGCATTCCTATGGAGAGACAGTCTGCTGTGTTACTGTGTGATCAGCGTTTGTGACACAACCTCACTCAGATTTAGGGGATCGGGGAAGACTTTGGGGATGAGGTGACAGAAGGACTCAGTTTTAAAGGGAGAGTGGGCAACGGCACCCCACTCCAGTACTCTTGCCTGGAAAATCCCATGGACAGAGGAGCCTGGAAGGCTGCAGTCCATGGGGTCGCTAAGAGTCAAACATGACTGAGCAACTTCACTTTGACTTTTCACTTTCATGCATTGGAGAAGGAACTGGCAACCCACTCCAGTATCCTTGCCTAGAGAATCCCAGGAATGGGGGAGCCTGGTAGGCTGCCGTCTATGGGGTCGCACAGAGTCGGACATGACTGAAGCGACTTAGCAGCAGCAGCAGCAGCAGAGTTAAGTAACAGAGGGGCTAAAGGGCCTTCCACTGAGACTCAGAGCAGTGAGTGCACGTGGCCCGGTTGAGGGGCACTGCAATTTGGGAAACAGGAAGGAAGCTGCATGAGGGCATTGAGGGGCATCGCTTTTCCTGGACCGCGAGGAAGAAGGAGCTGGCGTTGAACCCATGACCCTCTGGTGGTGCCTGTCCACACTGTCGAGGGATTTCTCTGGGAGAGACGCACACAGTAGCACTGATCCATGGTGGGGTTTGCAGGGCTGGTAGAAGGATGAGGAGGCAAGAAAGCTGCCATGTCGACAGGCCTGGTCTAAGCTTAGAATCAAGTGCTCTGGCTCTCCACCCTCAGAAGGGAAGCTGAGAAGGAGCATTGCGAGCAAGGAGGAAGCGCAGGTCTCCACGTTCCCTGCCCAGAGACTGAGCCGGTGGGAATGGGGGCGGGGGCAAGGTGGGGAGGACAGCTTTGCTCCTCAGGTGAGGCAGCAGCTTTTAATGCATTGTTCAGAGGTGGGTGTTTAAAGTGGGATCAGGTTGAGTGTGTGATGCTGAGTGATTCATGAACTGGAATGGAAGTGATGCTCAGGGTAGTCGAGAAAGTCAGATTTTTGTGACTGTTTCAGTAGACAGTCGTGACTTACGATTTCAGGTGTGGGACAGTCGGAGTTCGCTGTCGCCGACATGGTTGACATGTTCATTTTACTACTGCCACCGGCAGGAGGAGATGAATTACAGGTAATTATTTTGACTTTTTCACCCCCCCCAAACACAAAGTATACATCTCTGAAAGTACAAGTTCCCAATGTTGTGGGTTTTTGTCAATTAAGTTGATATTAGTGTAGGGGAAGAAATACCATTCACATTGGCTAAAATACCTAAGGCGGGCAAAGTCTCCATATTTTTTTTCCCGACTTATAGTTGTAGAACTTACGACCTTGAGCTAATCGTACAGCTTAGACTTTTCTACCTGTAACATGCGAGTGTGCCAATTGAGCAGTAGCTCCAGCCAAGAGACTACTGTCCACGGTTGTTTGTGCTATAGTCGGTTGAAACACTCCGCAGGGGAGCTCCCTTTGGTTTTAAGCGGGGACCCCACTAGTATGGTCTGTGCAGTATAGAGCACAGTTCCTCCTCTGGCCTGCAGGCGAGTCTGGAACTGACTCCCTGAGTTAGCGCAGCGTGCACAGGGTGGGCCCACCCTTCACAAGAGCAGCTCCACTCCAGACTCCAGCAGCAAGCCTGCGGTGCCCAGGCCCCACATGCCTCTGACTGGCCGCACAGTGGGGGTTTGCACTGCCCCTCGGGTTCAGTAGTTCACTGGAAGGATTCACAGATCTTAGGAAAGCGCTGTGTCACCAGTTAGAGTTTTATTATAAAGGAGACAAATCAAGACTAGCCAAATGAAGAGACAGAGAGAGACAGGTCTGGAAGGGTCACAGCCTCGAAGGTTCAGTGTCCTCGGGACACATTTACCTCTTGGCACACTCATGTGTATCACCAGCCAGGGAGTTCTCCTGAGCTTCAGTGCCTGTCGTTTTTGTTGGGGTTTTATTATGGAGGTGTGATTGACCAAATTGCCATCCACGTGATGAAACTCAGTCTGCAAACCCCACCCCCCAGAGGCTATCAGGCTGCTCACGTGGCTCAAAGCCCCTGCCCCCAATCATGTGGTTGACTTTCTGGTGCGGTCAGCCCCCATTCCGAATGATCTCTTTGCATAAACTCAGGCACCATCCTAGGCACTCACTGAATAATGGAGTTGCTCGTGTCACTCGGGAGACAAGGCCCTAGAGGTTACCTCCCAGGAGCCTCGGACAAAGACCAGCTGTTGCTGCTGCTGCTGTTCAGTTGCTAAGTCATGTCCTACTCTTGTGATCCCGTGGACTGCAGCCCACCAGGCTCCTCTGTCCTCCACTAAGCTCTTTATTATACAACACCTCACTTTCAGTTGAAAAATTCTGAAAAACTAGTGACATCAGACTCTGGTTGCTGCAGTTTAGAAACATTAGTAGAATTTAATCATTGCAAGTTATGTTTTAAAATGCTTGAAAAGGAATTTTAATCTTAGATAGCAAAATATTCATTTTCCACATAAGGTTTGGCCTTAGGATTTTTCTAGTGTTTTCATGCAGTGTAATTTAAATCAAGAGATTGAGACATTTTTAGCCATCAGCTTATTTTTTCCTCAGATGCAAATAGAAAAAAAAAAAACTCCATCTATTTAAGGGAAACTTCAAAGACTTTGTTTCTAGAAATGCATATGTTAGTGACAGGGTGTTTTCTTTAGAAGCACCTGAATGATGATGATTTTGCTTCCTGCAGGGTGAGCTCTGGGAGACGTGGAATCCATCATGAGACGGTGTGAACTGTCTCCTGTCACTCAATCACATTGTGTCTGAATGATGCATTTACTCTAATTCTGAATGTATTCCAGCATGTTAGTCTCCAAGTTTGAAAAAGATATTACAAATGACTTTCATAATCCTGAGACTCAATGCTTTTGAGTAAATTCCATCAAATAATTGTGATTCCTAGTAGAAGGTGCAGAGAAAAAGTCATAGAATTTGACTTTCAAAACCCCAGTGTGAACTGGTGTCCCATTGTTTTCTAGCATTAAATATTTGGGATAAGTCACTTTCCTCTCTTTTTCTCACGAGGGCATCAAAAGAGGAATAGTGGAGATGGCAGATCTGGTGGCTATCACCAAATCTGATGGAGACTTGATCGTGCCAGCTCGAAGGATACAAGCAGAGTATGTGAGCGCACTGAAATTACTGCGCAGGCGTTCAGGAGTCTGGAGACCAAAGGTTAGCTTGCGTTCCGTTCTGCATTTTTCTCCCTGAGTAGACTGTGCACATCAGAAGAGGGGATGTAAGTCCCAAGCTAGACATACAGTCCATCTTTGCTTGAATGTGAGATCACAGTTTTAAAAATTATGACAAAGCCAGAGCCTGTAGTGATTTTAAATACAGTCCCTCAACCACCAGATGTCAAAAACTGGATGTGAGGTGATAGATTAGATTGCTTAATGCTGGGCTCAAGCTGTTTGGAAGTGATGGCAAATCCATTCTGAAAAGATCCACCCTTAAGATTATGGCGCAATTAATGACTTGATTATCTACATTACAGTTTGAGTAAGAGAGAGAAGTCTTTTGATACGGTAACTCTCCTTCCCATTATGTTTGTTGGGTGATATTTTTAATAAGGAAAAAAAAAATCCAGTAGTAAGTGATGCAGTGATATTGATGGGGACACATTATCTGTAGAAGGACACCGTGTTATTAAAGAAGAAGCTACCATCGCTATAATGAGAACAATGGTGACGTCTCTTGCCATTGGCTTCCAGCATGTTGTCTTTTTTGCTGTGTCTGGAGCCACCTTGTCTGTGTGGGCACTGATGCTCAGTTCATAGCACCTGCTGAATCAGGCAGTTTGACGGAACAGTGCTGTGTTCTCAACTCGGTTTCATTGTATGGCACTCAGGCCTCAGGGAAACCTGTGTAGCATTGCCCGTCTCATCCCGGTGACCCTCCCATGGTTTACCTCTGTGGCCTTAAAAGACCGTGCAAGCAATCCTTGGTCAAAATAAACCTCTGAGCTAAAAACTTGACCTAGAATCCGTGTCTGATTTCTGCTTTGCACTTAGTAATCTTAGTAAGTTATCTTAGTACATTTCTCAGTGTATTTACTTTGACACAGTGATAAAAGATCTCATTTTTGTCACTTACCTCTTTCCATAGACTGTAAATATTAATTGGCAAATGCCAGCGTCCCCACGAAAGGGTTTTCTGTCATTGTGAGTACAATAATTCTGGTTCTTCCCTTTTCAACAGGTAATTCGTATTTCTGCCCGAAGTGGAGAGGGGATCACTGAAATGTGGGATAAAATGAAAGAATTCCAGGAGGTGATGCTTGTCAGTGGGGAGCTGGCTGCCAAGCGACAGAAGCAGCAGAAGGTCTGGATGTGGAACCTCATTCAGGAGAACGTCATAGAGCATTTCAGGAGCCACCCCGCAGTCCGGGAACAGATTCCTCTTCTGGAAAAGAGGGTTCTCAGTGGGGCCCTGTCCCCAGGACTAGCAGCAGACCTGTTGTTGAAAGCTTTTAAAAGCAGACATGAATGAAGTGCAGCCTACAGTGATTTTAATATATCTTTTAATAAAGTATTTTAATATTAAAAGTCACCTGTGTGCTTGTCTTTCCAGTAATTCTCTTGTGGTGCCCCTCGGCCTCCTTATTTGTGAACCATGCTTGGAAAGTCGAAGAGCATTAGCTACAGATGTCAAAGATCAGGCGGTCAGCTGCATGCGCAAGGTACATGTATGTCCCTCAGCTCCCCTTCTTCCTGTTGTCATGCCCTGACGTGGTGGCCTGTAGGATGGCGTCTCAGCAGTCACAGGCAGAGACAGCTGAGGACAGAAAGATGGACCTTAAGATGCTTTCTTTGGTTCTCTGTTCTCTGAGTTTCCAGAGAAAATGTAAGCCAGAGTGACTGCATTTTTGAAGTCTTCCTTGAAGCTAGAATAACATACACTGGGTTTCTAAGAGCTGGAAATCACGACATTTAACATACCAGACTGTTCTAGGAATTTCTGAAGTGGCCGTGTACATGAGTAGCACGGCAGTTGGAATGTGTAGGGATGTGAACACAACTTTAAAGTCTGCTCGTCTAGACTTGAGGATCCCCCGTGGTAGGCAGGAGAGCCCAAGGGAACTGGAGAAATCAGCTGCAAATAATGTGGGTCCAGTAATCCCCAGGAGTTAAGAGTACATCATGAAAAGGCCCAAGTGAGGTCAAAACGATTGAAGGGTTATTCAGTTTGAATGTTATCAGAGTTTTTGCTTCTCTTCCTTCTTGGCATCTGACTTCATATTAGCATCTTGAAAATGTACTTGATTCTCGATGACGAGGAACCAGTATTGTCCTCTGGAGGAAGCATGGCACAGTGATTAGACCTTGGGTTCTGGTATTGGGAGTGGTGAGTTTAAACCTAAACCAGTTACTTACTGGCTATGTCAGTTTGGACAAATAACCTACTCTTCTTTTTATTTATTATTATTTTTATTGGAATATAATTGCTTTACAGTGTCATGTTAGTTTCTGCTGTACAGCAAAGTGAATCAGCCCTACACACACACACCTACCATTCTGAGTTTCCTAGTTTCTTCCCTGGTAAATGTGGTGACTCAGATGGTAAAGAATCTGCCTGCAATGCAGGAGATCCAAGTTTGATGCCTGGGTTGGGAAGATCCCCTGGAGAAGGAAATGGCTACCCAGTTTAGAATTCTTCCTAGAGAATTCCATGGACAGAGGAGCCTGGTGTGCTGTAGTCCATGAAGTAGCAGAGTCGGACACAACTGAGCAACTAACACACACAATGGAATTGACATGGTAACTTTACAGGGTTGGTGAGGATACATGAGCTCATAGGCAAATCATTTTGCTGTCGCGGTGGTGCCCTGGAAGTGCTCGAAGTCTGCTTGATATTATCATGCTGTTCAAGTTACAGTACATGCAGCTGTGCAGACCTTATAAAAAGTTCAGTTTTTTCCCATGGTCTTATTACTACCATCATACTCTTAGGATATTTTATGATAGTCTTTAAAGTACCTGCTCTAGTTAATTCTTTGAATATATTTTATAGTATTTAATGGTAGTTATGACTATGTACATTTAAGTAAAATTATTTCTAACCATAAAATTTCTCCATTATTACTATTTTACCAAACATTGTTTTACATTTTTTTTTAAGGTTAGTGTTCTTGGCATACCTACCTGATAATTTTAGGATTAGGAGAAAATTGAAAAGGTCACACAGTCAATTTACCTAACTTTAAAAAGGACCACTATCAGACCACCCTATCCGATGAAAAACTGTTTCTAGAATCTTCCAAAGAAGGAATTCCGTAATTTCCCTTAGTAAGTAAGCTGTTACAGGGAATAACACCCTGTCATTTGTGGCCCAACGGAAGCAGCGCTAGGGCACAAACACACTGTTACGAACAAGGCAGAGAAAGGCTGGCATTTGTTAGGCCTGAATTTCTCTATGCATCTATTTCTCAGCTTGAACTGCTCTTATATGTTATAGATACAGCCATAAAAAGCATTAGAAAAGCTGCCTTGTGTTTCTGGTGTGGTTTTATACAATTGGCCATGATCTAGAGACCAATTTCCAAGGTTCACATTTCTGTTATTTGCTATACTAGAAGCTGTATAATAAAGTATATATATACTGTATAATATAGTAAAATGAAATAAATATAGTGGCCTTTAAAAATAATTCATGTTCCCTTTCATTAAGTTCAAAAATGCCATCACTCCTCCCCACCTCTGATTTTAGCAGGCTGGACCCCTGACCTGGTCAAAAACACAGGTTTTGGCTTAGCTACCCAGAGTGAAGTCTCAGCTCTATCACTAACCAGCTATATGATTGGAGGCAAGTTACTACCCCTCTGTATGCACTGACCTCCTCATCTGTAAAATCAGGGCAAGAACAGCTACTTTATGAGCTTAGGTGACTCAGTGGTAAAGAATCCACCTGCCATTACAAGAGACACAGGAGACGTGGGTTCGATCCCTAGGTCCGGAAGATCCCCTGGAGGAGGAAATGGCAACCCACTCCAGTATTCTTGCCTGGGAAATCCCAATGGACAGAGGAGCCTGGTGGGCTACAGTCAGTGGGGTCACAGAGTCAGACACGACTGAGCACACAGACATGCATAGCTACTTTATAGGTTGTTGGAATAATTAAAATGAGGTTGGATTTAAATTGCTTGGCATTCAGTGTGTTCGCTTCAGTCCTGTCCATCCTATGGACTGTGGCTGCCAGGCTCCTCTGTTCATCGGATTCTCGGGCAGGACTACTGGAGTGAGTTACTGTGCCGTCCTCCAGGGGGTCCTCGTGACCCAGGGACTGAACCTTTGTCTCTGAAGCCTCCTGCATTGGCAGGCGAGTTCTTTACCATTAGCACCACCTGGGAAGCCCACAGCAATTGGTAGGTGTTGTTGGAGATGTTATAGTTGACACTTTGTTTCACAAAACAGATTCACATCATCTTAGTTTGGCCAAACTACTTAATCTCACTGTGCCTCAGTTAATGAATGGGCTTGATAATAGTATTCACCCGGAGTTGTTGAAAGGACTGTCTTGAAACTTCTCTGGTGGTTCAGTGGCTGAGACTCTGCACTCCCAATGCAGGGGGCTCAGGTTTGATCCCTGGTCAGGGAACTAGACCTCTCATGCCACAGTTAAGAGTTTGCGTAGGCAGCAATGAAGACTCGATGTGCCAAATAAATAACTATTAAAAAAGAGAGAGAAAGGACTGTGTTAGTTAATATACACACAGTACCTGGACATAATAAGTGCTAAATAAATATTTAACAATGGAGAGTTGCTACCTCTTAGGGTTGTTGTAAGAATTAAATGAGCTCATCTCTGGCTCAAACAGATAATTCTTTTCTGGAAAAAAAACCTGACTTGACTTTTGTCAAAAGCAAAATTATCATTAATTTCTGTAGATGGGTAAAAATGTGCTGTCTTCCAAACTGTGCTCCAAAATTGACAGACATTTTGCTAAAACAATACCAAATTTCATTAAAATGTCTAGACTTTCTTGTAGAGGTATCAGTTCAGTTCAGTTCAGTCTCTCACTCGTGTCCGACTCTTTGTGACTCCATGAATCGCAGCACCCCAGGCCTCCCTGTCCATCATCAACTCCCAGAATTCACCCAGACTCAGATCCATCAAGTCAGTGATGCCATCCAGCCATCACATCATCTGTCGTCCTCTTCTCCTCCTGCCCCTAATCCCTCCCAGCATCAGAGTCTTTTCCAATGAGTCAACTCTTCGCATGAGGTGGCCAAAGTACTGGAGTTTCAGCTTTAGCATCATTCCTTCCAAAGAAATCCCAGGGCTGATCTCCTTCAGAATGGACTGGTTGGATCTCCTTGCAGCCTAAGGGACTCTCAAGAGCCTTCTCCAACACCACAGTTCAAAAGCATCAATTCTTTGGCGCTCAGCCTTCTTCACAGTCCAGCTCTCACATCCATACATGACCACAGGAAAAACCATAGCCTTGACTAGACGAACCTTTGTTGGCAAAGTAATGTCTCTGCTTTTGAATATGCTATCTAGGTTGGTCATAACTTTCCTTCCAAGGAGTAAGCGTCTTTTAATTTCATGGCTGCAGTCACCATCTGCAGTGATTTTGGAGCCCCAAAAAATAAAGTCTGACACTGTTTCCACTGTTTCCCCATCTGTTTCCCATGAAGTGATGGGACCGGACGCCATGATCTTCGTTTTCTGAATGTTGAGCTTTAAGCCAACTTTTTCACTCTCCTCTTTCACCTTCATCAAGAGGCTTTTTAGTTCCTCTTCACTTTCTGCCATAAGGGTGGTGTCATCTGCATATCTGAGGTTATTGATATTTCTCCTGGCAATCTTGATTCCAGCTTGTATTTCTTCCAGTCCAGTGTTTCTCATGATGTACTCTGCATAGAAGTTAAATAAGCAGGGTGACAATATACAGCCTTGACGTACTCCTTTTCCTATTTGGAACCAGTCTGTTGTTCCATGTCCAGTTCTAACTGTTGCTTCCTGACCTGCATACAGATTTCTCAAGAGGCAGGTCAGGTGGTCTGGTATTCCCATCTCTTTCAGAATTTTCCACAGTTTATTGTGATGCACACAGTCAAAGGCTTTGGCATAGTCAATAAAGCAGAAATAGATGATGTTTTTCTGGAACTCTCTTGCTTTTTCCATGATCCAGCGCATGTTGGCAATTTGATCTCTGGTTCCTCTGCCTTTTCTAAAACCAGCTTGAACATCAGGAAGTTCACGGTTCACATATTGCTGAAGCCTGGCTTGGAGAATTTTGAGCATTACTTTGCTAGCATGTGAGATGAGTGCAATTGTGCAGTAGTTTGAGCATTCTTTGGCATTGCCTTTCTTTGGGATTGGAATGAAAACTGACCTTTTCCAGTCCTGTGGCCACTGCTGACTTTTCCAAATTTGCTGACATATTGAGTGTAGCACTTTCACAGCATCATCTTTCAGGATTTGAAATAGCTTAACTGGAATTCCATCACCTCCACTAGCTTTGTTCGTAGTGATGCTTTCTAAGGCCCACTTGACTTCACATTCCAGGATGTCTGGCTCTAGGTCAGTGATCACACCATCGTGATTATCTGGGTCATGAAGATCTTTTTTGTACAGTTCTTCTGTGTATTCTTGCCACCACTTCTTAATATCTTCTGCTTCTGTTAGGTCCATACCATTTCTGTCCTTTATCGAGCCCATCTTTGCATGAAATGTTCCCTTGGTATCTCTAATTTTCTTGAAGAGATCTCTAGTCTTTCCCATTCTGTTGTTTTCCTCTATTTCTTTGCATTGATCCCTGAGGAAGGCTTTCTTATCTCTTCTTGCTATTCTTTGGAACTCTGCATTCAGATGCTTATATCTTTCTTTTCCTCCTTTGCTTTTCGCTTCTCTTCTTTTCACAGCTATTTGTAAGGCCTCCCTAGACAGCCATTTTGCCTTTTTGCATTTCTTTTCCATGGGGATGGTCTTGATCCCTGTCTCCTGCACAATGTCACGAACCTCCGTCCATAGTTCATCAGGCGCTCTATGTATCAGATCTAGGTCCTTAAATCTATTTCTCACTTCCACTGTATAATCATAAGGGATTTGATTTAGGTCATACCTGAATGGTCTAGTGGTTTTCCCTACTTTCTTCAATTTAAATCTGAATTTGGCAATAAGGAGTTCATAATCTGAGCCACAGTCAGCTCCTGGTCTTGTTTTTGCTGACTGTATAGAGTGTCTCCATCTTTGGCTGCAAAGAATATAATCAATCTGATTTTGGTGTTGACCATCTGGTGATGTCCATGTGTAGAGTCTTCTCTTGTGTTGTTGGAAGAGGGTGTTTGTTATGACCAGTGCATTTTCTTGGCAAAACTCTATTAACCTTTGCCCTGCTTCATTCCGTATTCCAAGGCCAAATTTGCCTGTTACTCCCGGTGTTTCTTGACTTCCTACTTTTGCATTCCAGTCCCCTATAATGAAAAGGACATCTTTTTTGGGTGTTAGTTCTAAAAGGTCTTGTAGGTCTTCATAGAACCATTCAGCTTCTTCAGCATTACTGGTTGGGGCATAGACTTGGATTACTGTTATATTGAATGGTTTGCCTTGGAAACGAACAGAGATCATTCTGTCGTTTTTGAGATTGCCTCCAAGTATTGCATTTCGGACTCTTTTGTTGACCATGATGGCTACTCCATTTCTTCTGAGGGATTCCTGCCTGCAGTAGTAGATATAATGGTCATCTGAGTTAAATTCACCCATTCCAGTCCATTTCAGTTCGCTGATTCCTAGAATGTCGACATTCACTCTTGCCATCTCTTGTTTGACCTCTTCCAATTTGCCTTGATTCATGGACCTGACATTCCAGGTTCCTATTCAATATTGCTCTTTACAGCATCAGACCTTGCTTCTATCACCAGTCACATCCACAGCTGGGTATTCTTTTTGCTTTGGCTCCATCCCTTCATTCTTTCTGGAGTTATTTCTCCACTGATCTCCAGTAGCATATTGGGCCCCTACTGACCTGGGGAGTTCCTCTTTCAGTATCCTATCATTTTGCCTTTTCATACTGTTCATGGGGTTCTCAAGGCAAGAATACTGAAGTGGTTTACCATTCCCTTCTCCAGTGGACCACATTCTGTCAGATCTCTCCACCATGACCCTCCCGTCTTGGGTTGCCCCGCGGGTATGGCTTATGGCCGTAGTTAACAGCGGCTGCCGCAATACAACCTAGCAGGAAATTTTCTCCATAATCACTAGGCTGGCTGTCTACCTCTTTCCCTAAGCCTTTGTCCCCATTACCCAGTATATGCTGGAGACAAAAGCTCATGAACAGTGTACATGTGGTCCTCAATGTGTATGTCATTCAGTCTTTAATGCAAAAAATAAGAGGAAGAATCAGTGAAAACAATTCTAACATTGCACTCACCCAGTAGATTGCCATCATAGAAGTCACAATGCTACTGCCAAGAACTGGTCAACTGCAAGGACTTTGAGAAGCAAAGATGACTGATCCATGCAGATGGGGGAGCCCAGCTGCCCCTGGAGCCTGAGAAATCCACATGGGGCTTCATAAACACAAATGCTTTCCAAGTCAGCCTTTTTGAAACCCCTTATAAAGTCTAAGTCTCCTCATCTAGGGATACATCTTGGGGTGCAGCGTGACTCACAGTGTATTAGAATACTCACTAAATGTCAGCATCGTTACTCAGGTAAGACGAACAGGTTGGAATTTTCCTTGAAAAAGAACCATCAGAATGAAACTGTAGACTACTTGGTTTTCTTTCCTTCACTGTAGGTTACTAATTACTTCTAATTACTAATTACATTGTAGGTTACTTCGATTTGGTTACTAAATTTAATACCCATGTGACGTGAATATATGTTGATAATTCTGCCCTGTGACATTTTTAGTTCACTTTTTGGGGTCATCTGGGGCATGTTTGATAATAGAGTATTGGAATGGCACAAAAGCAGGTATATAATATTGGATGCCTTTTTTTTTTTTTTAATTCAACTTCATCATGTAAAATGTAGATGATCCTATTGTGAATCAAAGTACATGAATATTTACCTGAAAGTTTGATGCATAGAGGTAACCTAGAGGTTGTTAACTTTGCTGAGGCACCTCAACTTCTTGACAGAATGAGATGTGGGCACATCCAGGTCAGTGAATTTTTCCACTCTCAGCAAGTCCAAATGCTTCATCTCAATTAATGCTGCTGTTGACTAACACAGAGGCAGTCATGCAGCCTGTACCATCCACCTGGCCAATCTGAGTTGTGGTTAGAATTCCACAAAGGGGTGTCTTAGGATAACAGTAAAGCCATTTACTAGAAGTAAGGCTCATGAAAAGTGAAAGTGTTAGTCGCTCAGTCGTGTCCGACTCTGCGACCGCGTGGACTGCAGTGCACCAGACTCCTCTGTCCGTGGGATTCTCCAGGCAAGAATACTGGAGTAAGTTACCATTCTCTTCTCCAGGGGATCTTCCTGACCCAGGGATTGAACCTGGGGCTTCTGCATTGCAGACAGATTCTTTACCATCTGAGCTACCAGGGAAGCCCATACTTCAGTGTCAAATCTTCTTACATATCAAACCCAGGATCGACGCTCTCTTCTTATGAGTAAAGTTGCTTTTACACCTGAATTTTGATGACTCAGGATTCCATCACATCAGGCAGGACCACGGTGCCCTCGAGTATTTTGGAAGTCCTAGGGCTTCCTCACTGATTCACAAGCACGCTCAGCCCTCAGGTGCAGCTTGCTCCCACGGGCTTCTGTTGGGCTCCACTATTTCAGCGGGGGCTCTTCCTGTAGGAGAATGCTGCCTGCTTAAACGTTCCTAAACTGTGAAGCTCGTAAGTTGCCAAGACAGTGCTGTGTTCCCAGAACATAGAATCCTTGCCTCTCCTCTCACGGGGACTGGTCCATCAGGCTGGGGTCAGGACCAACTACCATAGCAACTCCCACTGACCTTAGCTCTCCTGTCCCTTCCCCAGCACACAAGCCCACAATCTGCAGAAAACTTCGCCCACACCAGCCCCCTTTTCAAAATGTCTCAGCTCCTGCAAGGTAGTTGGCAGTCTCTCCTTGTCTGGAAGAATTTCACCTTCAGTTGAATCGTATCTCCCAGCTTCACATATACAGTATGTCCCCTACATACGAGGGAATTCAGGAGTGCATCTGTAAGTCCAGTTTGTTCCTAAGTCCAACAAAGTTAGCCTAGGTACCCAACTAACAATCAGCTATATAGCACTGTACTAAAATAGGTTTATAATACTTTTTACACAAATAATACATAAAAAGCAAACAAAATAAAGCACTTTCAAATCTTTTAAAATATAGAACCTAGAAAAGTACAGTAGTACCGCACAACGCTGGCATACAGGGGCTAGCATCGAGTGAACAGGCAAGAAGAGTTCCTGGAGGAGGGAGACGAGGCGGGAGATGGTAGAGCTGAAGGGTCGTCAGCAGTAGCAAACGAAGGGCAAGCTCCAGTTGCACCCAGGCCTCATGTTATGGCACAGGTTTTGGTTCCTTGTTGGAACCAGGTGCATGTTCACGTCTTTGAAAGCTTGAAACTTGAACGTTTATATGTAGGGGACTTACTGTATATGATTGCTAATTCTGTCAACAACCCTTTAAAGGTATCATGGCACCTTTTTACAGAAAAAGAAATTGAACAATAGGAATATTAAGAAATTTATCTAAATTCACTATCCCAAAATGTAATATATACATTAGATTTTTAAAATACCATTTTCCAGTTGCTCAAAGTATTTTATGAACCTCATTTCATACTTTTGTAAGATGGTTTAGATATTATCTTTATTCACGGATACCCCTGTTGTATAGAATAAGTAAGAGATTTGTACATAATTCAGATGGTAAGATCCTGCTTAGTATGTTATCTTTAAGACCTTTCTTCACTGTAACCTAATATATTTAACTGTATATGTATGTATGTAATATATGTAACCTAATATATTGGAGAATGGTGCGTCATGGTATTTCTTTTCCAGTAGATTTTTCTGCTTATGGTTGAAGATAATATTTTTGACATTAAAAACAAAGCCTCCCAAAATTTAATATCAGCATCTGTATTAGCCAGCACTCTTGTCTAGAAATGACAGAAACCTATTAGCTTGGGTAAAAAGAGGAGTTTATTGGCTCATCTAATCATTCAGGGAGAGGAACAGGGGTACAGTGAGCTTCAGGGCCACAAGTGATGCTAGGATTCTGCATCTCTTCCTCTCTGTTTTGAGACCACTCTCTAGCTGCCTCCACCTAGCTGGAGAAATGGCAAGCAGCAGCACCCAGGTCCAGAGGAAGGACCACCCTATCTCCAGAGATTCAGTTCTGAGAGTTGAGGAAGCACTGGACTGGTCTGCCTGACAAGTCATATGTCTGTCTCCATGGCCAGTGCTGTGGGCTATCATAACCGGCTGGAGCTATTTGGGGTTGGATCTGCCTGCCAATGCAGGAGTTGCTGGAGATGCGAGTTCGATTCCTGGGTTGGGAGGATCCCCTGGCAGAAGAAATGGCAACCTATTCCTGTATTCTTGCCTGGGAAATCCCATGGACAGGGACGTCTAGGAGGCTACAGTCCGCGGGGCAGCAGAGAGTCAGACACGACTGAGCATGCATGCATATTTGGGGTTGGGGGAAGACCCATTCTCCTAAGGCACGTGAGTCAGTTGCAGAACACAGTAGAATGCCAGGCAGACAAAACAGATGTCTACTGAACATTGTTTAATCTGGGAATAAGGTGAGATGTAAATAAATGTGATTGATGTATTATTATAAAGTGTGATCCTGCAGTGTTGCAGATGTGGTTAGCCAAGACAAGGTGATATTGGAGTTGGATGGGCCCCTATCCAGTGTGACTGGTATCCTTACAAGAAGACAGACACACGGGGGCTAAGACACACAGAGTGAATGCCAGTGACGAGGCAGGCAGAGATTGGAGTGATGCAGCCACAAGCCAGAGGATGCTGGAGATGGCTGGGAAGCCACCGGCAGCTAGAAGAGGCAAGGAAGGATCCTTCTCTGTGTTTCAGGGAAGCCTGAGCCCTGCTGATACCTTGATTCAATTCCTAGGTTGGGAGGATCAGCCCTGCTTGATCAGCCCTGCTGATACCTCATAGCCTGCAGACCTGAGACATTACCTGTATTTCAAAAAACACACTTATTTATTTACTTCTTTATAACACCAGTTCTTAGTTGAGGCATGCAGAATCTTTTACTTGTGGCATGGAGGATCTAGTTCCCTGCCCAGGGATGGAACCTGGGCCCCCTACATTGGGAGCGTCCTAGCCACTGGACCACCAGGCAAGTCCCCATTTCTGTTGTTTTAAGTTTGTGGTACTTTCTTAAGGCAGCCCAAGCAAACTCATGTAATCATCAATTCCTGTCTGAGCCTAACTCAAAGAGGGAAAGTTCTGCAAAGATTTTACTGCACTCCACCCCCCACTTCAAATAAGAACATAGTCTTGACCTCCCAGTTCTGCCTTCCCGCAGCACCTTGAAAACCCATAAAATAAAAGGAACACGAGAGACATCTGCTATTTCTCTTGTCAAGGTACCAGGCTTCTGTTTACGTTCCACAGTTTCTACCATACCTTGGTATTGAACTCAGTATCTGGCTTTGACTATCCCAAAGGATAGTGTACAAGCCTGGGAGGTGGGGTTCCTGTGAGAGGAGTGGGGACATCACAGAGGTGTCAGAAAGCACTTAGCCATGAGCGGTGAAAGCCACGCTGAAATGTCTAGCTGCTCCGGGCTGTCCTGCCGGGAAACGAGAGTGTGAGAAGCCCAGCAGAGTGTGCAGGAAGGCTGAGTGCACTCCAGTGCTCTGCCCTCCTAACTCACTCTGGTTCTCTTCAAAGCTGTATCATGTGCATTGAGCTTCTCTAGCATCGGGCCCTCTCATTTGACTTTGGACTGGCCAAAAAGTTTCTTTGGATTTTTTTCATACCATCTTATGGAAAAACCCAAATGAAACTTTTGGCCAACCCAGTATTTGCAATATTAACATTTAACTCAAACTAATTTTTCTCAAATAATCTGTTGGAGAAATAGAACATCTTAGAACAACAACAAAAGTGACTTCACTGTACGTGGTTTGCCTACTTCCCAATATTTAGAAAGTGTGCCCCATTAAATTTGTATGGTGTTTGCGGCCTTTTAACACAGTTCTCTGCTTAAATAGTTCTTCATTAGTGAACAAATCCTAACCAGGGTGGCAGGAAAAATGCCACTGGTATAACATATATCACTGTGTTTGTAGAAAGTAAGCTATACGGTGCAAAATAATAGGTGGTGTTGCTCAATGGCCAGAGTAGGTTCACAATAAATGTTTATTCAATGAGTGGATGAGTGAACAAATTTTGAGTAAAGCTCATACATAGCCACAGAGACAAAGCTACAAAGTGAACAGTCCTTACAAAGACTGCACATCAAAGGGCAGGAATACATTGAATTAGTCCAGTTCCCCAGAGCACCCTAAAATTGCATTTATTGGAATACTCAAAATTCTGTAGCACAAAATACTGTTGAGCGTCTCTTGGTTCAAAGCATGACCTCAGAATTGCTAACAGAGGCCTGTAAATACCGGGGCACGTTATAAACCTGTTGCTGTTCATATTGTACACAAAGGAGGTGGGATGAAGTATTAACCGTGACCGTTCCAGGGTGGCCTTTTCCCAGGCCTTGTGCATGTCCCTAAACCTGTGGACCCCAAATCAGCACACAGTGCAATTAACAGGAAAAAGGGAGCAGAACTTGGATTCCCATGTGACTAAGCCAACAGCAGAGGCAAATAACCCCGCCTCAGTGAGCAAAGAGGGAAGGAAGGGCCAGTTAAATCTTAAGAGGATTTCTCTTCTGCTCTTTGCTCACCAACAAACAGGCATTAACTGATGATTTAACAACTTTATTTTGTGCCTTCAACCTGCTCCCACCGCGATCTCCATGTAGGATTCAACTTGGTTAAAGCTGTGAGAAGTTTAATCACCTTTTATTTGTCTTCAAGCATTTAGCAACTAATCCACTAAAATCAATCCCCTTTTTAAAAATGTTGATTTATTTTTAATTGAAGGATAATTGCTTGGGGTCCATTATATACCTGATCTTTTTCTACTTCCCTATTCCCTCTTCCCCCACGAACACACACACACACACACACACACACACAAATTGGAAGAGAAAAATAAATGTAAACTCAAGAAAGACCCTTTGCAGGATTAGAGAGATTGATTATATATGGATGTATTCCATTTGCCTTCATTTTTGTAGTATAACATGTTGACTCTGATTGTGAGTTACATATATTCACTGCAAAACATTTAGAAAATAAAGAAAGGAATGTAAAATATAAAATCACATGTAAGTCTGCTACTCAGCTGTGATAAGTATTAACATTTGTGTATATAGCCCACTAGGCCTTTTCTTATACATACATATACATACATATACTTTTTATTAAACAAAATTTGGATCACAGTATCTACACATTGTAATCAATTTCAGTTTTCAAATGGTAAACATAACCAATAAATTTCAGGAAAGAAAAGAAAAAGATCCTTCCTTTTAGGCTTCTCTTAACTAATTTTATCAATTTCTATTTCCTGTTCTTTTGTATTTTACACTTCTTTTATTTCCATCCAATTCTGGTGGCAAATAGCTCCTTGTTTTCTATGTCTTGTAGACCACCTACCACAGTTTTTGATAAGTTACTAAAATTTCCAAATCACACAGTGGGTAAGTTTGAAGGAATTATTACAAGATCAAGGACTGAAAATTAATATTATCGTAACTGGCAGACTCAAACAGTTACTAACTATAACACATTCCATATGCTCAGTCAGCTGCTGGCAGTGTTTATCCAAATATCAGAATTTGGCACTTTATGGGCAGGAGACAGATTCTTGTTGAGATGGAAGCTCAAGCTTCATATGGGTCTTTTTTCTCAAGAGAATCCTGGTGGGTTTGGGCATTTCTATTACTTGGTTTCTTCCTGGGTGTCATTTTGGAATCATATGGGTTTCATCAGTAAGTTTCTGCCTGACATATCTAGTCTATGGTGATGAAAATAAAAAAGTTGTGACCTGTGTGTGTGTTTGTTGAACTCCAGACACACTACTGTATGAACACACACATAGGTCACTTCTATTTTGATTTCTATCAAACTACCATACAATTGTGCTCATTTCACATGCTAACAAGGTAATACTCAAAATTCTTCAAGTTAGGCTTTGGCAGTACGTGAAGAACTTCCAGATGTACAAGCTGGATTTAGAAAAGGGAGAGGAACCAAATTGCCAACATCCGCTGGATCATAGAAAAAGCAAGGGAATTCCAAAAAATCATCTAGTTCTGCTTCATTGACTACGCAAAACTCTGACTGTGTGGATCACAACAAACTGGAAAATTCTTAAGGAGATAGGAATACAAGAGCACCTCACCTGCCTCCTGAGAAGCCTGTATGCAGGTCAAGAAGCAACAGTTAGAACTGGACATGGAACAACAGACTGGTTCCAAATTGGGAAAGGAGTATGTCAAGGCTGTATATTGTCACCCTGCTTATTTAACTTCTATGATGACTACATCATGTGAAATGCCAGGCTGGATGAAGCACAAGCTGGAATCAAGATTTCCAGGAGAAATATCAATAACCTCAGATATGCAGATAATACCACTCTAATGGCAGAAAGCAAACAGGAACTAAAGAGCCTCTGGATGAAGGTGAAAAAAGAGAGTTAAAAGTTGGGTTAAAACTCAACATTCAGAAAACAAAGATCATGGCATCTGGTCCCATCACTTCATGGCAAATAGATGGGGAAAAACTGGAAACAGTGACAGACTTTATTTTCTTGGGCTCCAAAATCACTGCGGATGGTGACTGTAGCCGCAAAATTAAAAGATGCTTGCTCCTTGGAAGAAAAGCTATGACAAACCTAGACAGTGTATTAAAAAGCAGAAACATCACTTTACTGACAAAGTTCCATATAGTCAAAGCTATGGTTTTTCCAGAAGTCATGTACGGATGTGAGAGTTGGACCATAAAGAAGGCTGAGTGCCGAAGAATTGATGCTTTTGAATTGTGGTGCTAGAAAAGACTCTTGAGAATCTCTTGGACTGCAAGGAGATCAAACCAGTCAATCCTAAAGAAAATCAACCCTGAATGCTCATTGGAAGGGCTGAAGGACTGATGCTAAAGTTGAAGCTCCAACACTTTGGCCACCTGATGGAAAGAGCTGACTCATTGGAAAAGACTGATGATGGGAAAGATTGAGGGCAAGAGGAGAAGGGGTCAACAGAGGAGAGATGGTTGGATGGCTTCACCAACTCAATGGACGTGAGTTTCGGCAAACTCCGGGGATAGTGAAGGACATGCATGGACTGATATGCTCCAATTCATGCGGTTGCAGAGTCAGACAAGACTTGCTATTGAACAACAACAGCATGTGTTTGTGTATGTGTATACAGATGCTAATTTGACTGGAAAGAAACAAGAGTGATACATCTGGGTTGTAGTTACATGGATGTACACGATATAAAGTATATTTGTGTACTTTACTGTTTGATGTTATGTCTCAATTAAGAAAAAAATACTGTTTGATTCACCCTCTGGCCAGGCTGTCAGTGGTTTAGGCTGGTGTGTGTGTTAGTTGTTCATGTCTGACTCTTTGTGACCCCATGGGCTGTAGCCCACCAGACTCCACTGTCCATGGGATTCTCCAGGCAAGAGTACTAGAGCGGGTTGCCATGCCCTTCTCCAGCGGATCTTCCTGACCCAGGGATTGAACCCACGTCTCCAGCATTGCAGGCAGATTCTTTACCATTTGAGCTACAGTTTTCTCATGGTTAGGCTGGAGATCTCATCAAGATGTAGTAAATTCCAGAGACTACAGACCAGCCACCATCTTAGCTGTAGAGATCTTTAGCCAAGTTTCTGGCATGCTTGGTTCGTGATTAGTCACTCTGTTGTGTCTGAATCTTTGTGACCCCATGGACTGTAGCCCACCAGCATCCTCTGTCCATGGGATTTTTTTCCAGGCAAGAATATTGGAGTGGGTAGCCACTTCCTCCTCCAGGAGATCTGACCGACCCAGGGACTGAACTCAGGTCTACTGCATTGCAGGAAGATTCTTTACTGCTGAGTCGCTGAGCCACTGGAGAAGTCCCTGAAAGTTCCTGAACTGTCCTCCAAAACAGCAATTCCCAGAGATGCTCTCCACCCCACAAAAGTAGCTTTGTGGTTAAATAAGTTTAGAAATGCTGCCCCCTTTGAAAGATTTACGAGGCACATGGAAATGTTAAAGGCCCTAAAGTTCTGCAGCAAAAAATCATGTTTATCTCAACTTGTTCTAAACTTATGAAACTCCTATTAATTAATTAATACCTATTAACAGCTCATTAAAGTAATCAGCCTGTTAAGACAAAAGCCTGGTCAAGACCTGGCGATTAATACCCCATCCCTGCATCAGGTGACACGTGCGCCACCTGCTGGTGATATGGGGTATGAGGGCACTTACTCGGGAAGCTTCTATTTTCACAAAATTGCACTCGGAATCCAGAGTTCATTGTCACAGTGCACTTGATTATGTCTTTTCACGTTTAACAAACCAGGGGCTGAACAACAGAGCTAGCCATAATTTAGTTACAAAAGGAAGTTTTTCATGCGGACCATCCACATGGAAGTCAAACGATACAAATCAGTGCTGAATACCAGTGTCCAAGAAAAGTGAAGCGTCTGATACAATGGGAACAAAGAATTCTAGGGTTTTATAGACTAAATATTTGCGATAATAAACTCAATTAGTCTGTTCTATTTATCCCCTAATTTCAAGTCCAACCGATTTTTAGCAGACTTATCCAATGTCTAATAGACTGATGAACCAAGCTACAATCCTATCAAAACTGATATTAGACCTTTTCACTTAAATTGTTAAGTTTCACTACTCTTGGTTCTCAAGGTTTTAATTGCTAAAATGATATCATAATTGATTGGGGGAGAAGAAAGGAAATAAATAAAAATAAAGGACAAGAATGTGATCATAAGGTACATTTATACCATAATTATTTGAAGAGTTTATATTATCATACATTTGTTTATAGACAACCACACAGTCTAAGGAGAAAAATTTTTAATGTTTTCTACAAATAATGTTTCACAATCTGTTCTATTTATCTTCCTGCCTCAAAACAATATTTAACTGCAGAGTTGTTGTTTTTTTTTTTTTTACCAGAACATCACATAAGTTTATTTCAGATGCAATAGCAATTTTAAAATCAAGTTTAAATCTTAACTTCACCAAGTAAACTTAGCTAGTTAAGTATTTTTAAAGTTATTCCCTCCAAAAAACTGAGGGAGCTTTTCTTTTCCACCTCACATCCCACGGTTTCCCAATAGTTCTATTTTTGGAGGACTTTCAATTGATGAGTAAATGCTAGCAGAGGCTTTTAAACCACACTTTTTACTAGACTGGCTAAAGGTTTAAGCATCAAAGCAGTTGCTACACAACACTGGGTGCATTGAAAAGCATTGGGCAGCCTGGTTTCCATTTTCCTTCTTCACTCTTATCTCCGTCTTCTTCATCTTTCATCTGGGTTTCTCCAAGAAACCTCCAACTCTCCGAGAAAAAGCAGCATGCTCTGCAGCCATGTGCCTAATCCTTCTACAGCAAAGATGCTTATGTTCCAAGTTTCAAATTTTTAAAGAAAGATACTCCTACTTTGACATACTAACAAGTATCTGCAAGTAATTTTACTCTCAAAGAAGCATACCCTGCAGCATGTCAGCCTCACTTTAGAAGATTGTTGAAATTCAGCTCTTGGAGCAGACTTCCCAGCATTTAAAATCAATGGCCACAGCCTCATGTAACTGTAGAAATCCTGGATTGGCCAAAAGTTTGTTTGGATTATTCCATAAACTGGTAAGGAAAACCTGAATGACCTTTTTGGCCAACCCAATACGATGATTCCGGGGCTTTATTCCTATAGTCTGTGCAGGGCAGGCAAGCCTCTGAATGTTTAAAGCGCCCAATGGGTGCTGATCCAGCCACCTATGGAGACTCTTTCTTTAAGGTTGATGATGGATCCACTCCCGAAGGGCCGATCAAGATAAGGCAGGACCTCTGTTTCTATAAAGCATCCCACAGGTCATGTGAATGAGCACAGAAGGCTGAGAAGTTCTGCTCCAAGAAGTGCTAAGAGCAAGGACAACGGTGGAAAGATCTATTTCAATCTGCCAGTGAATTGTTAGTGCAGAGAAGGAGAGGCAGGTGTGCTAACCAGCTTTAGAGTAATTATTAGTGAAGGATGCAGGGAATCAGGTGAACAGAAGATAGGGTGCTGTGACTTCTCAATCTAAAAAAGATTCACAGTGGCATTTCAATGACCTTAATTCTTAACCCCAGCTGCTCTCTAGAAGCTTCCGGGAGTAAGCTTTTAAAAATTACCTTCGCTGTTCACCTGAAGCCACCACAACATTGTTAATCTGCTATACCCTGATACAAAATACAAAGTTTAAAATATAAAATAAAAATAAGCCAAGCCAAGGCCCTACTCCAGACCAGTTAAATCAGAATCTATGGCTGGGGGTGGACTCTTATTTTACCAGCCCCTGGGGTGACTCCAGAGGGCCACCGGCTTCAGTACCATTGCTCTATGACACGCGAGAGGCCGTTCGCGACACCTGCTATTGTTGACATCACAAACAGGACACATTTGTCTCCAGACCCGTGAAGGTCAGCCTTTAGAAGAAATGAATGCTTGGCACTATCCCCTCGTTCCACGTATTAAACCATCATGAGTAGGACTCACTTATTTCTAAAAGCAGTGGCCACCTGCTTTCTTCCCAGGATTTGTAGCTGTGTATCACTTAGAGCAAAAGCCAGAAAGTTCTAAATTTGCTAGTTAAAATTGGAGGGAGGTGGGAAGTAGCACTTGTGGAATCGTGCGACCTGTTGCTTGGCAACTTTGAGTTCAGCTTCTGCATTCTGTGAGCCGTCAGAGTCACCAAGTTTGCTGAGCCGGGTTGATTACTTCCCACTACAAAAAGGAAATTAATTCTGCATGACGGAGAGGGCTCAAAAAGCTGTCCTTCAAAGCCGGCCATGTCACACTTCTTCTACTTGACACCACAAATTGTTCTGCCCTTCAGCCCTCTCACTTCTCAAGAGTTTGATGTGATCAGACGGAAGGCGGCAGCATCTTGGCAGGATGAAGCAAGGTGGTCAGATTTGTCTGTGACAACGTACATGGGCAGTTACAGGGAAAAGCAGCTGGACGAGTCCACGGGCGGCCGACTTAGAGCAGGACAGCCCTGGCCTGAGCGTCACAAGTAAGATCGCTTTGTGATTTGCCGCTGGCTATGTCTCTCTGACTAGATGAGAATGATAACTAGAAGGAGGAAGCTGTTGCCAACCCCGAAACACTTCCCAGACTTCCACTCTGTGTATTTTCCTGGGTAGACGTCAGGGGGCGTGCATGCAAAGTTGCTTCAGTCGACCCCATGGAGTGTAGCCTGCAAAGCTCCTCTGTTGATGGGACTGCCCAGGCAAGAATACTGCCATTTCCTTCTGCAGGGGATCTCCCTGACCCAGGAAGAAGAGCTAAATGTCAGTTACCAGTGGAAACTGGTGGAAACCAGTGGAAACAGTGGTTTCACTCTCTCTTTAGTCCTTCTAAAATTGATGCACAACTGCTTTTACAAGGTAAAATGTGAGTATTTGGTTAAGATGGGCTTCCCAGGTGGCATAAGAGGTAAAGAACCCACCTGCCAACGCAGGAGACAAGAGAGATGCAGGTTCGATCCCTGCATGCAGGGGTCAGGGAGATCCCCTGGAGCAGCGAATGGCTACCCACTCCAGTGTTCTTGCCTGGGAAATCCCATGGACAGAAGAGCCTGGTGGGGCTACAGTCTACAGGGCTGCACAGAGTCAGACACAACTTAGTGACTAAGCCTCATGAATGTTAGTTATTTTGCCTTCCAGGGCTTTCCAAATTGTCAAAACAATACTTAAAGCTGAAATGTCTCAGGGCTACTTTCCAATTGGATACCTCGTCTGGTGTATTCCAATGAACCACACAGTCTGCATTTTCAATAGCTCTCAAGTTTGTTGGCACCTCAATTAACTTTGGAAGTCCCTTTGCTAATCCTGTGAATTTTGAGGCATCTCTGGGCCCCCCGGGGGAGTCTTCAAGGCAATAGTTGCCTTCCCATCTCAACCTTGGACTCTCTGAGGTGTACAAACCCAGAGGAGATGAAAACTGTGAGAGCCCTGACTGGACCTTTCAGAAGAGCCCCCACATTATTTGAAAAGCAGTAATTTTCCTTTCCGCGTTAGTGCTAATAGAGGCAAGTCCCTGAGTGAAAAAGCATTATCATGTTGGATCATGCTTCTGAAATAAAGAGGCACTGTGCCAGGGCTTACTGAAAAGCCACAGGACACATAGGGAGCATTTGTTTGTTGCAGCAGCAATAGTACAGGTAGACCTTGGAGATACTGTGGGTTTGGTCTAATAAAGTGGGTATCCCAATAAAGCAAGTCACACCAACTTTTTGGTTTCCCAGTACATAAAAAATTATACATACACTATACTGTAGTCTATTAGGCGGGCAATAACATTATGCCTAAAAAACAATGTTCATGCCTTAATTAAAAAAATATTTGGTTGCTAAAAAAGATAAAATGTAACCATCATCTAACAACACAGGCTTGCCACACACCTCATATTTGCAAAACACACAGTATCTGCAAAGTGCAAGAAAGTCAAGTCCAATAAAACGAGGTATGCCTGTGACACAGCTAGAATGGAGATCGGAAACAATCTTTATAATAAAGTGAAAATTTTTATAATAAAGGAAAGAGCACAATACAAAATTTTCATGAATGTTAAAAACAGGAAGTATAAAACAAAATTAGTGCTTACCAGTAAGTTTTTGAATGAAATTTTTTTAAAATGCCACTTTGCTAAAATATGTCAAGATTTTAGAATAAAGATAGTCAAAGATATGTAAGATCTCCACACAGAAAACTATAAGACCTTAGTGAGAGAATATGAAGATCTAAATCAACAGAGAGATGAACCATGTTCACGGATTGGAAGACTGAATATTATAAAAATATTATTGCTCCCCAAATTGATTTACAGATTCTATACAATTCCAATAGGTGTTTTTGTGGAACTTGACAAGATTGTTCAAGACCAGGAAACAGTCAGAACACTCTTAAAGAAGAACAAAGTAAGCGTGTTTGCTCTACAGATAACAAAACTTACCATAGAGCCTCAGTAATTAAGGCAGAATGGCACTGTGGCACAAAGATAGCAAATAGACAACTGGAACAGAAAAAAAGGGCCCGGAAACAGAACCTTGCATATATGGGCACTTATTTATGTAAAAGGTGGCAGGACAGTGGAGAAAGGTCATGTTTGCAATTCCAGGTAGATTCCTTCCAGATGAATTAGAGACCACAGTGTGAAAGGCAAAAAGAGCAAAAACCCATTAGATAATGACATAAGGAGTATCTTGATGATCTAGGGATTGGCAAAGATTTCCTAAACAGAACACGAAAAGTCCTAACCACAAAGAAACAATGAAGTAAATGAGACTAGCTTAAAGTATCTCTGTTTAACAAAATACACCCTTAAAAGTATGAAAGTTGAGCTACAGATACGAAGGTGAGATTTTCAACTCAGTGACTGACCAAAGGCTCATAACTATGATAATTTTTTTTTCTCTTTTTTTTATTATTATTTTTTACTTTACAATATTGTATTGGTTTTGCCATACATCAACATGCATCCGCCAGGGGTGTACACGTGTTCCCCATCCTGAACCCCCCCTCCCTCCTCCCTCCCCATACCATCTCTCTGGGTCACCCCAGTGCACCAGTCCCAAGCTTCCTGTATCCTGCATCAAACCTGGACTGGCGATTCGTTTCTTACATGATATTATACATGTTTCAATGCCATTCTCCCAAATCTTCCCACCCTCGCCCTCTCCCACAGAGTCCAAAAGACTGTTCTATACATCTGTGTCTCTTTTGCTGTCTCACATACAGGGTTATCGTTACCATCTTTCTAAATTCCATATATATGCGTTAGTATACTGTATTGGTGTTTTTCTTTCTGGCTTACTTCATTCTGTATAATAGGCTCCAGTTTCATCCACCTCATTAGAACTGATTCAAATGCATTCTTTTTAATGGCTGAGTAATACTCCATTGTGTATATGTACCACAGCTTTCTTATCCATTCTTCTACTGATGGACATCTAGGTTGCTTCCATGTCCTGGCTATTATAAACAGTGCTGCGATGAACATTGGGGTTCACGTGTCTCTTTCAGTTCTGGTTTCCTCGGTGTGTATGCCCAGCAGTGGGGTTGCTGGGTCATATGGCAACCAGACATGCTACATTGGGAGCACAGAGTCTTAGCCACTGAACCACCAGGGAAGTCCCCAGGAGGCATACGATAAATATTTTTTAAAAGAACCTCCTGGGGACTTCCCTGGTGGTTCAGTGGCTAAGACTCCATGCTTGCAATGCAGCGTGTCTGGGTTTGATCCCTGGTCAGGGCCACAATCTGCAACTAAGAGTTCACATGCTGCAATTAATAGTTTGCATGCCGCAACTAAGACCTGGCACCGCTAAATAAAGAAATAAAAATATGTTAAAAAGAAAAACTCATACAAATTAGTATGAAAAAGACAATCCACTAGAAAAATAAGAAAGAGACTTTGAAATGAAATTCATAAACCAAGATATCCATGTGATCAATAAAATGTATCAAAAGTTCCTTAACCATATTAATAATCAGGACATGCAAATTAAAACCACAATGAGTTTACTCATGTACACGTCCAGAATGGCTAAAATTAAAAAGATTATTAATACAAAGTGCTGGTGAAAGTATAAAACGAGGTCTTTCATGTACATCTGGTGGGTATATGCATTGAATTGTTTTCTTGAGGAAAACAGTTTGGTCTTGTTTTCTAAAGTTGATGCTATAGATATCCTGCTGATGCTGCTGCTAAGTCGCTTCAGTCGTGTCTGACTCTGTGCGACCCCATAGACGGCAGCCCACCAGGCTCCCCCGTCCCTGGGATTCCCCAGGCAAGAACACTGGAGTGCGTTGCCATTTCCTTCTCCAATGCATGAAAGTGAAAAGTGAAAGTGAAGTCGCTCAGTCGCGTCTGACTCTTAGCTAGGACTTAGCAATTTTAAGTATAATCCAGCCAAAAAGTGTTGCCACACATGCACTAAGAGATATATACAAGTAGTTCACAGCAGCATTTTTCACAATAGCAAAAAAACTAAAAAACAAGCCTAACGTAGAATACATACTATTCAAATACAAGAGGATGAACAGACAGTGGTGTGATTGTACATCGCCGGTGTAATGAACAGACTCTGGTCACACCCTGAAGTGCCACAAACACAGTATGCAGCATTTGAGCAGATGCAAAACATAGGTGTATTATTCTATTTATGTAAGAGTTTTAAAAAATTGTGCATGCCAAGTCACTTCAGTTGTATCCGACTCCTTATGACGCTATGGACTGTGGCCCGCCAGGCTCCTCTGTCCATGGGATTTTCCAGGCAAGAATACTGGAGTGGGTTGCCATGCCCTCCTCCAGGGGATCTTTCTGACCCAGGGACTGAACCTGAGTCTCTAGGTCTCCTGCGCTGGCAGGTGGGTTCTTTACCACTCGCACCACCTGGGAAGCCCTCTTAAAAAAAACAGCCCAAGCAAACTACGGTGTTTGGTGTATCTGCTTGGGTGATAAAAAAATAAATAAATAAAAAAGAAGCAAAGAAATGATTCTCATAGAAGTCAGAAAACTGGCCCACTGACTGTCTGACTTTCTGCTCCAAACCTATTGGAAAAATAATTACAGGGATTGGGATGGAAATGTGCATTTGGTGGTCTTCCCTGGCAGTCCAGTGGTTAGGAATCTGCCTGCCACTGCAGGGGACATGGGTTTGATCCCTGGTCTGGGAAGATGTCACATACCATGGAGCAACTGAGCCTGTGCACCAGGAAAGGAAAAAAAAAAATCAAATTTGCTTCTAAAAATTAATACTCCCTGGTGATTCAGTTGCTGCTGTAGGTAAGGAGAAGAAAGGTGCAGGGTGGGCCACCAGCCCCTGTCTCAGGGATGATGAGGGCTAGTCTGTGGGCTCAGTACATGTCCAGGAGCATTTTAGAACCCTTATAATTTTTTTTTACATTTTTTTTAATTTATTTTTTGAAGTATAGTTGACTTACCATGTTGTGTTAATTTCTGCTGTGTGGCAAAGTGATTCAGTTATACATGTGTATACATTCTTTTTCATATCCTTTTCCATTATGGTTTATCACAGGGTATTAATACCGTTCCCTGTGCTATACAGCAGAGCCTTGTTATTTATCTATTTCTATATGTGATAGTTTGCATCTACTAATCCCAAACTCCTGATCCATCCATCCTCCAAATCCTCCCTCTTTCCCACCCCTGCACGAGGAGTCTAGGCTGACATAACTTCACGTTACCCCTAACACACATGTAGTTCCAGGTCCCCGGAGCTTGAAGACCCTCCTTTCCTCAATGAGAGGCCCTAAAACAACAGTCATCCTCTAGAAATTCATGACTGCACTTCCCACCAAGCCAACTGCTTGCCTAAAGTGAGCATTATATCTGGATTCAGAGAAACTGAGATCCAGATACGTCTTGAAGGCTAGACACAGCATCTGCTAGTCCCCAAGTTACCCCACCGCTATTAAGGTCTAAGTTTTCCTGGGAAACCAACATAATTACTGTAATATTGCCTATTCCATTCATAGCACTTATTTTATTTTGAAAACAGCTCCCCAGGGAAAGTCTCATAAATTCTGTGAAAACAATTATGAACTTACTGTTTGAGCTTTTCATGTACAAAAGTTGAACAGTTTACCCTTTTATGATAAAATGGGGAACAAACAAATCACTAAAGACAATGAGAAAGTCCAATTTGGGTTGATTTAATGGGATTTTTACTGTTGGGAGAGTGGAAAAGAGGAAGAAAAGAAGCCGAAGTTTAACAAATTAAATGAAAGCATGAGTGAAAATCCCTGCAAGCCCATAGGCTGTGGCTTAAAACCCCGTAAGCTCATACCTTGTTTCTCGTACTTGCTTTCCGTAGGATGGCATTGCCAAACTGCTTTGCTGGCAGGGCTGAGCTCCAAGAGACCACAGATGCTAAAGGTGAGTGCAATGTGATCAGTTCTGAGCACAGCCGCTTTGCCAAGGTTGCTGTCTTGATAACTTTTATGTTTGAGATTGTCATCCGAATAGTTTCCATATAC
This sequence comes from Bubalus kerabau, assembly GCF_029407905.1. Lineage (NCBI taxonomy): Eukaryota > Metazoa > Chordata > Mammalia > Artiodactyla > Bovidae > Bubalus > Bubalus kerabau. The sequence goes on along the minus strand of NC_073639.1, from coordinate 16,696,964 downwards.
CTACTAAAGGCAAGGCGCCTCTAGCATGTTCCACTCTGGATCAGTCGCTCTTAAAAATAATAATTATTCCAGGGCAAAAAACGTCCTCCTCAGAAGGTACCTTCTCCCAGAGCTTGGAGCTCTAAGTAACAGAATGTGAGCTTTACTGGGTATGTCAAAGAATTAGGAAGAGAAACCAAACCATTACGAACCATCAACTAAGAAACTCCATTTACTAATCGATACCACCTCCACCCCACTTCAGTTAAATCAGGATAACACTTGCTGCTATAATAGAGAAACTTCCAAATTCCAGTTGCTTAACATGATAATGGGCTTCCCAGGTGGTGCTAGTGGTCAAGAACCCACCTGCCAATGCAGGAGACATGAGAGAAGCAGGTTCGATCCCTGGGTGGGGAAGATCCCCCGGAGAAGGGCATGGCAACCCACTCTGGTATTCTTGCCCGGAAAATCCCATGGACAGAGGAGCCTGGCGGGCTACTGTCCATGGGGTCACAAAGAGTCAGACATGACTGAAGCAGCTGAGCATTCAGGCAACATGATAAAATATAGGTTTTTTCTTCATATAAAGGACCAGGAAGGTGTTTTGCAGACAGACCTTAGATCTAAGGACACAGACGTTGTTCATCTGGGAGTTCCACCGTCTCCTGGGGCCCCCGAATCTCCATCTGGCAGGTGGGGGAGGATAAAGGGTCGGGATGGCACATGGCTTTTCCACCATTTCAGCCTGGAAGCGACTCATACCTCACATGCTCACATTCCAGTGGGGGAAGGGGTCACAAGGCCCCAGTTCACGAGAGCTCAGAGTCCTGGGCTGGGCAGCCCCTGTCCAGTAACAACTGTGCTCGGCAGAGGGGGACAGTCAGCCCTCCTACCCCACACTCTGATTTTGAGGAAGAAACACAATAGGTTTTTCCCATATAATTTCCTGGAGAAGGCAGTGGCACCCCACTCTAGTACTCTTGCCTGGAAAATCCCATGGACGGAGGAGCCTGGTGGGCTGCAGTCCATGGGATCGCACAGAGTCAGACACAACTGAGCGCCGTCACTTTCACTTTTCACTTTCATGCATTGGAGAAGGAAATGGCAACCCACTCCAGTGTTCTTGCCTGGAGAATCCCAGGGACGGGGGAGCCTGGTGGGCTGCCGTCTCTGGGGTCGCACAGAGTCGGACACGACTGAAGCGACTTAGCAGCAGCAGCAGCATATAATATCCATCTCTCTGGGTTCAATCTTTGAAGGTTTAATAAGACCAATGAGAGTCATCTCAGATGAGGATATTAAAGCACTGTGTAAAATATCCTATTAACGCTTTCTGTTACCTTTGTTATTCAGTATGTGCCCGCGTGTTGTCAGTATGGTGTTGAGAACCATCCTGCAGCCTCAGGGAGTTCTCCTGAAAAATGGAATCAAGGTTTTTAACCACTGCCTTGCACGATCACTATTCTGCTGGCTTTCCTAATAAAATTGGACTGTATGGGAATAGTACATTTGAAATGGATTTGATGCCTCCCTCTATGGTTTGTTGAGGCAAGAGGACAGGGCGACGAACCATTTGCGCTACTGTTAAAATCAAGAAAGACTTTCTTTTTCCCTTTGCAGTGATAAACATAAAATTGAAACACACTACCTAGCTTGGCTGGAGAAGGGACTGGCTACCCACTCCAGTATTCTTGCCTGGAAAATTCCATGGACAGAGGAGCCTGGCGGGCTGCAGTCTATGGGGTTACAAGAGTCACACATGACTGAACACACACACACCCCTGGCCTGAAGACAAATCTAGGGCTGCTACTGCTACTGCTAAGTCACTTCAGCCGTGTCCGACTCTGCGACCCCATAGATGGCAGCCCACCAGGCTCCCCCGTCCCTGGGAGTCTCCAGGCAAGAACACTGGAGTGGGTTGCCATTTCCTTCTCCAATGCATGAAAGTGAAAAGTGAAAGCGAAGTCGCTCAGTCGTATCCAACTCTTAGCGACCCCATGGACTGCAGCCTACCAGGCTCCTCCGTCCATGGGATTTTCCAGACAAGAGTACGGGAGTGGGGTGCCATTGCCTTCTTCGAGTTTAGAGAAGACTAAACTTGGGGACTTCTTCTTCAAGTCTAGGTCAGGGGAAATTAAATAATTTACCACTGTATGATAGGTATTGCTTTTTTCCTATCTTCTCCTGTCTTTATGGTAAAGTATGGTAGGAGAAAGGTAGAAAAGACATAAATGTACAAATGTATTCATAATGATGATTTACTAGTGGAGACTTTGCCCGTGTTGCTTTTCTCATTTTCCTCAAATGATCATTTTAGTTTAACTGATGCCTACTTTCGTCATTAAGAGGTGACAGTATATCAAGTTAGAATTATTTAATTTGGCCAAAGGATGACTTCCCTCTGTGCTTCTTTGAAAATTTCCACGTCTGATTTTGGGATTATCAACTGTGTGCTCAGTTCAGTTCAGTCGCTCAGTCGTGTCCAACTCTTTGCGACCCCATGGACTGCAGCACGCCAGGCCTCCCTGTCCATCACCAACTCCTGGAGTTCACTCAAATCCATGTCCATTGTGTCGGTGATGCCATCCAACCATCTCATCCTCTGTTGTCCCCTTCTGCTCCTGCCCTCAATCTTTCCCAGCATCAGGGTCTTTTCCAATGAGTCAGCTCTTCGCATCAGGTGGCCAAAGTATTGGGGTTTCAGTTTCAACATCAGTCCTTCTAATGAACACTCAGGACTGATCTCCTTTAGGATGGACTGATTGGATCTCCTTGCAGTCCAAGGGACTCTCAAGAGTCTTCTCCAACACCACAGTTCAGAAGCATCAATTCTTCGGCACTCAGCTTTCTTTATAGTCCAACTCTCACATCCGTACATGACTACTGGAAAAACCATAGCCTTGACTAGAAGGACCTTTGTTAGCAAAGTAATGTCTCTGCTTTTTAATATGCTGTCTAGGTTGGTCATAACTTTCCTTCCAGGGAGTAAGCATCTTTTAATTTCACAGCTGCAGTCACCATCTGCAGTGATTTTGGAGCCCCCCAAAATTGTCAGCCACTGTTTCCCCATCTATGTGCCATGAAGTGATGGGACCAGATGCCATGATCTTAGTTTTCTGAATGTTGAGCTTTAAGCCAACTTTTTCACTCTCCTCTTTCACTTTCATCAAGAGGCTCTTTAGTTCTTCTTCACTTTCTGCCATAAGGGTGGTGTCATCTGCATATCTGAGGTTATTGATATTTCTCCCGGCAATCTTGATTCCAGCTTGTGCTTCCTCTAGCCCAGCGTTTCTCATGATGTACTCTGCATATAAGTTAAATAAGCAGGGTGACAATATACAGCCTTGATATACTCCTTTTCCTATTTGGAACCAATCTGTTGTTCCATGTCCAGTTCTAACTGTTGCTTCCTGACCTGCATACAGATTTCTCAACTTTGTGCTAGAAGCATCTGATGACGGGAGTTAAAACGTGAAGCCAAATCAGTACAAGCCCACTGGATGAATTTGCTCACCACTCGTGGACATGGGTCTCTTGATGTTCTCCTTGTAGAATGTGTCCCTTCATAGATACGCAAATCAGATGGACTGTTCCTAAGTGTGATCCACAACCATCAGAGGAAAAACGTTCTCAGATTTTTTCAAGACTGCCTTTCAAAGAATTCAGTCTTGTTCTGCCTACGCTAAGGTGGATTTTCCTTTGGCGTTACTATTAATTTTCTTTCCAAGTGACGTGGCGGTGGCTTTTCCCTCCTTTGGCGCCTGCCGCCCAAACTGCTCATCTCTCAAGTTCAAAGAACAAAGCAATAACTAAGAAAAACTAAAATTGAGGGTCTTAAAACTGCAATACAGACAGAAATTGGTCAGCAGTTCCTCTCTCTTTACATTCTGCTAAGACAGATTCTAGCAAGCTTTATTTAAAAAGCTCCTCTCCCTCAAAAGTGATTTATGAAGAGCGAGATGGGATGTGGGCCCCGCTGCCTCTGGGGCTGCACTCAAGGCGGTCCCTGCCCCTTCTCTCGTTCTGAGTGCCTCTGTACGTCCCTCCAGGATGAGCCCAAGTTACTCTTGCAGAAGGGTACACTGGCCTCTTTGATTCTAGCTGTTCTAAGAGATGTAATATGTACCAGGGAAGAGGTTCTCTATAGACTGACATCATCAGAGCCCAGGTGTGACAGAATGTATGAGAATGTGCATTCTTTCTTACGATATTCCCTAGTCACACATAACAAATTCCAAGTCCCTAAAGAGCAACCTGGGATTGTCTTTATGGCATATGGCCTTTTTTTAAAAAACAAAACAAAACACATTATTTATTTATTTGGCTGCACCAGGTCTTAGCTGATGCATGTGGGATCTCGTTCCCTGACCAGGGATCGAACCTGGGCCCCCTGCACTGGGAGCAGAGAGTCTTCACCACCGGACCACCAGGGAAGTCCCATGGTGTTATGGCCTTTTACAAGGATGATAGCACTCAGGAGAATACTTATAGGAACCAAATAATATTCTAAGAGGGCAACGTGAAGATGACTTGTCGTGTTCCTTCAAGAGTGTGTTCATTTTCAACATCATCTTTTTCTCCTGTTCTTTCACTCTCACTTCTCCAAACCTCAAAAGACTTCTGAAAGCAAAAGGAACGACCAGAATACCCATGAGTCGTGTCTTCACACAGGGAGGCCTTCAAGCCTAAACAAGATGATGTCACTTGGTTTCCTGTGACGCCTGCAATCAGATCCTCTGCTGCCATTTCATGCCTTTCGCTTTTGATCACTCTGTTCCAGTTAATTGGCTTCTCTCAGGGACTTGAAACTGCTAAGCCATTTCCTACCTCAGGACATTTGCATACACATTCTCTTTGCCGGAACCCAATTATCCCAGCTCTGCTGAACTGTACGCTTCAGGTTTGAATGTAAATGTCACTTCTTCAGAGACGTTTTCCCTGGCCACTATATTTAAAGTCAGTTCTTCACACACTTTCCATTTTTAATTTTCATCTTAATGCCTAGTTGGCTATGTATTATTATATTTGTTTACTCGTTGATTATCTTTCCTCTTCTAGAACATAAGCTTCAAGAGAACAGGAACTTGTCTGTCTTGTTGGTCTCTGTATCTCCAGCACCCAGGGAGGGCTAAACACAAACCAGGGGTCCTTTAATTGTATGTTGAACAGTGGTTTTTATGGACCTTCTATGGTTGACTTTTTCTTTCCCACAATATATTTCCTTATGGAGACAATTTCTTACATAGAATTTGTCTTTCCAAAGGAAATTTATAAAAGTACTTTTAAAAATTATAATGTAGTTTTTATAGAAGCAACCTTTCAAAAACTTGTGTTTCCAGTGGCAGGCTTTAGGGTGTTTAGTAGCAGGATACTAAAGTATTACATATAAAATACCTTAAAAATTGAGTAAAAAAATATAGCATATGGCACTGTTGCATTTTGTATGTGGTTTTAGTTGTATAGGGGCTTCCCTCGTGGCACAGGTGGTAAAGAACCAGCTGCTAATGCAGGAGACATAAGAGACACAGGTTTGGTCCCTGGGTGGGGAGGATCCCCTGGAGGAGGGCACTGCAATCCACTCCAGGATTCTTGCCTGGAGAATCCCAGGGACAGAGGAGCTTCGTGGGCTATATAGTCCACGGGTTGAAAAGAGTCGGACAGGCTGAGGCAACTTGGCACGCACACACCCACCTTAGCTGTGTACACTCCTCCAGCCTGCACCCAGGTGCTGTAATGAGCAGAAGGAAGCGCAGCCAGGCAAAGCCCAAATCTGAAACAGGCACGGCCCTGCAAGCGAGGGCTCGCGAGTGTGATCCGGGATGAGCGGCAGAGACGAAAGAGAGCAGAAACGTTGGTGTCCAAGGGCCTGCCCTTTCTCAATGATGTGGGTGTCTTGCTTCCAAGCTTGTCCATCTTCTTTCCATAACGTCACAGGGATGGTGCATCTTTGTGCTGTTTTGGGATCATTCCCAAAGCTTTTTGCTCCTGGAGGCTGGGGCCCCAGAGTGAAGGTGGGAGCAGATGGGTTAGGGCATGCCTGAAGAGAGGGGCTTTTCCAGTTTTCTGGATCCGGCAGTCCTTAGCAGGTTTGCTGGTAAGGATTATCCGGTTTGCTGGTAAGGTAAGGGCTTATCGGATTTGCTTATCCAGCAATTCTTAGCAGGTTTGCTGGTCTGCCTGGGGAAGGAGCAGTAGGCTGACCCCCAGATGGCATGGTAAGTGGGTAGATGGCAGTCAAGCCAGGCAGCCTTCCCCAGCCGTCCTGGGAGAGACTCAGGGCTCCTCATCCAGGTTCCCCGACACCTAGGCCATCATATCCCAGGCAGAGGCACAGGGGAGCTTCCCCTCCCCGGAATGAAGGCCGCCCCTTCCCCGTCACACACCTGCCCCATCCTCTCGCCCTCACAGAAACCTGATTTCTGTCTCCTCCTGCCTGTGACTCTATGCCATCCTGAGCCTGGCACCTGGGTTGTCTCGCCCTGAGTTTCCACACTTTCCACTCCTACCATCTGTGCTGATAATGTTCTAGCGCTTTCTCCACCCATCCCTCCCCTCCCCCACCTCACCACACACCAGTTGCCTGAAAGGGACTGACCTGACCATTCCCCTCCCTGGAGGGAGAAGCCATGGGGGTCCATTGTGTTGGGGGAGAAGAGGGGTGATGCCTCAGGCTTCAGCATGAATGTCCTCCCTGGTTCCTCTCAGGGCCGCTCAGTTAACCTGATCCCTGCCCTCCTCCTCCTCCTCCCACGGACAGTGCGGCTGCCCACGGGTGCGAGGAATGGGGAAGATGCCTTAGAACCAGCCTCCCCCGCCACGGGGTCCCCCAGCTCACTCCCAGCGTGGGCGGTCACGGCAGAGAATCTGCTAATGCCAGGACTTCATTTATCTGGCTAATTCATATGCCTGGCCGTGGGAAGTGCATATGTTTCTTTTAAACTACAGAAAGAAAAAAGCTTGTATTGGCTACCCCATAAATCTAGACAGCCTGGAAAGCAGTGTGCCTGGGACTGAGGTCCTCCCCACACTAAAAAATGCCAGGTACACCAGCTGATGGCCAGCACACCCCAACGAATCCCAGGACAGGCCCCCAGACCCAGGAGCTACCACCGTCCCTTTCAGGTGTTGGGGATTTTGTTTTGCTCAATTTGAAATTAGAAAACAGTCTAATAAATGGTTAAAAGTGTTTGCCAGGAAAGATTCAAGCGTAAGGCAACGGCGTCCAAATTCCCTGCAGAGACTGGACACAAGGGAACATTGGCAGCTAAGCCTGTTATTAAGAAGGTCACAAAATGCCATCTGTTACCCTGCATACTTTACTGTTCAAGCATAACCTCCACAAGGAAAAGAGAGCACAATAGTAGGCTTCCCAGGTGGCGCAGTGGTAAAGAATCCGCCTGCCAGCACAGGAGATGCAGAAGACCCTGGTTTGATCCTTGGTTGGGGAAGATCCCTTGGAGAAGGAAATGGCAACCCACTCCAGTATTCTTGCCCGGAGAATCCCGTGGCAGAGGAGACTGGTGGACTACAGTCCACGGGGTCACAGAGAGTCGTACATGACTGAGCACCAAACACACAGGCATTGCAGTGATTTCAGTGGGCTTCTGTGAACAAACCGTGGACCTCCCTATGGGATGGGCTACAAGTATGTGGGGAGAAGATGGGGAGAAGGCATCGTTTTTAGGTCTGTTCTTGGTTATGGCCTTAGTGTAATTTGAGATGGTGCTGCCTGGTTTTCCGAATCTTTTTCTGCCTGGTTTTAGTCATCTAGGAAATATGATAATAGCACTTTGTCTATCATGAAATTGAGCAGATAAATTGGGCCTTATTCCTTTATCCTTAATGAATTTTTTAATTCATAGAAAAGTTGAAGGAATAGTAGAACCAGTAATTGCCTACTCCCTGCCTAGATTCACCAATTGTTAACATTTTGCCACATTTGTTAACATATAGTTTTATCTCAGTCTCTCCTTATTGATACTTGTATGTAATACTCTGCAGAACTATTGACAGTAAATTTTCAGGCATAGGAACAGTATATCCTTAAACACTTCAGCATGTACCTCTAGGAGCAACAGTGTTTGCTTATAACCATAATACTATTTGCTGCTGCTGCTGCTAAGCCGCTTCAGTCGTGTCCGACTCTGTGTGACCCCATAGACAGCAGCCCACCAGGCTCCCCCGTCCCTGGGGTTCTCCAGGCAAGGACACTGGAGTGGGTTGCCATTTCCTTCTCCAGTGCATGAAAGTGAAAGTGAAGTTGCTCAGTTGTGTCTGACTCTTAGCGACCCCATTGCCTTCTCCGAATACTATTTGCTAATAACCATAATATTATTATCTTATATAACCATAATACTGTTATTACATGCAAGAAACTTCATATTGATAGGATATTCTCACCTAATGTTCAGAACACTAAATGCCTTATTCTTAATAGTCTGTCAGGAAAAGATTCACTCTGTCATCCATCCCCATGGTTAGCAATTCTCTCTTTAAGACACTGAGACACTTTGAAAAGTCTGATGGAAGCTCTAGGCCCTATCTTCAGAAAAGTATCCATCAAGACACTTCTACGTGCCACCAATGCATCCGTCTTAGATCTCTCCAGAGTGTCCACAGACTCTTGGTTAAGTGCTTTTAATCTTTTATCTAAATTCTCCTCTGTTGTATGCGTACAGTTTAAGACCACAGCACTCAGAAAAGGTTAAAAACAATTTTTTCTTTACTTTCCAACATTATGTTTTGTGTTCATGAAGCTTCATTTTAAGGAACTCGAAGTTTCAAGGAACACGGGGATGGGTAGGTCAAAGATCACACGATCCCCAAATCTAAGAAAAGAAAACAGAATCACAAATACACCTGAGAGCTATTCTCTCACAGCACGTAGTAGGGACTCCATGATTAGAAGACCCAGAATATTTCCAAACTTGAGATTCCGCAAGAGCAGGTGCTCACAAACCCACACTTGCTTTCTTGGTAACTTATTTTTAAAACCATATACCTATAGCATTCCATCAGGGTTGGTACAAGATTTATGGACCTAATACGTAAGATAGAATTTGCTGGCAGTTGGTGAGATTGTTAGTTTCATCAACAAAACTGCCCAATTTGGTTACAGTTCTAGGACTAGGAAGTGGAAGCAGGGAGGCGGATACACGCTGGCAATTTAGGGGAATGTTAAATGTCCTTAATTGAAAGGCCAGCTGAAACTGCCAGGGTAATGTTGAACTGTGGGCTCTATTTTGTCAACTGTTAACTTGCAAAGAAAAAAATCAGCAGACCATACATACACTAGCATATGCGAGCTTGTTGGTATTCTTCTCCACAAACAGACTGAAGAAAATGAGAGCTGTTTCTAGCTCCATGAGAAAAATGTACAAGTTTGGCTAAAAGATGGGCATAAAATCCCAACATATCCCTCATACAGTGGTCCAGCACAAATTCTAATCCCCATTTCCCCCCATAATCTATCAAATGCCTCAAAATCACTTTCTATAAAATTTTTATATTATATTTTAAAATCATATAATTTGCTAATTAATGATTCTGTTATATAATTTTTGAAAGGAAGGGTGACAAAAAACTAGTGAAAGCCTCTGGCAGGCCTGTGGGATTTATAGAAGTCTTATAGAGCTTTGAAAGGCTAAGGATTTACAGGAATGCTGCTACTGCTGCTAAGTCGCTTCAGTCGTGTCCGACTCTGTGCGACCCCACAGACGGCAGCCCACCAGGCTCCCCCGTCCCTGGGATTCTCCAGGCAACAGTGGAGTGGGTTGCCATTTCCTTCTCCAATGCATACAAGTGAAAAGTGAAAGTGAAGACGCTCAGTCGTGTCCTATTCTTAGTGACCCCATGGACTGCAGCCTACTAGGCTGCTCCATCCATGGGATTTTCCAGGCAAGAGTACTGGAGTGGGGTGCCATTGCCTTCTCCAATAATCAGAGCTAATTGTGCAAGATAAACTTCGTATCTACCTGCTCTGTCACTGTGAAAAAGTGGTTTTTTCTTGAATTTAGGTAGATAATTATTGAACTCATTGATTTTAGCTTAGGATACCCTGCTTTAAAAGTTTACTACCATAAAACAGCGCAGATAATGAGTATCTGCCAAATGCTATTTCTCTTCCTTGACTCATTCCTGTGATCAGACCCCATCATATTATGCCAAACCAACACTCTTCTCCTTTTTAAATCAATTTTTATTTATTTTTAATCAAATTTAATTTTTTCCTTACTTTTTTAATCAAAATAGTCGAGAGAAATCAACATGATTAGTCATTAGCAAAATGCAAATTAAATACATCTGTTCAGTTCAGTTGCTCAGTCGTGTCCGACTCTTTGAGACCCCATGAACTGCAGCATGCCAGGCCTCCCTGTCCATCACCAACTCCCGGAGTTCACCCAAACTCATGTCCATTGTGTCGGTGATGCCATCCAACCATCTCATCCTCCATCATCCCCTTCTCCTCCCGCCCTCAATCTTTCCCAGCATCAGGGTCTTTTCAAATGAATCAGCTCTTCACATCAGGTGGCCAAAGTATTGGAGTTTCAGCTTCAACATCAGTCCTTCCAATGAATACCCAGGACTGATCTCCTTTAGGATGGACTGGTTGGATCTCCTTGCAGTCCAACAATGGCTATAATCACAAAGATAGAAAATAACAAATGTGGGCCAGGATGTAGAGAAACCAGAACCTTCATTCATTGCTGGTGAGAATATAAAGTTAGCACAGATACTTTGGAAAACACCTTGACAGTTTCTTTAAAAGTTAAACATAAATTTACAATAGGATCCAGCAATTCCATACCTAGGTACACACTTGTGTGTGTGCTAAGTCGCTTCAGTCGTGTCCAACTCTCTGCAACCCCATGAACTGTAACCTACCGGGCTTCTCTGTCCATGGGATTCTCCAGACAAGAATACTGGAGTGGGTTGCCATGCCCTCCTCCAGGGGATCTCCTCAACTCAGGGATCAAATCCACGTCTCTTCTGTCTCCTGCATTGGCGGGAGTTCTTTGTCGTTAGCACCACCTGGGAAACCCAGGTACTCACTTAAGAGAAATGAAAACATATGTCTACATAAAGATTTGCACATGAATATTCACTACAGTACTATCTATAATAGTGAGAATTGGAAAGAATCCTGACATCCATCAATTGGTGAATGGATAACAAAATTTGTTTTATTTATACAATGGAGTACTATCCATCAGTGAAAAGAACAAAATATGGAAGGCGGATGAATCTCAAAAACATTATGCTACATAAAAGAAGGTAGACACATAAGATCATATAGTGTATGATTCCACTTTTATGAAATATCCAATAAAGGCAAACCTATAGATAAAGTAAGCTAGTAGTTTTCTGTGTCTGAAGGTAGGAAAGGACGTTAGCCATAAACGGGCATGAGGGATCTTATTGGGGTAATGTAACTGCTCTAATACTAATTTATAGTATTATGATGATGGTTGTATAACTTTTTAAGTTTACTTGAAATCATTCAACTGGTTGGGTCGGTTTTATGACATGTAAGTTATACCTCAAGAAAATTATTAAAAGTACGCTAGAGCTTCTTCAGACCTTGAGAAAAATTATAGCTTTAGAATTTTAGCATATTTTTGGTGTTCCCTCTGATTCTAAGAGTATAAGTTGTGTGGACATAGAAGGATGCTTCAGGCATAAGTTTACCCTGACTTCTGGCATCCATTTCTGTACCTAATGTACTTGAAAGAGTCTACTCCATCCTAACAAAAGGTAAAAAGATGAAAAGACTAAAAAATCAACAACTGTCTTGGATCTATAAGGGAGGTGATGACCCAGAGCAAACCACCGTTCCCAAGATTGAAGAGAGAGATGAATACAAAGAGTCGCAGCTTACCAGAGCAGAGGCTCGCAGGTGAAAACCCCCACAGGAAGCAGTGTGAGGGTTGGAATATCTGAACAGGAACTGACAGATGGCTGGAGGCTCAATGTAGCAAAGAGGAGACAAGCCTGAGCATGCAGGCAATGCAATGCAACAATTTGTCAACAATGTAGACAAGTCTGAGAGTTAAAATTCTAGAAAGACCCAGGAGTAGGGTAATTCTTACAATATTGTGTGAAATTTACCTCCAGCAACTTGACCAGGTACCCACAGTGAACATCAGAGAACAACTCCCTTGTGCTTCCCGCAGGGGGAGGGGGAAAAGAACCAGTCTGAAATACTCCAGAGTATTCTTTACTCTAGTGGTAAAGAATCCACCTGGGTCAGGAAGATCCCCTGGAGGAGGGCATCACTACCCACTCCAGTATTCTTGCCTGGAGAATTCCCTGGATAGAGGAGGCTGGTGGGCTACAGCCCATGGGGTTGCAAAGAGTTGGACAATATTGAGCGATTGTACACACACACATCCCTCAGGAGAAGAGAGTTCAGTTCAGTCGCTCAGCCGTGTCCGACTCTTCGTGATCCCGTGAACTGCAGCACGCCAGGCCTCCCTGTCCATCACCAACTCCCAGAGTTCAAACTCATGTCCATCAACCAGAGCCTCATCTGCCAAGGTATTAGCATGGCCTAACTGAGCTAGGAGAAGGGAAACTGACAACTCCAGTCTACTCTACCCTCCTATGTAGGAAAAGAGAAATACCCAGCCCACTCCAGCCATGCTGTTCCACCTAAGATGGGAGGAAAAAACTCAGAAAAACTTATGAAGTTCACAGTCCAGGGGCACAGGCTCACCAAAAGGCTGAGACCTAATCATAGGACTACAGAATGCTTCTCTTCCCCCCACAACTTACCACTACATTATTAAGGTCCTATTTACAGCAATTCCTTTTACCTGGTACATTATGTCCTTCTATCAAGAAAAAAAAATCACAAAGCATGCTAAAAGGCAGAAACACAATCTAAAGTTTAAGAGCATCAGGACCAGATATAGCAGGATGCTGGAATTCTCAGATCAGGAATTTAAAACAGCTATGGTTAATATTCTAAAGGCTCTGATAAAACAGATTAAATGAGCAATATGTGCATATAGGGGCTTCCCTGGAGGCACTGGTGGTAGAGAACCCGCCTGCTAATGAGGAGACATAGGAGACGTGGGTTTGATTCCTGGTTCAGTAAGATCACCTGGAGTGGGGCAGGGCAACCCACTCCAGTATTCTTGCCTGGAGAATCCCAAGGACAGAGGACCTTGGAGGACTACAGTCCATAGGGTCACAAAGAGTTGGACACAATTGAAGTGACTTAGTGTCACTTACACACACACACACACACACATGCACATAGATGGAAATCTTAAGAAAGAATTGAAAAGAAATGCTAGAGATCAAAAACAGTATAATATAAATAAAGAGTGCCTTTGTTGGACTTAATAGCAAACTGCTTACAGCTTAAGGAAAAAGATTTTGAACTTGAGGCTACCTCAATATAAACCTACAAAACTGAAAGACAAGGAGAGCAAAGGCAGAAAATACAGAACCCACCATGAGACAAATATAAAAGATGTAATGAGAACACCAGAAGAAGAAGAAGAAAGAAATACAAAAAATATGTAAAACAATAATGGCTGAGAATTTCCACAAATTAATGTCAGACACCAAACCACAGATCCAGGAAGTTCAGAGAACATTAAGAAGGATAAATGTAAACCAAACAAAAGAAGCAAAGAAGCCCTATACCTAGATATACAATTTTCTAAGTACAGAAAGTAAAAGATATAGAAAAAAATTCTGAAAGAAGCCACAGGGGAAAACCTTACCTATAGAGAAACAAGATTAGAATTATATTCAGCTTCTCCTGAGAAACCGTGGAAGCTAGAAGAGTGTAGAGTGATATGTTTAATGTTGCTGAGAGAAAAAAACCCACTAACCTAGAATTCTGTGCCCTGTGAAATTATCCTTGAAAAGTGAAGGAGAAAGAAATACTTTCTCAGATAAACAAAAACTGAGGGAATTTGTTGCCAGTAAGCTTGTCTTGCAAGAAATGTTAAAAGTTCTTTACAGAGAAGGAAAGAATATGGGTCAGAAATTGGATCTGCATAAAAAGGAAGAGCATTGAAGAAGGAATAAGTGAATGAAACTTAGTTTTCTTATTAATTGATCTAACAGATAACAGTTTGTTCAAAAATAATGTAACAATGTATTCAATAATATATGCTTATGTATATGTCTAATGTATATATGTGTGCGTATGTATGCTTCTATAACTGAGATGAATGACAGAAATGATACAAGTAAAAGGAAGGAGGAAATAGGAATATTTTATTACTATAAGGTATGCCTGTATCGTGCTATAGTGTAAATGTATGTGCTTGCTAGTGCTAAGTCACTCAGTCGTGTCCAACTGTGACCCTATGGATGGTAGCCTGCCAGGCTCCTCTATCCATGCGGATTCTCCAGGCAAGAATATTAGAGTGGGTTGCCATGTCCTTCTCCAGGTGTAAATGTATAGTTGTAAACATATGTTGAAAACTCTAGTTCAGTTCATTTCAGCTCAGTCGTGTCCGACTCTTTGCGACCCCATGAATTGCAGCCGCCAGGCCTCCCTGTCCATCACCAACTCCCGGAGTTCACCCAAACTCATGTCCATCGAGTCGGCGATGCCATTCAGCCATCCCATCCTCTGTCGTCCCCCTTTCCTCCTGCCCCCAATCCCTCCCAGCATCAGAGTCTTTTCCAATGAGTCAACTCTTCGCATGAGGTGGCCAAAGTATTGGAGTTTCAGCTTTAGCATCAGTCCTTCCAATGAACACCCAGGACTGATTTCCTTTAGGATGGACTGGTTGGATCTCCTTGCAGCTACTAAAAAATATGTTTAAAAAGCTGAATAAATATACTAAGAAAGGAGAGAGATAGAATTATATAAAATGCTCAATTAAAGCAACAGAAGGCAGAAAAAGTGGAAGTCATAAATAGGAATAAGGGCAAGAAACAAAACAGTAACCAATATGGGGGAGGTTAATCCAGCTGTGCCAACAGTCATGTTGAACATCAATGCTTTAAATACACTAGTTAAAAGACAGAGGTCAGTGGATCTGAATACAAGATCCTATCACATGTTATCTACAAGAAACCCACTTTAAATATATTAACTCAAATAAATAAATATATTTGAGTGGGTTAATTAATATATTAACCCACTCAAATAGATTAACGGTAAATAAATGGAAAAAATATACTATGTTAATACCAATTAAAAATAAAGCAGGAATAGCTATATTTCACACAGAACAGACTTCAGAGCAAGGAAATTTATCAGCAATAAAGAAGGGCATTTAATAATAATGATGATGATATAATAATAAATAATAATGATAAGGGGGTTAATTCTCCAAGAAGACATAATAATCCTTAACACATATGTACCAGACAACAGAGTATCAAACTATATGAGGTGACAACTGATAAAACTTTAAGGAGAAATGGCTGACCCACTATCATGTTTGGAAATTTCAACATCTTTCTATCAGAAGTACACAGATCTGCTGCTGCTGCTGCTGCTAAGTCACTTCAGTCGTGTCCAACTCTGTGCGACCCCATAGACGGCAGCCCACCAGGCTCCCCCGTCCCTGGGATTCTCCAGGCAAGAACACTGGAGTGGGTTGCCATTTCCTTCTCCAGTGCATGAAAGTGAAAAGTGAAAGTGAAGTTGCTCAGTTGTGTCCGACTCCTAGAGACCCCATGGACTGCAGCCCACCAGGTTCCTCCGTCCATGGGATTTTCCAGGCAAGAGTACTGGAGTGGGGTGCCATTGCCTTCTCCGTAGACAGATCTAGAAGACAAAAAGTGAGTAAGGACATAGTTGAATTCAACTACATATCAATTGGATATAATCAACATCTATTACATAACTTCATCCAACAATAGAAAATACATTCTTCTCAAGTTCACATGGGACATTCACCAAGATAGGCCACATTCTGTCTCATAAAATACACCTTAATAAATTTAAAAGAATAGCATTCATAGAATGTCTGCTGTCAGACCACAGTGGAATTAAATTAGAAATCAGTAACAAAGATTACTGGAAAATCCCCAAATACATGGAGCTTGCACAATATACTTCTAAATAACACATGGATCAAAGAAGAAATCTCAAGAGAAATTTAAAAAATATTTTGAACTAAATGAGAATACAACTTAAAATTTGTGTAATACAGTAAAAGCAGTGCTTAGACAGAAATTTATAGCATTTCATTGATTTATCAGAAAAATCTAAAATCAATTTACTTTTCATCTTAGGAAACTAGAAGAGAAAGAGCACATTAACCCACAGTAAGCAATAGAAAAGAAATAAGTAGTAGAGGAGAAATCAATGAAATTGAAAATAGGAAATCAAGAGAGAAAATCAAGGAAACAAAAAGCTGGTTCTGTGAAAAAAATCAAGAAAAATCAGTAAGACTCTAGACAGGCTAACTAAAAAACAAGTAGAGAAAGGACATAAATTACTATCAGAAATAAATCAAAGAAGGAAAATCACTACAGAGCTCACAGACATTAAAAGGATACTAAAGGAATACTATGAAAAATTCTATGCTGACAAATTTGATAACCAAGATGAAATGGACCAATTCCTTGAAGACACAAACTGTCAAAACTCAATAAGAAAAAATAGACAATCTGAATATGCTTATATCTATTAAAGAAATTGAATCAATAACCTTCCCAGGCCGAAAGCAATAGGCCCAGATGGGTTCACTGGTGAATTTTATCAACATTTAAGGAAGAACTTATACCAATTCTCTACAATTTCTTTCAGAGGTTAAAAGGTGAAGGCTGCTACTGCTGCTAAGTCACATTAGTCGTGTCTGACTCTGTGCAACCCCATAGACGGAAGCCCACCAGGTTCCCCCGTCCCTGGGGTTCTCCAGGCAAGAACACTGGAGTGGGTTGCCATTTCCTTCTCCAATGCATGAAAGTGAAAAGTGAAAGTGAAGTCGCGCAGTCGTGTCCGACTCTTCGTGACCCCATGGACTGCAGCCTACCAGGCTCCTCCGTCCGTGGGATTTTCCAGGCAAGAGTGCTGGAGTGGGATGCCATTGCCTTCTCCAAAAGGTGAAGGAAGTCTTCCGAATTCATTCTATGAAGTCAGCATTACCCTAATACCAAAGCCAGACAAAGAGATTACAAGAGATATACAGATAAATACATTTCATGAACACAGATTCATAAATCCTCAGCTAAATATTAGCAAATAAGAGAATTATACACCACATCTAAGAGGAATTTATTCCAGGCATACAAGGTTAGTTCAACATTCAGAAATCAATGTATCCATCACATCAACAGGCTAAATAAAAAATCATATGATCATATCAATACATTCAGAAAAAGCTTTTGACAAAATTCAATACCCATTCATGATAAAAAGTCTTAGTAAACTAGGAAAAGATGGGAACTTCCTCAACTTAATAAAAAAAATCTACAAAAAACCTATAGGTAACATCATATTTAATGACAGAAGCTCAAAGCTTTCCTACTAAGATCAGGTACAAGGCAAGGATTCTCCTCTCACCACTCCTTTCAACATAATACTGAAAGTACTAGCTAATGCATTAAGACAAGAAAAGGAAATAAAAGGTATAGAGATTGAGGAGGAAAAAATGAGACTCTCTTCATTCACATATGAGTCAATTTCCTATGTAGGCAATCTAAAAGAATTGACCAAAAAGAAAAGAAAGTCCTGGAACTAATAAGGATTATAGGAAGATTGTAAGATACAAGGTTAATATATAAAACTTGATTGCTGTCCTATATACTAGCTATGAACAAGTAGAAATTGAAATTAGATTCGGTGCAATCCCAATCAAAACCACAAGTTATTTTGTGGATATCAACAAAGTGATTCTAAAGTTTACATAGGGATGGATAAACAGAGCACAGAGGACTTTTAGGACAGTGAAAAAACTCTGTGTAATACTATAATGATGGGTGCATGCCTTTATATATTTGTCCAAACCCATAGAATGTACTGGCTTTCCTGGTGGCTCAGTGATTAAAGAACCCATCTGCCAATGCAGGAGATGTGGGTTCGATCCCTGGGTTGGGAAGACCCCATCCCCCAGAGAAGGCAATGGCAACCCACCCCAGTGTTCACCTGGAGGATTCCATGGACAGAGGAGCCTGGTGGGGTCACATGGGTCACAAAAGAGTCAGACACAACTTAGTGACTAAACAATAACAGAATGTACAACACCAACAGTGAACTGTAATGGGAACCGTGGGCTTTAGGTGATTATGAGGTTATTAATACACTGTCGGTATACCAGATGCAACAATGGTCACTACTCTGGTGGGGGAATGCCAACAGTGGGAGAGCTCTGCCTGTGTTGGGGCAGGGAGTATATTGGGACTCTGTATCTTTCTCTCAGTTTTGTTGTGAACTTAAAATTGCTCTAAAAAATTAAAATCTTGAAAAAAGAGGAACACTTAAAAAAGGTTAATTTTTCTTTCTCATGGGGGAGAGGGGACATAAAGAATTATTTTGTAGCTAAATTAAAATTTAAGAAAATTAATACTGAACACAGGCCCAATTTTAGACTTACTTCGAGAAAACCTTATAGAGAAAGCCAAAGGACATGTAAAACTGAATTACTCTGATAACATTTTTAAGCTGTAAATTCAAATAATTTCAATGTCTTCTTGGCTGTTGCCAATATGATTTTCTTTGACTAAGACAGTAAAGGATGGCTGGTCTATGCCCACCAAGGGAAAGGCGAGCCAGTGAGAGAAAGCAGGCATCTCAGACATGGGTGCTCTTGAGCTACTGGTACTGGAAAAATCAAACAGAATTATAACCCTGAGACCATACAAAACTTGGGAAAATTTGCTAAAGGATATTAGGTTTGCACACACACACAAATGAGATGAGTTCTTTGTTTGCCTGAATAATTTAGAAAACATTTAAGAGAACATGAGTTTGAAATCTTATAGTTTTTTGTATACCGATAAACAATAAATGACATTATAAAGCTAAAAAAAATAATGTTAAAGTGGTTAAAAAAAATAAAAACATTTTTACCCACTCACCCTGGGAGCTCCAGAATGTTTACTATATGAGTTAACTTTTAGTCACAGCTTTGTCTTCTTACTTTTCTGTTGATCAGATTCTAAAGGGAAATAAGTGATGTGTGTACAATTTGCTGCTGCTGCTAAGTCGCTTCAGTCGTGTCCGACTCTGTGTGACCCCACAGACGGCAGCCCACCAGGCTACAATTTGTTGGTATAGCCTAATTGGGAATGTAAGAAATTTTATTCTAACACTGGGTTTGATCCTGGTTTTTCTTCTTCATTTGCATGCAGGACTGTTACCGCATATAAGCAGTTCCTTTAAAAATTCATCTATTGTCAAGCATGGAGTGGTGAGTCCAACATTTCTCACTGATTGTTTACATGTAGAGTTTAAATGATTGCATACTGCTTTGTCGTTATTAATTAGAAAACAAACAAACTGGAGCGGAATGAAGTTGTTAATATATTCATTCACGGAACATTTATTTTTGAGTGCTTATTATACATTTAGCTTTCCTCTAGGTGATGGAAATATAAGATTACCAACATGAGTTGTGAGATGATGATTCTCTGCTTCTTTCACAGTCATGAATTTTCCCTCTTTCCCATGTGTGACAATAACTATATATTACTACATCGACAGTTAAAAACAAAAGCAGCTCTTCTCTGATTGAAAACTTTCAAATAATACAGAGAAACAGAGACAAAGTTACCTGAAACCCTTCCCCTCCTCCCAGGGATGAACCACCATTAATATTTTAGTGATCTTCCTTAGATATCTCTCTCTATACTTATGTGTACATAAAGATGCTCCCAGCGGGCCTCCCTGGTGGCTCCGTGGTAAAGAAAACAGCAGTCAATGCAGGAGACACGGGTTCCATCCTTTAGGCGGGAAGACCCCACATGCTGCAGAGCAACTAAGGCTCTGTGCCACAACTTCTGAGCCTGTGCTCTAGAACCTGGGAGCTGCAACCATTGGAGCCCTCCTTCCTAGAGCTGGTACTCTTCAACAAGAGAAATCAGGGCAATGAGAGGCTTGGCTCCACGACTAGAGAGGAGACCCTGCTCACCACAACTGGAGCTAAGCCCACGCAGCAACGAAGGCCCAGCACAGCCAAAACAATTAAAAAGGGTTTTAAAGATGTTCACAGTCATACACATAGAATACACTGATGGGATCCACTGTCCTCTGTAATCTGCTTTAATCATTTAAGGTTTACATGGACCTCTTTCACTGTTAACATAATCATTATTTTAATAGATACATAATATTCTATTCACTGGATGTATCATTTTAAAAATATGCCATATTGCTGGGCATTTAGGCTTTTCAAATTTGTAACTTACAAATTCTGCGGGAACCAGTAAATTTGAATGTAAATTTTTTATAATTGTACAATCATCATCTCAGAGTACTTTCCCATAGGCAGAATTATTGGGTCAGAAGGCATACTTATTTTAAATTCTGATTTATGGCCAAATTGCCTTTTAGAACATTGGTTTTATGAAACAGCAGCTCACAAGAGTGCCTGTTTTCCTATATTTTATCTAATGCTGGCTTTTAAAATAATTTTAATATTTTCTAGTTTGATAAAAATAGTTCCATTTTCTTTTGATTTTCATTTCTTTATCATTGAGGTTGAGCATCTTCTGTTTACTAGTTATTCATACTCTTTTCTTGAATTATAGTCAGTTCTCATTATTCAAGGTAGTTATCTTTTTTAAGGTGTCTACTAACATGACTCAGGGAATACGGAACTATTGCTCTTAAGAGAAATATAGGGTCTTTTTCCTTGAGCCTCTGGTCATACGATTTTCACCAACTGATCAATACCTAAGTTTGTGTTTCTGTTTAACAGCACCTTATTTGACGTATATTGTTGGTTCATTAACATTGATCCTACAGCATTATAACTTGTGTCTGCTGCTGCTGCTGCGTCGCTTCAGTCGTGTCCGACTCTGTGCGACCCCATAGACGGCAGCCCACCAGGCTCCTCTGTCCGTGGGATTTTCCAGGCAAGAACACTGGAGTGGGTTGCCATCACCTTCTCCGAACTTGTGCCTAAACAAAGCTTATCTGACAATCGTATTGGCACGTCAGCCTTCTCGCACTTAGCAACACTAAGCAGCACATCAGCTCTGCACCTGGGGGCCGTTTAGAACAGGGAGGTCATTAACAAAAGGCACTAAAAGCCGGAAGGTGTGGCACTAGATAGGCTGCAAAAGGGTCACTTGTTTACAGAACCAGAACTGAAACAAGAAGGCAGAGCGTGCTCTTGTCGGGCCTCCTCCAAGAACATGCATGCCAAGTGACTCGAACTGTTTGCCACTTTGGGCATGTCCTTGAATGATCTCAAAAGCACTGTGAGCATTGATTTTGAATGGAATCCATGAGCAATGAGGATCGATCGTATTCACCTCCTTTGACCACCTTTCTATTGGGGTATTTAGCTTTTTCCTAACTACTTTGTATAAGCTATTTGCATATAAGGATAGTTATAAGTTATATTTGCATATAAGGATAGCTATTTGCATATAAGGATAGCTGTCCAATTTTATAAGTATTTTCTCCAATTTTGTCTTTTCATTTTAGTATTAGTATTTTGCTATGGTGGCTTTTGACAGCAGTATCAAAGTGCCTTTTGAATGGGGAGGACAACAGTGGAAAAAGAATGTGATTAAATTTCTGTTGTTGTGAAATTTGTTGATATTTGTTTTTATCTCTTCTTCATAGGCACACCAAATTCTGTCTGGGGATTTTCCTCCAGCACATCCTCCTCCAGGTTATGAAAGACCATGTAAGTCTGATCCGAAACTACCACTTTACATCCACATTTTGCTTTTAATTATGATCTTTATCAGATATTTTCATACCTTCCGGAGTCTGAAGCCATTTAAAGCTTTACTTTTGCATTTCTGCCTCCTTCCTCCCATCACACACTTTATTACTTCATTGTACATACCTCTCCCTGGAGAAGGGAATGGCAATCCACTCCTGTGCTCTTGCCTGGAGAATCCCATGGACGGAGGAGCTTGGCAGGCTACAGACCATGGGGTCGCAAAGAGTCGGACACGACTGAGCGACTAACACATACACACAAACCTCTCCTAAGCTAAATGGAAGGATGGTAGGAAGCAGATTTAAAAACAGAATTCCCACAGAGCCACTTGACAGCGGCAGCTCCGAAAAAGACTACATGTGAGAAGGTTGTGCTGGCGGCAGAAGTTGCGGACGAGGGAGGGTGGGTAGTGTGTGTGTGAAGTAGGCAGTGTGTATGGCTGCTGCTGCTAAGTCGCTTCAGTCGGGTCCGAGTCTGTGCGACCCCACGGACAGCAGCCCACCAGGCTCCGCCATCCCTGGGATTCTCCAGGCAAGAACACTGGAGTGGGTTGCCATTTCCTTCTCCAATGCGTGAAAGTGAAACGTGAAAGTGAAGTCGCTCAGTTGTGCCCAACTCTGTGCGACCCCATAGATGGCAGCCCACCAGGCTCCTCCGTCCAAGGGATTTTCCAGGCAAGAGTAACTGGAGTGGGTTGCCATTGCCTTCTCCTAGTGCGTATGGAACTGTTGATTAAAAAATGGTTTAGGAGTACAGTTCATCTATTCCTATTGTAATAGACTTTACCATGAGTACCTAGCCCACTAGCAGTCTGTCTCTTTACGCTAGATGCGAGAATTAAAAAGCCAGCACCGAAGAGCCTGATGATGTACAGTCTTCTAAGGAGAGAGCTCCTGAAACCTGTAAGAATCTTTTTGCTTGTCACCCAACAGTGGCTCCTTGGGAGTGTCAACAATTCTACACAGTGTATCCTTCAGGGTGGAGGTGTGTGTATGTTTAGAGTCGGTGTGAAGGTAATCCAACATTTACAGTCACGTGACACACAGAAACAACTCTGGAAAAAGACTGTTTTGATAAGCAGTCTTCCCGAAAGTATCGTGAACATTTTTTGTGCTGGTCTCTTATTTTGGAAACAAGCCTCAAAGAGGCGTAGAGGGACTGGAACTTCTCTTGTACCGTCTAAATGCTCATCAGTGATGACAGGGATCTGCTGGATTCCACCTCGTGTGAAAAAGGCAATAAGTTCTCAGACTGTCCTTCCCTTTGGGGGACCCACCCTGCGTGACACCCTGGGTGTCACCCTCCTCATGTGCACATTCTGCCACCCGCTATATACTGGCCCTGCTCCCCCTGACATGGCTCTCTAGAGCCCAGGCTTTGTCTTGCCTGCTCAGACTTTCTCCAAACCAGTAATTTTAAGCAGGAGGTGACAACGGGATTCTTCCTCTATCTTAAGAGTTCTAGCAGAGACTTCTAGAGAAAGAATAAAAACTGGTTTCTACAAGCACCCTACTGACTTTACTTCATTTAATATAGAAGTTACAGGGACTTCCCTGGTGGTTCAGTGTTCCCGGTGTACAGGGCACAGGTTCCATACCTGGTTAGGGAACTAAGATCCAACATGCCTCACAGTGCGGCCTAAAAAAAAAAAAAAAGTTACAATGACTTTTGCTATCTTATTACTTTTGCTTATTAAAATTTCTCTTTAAATTGACTTTAAAAAATGTGGCCTCACCCTAAGTAATTATATTTATAGCACCAGCAGTTTGGTATGCTAGTTATGTGCATTAGGAAAAAAAAAAACAAAAAAAACTCTGACCATTAAAATAAAAAATGTTATTCAAGTACTACCAAACATTATCACAAGAACTACCAGTACAGACAGTATAGATAGATATCACTTGGGAAAATGCTAGTCTATGGGCACCAACTAGCTTATCTGATACATTTAGCTAACGGGACAGGGTTGAACAGCCCACTTGGTTCCCAGGTAACTAGAATGGTGGTATTCCAGAAATGGCGTATTTGTCTTCATTTTTTTTGCCTTAGGACTTGGTAACTTTCCTAGCCCAGGAGGGCAGGGCTGTGGTAAGCTGTGGAAAGAATTATTCCGGGGCATTTGAAGCTGGGCAGTCCATTGAATGTCGTATTATGCAGATAGCCAGGGACCTCCCTTCACTGAAGGGTTGGTGCAGGCTTCTAGGAAGGGTAGCTGATTTCCTGAAAGTGTATTTACTGCTAGCTGGCCTCCTGGGAGTTGCCTGGGAGAATCATTAACTATTGTTAAATAAATAAGTCCCTCTCGCTGCACAGAGTTGTACTCCTGCCAAGCCAGTCCACTGCCAGTGTCCGCAGCTGTTCGGGGGAACAGTTGTCTGTCTCTTCGAGGGGCTTCCCCGCCCTCCCTCCCCTAAAGTGAATGTTCTATACTCACAGTAGCCTCTTTTAAGTCAACAATTCCCGACAAATTAATGACATTACATCCTGCTCTTGTTTTTATGGTGCAACAAGAAGCTGAAAGTACAACACACACGGGCACACCCCACACAATTAACACGGGCTCCTTGTTTGGGAACCCTTGGGCCTAAAATTCTGAATAAAAGAAATCACTATTTTTAACTTATATGATAAAGCAAAATCAATTTTTATATTATGTTCTACATCAGTAGCAAATAGGGGCTGAATGAAGTTTTCAGCAACAAGTAAGGATTGAATGAAAATTTCAACCATCATTAACGATATTTTCACTTTAAAAAGTATTTGCTTGGTAGCCATCTTCTAAATATTTATATTTCTGGGTTCTATCTTCAAGAAGTTCATGATGTAACACTGGAAAGTAGAGAAATCCACACCCAGGGTTATCTGGACTAAAAGGATGGTAGGGAAGACAGGGGAAAGACTCTTACCGCTAAAGGATGATTAAAGGGCAGAAGCAGCAGCAGCAGTGAAGGGGTGCCGTTATTGATTCCAGGAAATCAATGATTCGGTTATTGATTCTAAGAGTTCTTGCCCCCCTTTCCTCTCCTGCTTATTGATCTGGCCTTCCTGACACAGACACGATATATGAAATAGACAAATTAAAGGAGATGGAAGAAAATGCTGGAACAATCCCAATTTCTGCTCGTCATCGATGTCTTGGCAATTTAATTCTCAACTGTGCAAAAACTAACCTTAGCGGATGGGCGAGTGCTGACAACTGAGCCATTTTTTTTTTTCCAGTTTCGTGAACCAAGTGATTCTATAAGCAAGACTAGTTCATCTGGAGGCTCAGAAGCTGATCAAGTCGTTTATATTCGGAAAGGACCATTCTCGTCATTCGTTTAGCTGAGTTGGAAAGCGAAGCCACAAAGTTGGCGGCTCCGAGCCTGCTTTATTAACGACTTGGAGGTATGAGTGGGCTCGGGAAGACACGGACCTAGGCAGGTTGGTTTTCTTGGGCACTTCCTGGACTTCAAAAGCCTTCATCCCTCAATTTGTTTTTTCTCTCAAACTGGAAGAGGGGACCAAAGTTATCATTATACTGATCATTAAACTTTTCTGTAAAGACCTGGAAGCAGGCTTCTCTGCAAGAACCACAGAAATGGTGGTGTGGCCCCGACAGCTGTCGGCTCTAGCGTCCAAGGAGCCACTGCCGTCCATCTGGGCGCCCCAGGCGGGGAAGGGCGCAAGGGCGTGAGAAAGGCTCTTTTGTATTCAGAGCAATCGTCGGCGGAGCCGCAGCCTAGCACAACAAGCCTCGCACAAACGAGCTTCCCTCCCCGCGAGGGGCCGCGGAGAAGCAAGTTGGCGGGAGGGGGCGGCTGGCGGCGCGGCGGGGGCGGGACCTGGGGGCGGAGCGAATCGCGGCCTTTCTCGTCCCTCCAGAGGGGCCTCGCGTCCCACAAGCCCCGCCCACATCCCGCCCCGCCCACATCTCAGCCCCAGCCCCGCCCCACCGCGGTCTTCCTCTCGGAGTTCCTCGGGCTCTGAGTTTCGCCCCTCTCTCGCCTCTCCTCCTCTCCAGGTCCGCCCCCTCCCTCCACGATCCTACTCCTCCTCAGTGCCGAGATCCGCCGCCTTCTCCGGCTCCTCCTCCTCCAGTTCTACGACCCTCCTCCACTGCATTCCCAACGCCCCCTCTGGCCCCACCCCGGCTCGATGTGCCAGTCCCTCACCCCGCCCCGCACTGCCCACGACCCCGCCGCCCCAGCCTGTGCCTCTGCCGAGCGCCCTGGAGGGAGGTCACCCCTGCAGAGACCCTATGCGGGGGAAGCCATCGCCGCTGTCCTGGGAGCCAAGGGCCCCCGCGACTGCTGTCCCACCGAGGGGGAGGCCGAATCTTGTGTGGTTATGGAAGTAGCTGCCCCCTACCCCTCTTCCTCCGCACCCCTCTAGCCTGCTCTCTGCCTGCTGCCGGGTTTACTCCCGTTTAGCAAACAGACCTTCTCCACATGGTTTCTGTTAAATAGAAAAGGCAATTAAAAGTCGCACCACCTCTACCTCGTCCCTCCCCCAACCCTTCCCAAACCTCCTAGTGGTTATTTTTGTTCTTTAGCCCAGGTTAGGCTAAGTACTATCCCCGAAAGCCTTCTGGTCTGATTCCCAAGATCCCTTCGTATGGTTTCCATTAAGGGCGCCAAACTGCTTTAAAACTGCTGCCTTGGAGCCACTCAGAAACCTCCAGGATTTTTGCCCTGGCCAGCTTCATGGAGAAGCTCTTGAGCAGAGGGAGGTAAAGGCCTCTGTTGAATGTCGACTTAAAGAATGCTTATGCTGCTGCTAAGTCGTTTCAGTCGTGTCCGACTTTGTGCGACCCCATAGACAGCAGCCCACCAGGCTCCTCTGTCCCTGGGATTCTCCAGGCAAGAATACTGGAGTGGGTTGCCATTTCCTTCTCCAGACTTAAAAAATATTCACAATTTGAAAACTGAGTGTTATATTTTATTTGGTGGGCAATGTAAAGACTTCAAGCCCAGGAGACAGCATGTCAAGTGACACAGAGAATTGCTCAGAAGAGGAGAGGGAAGGAGCCAGGTTATACAAAGTTTTACAGCAAAGGGCAGTAGTCTGACTATCAAATGATTATTGTTAATTAAAGAAAACCAGATATCCCAAGTTAAGGAATTTGGTGCTTTTCTATGATGGGAAGATGCATGAATCTGTTGTAACTGTTCAGTTGCAAAGTCATGTCCAACTCTGAGACCCAGTAGACTGCAGCACGCCAGGCTAACCTTTCACTGTCTCCCAGAGTTTGTTCACATTCATGTCCATTGAGTTGATGATGCCATCCAACCATCTCATCCTCTGACACTCCTTCTCCTCTTGCCCTCAATCTTTCGCAGCATCAGGGTCATCTCCAGTGAGTCAGCTCTTCACATCAGGTGGCCAAAGAATTGGAGCTTCAGCTTTAGGATCAGTCCCTCCAATGAATATTCAGTGTTGATTTCCTTTAGGATTGATTAGTTTGATCTCCTTGCTGTCCAAGAGACTCTCGGTTCTTTTCCAGTGTGCGTGAGTGTTAAGTCGCTTCAGTCATGTCTGACTCTCTGCGATCCTTTGGACTGTAGCCCACCAGGCTCCTCTGTCCATGGGGATTCTCAGGGCAAGAATATTGGAGTGGGTTGCCATGCCCTCCTTCAGGGGATCTTCCTGACCCAGGGACCCAACATGCATCTCTTATATCTCTTGCATTGACAGGCAGTTTTTTACCACTAGCATCCAGCACCACAATTCAAAAGCATCAGTTCTTCAGTAGTTAGCCTTCTTTATAGTACATCTCTCACAACTGTATAGGACTACTAGAAAAACCATAACTTTGACTATATGGACTTTTGTTGGCAAAGTGATGTCTCTGCCTTTTAATATGCTGTCTAGGTTAGTCATAGCTTTTCTTCCAAGGAGCAAGTGTCTTTTCATTTCCTGGCTGCAGTCACTGTCCGAAGTAATTTTGGAGTCCAGGAAAATAAAGTCTGCCACTGTTTCCACTTTTTCTCCTTCTGTTTGCCATGAAGTGATGGGACTGGATGCCATGATCTTAGTTTTGGACTCACTGAAATCATTCCTTTCAATTGCATTTCAGCGATGTGGGGCCAATATCTTGTGTTTTTTTTTTTTACATCCTGAGCATCCTTGGGAGTGGCTACAGCCTAATGGCTGCCAGGTCTCCTTCTGGAGTGTCCTCAGGGCTTATGTTGGAGGGCTGTGATCCCTGATGACTGTTACTTCCTTGTTTACTGATATGGCAGGAAATACTCCATTTCTCATGAAGGTCTAATTGCCTAATGCTCCTGGTCTTACACTTTAATTAATGTTTTACTACTCCAAGGAAATACAATTCTCTGTGTCAATAGGTATTATTCGTTCTTTCAGTATTTGTGGATTTTTTTTTTTTTCTGTATGCAGGCATAGCTTATTAGAATAGCACTCTTTAAAAAACCCGATGTGAACAGTTTTGGAGATGATTTTGCAGATGAACCTAGCCACAGAAATTCAGTTTAACCAGCAACATTTATATGGTTGGGTCTACACCGTCTCCTTTGCTGGGCCCCATTCCTCTACCACCACCACCGCCCCACACACACACAAAGACCAAAAAAAAAAATGTTAGCTTTTGGAAAAATAGTCCCTTAATTGGGGTTGGGGTTTGTGGTCTAAGAAAAAAGGGAGCTGATAGGTTTGTAGAATCACAGTGTTGTAACTGAAAAGTTCCTTGGAATTCATCATAAATAAGTCTGTCAGTTTATTGAGGAAACTCCCGAAGTGTAGGGTTTAGGGACAATCCACATGGCTCATGAGTAAAGGACTAACTCAGAACTGGGGCCTAATGTGGGGAAAGACTTGGACATCAAGTGCTTTATCATGGACAGAAAAAGGACTGATCAAATTCAGCTCAATCGTAACACATTCTCCATGTTTCTCTCTCTCTCCTGCCTTTTGCCCTGCTCTGAGTCTTGCATATTTGGGGAGTTCCAGCCCTTTCTTCCGTCCCATAACCTAGGCTTCACGCCTTTCTTTCTCTTTTTCCTTCCTTCCTAACCTCCCAGCCCACCCGAGCCCCATCCATGAGATTTTTATTTGGATTTTTAAAATGAAACCAGGTGCTACATAAAACAAAAGCAAAGTAATAACAAGGAAAAACTATCCAACGCCTAAGGAATGTGCTGAGTTTTATGACTCAGGCTGTCCTGGCAAAGAGCTCCAACTTACCCGGAGAGGTGGGTGGGCAAGGACCATACATGGCAGCCTCAGCCTCCCCAGATAGGCATGGTCAAGGCTGCCCGTGAGTCACCGCCCCAAACCAGAGACTCTTGTTCTTTGTGAAACAAGACTTCCCGAGACTAGAGCCAGAGGATCATCACATTTTCCCGAAGAGGCCAGTTCAGGCTGACATAGCAGGGGCCACCCTGAGGTTTGGAGGGGAAGGGAGCCTGGGCAGAAGGCCATCCCTGGGAAAGAAACCAGCTCGATGGACTTGGGCTAGGGTTTTGGTGCCTTGAAGTGATGAGCAAACTGCAAAGTGACAGGAAATGCAGCAAGAATTGTTCTAGGGACAATGGCTTGGCAACTCCAGGTGGCAGGAGTGTCTTGGAGGAGGGGAGGGAGGCAATGGTGCTGGGAGCCACAGTGACGGGGGCGCGGGATGTGGGGAGTCCCCTTGACAAGTGGTGTGAGGTGCGGAGTGCAGCAAAAGTAGATCAGAGGCTGGCAGGGTTTCTGGGGGCTGCCCTGGCTCATGTGATCAGGAGGAGTAGATAAGAGCGGCATATCTACATAAACACCCCAGACACTCAGGCACACATCTTGGAATTCCGAGAATTCTTCTCCAATGAGCACAGTAATGGGCTGAGGTGTACATTTTTTCTGGTCCTAAGGGGCAGGCGGAGAGAGCAGAGAGAACTAGGGTGCCCGACTCTCCTGGCAGAGTGGGGGGAGGGGGTCTGAACTTGGGGGGCAAGGGTCTGTTGGCGCTCCCTTCATCACACAGGCCCTGGGTCCACCGGAGACCCATAGAGGAGCTTCTGGTGTCAGCCACCCCATTGAAGGCTGTCACTTTCTGCATGAGAGTGCACCTTGACGGGCATAAATGAGATCCCACGCAGAAGCCTCATGGAGGGCAGCCTGATTTTTCCCCTTGCTTCTTTTTTTTCCTTCTCCTTGCCGTGGAATACCATGTCAAAAAGCTACAGTGACTATTCCGTAATGGCAGGAAAAGCTCTGCTTAACTTTTTCATTAAAATCTACTTACCTGGAAAAACACAGTCTTTTAAGGACCATGACTACATAAATATTTATAGTGTGAACAGGCGTCACTCTTGGTTCCGAGGGAGAATGGGCTCATTCAGTTTTATTTATGATGTGACACTCCGGTGAATGACATCCGTCATCTGGGTCGGCCCTACAGTCCCTTCCACTGAAGCATGTTTATGGAGTGATTATGCCTGCAAATATTTGCTATATTTAGTCCCTCTCCTCCCCTAACCCCCTCTTAGCCTTTTTTTTAACACCCCAAATGAGCAAAAAGCCAAGCTTATGGTCTTGGGAAGATTTGAACCCTAATGACAAGGCGCAGGGGCTGGAACAAGCAGTGCAGAAGCATTTGATGAGTTGGAAGGCAATTAGAGTGGGAAGGATGAGTTATTACAGCATCACCCCCACACGAAGGTGCTTTGTGGGGCCTGCGGCCAGCAGGTGAGGGCCCTCGGCGGGGCGTGATGGGTTTTGACAGGTGATGGCCATAGCCCTGAGTGATGAATACAGATAGATCCCGGTGGAACTTTCCTTCCCAGGCAACTTTCTCGGCACAAGACCCCACAAGCCCTCAGATCCGTCACCGTGCACCCTGAGGGCTCTGGGGGCAGGGGTTAGTGGGAACTCTGTGACCTCAGCTGGGTCAAGGTTGCTGGGGTAACCCGAGTGGGCCACACCTGGTCTCTGGCTGGGGGCGCTGGAGCTGCCCTCCATCAGCTGTGGAGAAGGGAGGGCCCCCTCTGGCTTCTAGCTTAACAGCTGCACATGCCCGCTCTTGGCATTTCAGGCTAGACCTAGGCTTACTTCAAGGCCCAGTGCCTGCCTCCAGTCAGCTTGGCCACCTATTGTTTATCCTGGGAAGGGCTGGGTCTTGGCAACGGGGCCTGAAGTGGTGCCCACATTTTATTTTTAGAGATGGGAAAATGCTTGCTTTTTGGCAGCCACTCTTTTTTTGGCACAGCTCAGGATGGCGTCAAAAAGTTCAAGCGAGAGATTCCAAGCCCCAGATCCATGGTGTGTGTCATCATGGGCAGTAGGACCACGGGCCTCTCAACAGAAGCCTCTGCAGAGCCCGAGATCTCTGGGTCCCACTGGCTTCATCCTGGCAACACGAGGCCTTTAGTCCTCCACCCTCTTAGCCTGGTCTTCTAACGAGCCCCTGTTCAGAGCCTCAGCTGGCCTGAAATGTTAGAGTTCTTACCTCTCTTCAGCTCCTTCCCTACCAATTCGTAGTCTAGTCCAACTTGGTAGGCAGAGGAAGAAACAGCAATCAGCTGCTAAACCTGGCCCTCAGCACCCCTTCTCAGGACTGCTGTCATCGTCGTCATGGTGACCGGTGCGGACAACCAGCTTCCCCAGCAAGAAGAGCGTCACCACCCCCGGGAAGGGCATTTTCGTATTTTATTAGAATTGTTATTTGTTCCAGCATGGTCCATCTTAGAACATATGTGTGTAGGTCCTGTGATTACAGCTACTGACAGTTTCTCTGAAAGCCTTTTGTAAACTGTAACGACATGTTATACAAAGGTAAAAAGGAATGGATATAAAAGTAAAGAATTAACTTGCATTTCCGATTTTTCTTTATCCCCAACCTTTTAACAATTTACTTTTTGATTACAAAAATTAAAAAATGAATGTACTCTCCTTTTCCCCCTTGATTACCTTTTGGATTCATTTTTCGTCTTGCTGGAGTGCACCCTCTGGTAGGTTTTGCTCTCTCCACCAGAAAGTACCTGTGGATAATAAATTTTCCTGAGGGCTTTTGTGTCTGAGACATCATTTTCATCTGTCTCCAGTATTAAAAATTTGGCTTATTATGAAACTCTAAGTTCATATTTATTTTTTCTTGAGCATATCGAAGCTATTTGCCCTATTTTTTTTTTTTTGAAATGCTATGATTGATCTGATTCATTCTTTTGTAGACTCTTTTAGGATTGTCTTTGTCACCTTGATCTTCTGGAGTTTTATTATGATATCTCTGTGTGTTAATTTAGTTTTTAAGCTTATCCTTCTCAATACTGATAGGCTCTTTCAATCTGAGGGCTCAAGCCTTTAGTTCTAGGATGTGGGGTGCTGAGGAAAAAGCCAGAAAGGTTATATTGACCTATTATATATAATAAAGTTCTGGGGAGAGAGAAGGGGTCATGTGGCCTGAACATTGGGGGAACTCTAAGGGGTTCTAAAGAGAGGGAGAAGAGTAAGGTTTGGAAGCATTCATTGCCAGCGAGGTGAGGAAAATGTCATCAGAGATCTTTAAGGTCTTTGGATATACATCAAGAATGTACTCCCTTCTTTGGTATTTTATGAAGAAGCTGAAGCTTGAATTTTTGTTAATTATTTTTTTTTTCTGTGAAACTTTTCCTGTGATTTGATGCTGAAACTGAACCACAAGACTCTCTTGAATTAGTATGAGTTATAGAAACAATTTTTTTTTATAAAATTTTAAGCAAATACTTTTGTTTCATTCTGTGTCTCTCTCCTCACTGACCTTCTCTCTCTTCTTTTATATAATGAGGAAACGAAATTAGATGCTTCAGTCGTGCGTTTCTCTGTAACTCTCTTTCTCTCTTTTGCTCATCCTTCATCTACCTACCTAAATATTCTTTTTTATGACTAATAGCTTATAAGAAGCATAGGCAAATAGTTGGTTCACTCATTTCTGTAATCTAATTTGTCACCAAGTGAGCTGTCCTGAGCAGATCATAAATTTGGGTAAAGAGGACGGCACAGTAACCAAGCTTATAGCAGGCCAGGACCCTTGGCTTAAGCTCTGGTGTAGGAAGCTCTGCCAACCCCCGCCCCACCCACACCACAGACGCTTACTATTCTAGCCTGAGGAATTCATTCCATAAATTCTCTTGGGCCACCCATTGGAACTGATATGTAGCACAGAGGAGGGAGACTTAGGAAAGGCTCAACCCCAAAGAGCATCTTTGAGCAAACAAAAGCAGAAGATGCAAACAAAATTACATTATTTTTCCATAAACATCATCGTTGGGTCAGTTTTTATCATGTGCATGTCTTACCTTTTGGAAAGCAAGAAAGATGGTTAGTAAACATTTTAAAATATGAAGAATATAGGTGCTAACATTAAAGGTCCAAATTCTCCTAGGAGGTTTGGCTTGTGTGGGGGCTGTTTCTTCCACTTCTAATATACACACTAACATGATTGCTGTGAAGAGACAAGAAGCATATGCAGCCTGTAAACTGAATTACTCACTCTCCTGACTGAACCGTGATTGGGGCTTGAGTGGACTTTCCTGGTAGCTCAGCTGGTGAAGAATCCACCGGGAATGCAGGAGACTCTGGTTCAATTCCTAGGTCGGGAAGATCCCCTGGAGAAGGGATACGCTACCCCAGCATTCATGGGCTTCCCTGGTGGCTCAGCGGTAAAGCATCCACCAGCAATGCGGGAGACCTGGGTTCGATCCTTGGGTTGGGAAGATGCCTTGGAGGAGGGCATGGCAAGCCACTCCAGTATTCTTGCCTGGAGAATCCCCATAGACAGAGGAGCCTGGCAGGCGACAGTCCATGGGGTCACAAAGAGTCAGACACGATTGAGCAACTTAGCACACAGCACATAGGGCTTGAGTAGCCCCAACTACCATGCAGCCCCAGTGCCCAGACAGATTCGGACCTCCTTGTTGGTAGATGCTAATGGTACTCTCACTAGCATTTGCGACTTTCCTGAGTAAATAGTAGTGCAGTATAGCCTATGAATACCATTCTGATGTGTCATCCTTTTCAGGTCACTCCATACATAGTGACTGAACTTGGGAGGTAGATGCCTGCTGGTCTCGGGTTAGCACCAAGATGGGAGTGAACTCTCAAGTGGTAGAAGCCTATCAGGATCAGCTCTGCTGACGTCTGCTCTTCTAGACTGAGGAATTGTTCTTCAGAGCTTCTCTAGGACCACCCAGTGATTTGATGTGTGACGTAGGGGAGAGAGCTTTGGGGAAGGCACCAACATAGCAGTGATTATCAGCAGTAGGACCTCAGAGCAAGTGAAGGCGCACGATGTGAGCAAAATTAAGGTCAGAGTCTTCTATTTTTAACGAGTGATCTGTGATGATCTTTTATTTTTTGCCATGCGGCCCTGTGGGATCTTAGATCCCTGATCAGGGATTGAACTGGCATCCCTTGCATTGGAAGCTCAGAGTCTTAGCCACTGGACCGCTAGGGAAGTCCCTCAGAGTCTTCTGAGAATGTAGGGCAAATAGTGAAAACCATTCATGTGGATCCTCAAGGGAATCCTTGAGGGTGTTTCTTCAAGCTGCCATCAGCATTTCTTCTTTTCTGGAGTGCAAGATTTCCTCCACTTGGTGTGTAACCACTGTTCTATCTGTCTGCAGGGAGGCGTGTGTTTTCCAAATTATAGATCTCTCCTGCCTTCCTACAAAAAAAAAAAGTGACAGTGTGAGGTTTTTAAAACTGCACTTTACTGAAAAAGAACCATGCATTTGCTTTAAATTTTCAGGATACTATATTTTCAATTTTTTGTTACTCTGTAATTGTGTCTTCTCTCTCAGTTTCCTATACTTTCCTTCATCTTCCCACCAACGTTTATGTTAAACAATGAAATACTTCTGTAGGTAAAGACGCTTCTGGAATTTGGTCCCCATGAAGAGAATCCAATTTTATTTATCATTATTCTTTAATAACTTAAACAGTATTTA
This sequence comes from Bubalus kerabau, assembly GCF_029407905.1. NCBI lineage: Eukaryota > Metazoa > Chordata > Mammalia > Artiodactyla > Bovidae > Bubalus > Bubalus kerabau. Next base: position 16,662,252 of record NC_073639.1, on the reverse strand, counting down.
TTTGGCTGCACCAGGGCTTCCTTGCAGCAGCAGAATCTTTAGGTGCAAAGTCTTAGTGTAGTGTGTGGGATCTAGTTCCCCGACCAGGGATTGAACCCAGGCCCCCTGCATTGAGAGCTCAAGTCTTAGCACTGAACCAACAAGGAACTCCTGAGAATCTAATTTTAAAGGGAGAAATTCTGAAATAATCACCACCCCTTGTCTGGAAAATTTAAGTTTTCATAGGACAGCATTTGTAAAAGCAGGCCTACCTCCAGAGAAACATGTGACAAGTATCTGGCAGATGCCATCACTGATCACTGTAACGCACTCCCCTTAAAAACCCTTCCATTTTTACTTGCTCTAATTCACTGCTTTAATGGAAGAGCCCACCATGGTGACACGCACACTCTTGTTTGTCAAAGTGTGAGGCCCTGCCAGATGGTCTTCTTCAGAAGAAATGCTTTCAATATGATAATGTTTATATTTGTGTTTCTGGCATGAATTAATAATTTTCTCATGATATTTAATAAGAAACAGATTATTTCATTTCCAACTCATAAAACCCTGTACCTTTCTTTCCATTATGTCTGATGAGAGTTATTTTCTTCCTGTTGGCAAGCTGGCAGCAGGTACGAGCAGGATCGCTAAGTTGTAGCTCTTTTGCCTCAACTGGAGTGTGTACAGCCCAGAAGGGTTGGAGATTCACTACTCCATATAAAGGTGGACTTTGCAATGCATCAGAAAGCGACAGTCAGGGTAGCATGAGACCAGGCCTCCAACGTAAACTATCTCTTTTGAGTTTCAAGATTAGACCTCCGTGGTGTAGTACTCTGGATGTTGGTAACTGAGTCTGTCCTCTCTGGCCATATCCATCACATTTTGTTTTGTTTTATTAAAGTTAAAGTCCCTTGGACTGCAAGGAGATCAAACCCATCAATCCTAAAGGAAATCAACCCTGAATATTCACTGAAAGGACTGATGCTGAAGCTGAAGCTCCAATACTTTGGCCACCTGATGCAAAGAGCTTACTCTTTGGAAAAGACCCTGATGATGGGAAAGATTGAAGGCAGGAGAAGGGGATGGCAGAGGATGAGATGGTTGGATGGTATCACTGACTCAATGGACATGAGTTTGAGCAAACTCTAGGAGATGGTAAAGAAGAGGGAAGCCTGGTGTGCTTCAGTCCGTGGGGTTGCAAAGAGTTGGACAGGACTGAGGGACTGAACACAACAAAATTTATTTATTCATTTTTAATTGGAGGATAATTGTTTTACAGTGTTGTATTGGTTTGTTGCGGAGAAGGCAATGGCACCCCACTCCAGTACTCTTGCCTGGAAAATCCCATGGATGGAGGAGCCTGGTGGGCTGCAGTCTGTGGGGTTGCTAAGAGTCGGACACGACTGCATGACTTCACTTTCCCTTTTCACTTTCATGCACTGGAGAAGGAAATGGCAACCCACTCCAGTGTTCTTGCCTGGAGAATCCCAGGGACGGGGGAGCCTGGTGGGCTGCCGTCTATGGGGTCGCACAGAGTCGGACACGACTGAAGCGACTTAGCAGCAGCAGCAGCAGTGTACTTGGTCACTCAGTCATGTCTGACTCTTTGCGAGCCCATGGGTTGTAGCCCCCCAGGCTCCTCTGTCCATGGGATTCTCCAGGCAAGAATACTGGAGTGAATTGCCATTCTCTTCTCCAGAGGATCTTACCAACCCAGGGATCGAACCCAGCTTCGGCTTTGCAGGCAGATTCTTTACCGTCTGAGCTAGAGGGCAGTTGTATTTAGAAGTACTACTGACTTGTACCCACGCAGCCCATTTCCTGTGGATACCTTTGACTGACAGAAACTTGTCCAGGCAGACAGCAAGAGCAGGGCATGAAGACAGACTGGATGCACTTCAATGGATGAATTATACCAGAAAATGATGTGGGAAATTGGTGTGGAGTGTGGCTGGGATTCTAGATTACTCTTCTCTTCTTCAAAGGACTGTGAAGTGGGGATCAGGAGAGGTTAGGGCTCCCCGAGAGGGAAGGGAGGGTTCAACATCTTTGGGCAAGTATGAGGCACGAGTGATTTTTTTCTTTCACTATCAAAGTTAATAGGGCTTCCCTGGTGGCTCAGTGGTAAAGAACTCGCCTGCCACTGCAGGAGATGTGGGTTCAATCTCCGGGTCGGGAAGATCCCTGGAGAAGGAAGTAGCAACTCACTCCAGTCTTCTTGCCTGGGAAACCCCGTGGACAGAGGCACCTGGTGGGCTACAGTCCATGGAGTCACAAAGAGCTGGACCCGACTTAATGACTAAACAACAACAACCAAACTTGATACACAGGTAGACTCTTCTCCTTGTCACCAGCTGCTCACCAGCAATTCATTCTGGAACATGTTGGAATTTGCTTTCCATCCCTAACCTGTCACTGACACTGCATCCTGAAAGATCACCGAGGGCTGGCATATCATCGGTCAAGGCTGTGGGATTCAACCTCAACCGCCTCTTCCTTGGGGATTTTGTTTAGAGGACCCTCTCACCACAGCTCCCTGAAGCGCTGTGCTCTGCCGTGGCTTCTCTAGTTGTTGCTCTTTGGTCTCCCGTGGTGCCTCCCCCTCCTTCCCCTGGGAAGTTGGCATCTCCCAAGATTCTGTCTTTGGTGCATTTGCTGCTGTTGCTCTTGCTGCTGTCGTGTTATCACCTGCCCCACTGGCTCCCAAAACCATTTTTGGGCCTACAAGCCTGATCGTGAGCTTTGTCTGAGCTCTAGAATAACACTTTCCACAACCTTTACGACCCAAGAATGACCTACTCAGAGAGGAAATTACTTCTAGACCTTTGGCAAGGATGCTGAGGCCCTGCACCCAGATCTTAAGAGGGGAAAGACAGGAGAGATTCATAAAATACTTGGCAGATAAAATGAACAGGACTTTGATGCATTAGCTATCCAAAGAAAGGGAACAAGAGAAAGGAAGAGAAGAGATAGAAGGGGGCAAAGTTGACCCCTGTAGCTCAGGTAACTTGGAGGGTGGGTGTCCCTTATTGATCGAGCGCAGTGGTCCCCAACCTTTTCGGCACCATGGACCGGTTTTGTGGAAGAGAGAGTTTGCACTGACCGGGGGCGGGGGGGTGGTTTGAGGAAGATTCAAGCGCGTTACATTTATTGTGCACTTTACTTCTATTATTATGACATCAGCTCCACCTTGGATCACAGGCATTAGATTGCGGAGGCTGGGGACCCCCGGTCTAAAGAGCACGCGGTTAAGCGCACATCTCAGGGAGAAGATGGTGGTTTCAGTGTAGCGTATCTGAACCTACCACGTCTCTCTGCCCTTTTCATCCTCCTTCCCTGTAGCACCGCTAGGATTATCTTCCTAAAATACAGGTCAGATCCTGCCATCGTCCTTCTCAATGTATTTTCCTAGTTCTTGTTAACTAGAGAGTCGTTTGGATGTTCAGACTCCTTAACAAGGGACTCAAAGCCCTACCCAAGCTGGCTTTGTTTGGTTTCATTATCATCTTCTAGCACAACAGAGCCCGCCATGCGGTTTCTCACCTTCTTGCTTTTCCTCAAGCTGTTCTCTCAATCTGGAATGCCCTCCCCACTCTTCCCGCCTCGGAGAATCCGACTCAGTCTTGAGACTGCAGTTGGCTTTCTCCGTTCCCCAGAAAGCCTCCTGTCACCCTGGTTGTAAGTAGTCGCTCTTTACTCAATATTTCTATAGCAGTATATGCGTAGTTTTTTCCTGGTATTATAGTGCATTTGCTCAACTGTGCGTTTCTTCTGTGGGTTGGCAGACACTTTAAAAGGGGCTTCCCAGGTGGCTCAGTGGTAAAGAATCTGCCTGCCAATGCAGGAGATGTGGGTTCCATCTCTGGGTCAGGAAGATCCCCTGGAGGAGGAAATGACAACCCACTCCAGTATTCTTGCCTGGAAAATCTCATGGACAGAGGAGCTTGGCGGGCTACAGTCCATAGGGTTGCAAAAGAGTTGGACACAACTTAATGACTGAGCACAGCACATCCCAGCAAATGCCTAAATATTAGGGACTATGTCTCATTTATCCGTTTCTTACCAGCTGCCAGCACATAACTTTCCACATATCGATTGCTCACTAAATAATGAAAGAAAAGGAGAGAAATTGGTCAAGGTTAGAGTGGAAGTGGAGTCTGGGGTATGGGGGAAGAGGTGATGGGTTGTACAGGCTTGCTTTGGAACCTGGAGACTGGGTTGGAAACTCTGGGTTGTGGAGAACAGATGCAGAGCGTAATAATGAGGGAGGCAGTGGATTATGGGTAATGTGAGGGGTTCATATATAAAGACAGGATCCCGTGACACCAAATCATAGTGAAAGTGTTAGTCCCTGAGTCGTGTCCAACTCTTTGCAACCCCATGGACTGTAGTCTGCCAGCCTCTTCTGTCCATGGGGTTTTCCAAGTGAGAATACTGGAGTGGGTTGCCATTCCCTTCTCCAGGGGATCTTCCCAACCCGGGGATCAAACCCAGGTCTCCCGCATTGCAGGCAGATTCTTTACCATCTGAGCCACCAGGAAAGCCCCACAAAATCGTGGGTGAACACAATTTAGCCTACCTTTTGGGCAGACAGGCCAAATTATAATGTCCCTTCATCAACAGGGAATTTTTATTCTGCCCATTTAAAAAGACACATAGCCTCGTTGTGTAAACAAAACCCTTGCATATTCGGTGATGGCTGCTGGGTCTTTGTCTGATGCCATAAAAAGATGGGACCTTGACCAATAGTATGATGATGACCCATTGCTATGCCCATTTCCTTAATTGTAGAAAAGATAGGCAAGAGGGTATTCTCTTAACATTTCTTCGACCCTTAATTATTCTTTTCACATGATACTCTTTCATTAGCCTGTATTTATTTTTAGCAGCACAAAGGAAGAACGAAAAATATTATCTTTTAATAGTGTGAATCCCAGAATAAAATAATTCATGGTCTTCCCTCTGGCTGCTCTCACACAAATGCATGTCTATTATGTTCATATCTGCACTGAACGCTGTGTGTGCTGTGCATGTTCTGTGTAACCATGCGTAGCCCAATCTTCCTTAGTAAAAGGACCGCCAGTTGTGGGTTGTTGGTGCTCTTTAGTCTCTCAGACATGTCTGACTCTTTGGCAGCCCCATGGACTGTGGCCCACCAGGCTCCTCTGTTCAAGGGATTCTCCAGGCAGGAATACTGGAGCGGGTTACCATTTCCTTCTCCAGGGGATCCTGCATTGGCAGGCAGGTTCTTTACAGCTGAGCCACCAGGTAAAGCCCAATTGTGAGTTACAGGTGGAAAAAAAAAAAAAAGATGAAATACCTTGAACATTTCAATTTTCAACTGGGGGCTTCCCTGGTGGTCCAGTGGTTAAGAATCCACCTTGCAGTTCAAGGGACATTGGTTCGATCCCTGGTCCAGGAAGATCCCACATGGCTGTGGAGCAAGTCAGCCCACACACCAGAACTACTGAGCCCACGCACTGCAGCTACGGAAGCTGGCGTGCCTAGAGCCCGAGTTCCGCAACAAGAGAAGCCACCGCGAAGAGAAGCCCACACACCGCAAGGAAGAGTAGCCCCTCCTTCACAATTAGAGAAGGCCCGTGCGCAGCCAGAAGATGAAGTAAATAAGTAAATCTCCACCGAAGTTTTCAATTAGCTGTTTTCCATGAGAACAGAAACCTCCCTGTTCAGCCCCACGTTCGTTCCTCTGGGAGGTACGAGCATAAAGAAAATGCCAGGTGAATGCAACTCCTTCATTCTTAGATGGGTTCTGGCTGCCAGCCCCTTTGTTGGACCAGCGTTCATGATCAGCTAGGACCTCTGAGAGCCACCAGGATGCCTTTTGCTTGGGCTTGAGGCTGGCCGCGAAGCCTGAGGCGCGGCTGCTCTTCCCTGGCTTCGTGGGGCTCTCACGCGGCTTTCCCAGTCTAGGAGGCTCTCTGAGGTGGGGGACAGCCCATGTCCCCGTCAAGCAATTTCCTCTCAGTCAAGTCCCGGAAGGACTCAGTCTCATTAGAGAAATCAAAAGGGGAACGCCAAAGGAGGGAGGGCTCTAAAGAGATTTTATAGTTTCTCTCTGGCTATACAGTTGGGATAGCCTTTATTAATACCTACTTCTCAGGTCCACCTCTTTCCTTTCATAGCGCCACAAGCCAACACTATCTTGGTTCTTCCCAGCTCCCAGTGGGGGAACGGAGAAGGTCTTCAGGCGAACCTAACAGGTTGGATGCACAGCCAACATTGGTTTAGAGGCTAATAAAGGGATGTCAACGTTTATGCCAAATATGACGGTCTTATCAGATACTAATGGCTCTGCATCTCACAGACTTACCTGCTTTTTTCCAGGCTTCACTGCAGCAACCAACTCCGGTCAGGTGTGGTTGACAGCACCTCCCCTCAGCTTCACCAACAGTCTTTTCCATGCTGCACCATTGGCTTCTTTGCCGCCTCTGTGGCTGCCTGTGGGGAACTTCTCAGTCATTCCAAACCATGGGCAAAGCCGGAAGTGCGAGGGAACTGACACACACCGCGGCTGCTCGGGCGCCTTCTCCCTTCTCTCGTGCGACTTGTCAACCCTGAGTCACTTTCACACAGCTCCTCAGGAGGTTCCTACGGTGACTCAATGCCAGTTCTTCACTGCAGCGACTGTCTTGCCAAAGCGCCCTGGGATTGGCTTTCCCCTCTTACCTGCCTCACTCTTTCTAGGTTCCCACTTTTGTTTCTGGAATTACTTCCGAAAAAAAATCTCAGGGTTCAGCTTTTTAGGGGAACCCAGAAAACACTGAGATAAAAGAAGGGGGCAAACTATAAATGCTGATCAAGCTCATTGTGTGGAGAATGTTCTAACAGACCTTCTATTTGAAGAGGGACATAAGGGAACGAGGGGGCTTGATTGTCCTTTGTAACACACACTGTGAAGTCTGTGGACCACTAATTAGAAATTGCAGTTAAAAATAGAAGAACTCTAAAGGCAAGTGATAACATTTCCTATTTAGAAATCTTTGAGACTGGAGCGACATCATTCTGGGATTCAGGCTGGAGGATGGCTAGATAAATGTCCCTGGTTCTAGCCCTGTGTTTGCTCTTGTCTTACTTGTCTGATGAGGGGCATAGGTCAGTCATTTTCCTATGTCTCTGGAAAGCACGTGTCGTCTTTCCATCCAATGAACGTCCCTGTAAGCATTGATAATGTGCTTAGAGTCCTTGGGTCCAGAGTCTTTCTAAACAAGTGGCAAAATGAGAAGAATATATTCTTTAGGTTAAAACTAAAGTGCCTTTCATTACCTTTTAAAAGAAAACCATTTGCTCTTCTCCAGAAAACACCCAACACATGGTCGGCAGAGAGCTTAGCAGTCACGGCGGCATCAGACACCTGGTGGAGGCTGGAAGCAAGTGGTGGGAAAGGGAGGGGGTGGAGTGAGAGGCGTGATGATGGCCAGGGGGAAACCTTTCATTGCCACCTGGCCACTCCCAATCCTCTAAGCAGATTAAGTACCCATAGTTAGGTGAAGCATTTTGTTGTTGTTGTTTAATTGCTAAGTTGAGTCCAACTCTGCGACCCCACGGACTCCTCTGTCCGACCCCCACCAAGCTCCTCTGTCCATGGGATTCTCCAGGCAAGAATACTGGAGTGGGTTGCCATTTCTTTCTCCAAGGCATCGTCCCTACCCAGCGATCAAACCCCCGTCTCCTGCTTGGCAGGCAGATTCTTTACCACTTGAGCCACCTGGGAAGCCCAAGCCACCCTCAAGATGACTGCAGACAGTCCAAGCATGATGCCTAATGTTTAATCAGAAGACATACATTTTAGGTCTCCCAAATTCTGAAGTGGGCAAAAATATATTGTTAGGCATTGTTTTCTCCCTTAAGTCTGTTATGGTTTGAAAATATTGAGGTACCACTGTTGCTATAACTGCCTTGCGAGGGCTCTGTTTGGTGACCACTTTTGCTTCAGACTGACTTTTGCTTGTTCAGCAAGAGTCATGGGATCATCATACATGTTGTCTGTTAGGGTGGGAAGGGATCTTAGAGACCATCTAGTTCAATCTTTCTTTTTATAAGGTGGTTCCGAGTCAGACTTCAAACTCAGGTGATCTAACTCCACGGGAATGTGTTTTGTGGTTGGAAAACACGTTCTTCTCTGTCATCCAGACATTCTCACTAAAGAGGCTGGAAGACCACCTCTAGGGACTGGTGTAGGGGAAAATAATTGAAGTATGAACTGAGATAGATTCTCTGCTTAAGTTCTATAATTCTGTTGAAAACAAATTAACTTACCTTAACTCCATCAGAAAGGAATTCCAAGGCAATATAGCAATTGACTTTCCCTTTCTCCTTTGCAGCTCCTACTAACATGAGCAGGATTTACATTTTCCTGTTTTAAAGATCCAGCTGGCAAGAATTATGAATGGGAGAACAGCTAACTCATAAAGAAGAGGCTCTGACGGATAACCTCAGACCATTCAGACCTTGGACAGGAGAAGAATGGGCCCCTTGGTCCATAGAGCCACACTTTATTTACCCCAGGGCCAGCGTTATGGGCATTTGCTTTCTTAGTGAATTTTAATTACTTGCAAAATAAACCTCATTTTGTGTGGGATTCTTCCGTTCTGAGAGTCCTAGACGTAAGAGTGTTGCCTGGGATCTCTTGAACATCTGAGGTCGGTGACATCTTGGAACGCAGTCTGAATCCCAAGAGTATTCTCTGATCCTTTGATTTTTGCTCACAGGTCTTAAGGCACTATTGGGAAGGATTCCAGTTTTGCCTTCTCTTGGTGGGCTTTTCAGGTGGTGCTGGTAGTAAGGAATCTGCCTACCAATGCAGGAGATGCGGTTTCCATCCCTGGGTTGGGAAGATGCCCTGGGGGAGGGCATGGCAACCCACTCCAGTATTCTTGCCTGGAAAATCCCACAGAGGAACCTGGCGGGCTACAGTCCATGGGCTCACAGAATCGGACATGACTGAAGCAACTTGGCACGCACAAATGAAAAAACTGATGAAGTTGTTTATTTTGTATGCGCCCCCAGGCTGCTTATGAACCACTGCCAACAGATGCAATCACTCAGCTGCTGTCCCCGTCCACTGCTCCCTCTCCTTCTGTATGAGTTACCCCAAACACTGAACGCACCGAGGTGACTTGATTCTGCGTTTAGGCCACTAAGATGTGCCTTCCGCTACAAGTCCTTCATGAGCCCCATGTGACCTTTGGCAGCCAGGGGCTCTCATGTGACGCTTCTGACTGTGGGTATGGAGGTACCAGTGGTCATCAAGCCTTGACACCTCTCCTTGTTCCCATGACCAGGTCTGTGGCTCTGTGAAATGGTCAAGGACAGTTTCTGGTGTCCACCATATGGGGCCAGTCAGCTGTAGACACTCTATAGAAAACATGGCCTTGAGTCTTAGCTTACAGTCTATTTAACAAGACAGGCATAAAAGGATGTATGATCTTGGATGAAATTCCAACAGGGGCCACATAGCTGGGTGGGGGTGCTGGGGTCCCCGAGCATCGATCTGAGTACATGATGATGGAAGGGAATGAGGCCTGTCCTGTCCTGGATGGCTCGCATCCCATCCACTTTTCAACATTACTGAAAGCTCATTAGCAGAGAAACGACTAACAAACTGATGATTATTTTCTTTCTATTTCTGGCTTTTCTCAACCAAAGGGAAAATGTGAGGTAGATGTGAAATCTAAGGGAAAAAAATACATACTCAAAATGAGATGTCATGTCTGCCTGTAGTGCTATAGCAAAAAGCAAAGAAGTCTGAGTTATTTTAGTGTTTTCAATAAACACCAAACACAACTGAGTATTTGAATCAAGGGAGAGAAGATTATTCAGTCTCCTAAGACAGTTACCGGATGAAAACACGAAGGGGAGTATAGTGTCTGATTAATGATTGGCCGTTTTCAAAGTGGCTTCTCCTACATTATCTCATTTTATAAAAAGTAAATTTCATCTTTTACATGTTAAAGTGAAGCAGTTTGTAATTTCTTGCAAGTAAAGGATATTAATAAGCAAGTTGTGAACCAGCAGATTCTCTTCTGCTGCATTGCATTTTTCATCAACCATCACCGATTCACAGGGATGTTCTAACAACTTTATTTTTTATTTTTTTTCTAACAGAACTTTAAAATGGTGTTTTAAAAAACTGTTTGCATTTATCAGTGTGTTTGCTAGCTTGATGTCACTCTCACTTGCTCTCTCTCTTTTGGGCTCAGTTTCTTTCTCCAGTACCTTCCTTTGAATGGGGAGCTAGAACTTGCATTCGGATAGATTATTATTTAGCTTATAAAACATACCACTTATTACAGTTCTTATAGTTGCTAGACTTCATTAAGACAAATAGAATTACTCATCTGTAGTCCCCTCTTTGGCTATGGGGTCTATAAAATGCTGTTAAGCAGGAGAGGGTAAGGCTGGTGTACACTTTCCAGTGTCACGAAGTATTTTCTGGAAGGAGCCAGCTTGCAGCTGTACTGATGAATGAGACAGTCTCAATACTAATGGCCTTGAAAGATTTACATAATAGCAGTTTGCATTAGAACCATGGCTGTTCAAAACTTGCATTTGCAATAGTTGTAACTAGTAGCGAACATTTCCTAGGGCTTCCCTGGTAGCTCAGACAGTAAAGAATCTGCCTGCAGTACAGGAGATCCGAGTTCAATCCCTGGGTTGGGAAGATCCCCTGGAGAAAGGAATGGAAACCCACTCCAGTATTCTTGCCTGGAGAATTCATGGACAGAGGAGGCTGGTGGGCTACAGACCATGGGGTTGCAAAGAGTCAGACATGACTTGGAGACTAAACTTACCTAAAACACACTGAAATTCGAGTATCAGAACATAGCAAGACAAAACTCAGATTAATAAGTAGCCAAGAATGGCGCTCAAGAAAGAAAAAGAAACAAGAGTATAGCCAACCTTTTTTTTTTTTTAATTAGAGTATATTATACTTCCAAACTGGATACACTAGAAATTGGCAATGCAACATAAGATGCAAAGGAATATACCAGTTACTGTCAAAATGACCCTGTACAGCCTTGTAATGCAAAAAGCTTTATACAATACAAATTTTCAGTAATGTACATAAACCTTGACAGTATGATCATCTGAACATAATACGAGGAGTTAAAAAAAGGAGAGAAGAAAGTGCAGAGAACTCTAACTGTATCACTATATGGAAAAATAAGCTAGCTTTCATTGAAGAATGCATAGTGAAAACAGAATCAAAGTTAGTTGGCAGGTGACTATCTCAAAGATATTAGTGTTTTACACGGAAAGGATATCTATGGAATACATCCTTCCCTGAGTATCAAACTGCAAACCAAATTCAGGGGTATGTATTACCTCAGTGGAATCTGAAAAATGCTGTAGATTTTTCTTTATTAATAACAATAATAATAATATAAAAAGTCAAACAAACTCCAAACACACCTTTTCTCACTCAGAAAACTTTTATAATTTACCAGAAAGATTGATGACTCTTTCCAAAGTGCTAAAAAAGTTGCCCAATTACATTAAGCATCACTAAGTCATTCAAATCCGAGTTCAGTGGCACACATCTGAGCGGTAACCGTCTCCTTCCAACACCCCTCTTGATCTTGAAAGTTTTACCCTAGGACCTCGTATTGCACAAGTGGCATGCTGTAAAATCCACAGTCCTGTCAGGGCCGCCCTTCAGGTTTCAACCTGCCATTGCTCACGCGGGGCTCGCCCTCCTGCCAGCCTCTGTGGGTTCCCCATGGCCCTCCTTCCTGTCATCACTGAACTTGCAATTGTGAAAAGCACGTGACTAGCCAAGTGGCACATTCTCCAGCACATGGGGGTAAAGACGTGACTTGAAAAAAACACCAACCCACCCACAAGCCCAGTATTCTTGGAGTGTATTGTCCATACCTGTCTACAGTGCCTTTAACTGAAACACTGACAGGGCGACGCTGAGTGACATTTCAAACGTGGCCAAGAACAGGCGTCTCTGCTGGAGAACAACCCAGGGAGCGGGAGCTTCCCGCCCTCGCTGGCTCGGCCTCCCTGCCCCCGGGGACAGGTCCTTAGTGTAAACAGGCTTGCCAGGGCTGGGTGACTGGCAAGGGGAGCGGGGCACACCTGCCAGGTCTGGGGGAGGAAGGGTGGGTGTGGGGGAGGAGCGTGTGTGGACAGAAGGTGCAGACTTCCGGCTTCCTGCACTCTGTACAAGGGGGAGCTTTCGGGGAAGCAAACCGACTACAGGAAGAAAATTCGGGATGCTTTTATTTCCCTCCGGATGAAACAGATGGAAAAAAAAAAATCCCACCTCTAGGGTAACACATGATGGAAAACAGCAACGCAGTAAGAAAGCATTCCTCCTGTACACCGGTTCTTCAACAGATAAATAATATATAAACTTTATATTCCAAACTTCCCATTATCATACAAAGCACATTTCTTCCTGCTTTTTTAGCCTGTTTCATACTGGAAATTCTGTTGTCTTAAAAATACAAGCCATTAACATGTTTAGCCAAAGATTCTTTTCTTCTTTTTACATCACCCCTGACTTTTTAAGAATATCGAGGGGTTGTACAACCAATCCACACCTGCTTCTTGCTGCAATAAAGTGCTGCACATAAGTTGCCATTTTAATGACCACAAAATAAGAGCTTTAAATAAGTATAAAGTTAGCCTCCTAGCAGGTTATATCTACCAGGCGTTAACAAAATGGAATACAGAATTACTAATAACATGGAGAACACCGCTATAGCCAGACAATTTGCAAACACAATGGAAACGTCTCAGGGGCATAAACTGAACGGTAGGACTAAACAGCACCTTTTTGTTGGGTTGTTATATGTCAAAGAGGTTATGACAAAAGTTTCAAACATACAGTCTACTCATTCCATAAAAAAGGTACATTTTCTTCCTTTTATGTTACTTTTTTTTGCAGATGAGAAACAAAAGCTAGTGCAAGACCAAAGCACTGTGCAAAACTGCTGTTTCTTTTTTTTTTTTTTTAGTCTGAGCATTTATACCCAGAATTTATCCAAACCCCTTTTAATCTCCTTGGCTGGATTTATCAACCATAAAAATTTTCACTCATACACTGTTTTTTCTTTTCCTGCAAACAAATGGTAACCACTGACTTAATACATCACATATATATATATATTTTTAATCTGCCCTTAAAAAATGATGCAGTGTGTGTACCATACACATTGCATACATATGGACACACACACAAAACACACTTGAGTTTTGTGATGTCAGCTGCAGTGCTGCAAGCTATTTCTTCCAGGTGGGACTCTCGATTGCTCTCTTCATAATCAGAGACGCGAGCACAAGAGCTCCAGGACACTGGAGAAATCGCAGGCAGCACTGAGTTGTCTACCATTCCTTCATCGAGGAAGCACCAGGCCCTACCACTCTGCAGCCACAAAATAGAGAGGGGAAAGGTGATGAAGGAGCTCCGGGAGGGAATGCAGCGCATGAACCACCCAGGAGGGCAAACAATGCTCATCGCTGTCAAAGAAGCCAGTACAAAGAAGGTGCAAATGTCATGGCACACGACACACGGCTGTCTCTTTCCGAATCCACAAACGCCCACATGCCCCATTCGCCCAACAGAAAACAAAATGCACCGGTATGGAAGCTTACAAGTGCTGATTGCTATTAAGGACACTCTCTTTAGGGTTTAACAAGACAGGTTTCCTTTCAAAGTAAGGAGAAGGGCCGAGAGTGGGAGTGGGTGGCTGGGGAGGCATGCCTCTGAAGGTAGACGGTGCAGTAGGTCACCTCTCTGAAGATTGGATAAAGCAGCTTTCAGGTCAATGCAATAGGTATACACACAGAGCCAATTCTCTATTCCTTACTAAAGATATACAGTACACGTGGTTCAAACCCGGGCGGGTCTGTAGGTTTTTGCAGCAACGTACACCTGCTGGGGTTGTGTTTTAAGTTTCGTGGGTTTCGTCTTTTTTTTTTTTGTTTATCTCTGTCTCTTGGTTTTTGGTACGGAGCCCGGCTGCCCTCAGACAGTCTCGGCTCTCTCTCTCAGTCCCAGGTAGGCCAGGAAGGAGTGTTTGGGCGAGGGGATGCTGGGCGGCGCAGTCTGAGGTCGGGGAGGGTGGAATGTGAGATCCAACTGGTTCTTGGGGTATAACATCGTCAAGGGAATGAGATGGGCGAAATCCGAGTTCCGGTACTTGTCAAAGCGCAGAGGGGAGCCGTTCAAGGGCATGGCCTTGAGTGCCAGGTTGGGCTCGGAGCCGCCGCCGCCGCCGCCTCCGCCTCCGCCGTGGGCGGCCGACAGGGCCACGGTCTGCAGGGCGTGGGAGGCGGACATGACCGACAGGGGAGACAGCAGGTGGCGGGCGCTCCCGACCACCAGCAGCGGGGCCCCTGGGCCGCCGGCTTCCTGGGAGGCCGGGGCCGGGCCCTTCTTGTCCTCCTCCGGGCTGTCCGCGCTCTGATGCTTCTTGACGTGGCGGCTGAAGACGAAGGGGTGAGTGGTCTTAAACAGGCACTCGTCGCAGCTGAAGGTCTGGCGCGGGGCGTGCTTCAGCTTCTTGTGCAGGTTGAGATTGTCCTTGCGTTTGCAGCTGTAGCTGCACTGGTCACAGTGGAAGGGCCGCTCCCCGGTGTGCACGCGCACGTGCTCGATGAGCTTGTTGGCGGTCTTGGACAGGTAACCGCACTGGTCGCACTTGTAGTGGTTGCCCAGGCGATGCGCGCGGGTGTGCGTCTCCAGCTCCAGCTGGTTGGCCTTCACCGTCTGGCAGATCCGGCACTTGTACTCCATCTTGTAGTGGGTCTTCACGTGGCACTCCATGGCGGCGGGGCGGTTGGTGGAATAAATGCAGAATGGGCACCTGCCGGGGGAGGGGGGGAAGCAAGGACGGGAGAGGGTCAGCCCTGCGGGGTCTCGGGGGGTACGCTCCCCAGCTGCTCCCCGCCTCGCCAGCCTGCCCTCGGCCACCCTCCCGGCTCTGAAACCCGACCTGGCCCCTGCCCAACCCGGCCCTGCCGCCTCCTGGGGACCCTCGGTGGCTCTGCTGCGGACAGAGCCATCCCTTGGCCTGCTCGGGGACGGGGGTCTCCTGGCTGCACTGGCGGATGCCAGCCCCCCAGGAAGGGGAGCAGAGCCAGCGCCGGGTTGGGGGGGCACCCAGCTAAGCTGTTCTCCCCTCCAGTCCCCGCCCCCCCGCCCGGCCCCTCGGAGCCCTCCCCGCCCCCCACCGGCCAGGGCCGAGGGCTCACCCTCAAGACCTCCCCTCTAGATGGGAGCAACACAAAGAATCGACTTTTCATGCACCACACCAAGCACACGCAGAAAGGCTAAGAGTTTTGAAGAACAGCTTATAGGGGAGAGCTACCTCCAGCAAACAGAGAGTCGTAGGGGTCAGAATCGTGCTGATTAAAGGGTGGTTAGGATTGAGAAGGCCTGTGTGTGTGTGTCTGCGTGTGGGAGCAAGTGTGCTGTAGATACAGAGATCTGGACTCCTAAAACCTGTCTCTCCTACAGCACTGGGTGTCCATCAGGGAAGGGAGGTGAGAACCGTCACTGGGGCTCAGGAGAAGAAGACCCACCCACCAGCCTGTCTAGGAATGAGGGATGGGGGAAGGAGACAGCTGCTATCTAGACCTTGAAGACATCATTAATGCATTATTAATGATTAATGTTATTACATCATGGAAATAATAGTCATCCAAAGGGATCATAAGCTCTCAGCGGGCAGGACTCCCCTTCCTTCTGCATTCTCTGCAGTGCTCAGTAGAGGAGCCCATAGTGGGCACCGATTCCTTACTGGACTGGTCTCTACAAGTCATTTAGACAGATTCTAGCAGAGCTCCATCACCTGATGGGTGGGCTGTGCCCCGGGACAAAGTCTGGGCCACTCCATCCTAGGCAGTGAGGCTGTGCTGCCCCCAGGCCCCCTGGCTGTCCAGAGGGGCAAGGAGGGTAAGGGAGGGGCAGGTTCACAGAGGTTGCTGAGCTTCGCTCTGTAGAAGCTGCCGGGCTCGAGTCGGTGGTTGATATGATGGCTGTAGCGTGTATGCTCTCTTTACCAAAAGGATGCAAATGCAAAAGTGGCTGCCTTGGCTCTGGACTGGCACCTGCAAGGGCAGGGCCCGGGAGTGAACTGTCCTCGGAGGGTCTGGAGAGGATTTCAGCAGAGCCCAACACACCCAGAGCCCGCGCACTGCTCCTGAGCGCCAAGCCCGCCGTTAGCCTCGGAACCTCAGCTCACAGAAGAGTGCACGCAAGAGAACTATAAAGCCCATTCCCAGGTCAGCTGCACACACAACCCCTACGCCAAGCTGGGCCTTACCTAGAGGAGTCTGAAACTCACCACTGTCCTGAGCTACGGCAAAAGAAAAATAATAGTATAATCTTATTTGATCTGCATTATGAACAGGATATAGAGTACAAGCAGTCCCATCACAGAAAAGCAATTTAGACATCAGCAGTCTGTTTCATGTTAAGGACGTTTCTGTGACCCACGGCTCAATCTTTCTTTCGCTGCTCAGGCAGAGGGAAAGGGTTTTCTACGTTCCCGTTATTTATCGTAAAGACTCTCTGACAAATTACTTCTCTGAGACGGCAGAGGGAAAACAAAACAAAAACAAAAAAGACTCACTGTATAGCCAGAAGGTATTAGCAATTTTGTCAAAGTATTCTTCTACTTGGTCAGCCTAGAACATGAACTATCACATAGGGGACCGTTAGCACTGCATGGGAAGTGTCTACACCTGCAAAAGCATCAGGTTCACTCGGCATCCCCGCCAGTGGGCCAGAGGCTCGGGAATGCCTTAGGTCCCCGAGGACAGGGGGTTCTAACTGGCAAAGCCACAACTGGCTGGGGCCACAGGTAACGGGCGTGACTGGGCTTCTAGGAAGGGCAGTGAGCACTAAACCCACCAAGGAAATACGTGGCTTTTTAAAAAATACGTAAGAGTACGCGTTTATTTTGAGGGGGGCAGTGGGAATAAACCAAATCAAATTCCCAAATAAGCACGTGCTAGGCATTTCCCATTCACGTATTCTTGAATGCTCATCGCCCCACTCCCCTTCCTCCTACCCTCCCCCTGCCCCACCTAATCAGCCCCAAGAGTGAACCAAAATGGGATCTGACAGTGGGTGCCACTTCCTCTGTCTGGAGGAGTGTTTGAGGAGGGTTCCCCTGACCGGGCCGGAGCCCAGGGACTCCACCCTGCATTGCCCCCCACACTTGACTCCCGAGCTCCTGCTAGGTCGCTCCACCCCTCGCCCATTCAGGACAGTCATGCCTCTTCTCTTGGCAAGCTGTGAGTTTCAAAGATAAACGTGTTTTTAAAAACAAGAGGTGTTCTTGTTCTTGTGTTAAGTAAAATGTCATTTTTCATTCTTTTAATTACACCATCAGTTCAGCTAAACATGAATAATTATGCTTTGAAAATGGTGTGTCTTTCTGTGCTCGGTGACAGATGCTTCTTTCTCCTTTCCTAGAACACAAGTGCCTCGTGAACGGGGCCTCTGATTTCAGAAGCGCCAGGAAGATTAAACTCTGGTAGAGCTCGGACGTACATTTCCCGAGGGTGGAATTATGTTTTATTCCTTGTTTGCCCTTTAGCACCTATTATCAAGCCAGACATACAGCGTGTTTTGATAATAACGGATGGGTCTCTCTTCTGACCAGAGGGCTTGTTGCAAATGTTGGTTAATGATGATGCTCATTGTCTAGGTCTTTGGGGATCTGCGAAGAACATGTGATCAGAGGTGTCAGATCTCACGAAGGCGACACCAGCGAGATCCCAATTCCAGTTCCCGGGAAGGCGTAAGGCATGTTTGCAGGAGGACACGAGGCACGTGATCTCTGCATGAAAACGTTGCCTCTTGCCTGTTCACACTGGCAAGTATCCGATATCTGGAGGCGGGTGTGGTTGGGGTAGCTGTAGTGCTTATTTAAAAGACTTGTGGCAAATCATCTAAAAAATAGAGATGGTGAAGTGCAGTGACAGTGTAATGATTTGCACGTGCGGACACGTTATAACCCCTAAGTCCCTTACAATCAAGTCTGAACGGAACTCAAGTGGTGTAGGCTGAGTCTGCTCTTACATGCCCGTGTTGGGCTGCTTCAGCGAGTTGACCATCTTGGGAAATGGGAGTCTCGTGCTGACATCTGCAGACCCCCTTGGGGACAGGTCTAATTCCTATCCAGCTAAAGGCAGCAGAGGTGTGCCCGACTAATGCCCCCGCCCAGGCCAAGCTCCCTGTCTCCATGACCCCAAAAACCTTCAGGGGAGGGGATGGGGCAGGGGTGGAGGCAGGGTGTTTAATAAAACAACACAGTAAAAGGTTCTGTACTTGCTTTCCTTACTTGAGCCCACCGGTGGGGACAGTGTGGCATTTCTTATGTTCCAGCAGCTGTTCGGGGGTCTTCATGAACTTGTGGCACACGTCACACTCAAACATCCGGGTGATGAGGTGGATCTGCAGATGGCGCTCAAACATGTTCTTCGTCTTGCAGACAAAGTTGCAAAAAACGCATTCGAACCCTGCAAGGACCGAGGCTGGGTGTACGGGTGCAGGGGGCAGAGGGAGAGGAGGGCAGGGGTAGGATGGAGACCACCCTCCTTCTCTTTCCCCCCAGCTACACTGTTCCAGGCACCGCTCCCTGCATCTCTGAGCTAACATGAGTTAAAGGCACAGTTTTGGCATCAGCGTCACACTCCCCATCCTTTCATTCCATATACCGATGCAAACTAAGCCAAAAATCCACATGCAAATTTTAGAGGCTATGTGTTATACTGTTCCCAGGCCTAATATCTGCTTCGCAACATCACTTGTCTCCAGGCTTTATCTCAAGACTGGGTCATCCCTGCAGAGTGGATAGGACTGAGCAGCCCAGCCCACCTCCTCCCTTACCTTTCTCTGGCTTTTCCTCACTATTCAGGGAGGGCTGGCTCCCGGGCATGACAGAGATGACCAGCAGGTTGCTTCCACTCTTGTTCTTCTGAGAGCTGTCTGAATCGTCCTTGCTGTTGGCCGAATCACTCAGAGCCGAGAGGGACGAGGAAGAGGGGCTATTTGATTCACTGGGGGTCTTCCTGTCTTCCCCTGAAAAATTAAAAAAAACAAACAAACCAGGTCTGTTATTTAGGAGATGAAAACCCTAGAATAATAGCAATCATGGGTGGCGGACAGCTGGGGCCTCCTGGCTACACCTTCATTCAGGGAGCATGCGCTGAGGTTTCCTGCTTTGCCAGTGCTGGGTCCCAGGTCCCAGGCATGTGGTTCTTGGGCCAAGAGTAGATATTCAACTGGCAAGTATTTACTGGGGTCTTATAATTAAATTATACTAAGATGAACGTGTTACCAAGTTCTAGGAACCGTGTCATACTTTAAATGCATGATCTCGTTTTAGCCTTTCAAAACTCCAATGAGCCATGACTATTATCCTCCCCATTTTACAGACAAGGGAAGGGAGACAGAGCCAGGTTAATGCGGCCTCGGTCGCGCGGCTAGGAAGTGGTGGACCAGAGCATCACGCGGTCTGATTCTAGTGTCGGTGCTCTTCATCAGGGCACTGGGCTCTCCCTCAAAGCCAGTAGTAAACAAATCAAGAGGCCAAGAAAATCTAGCATCAGGAGACTTCTGCTTCTCTTCAAGACAGAGTGTCAGAGACTGGATTTGACCACTGTTACTGAAACAATGAAAACAAACAGACAAAATTTATCAATAATCTTCACAACACTGGATGTGAGGCAGTGAAGAGGAGTGACCCCTGAGAGAAAGGGAAGACAAGAGGCGGGCCCTCGGATTGCCGTGCTTCCCGCCTTGGGAGACTTCACCATCCAGGCTGCGGTGCAGGGATGGGGGACCACCTGGCAGACTCACTGAGCTGAGGAGACAGAGCTGAGGCTCTGAGGAGATTAACATGCCTGGACTTTGCAGGACAGAGCATCCGAGAGGAAGGAGACGCACAGGAGAAGAACCCAGAGACCTGCAGATGGCCCCCGAGGATACTTAGAAGAGTTGGGATCAGAGCACATGTGTGAGGAAACCACCCCAAGTTAAAGGGGAAAAAGCCATCTGAAAGGCTTCAAGAACAGTGTCTGTTTCCACTAGCCAAATTAGAAAAGTTCATAATTCCCAAGGCATTGAGTAGAAAAACATTTACTAGTGGGTAATGATTAGCCTCTCTGATGGAACACTGCTCCAGACCTGCCTAACAAATCATAAAAGCAAGACCCTCAAAAGATCAAAGTTGCCAAATAATGCCTAAGACAAAAGTCAAGAGTATTTATAGGAATATAAAGTATACAGCACCCAACAAGGCAACCATCACAGTGTCTGACATCAAACAAAGATGGTCAGGCATGCCAGGAAACAAGAAGACACTAACCAAAACCAGAAAGAATAATCAACCAATCAGATTTGCCAGGAACTGACAAAGTTGCTAGACTTGACAGGAAATGACATAAGAGCACTTATTGTAACTGTATTCTATATGTTCAGAAAGTTAAGTGGAGATAGAAACGATATAAAAAAGACCCAATCCAAATTCCGAGAGATGAAAATCATAGTGTCTGAGATGAAAAACAGACTGGATGGGATTATTAGCGACTTAGACACGGCAGAAGGAAAGATCAGTGAACTTGAAGATAATTGCAATAGAAATAATCTGAAATGAACCCGAGAGGAAAAAGAGTCACAAACATGAAAAGAGCATCTGTGAGCTGTGGGATGCCTGCTGGTAGCTTAAGCTCAACTTCAGTTCCTAACTGGGTGGGGAGGGCAGAAGAAATATCTGAAAACACAAAAAATTTTCCAAATTTGAGGAAAAACCATACATCTACAGATCCAAGAAACATAATGAACTCTAAGCATAAGAAAGATAAAGAAATCCATACCAAGAGACATCATAATCAAATAGCTCTAAATGAGTGATAAAGAAAAAATCCTAAAAGCAGCCAGAGGAAAAAAGCTACATTATGTGCAGAGGAACAAAAGTAAATAATATGATGGCAGATTTCTCGCTGGAAGCAATGCAAGGGAGAAGTAATGGAGCAACTTCTTTAAAGTACCGAAAGAAACAACTGTCAACCTGAAACTTTATACCCAGTGAGAATATATCTCAAAAATGGAGGCAAGAGGGACTTCCTTGGTGGTTCAGTGGTTAAGATTCTGTGCTTCCACTCCAGGATTCATGGGTTCAATCCTTGGTTGGGGAACTAAAGATCCCACATGCTGTGTGGTGCAGCAAGAAAAGAAAAGATAGATGAAGAAAAAGCTAAAAGAAATCATTACCACAGACCCAAATTGTAAGAAATGGTAAAAAGAAGTTCTTCAGGCAGTAGGAAAATGACACCAAATATAAAAACATGGATCTACACGAAAAGAATGAAGAACACTGGAAATGATAACTGCATGAGTAGACAGACAACCTTTTCTGACTATTTAACATCTCTTTAAAATATAATAAAAGTAATTTGTTCAAAATTAATGTAGTATTTATAACAGGCAAATATATGATAACAGTAACATGAAGGCTGGGAGAGGAGAAATTATTGTGAGGTTCTTATACTGAATGAAGTGGTGTAATACCACTTGAAGGTAAACTGTAATAAATAAAAATGAACATCATAAACCCCAAATAACTGTGACTGATACATTGTTCATGTTCAAGAGACTCCATGTTTAGATGTCGATTGTCCCCAAGCCAATTCAATGCAACCTCATAGTCTTAGGTTAGTTTAGGGTTGCAACTGTAAGGAGACTGTGCTTCAGTTCCGTTCAAATCAGCCAATTAAGTAATCTGGTGACTGCAAACTCTTAGAAACAAACTTTATTAGGAGATTAAAAAAATAAGCGTTATTTTGTATAGAGGCATAAGAAGTCCAGAAGTAAAGCTGTATTGGTGGTTGCATCTAGTATATCAAATGACCAGCTTTACGCTTGTTTTTTTTAAATCTGGCTTTCAACATTTTTATGCAGTGACCATGAATTACTTGTCCAATTAAAACATGTGTGTAAAAAGAGGACGGAAAAATATTTACCAGTTTACAATGTTTTCAGTGTTTCTCTTTGAAGAGCTGTACTTACTTATGCCTAGAGCACCCAACTCTTACTTCAGTTGGCAATTTAAAAACTCTTGCTCCTGAGCAGAAATGAACTTGGTTCCTGCACAGACAGGAGGTGACCTCACTTACCAACCCACGTGGAGGGATGGAACGTGCCTTTAACCCACATCCCTCCCTTGGTACCCGGAGAGCCAGCACCACGACTGCCAGTCTCTTATCTAAATATTGAACCAGTTCAGTCACATTTTGTAGACAAACAGAATATTTTCAGTGGGGGCCCTGAGTCCCCGGCATTGCCTCACCAAATCCATCCTCTAAGACTGGTCTTACCAACAGAATATTGTGCATGATTAAACTAGCTTTTGGAATTAAAACAGATAAATTTTGGGGACTTTGCTGGTGGCCCAGGGTTAAGATTTTGCCCTTCCACTGCAGGGGACACAGGTTCAATTTCTGGTTGGGGAACTAAGATCCTTCAAGCTGCACAGTGTGGACTAAATAAATAAAAACAGATAATTTTAATTACCATCTTTAAGAATAGCTTCAAGTACCCTCAGGCTTATGGCACTGGGGGGAGCTACCTAAATTAAGAAATGCGGATTCTCCAGGCAAGAATTCTAGAGTGAGTTACCCTTTCCTTCTCCAGGTGATCTTCCTAACCCAGGGATCAAACCCAGGCCTCCTGCATTGCAGGCAGGTTCTTTACGGACGAGCGGCCAAGGAAGCCAACTATATGGGAGCCATGGCAGATACTCTGGGTGACAGCATGGCGAGACAAGCCCAGCCCGTTCACCTTGTAATCCTCCGTCTACACAGCTTCCTTCCCCCTTCACATGTGCCCCTTCGCTGTATCTGTAGGGTGTGAGCCAGGTGCCCTCGTCAGCCCAATCCAAGGCTCACTATGATCCCAGAGGTCATTCATCTTCAGCATCACAAAGATTTCTGGTGAAGGACGCCTGTGCACAGGTAATGCAACCTCAAACTCAAGGACGGCCGACTGAATTTACAAACCTAAATATTTTGCAATTTAAAATGACAAAAACTGAGCAACTGAGCCCAGAAAAAAATACCAACCCTCTTTCTGCCTCAATACAAATACTATTACATTTTTGGTGTTTTCATTTTTTAAAAAGTAAACATCTCAATTTAAAAATTGTTGCCATTAATTGCATAGTGGTTAAGAATAAGGACTTAAGATCCAGAATACCTGAGTTTGAAATGCCATCTGACCCACTCAGGAGCTGTATGACCTGGGACAAGGTATTTAACTTTGTGCTCCAATTATCTCATCTAAGAAATGGGAATAATATCAGTATCTCATATATTTGTTGTGACACTCAGGTGGTTTTTTATATGCAAAGCACCAAGAGCAACGCCTGGCTCATGGTCAGCATTGTTGAAAACTATATTATTGTATTATAAAATATAACATACAATATTTATAAAATATAATAATATTAATAACTGTTTGTATTTTCCCATGCTGTTGTATATACCTGAGATACAGTTGGCTCTCAAAAAATTTATAAAAATAATTATGAATTAATAGTTTTAAGTGATAGTATTATATCCATGGAGTAAACTTATTCTGCATGCATGTGTGATCATGCTAAGTTGCTTCAGTCACGTCCGACTCTTTGCAACCCTATTGCCCACAGTCTGCCAGGCTCCTCTGTCCGTGGGATTCTCCAGGCAAGAGTCCTGGAGTGGGTTGCCATTTCCTGCTCCAGGGGATCTTCCCGACCCAGGGATTGAACCCACATCTGTTAGGTCTCCTGCACTGGCAGGCGGATTCTTTACCATTAGTGCCGCCTGGGAAGCCTTAAACTTATTCTACTCTCCTAAAATATTTCTTTAAAATTAAATTTTAAATTAAAATTAATATTCTACTGGCTGCTTTTATTTTTCCTACAGATAAATTCCCAGAAGTGGGATTACTGGGTC
This sequence comes from Bubalus kerabau, assembly GCF_029407905.1. NCBI lineage: Eukaryota > Metazoa > Chordata > Mammalia > Artiodactyla > Bovidae > Bubalus > Bubalus kerabau. The sequence continues at coordinate 16,638,294 of NC_073639.1, read as the reverse complement.
ATAGTACATTACATTTTCAAGACTCTTGGTGTATACTAATTAGTTTTCAAAAGTTCTGCCACTTTGCAAGGCCATGGCCACAGGAGGATCAGCAGCTTCTGGCAACAGTGGAGAACATTATAAGATATGCTCCTAACTTAATAGGTGAAACATAAGCCACTTCTGAGTTTTAGTTTGACTGCTAGCAAGGTTGAATATTTTTGCTGATGTTAAGTGATTAGTTTTTATTTCTTTCATTGTGAGTTGTGTTCATGTCCTTTGTAAATTCTTCAACTGGAGACTCTAAGTGTTTCTAACCAGTTTATATGAATTTTCCATGCTGTAAATATATTAATCTTTGGTCATTTTTATAAACACATTTTACAGACTGTGGTTTTTTAACTTTGCTTTTCTTTTGCAAACAGAAGAAACTTTTCTGTGTCAAATCTCTTAGTTTTTTTTCCTTTGTGATTTTGTGTGTCACTCAATATCTTACAAATCCTTCTCATTCTGGAAGTTTGATAAATATTCTATTTTCTTCAAGCCTTTCTAGGGTTGATTTGTTAACAGGGATGGGTAAGTTATGTGGAATTATTTTGGTGTCAGTGTGACGTGAAGTACAGATGATTGTATTTTCCAAATAGCTGTTCAAATTCCTTAATGCCATTATTGCAACATTTAAAGACTGCAGCAAAATTTGCATTGAGAAAGCACCAGAGGGAATACCTTCCCTTCCTGATTTCTCTGCAGGGACAAGGAGCCAGAGAGGAAGAGGGTAAGGAAGAGTCAAACACCAAACAGCAGACAGCTCCTCAAATTCCTGCTCAGCACTTCATTTCCCAGTGAGTCTTGCTTGGGTAAGAGGAGCCAGTAAGGAGGACGTGGATTCTAGGGAGACTATGTAAAAATCTGCAATTCATGAGAGCTTATCCTGTAGGTCACAACCTCACTTAGGTAACAAGAAAGCACTCCAGATCTCCCAGGGTACTGACACACAAGATGTCCGTTTTTATGACAGGTAATCAAATGACCAGGCTTCCCTGGTGACTCGGTGGTAAAGAGTCTGCCTGCGTGCATCTTCCTGATACAGGGATCAAACTCGTGCCTCCTGCATTGGCAGGTGGATTTTTTTTTTTTACCACTGAGCCACCAGGGAAGCCCCATTATAGAGTATACATACTGTATACATATCATAACTTTGCAATCACACGGCTTGTTGATTACAGACGTAGACTGACATATTTTGGGGCAAATTCAAACACCTCAAAGCAGCAGCTAGATACAAGAAACCCTCATTGTGAGACTATTAGCTTATAACTAGGGGTCACAAACTATAACCCTTGGGCCAAATTTAACTTTGTGTTTTTGTAAATCAAGTTTTAGTGGAACACTGCCATGCCCACTCTTTTACATATTGTCTGTGGCTACTTTCCATCCAACGGCATGACTGAACAGTACTGACAGCAACTGTATGGCCTGAAAGCCTGAGATACTTACTTTCCGGCCCTTAAGAAATACGCTGCTTAGCACCCCTAGCTTATAGAATAGGATAGAACCTTATTCCCTAATAGCAGCAGCACTAAAGGCTTCTACTGTGGTAAAGGAGAAACTTCTTTAGTGCATTTCACTCTGGGCTCTCTGTACTAAGTAGGAATCTTCCCCACTATCTCAGAGGGAAGAAGATCTCGCCATGTTCCTCGTGGCAATGAGGAGGTGAGTGAGCCTGCAGCGGTCACTCGGGAAAGTGAAGTTTCCAGTGACGACAATTAGGTGACCAAGTCCAACATTTCTCCAGGCGTTAGTTTCTACGGTTTCCTTGGGGTGGTGTAGAGGGGGCGTGGATCGGGGTGGGAGGAAGAAGGTTCTTGGCTGGGTTGAGGCGCATTTTGGGGTGGAGAGGGTTAGAAGAAAGTAAAGTGTAACAGAAAAGAAAAAAAAATCTGAAAGCCAGTGGAAATGGAAGCGAGGCTGGCCTTTCCCTCCACTGGCCACTCCAGAAATGCTGAACTTAATTTGTCTTGGATGTGGGTTTCCCAGCTCACCTGCTGCCCACGGTGCTAATGTGGTTACAGTCAGAAAACCGACCGTAAAGACGCACCTCCTCGCTCAGCATAACGGCTCTCTGCAGACCTCCGAGTCAGAGCTGCTCAACTTACTGACAAAAGCAAGCTTTTATTGCTGTTGGCGCCACGGAGCCACGGCGGCCAGTAAAGCAGAGAGAGACGGTTCTCGTCCATGCACACCGCCAGCATAGCTGTCAGGGAAATGCCCCTTCCCAAATCCGTCACGGGCCGAGGACGCAAGGGGCAGATCCACTGCCTGGGGCTGGCGGTCAGCAACCTCGGCTAGTGACTTGTAAGCAAAAGGCAGGGGGAGCGCCTCTTCATGGTCACTTAATGACTGCACGCTGGTGTCATTCGTAACCATCACTTGGGAGTGGGCAAGTGCGTGGTGGAGTCAAATGTTAACACTGTCAAATGGATGGAGTTAACCAGCACGGCCTTAAAGAAAAGGAAAGCGCTGGCAAAAGTCTTGGCTGCAGCCTTGAGTGGTTTCAGGAGAAGCTGGTTTTCTTTGCGCTTGTAAAGAGCTGCCATTCATCACCCTGGGGTGGGGGTGGGGTGGGGGCAGGGCTGCAGTCTCAGGGAAGAGGAGGGGAGCCTGCAGAGCTAGGTGCGCTGGGCTCTGACCCCAGAAAACAAAGAGCAGCAGCCCTCTGCCCAGGGTTGCCAGGGGCCATCAGAACAGTGTGGACACAGCGGGCTCCAGCAGGGAAGTGGTCAGGGCTGGTTGTAGACCTTGAAGAGAAGACCTGACCTCTGTGAAGCCTCAGTGTCTCCCTGTGTGGTACACCCACAATAATAGGGACAGCAGAGCGTGGTTAGAACAAGCCTAGGGCGTCATCAAAGCTCCATGACTGTTACCTATGATGGTGATGACTGGGATGAGGAACAAGCAGAGCCTCTCAACTGCATGTGAGCCTGTGAATATGTCAGATAGGTGAGGCATCAGCCGGGCCAGGCAATGGCCTTGGGGCTACAGGACAGCATCCTCTTGGAAGGAAATGTCACAGTGACGCGGATGCCCCTGTCAGGCGAGGCGGCAAGGGGTGGGGGAGAGAAGGGAGGGAAGGGCCGAGGACGTGGGGGTGGGGTGGGGGAGGGGGTTACCTGTGTGCTTGGTGCCGATGTGTGCCTTTATCTCCGCCTCCTCCATGGTGACAAAGTCGCAGGCCGTGCAGCAGATGGAGAACATCCACTGCTCCTTGTCCACGTGGAGCGACATGTGGCTGACAAACTGGACGTTGAGCTCCGTCTCAAATCCACACACGTGACAGCTGGACCGAAAGAGCGATGTGTGAGCTTCTGAACAGAGGCTACTCGGGAGCACGCGGTCCCCTCCCAAATCCCGACCTTGACGTGCTTTGGTCCCACCAAAGAGCTAGGTGTTAGGAAACTCCTCCGCTTTCTGGGATGGCTCGGAAGTGGTCACCGTGCCAGATGGATTAAATGCCTGCATAATGTAACAATCCCATTCATGCTATAATGATACTAAATAATCATACAGTTAATTCAAAATTACAGATTCCAGATGCTCTACATCATCTAACTGATTCCTTCGGGCAAAGGGATGCAGGACAGCCTGGCCAAGATATTCGCGGAGCTGATGTGCCGATAAACTCCGCAAGCCTGACAACTCAGGCTGTAAACAGCAACTACACCAAATACTGATTCACGGTTGACTATGGAAGAGAAACAGGCAGCTCCAGGTACTAAAGGATAACACCCCGAAGGGAAAGGATGAAATACTTCCAGGGCTATTTCCTCACAGTTCTCAGACTCATTTTTTCCTTAGGATAGTTCTCAGGAAGCAGTGAGTTGCTCAGTGATAAAGGCGGGAGCTTCCCGGCGATAGGGACCTCATAGCTAATAGCCCCAGAGCCTTCCTCTCTCCGGACCCCACCCCACAGCACCACCTCCATGACCATTTCCCTTTTAATTAACTCTTGCCGGCCACCCAAGCCAGCAGAGGAGTCAGCGCCACACGGAAGCTCAGCCCTGAGGCTGAGACGAGACACTGTGTCACGTGTGCCCTAGCAGACGTGCAGGGAGTGTTCGCAAAGGTCTGGGCAGCCCGGACCGGCGGGTTCCACCGGCGGCTCACCTGTAATAATAAGGGTGCTTCTTCCCATCACTGCCTTCGGAGGTGACGGCGCTGACGATGTCCTCGGTGTCCGTGCTCACCAGCTTCACCGAGTGGACGGCCAGGTGCTGGTTCAGGTTTGCGCGGCACTTAGCAGCATAGGGGCACAAGTGGCATTTGTATTTTCTTTCCTCTGGGGGAGAAGGGACAGGAGAAAACCCAAACCACGCTCAGAAATGAAAGCCCAACTCCTTGCAAAGGGCCACTCAGAGGTATCCAGGACAGGAGGGCGCAAATCTGACTTCCAGTGGGGACAAAGCGAACACTCTGGAACTGTGAATATCTAAAGAGTCTTCCGTGATGGATCAAGTGGTAAGGAATCCGCCTGCCATTGCAGGAGACACAGGAGACGCGGGTTCGATCCCTGGGTTGGGAAAAATCCCCTGGAGGGGGGCATGGCAACACTCCAGTTTTCTTGCCTGGGAAAGCCCATGGATAGAGGAGGCTGCTGGGCTACAGTCCATGGGGTTGCAAAGAGACGAACACAGCTGAGCAGACATGCACATAAAGTCTTCACTTTGTGGCTCCTACATTTATACTTTCAAAGATAAAAGAAAATTCCAGGGCGACTGGACCATCTGCTTTTTTCTGGATACACATAGGCCTCTCTTCCTGATAACGTGAGCCCCATACAGGCTGCAATACTCTGTGTGTGTGTGTGTGTGTGTGTGTGTGTGTGTGTGTGCGTGTATCCAAGACCCAAGGTGTGTGGGTCCAGGGTGGGAGCTGAGCTGAGGAAGGGCATGTGAATCAGCCTGCCCAGGGCTGGCGTGTAAGAGACACACCATCATTTTCCCTAAGCTCCAGGCCTGGGTCAGTCAAGAAATAAACACGAAGGAAATTAAAGGGGGGAAAAAAATGAATCAGATGAAATAATTGAATTGGAAATTTTCATGGTACATAAATAAAATAAAAAACTTTAATTCTATTTCTTAATAGAATCCCTTTCATAAAACTGACAATGTTTCAGGGCCATTTTCAGAGTGGCATTCTGAATTCATTTGAGTAATCAAGTAAATTAAAGTAAAAGGAGCCGGCTTTGCTTTTAGGTACAGCCAAAGATAACAGATGGCAGCAGAGGAAGAAAAGGACAATTTGCTTTTCTGTCCTTAGCTCTGACTTTGTAATACGGGGCTTGTCTTAAAGAAAATACCTGTCTGTCTTATCTACATGATGGGGTAGAGTGCAAAAAAAAAGTTTTTCTGCCACAAAATTTAAGGCATCATTATTATTATAGGTGGTCCCCAACATCTGAGGTGCTGGTGGCTTGGGTTCAGGCAGGGCCGGGGAGGAGCCCTACAGTGTAGAGAGAATAGTCTTTTCTTTAGATTTTTTGCATTTCTATTAATAAGCGAGGTTGTTAAGCTTTGATATTAAGATTGTTAAGTTCTGGTATTAAGATTATGATTTCTCCACAAAGTGAACCATTAAGCTTTCTCTTTTTCCTTTTTTTGGCCATGCCCCTGTGGAATGTGGGATCTTAGTTCCTCAACTAGGGATCAAACCCTCATCCCCTGCAGTGCAGCATGGAGTCTTAACCACTGGACCACCAGGAAAGTCGTTATCTTTTTCTATCATTTGGAGTAGTTTAACAATATCAGAATATTCTAGTCTTGACAGGTTAAAAAAGAACCCAGCTGGAAAAGTTTCTGGACCTGATACTTTATTGTCTCCTCATCTTTCCAAATTCCCCTTTGGCAACCAGTTTATTTGAGGAGGGCATGGCAACCCACTCCAGTATTCTTGCGTGGAGAATCTCATGGACAGAGGAACCTGGCAGGCTACAGTCCAAGTTTCTTCCCACCAGCTTCGGTCAATTTTGGAAATTTTGCTTAAATTATCTATGTCATTTAAAGTTTTCAGCTTTTTTTTTTTTTTTTTTTTGCCACTGAGTTGCCTTTATTTTCCAGTAATTCTTTAATAACATCTGTATTAGAAATCAGGCTTCCCAACATAAATGTCCATTAATAGATGAATGGATAAGCAAGATGTGGTAGCTACATCAATGAAATATCGCGTGTATGCATGCTAAGTCACTTCAGTTGTGTCCGACTCTTTGCAACCTCATGGACTGTAGATCACCAGGCTCCTCTGTCCATGGAATTCTCCAGGCAAGAACACAGGCGTGGGTTGCCAGGCCTTCCTCCAGGGGATCTTCCCAACCCAGGGATTGAACCTGCATCTCCGGCACTGCAGGCAGATTCTTTACCACTGAGCCACCAAGGAACCCCTAGAGAAATATTACTCAGCCATAAAAATAAATGAAATTTTGCTATTTGCAGCAACATGGATGGACTTGGAGGGTATTATGTCAAGTGAAATAAGCCAGACAAAGACAAATATTGTATAGTATCGATTATATGTGGAATCTAAAAAATAAAGCAAACTAGTAATTTAACAAAAAAAAAAAAAAAGAAGCAGACTCCCAGAAATAGAGAACAAACCAGTGGTCCCTACTGGAGGGGAGGGGAAGTTAGGGGTGGGGAAGCGGGAGGTACAAACTAGACTCAAAGATGCATTGTACAGCACGGGGAACACTTTGTAATAACTGTAGATGTATAAGAGAAGAGTGAGGCTTCCTTTTTCATTACTAATTTTGAATACTTTAGCCTCTGTTTTTCTTAAACAGACTTAAAGGGATTTATGCACTTATGATCTTCTTCCTAGAATTTGTTCTTTTACTAATTCTTTAGGATGAGTGCTAAGTTACTTTATTTTTGTTTTTCTTCCCTTCTAATTAAAACATTTAAGTCCATAAATGTTCCTCAGTCCGGAGCTGCAGCTGTTTGTTCCAGGTTTAGGTATGAATGTTCCTCTTTCATTCCTCCTAGATGTCTGGAATTTGTGATTTTCTTCATTTCCTTTGATCTGATTAGGTAGGGCATTTTATGGACGCTTGGTTATTTTAAATTTCACTGAAGTATATTCAGAGAATGTGGCACACAGAAATTCTACTTTTTTGAACAAGTGAAAGTTTTCTTTGTGACTAAGTATATGCTAAATTTGGTCTTTACTGGTTTAATATTTAAGATTCAAAATATTAAAAAATAAAGAGAAAATTAATCTTGTTATACTAATACTGTCTTGATTTTTTGTTTTGTGTGATACATAAAACTTTTATTTTATCATTTTCTGTTTGCTCTAAACAAGACACATTTGAATTTTTCAACAAGGCTGATCTTCAGTGTAAAAATTCAAACACCTCATTTTCTTATTTCCATCTTGCTTTCTGTTTAATATTGATTTTACCTCACTTCTTTTTGTCCTAGCTTATTATCGTTGCATTGATTAAGTTACTATTTATTGGGGTTTCCACTTCCCAACACTCAGAATCAACCATAATTCTCTTATCATACATAAATAAAGACAGACACTATTTCTCCACCAAGGTGCTCTTTCCCCTTCCTCCCACCTACCATAATGAGATGAATCCAGTAAGATAGAGTGCAGCCACCCACCCCCTATGCCTTCAAGATGAGAGCAATAAACTCCTTAGAGGTGAAAAATTTCACCTGAACACTCCTAAATGTGAATCCTTTCTCATCAATCCTCCTTGAATGCAACAGATCCTTTCAGTACAAATAAAAAACACTCTCCAGAGCCTTATTTGAATGTGCCAGGTAAAATGACTTGAAAAGGTCAGGATAAAAACATTTATACCACTTCCTGGTTTAATTAAAAAATTTTTTTTTTTTTTGTCCACACCAAGTGGCATGTGGGACCCTAGTTCCCTGACCAGGGAGCGAACCTACACCCCAGGACTGGAAGCACGGAGTCTTAACCACTAGACCACCAGGGAAGTTCAGAAACACAGCTTCTTGATGATGAAGAAGCCAGTGGTGCAGAGGGAGAAGGCCCCGACTCACCTGTGTGCAGAGACAGGTGTCGGGACAGCGTCTGCTGCCGCCCAAATACTTTCCCACACACGTCACAGGGGAAGAGCTGGTCGTTGAATTTCCAGGAGGGCAACCCGTTTCCTGCCTCGAGGACTATCTTTTCTGTTTCTGGGCCAAAAGAACAAAGCAGTGTGAGGAATAAACAAGGCGATGGAAACACATTTCTGCCTGGTCAACATTCAAGTTAATGTTCAACATTCAACATTCAACTTAAGCCAAGGCTTGCTTCTAAAGAAGGTGGCTGGTGAACTGCAAGCAACCTCTGGTCTTCATGCTCCTCTCCTGCCTCTAAGAAGGCCATTCTTGAAAACTGTGGTGGTAAATGGATCCCAATTTCAGTCAAGTCTCCCGTGGTTTCTCTCCTTCCTCACTAAAGGTCTGTGGACCCAGCCCTTCAGCAGGTTGACAGCATGGCTTAGCACTCTGCTCCAGATACAGCAGGCACTCTATAAAAGGTGCTGAGTGAGTGAACGGTTGAGTTGCACGTTAAAATTCCAGAAATGCAGGCTCTTGCCTGTGTGTGTGTACCGAGTCACTTCAGTCATGTCTAAATCTTTGCAACTCCATGGACTGTAGCCTGCCAGCCTCCTCTGTCCATAGGATTCTCCAGGCAAGAATACTGGAGTGGGTTGCCATTTCCTCCTCCAGGGGATCTTCCCGACTCAGAGACTGAACCCGCGTCTCCTGCGTTGGCAGGTGAGTTCTTTACCACTAGCGCCATCTGGGAAGCCTGCAGACTCTTGCCACCAGACAGTAAATCAAGAATGCCAAAGCTCAGATTCTGATGTAAAAACAGAGGGTTCAATCTCTTGAAAGGATTACACTTTCATGGTCCTTTATGCCCAAAACGTTTTGGCCTATGTTCTGGGTTGTGCAAAATCCTTAATGAGGAACCAGTGGTACCCAGACTCAAGGATGACAGGGGTGTACTGCTTGCTATGGTCTGAATGTGAGTCTCCCCAAAGTGATACACTGAAACCCCAATGTTCAAAGTGGTGGTTTTTTAGAGGTGGGGTCCCTGGAAGGTGATTAGGTCATGAGGGTGCATTCTTAGGAGTGGGATTAGTGTCCTTAAAGAAGAGGCCCCACAGGGTTCCCTGCCCCCTTTGCTATATGAGGACTCAGCAGGACGTAGGCAGTCTGTGTCCTGGAAGAAGGCCCTTGCCAGGGCTTCCAGCCTCCAGGCCTGTGTGCAGTACATCTTTTGGTTTATAAGCTACCCAGTCTATGGTGTTTTGTTACAGCAGCCTGAGTGGAGTCAGACTCTACTCCACGTAAAACGCACTCATGAAAGAGTATACAACCAGAAATTCCCCAAAAGTCTCATGATGCTTGGGAAAATGAGAGCCACAAGTCATCTGTAAGTAATTCAGAGCCATGAATGACCTGCGTGGACCTCAATACCTTCTTTTGACATCTTAAAAAGGGTTTATTTTCTCATCATCATCCATGGGGTTACCTTTAATTTTCTCATCTATCCTCTGTCCATGGGATTCTCCAGTCAACAGTACTGGAGTGGGTTTCCATTTCCTTATCCAGGAGATCTTCCTGACCCAGGGATCAAACCCAGCTCTCCTGCACTGCACGTGGATTCTTTACCAATGAGCCCTCAGGGAAGGTCCATATTGCTTCTCACGGAACTTAAGGATTACATAAACATTCCTTCAACAGTCAGATACGGAGAGAGGTGACAGAGTTACCAAAAAGGGGGAAGGGGCCACTTTCATGAGGACACTTGTCTGGGCGCACTACAGCTTTCAGCCTCACCCTGGAGAGCAAGACACATAGTTTACTGAGTCAGTATCTTGCCCTTCATCTCAGTAAATCACCGTGACTGTTCCTACAGCAGGCGGTGCTTTATACAACCAGACACCACGCGGCCATAATCAAACCATAATTAAACCAGACACCACGCGGCCATAATCAAACGGTGGAAGGGACGCTCCAGAAAATCAAGCAGACAAAAACATTCAGACCACCGGGCAGAGACCAACATCGCAACAAAGAACCTCATTTCCCCCAGTTTGGTGAAACTGCTTCCCAGATACAAATACAGGCTTCCACCTGCATTTGGGTGAGTCAACTGGATCAAATTTCATTTGAATTCAGACTTGCCAGATAGTGTAATCTCAGGGAGGAAGGCAAATATGAATGTATGTTTGGAAGGGGTGGGGGAACTGATGGTGAAACTGTAAAAATGTTTGCTGGGAGGCACCTGCCAGTAATCCTAACACTGATAAGGCCCATGTATTGATTGATCCGTGTTTGTTAACTGTAGCTCTTTGGGCCTCAGAGACAAGATTGAGTCTTCTTATTAGAGTAGGAATGTGTGACTACAAACCTCAGCAGGGCAAGAGGTGGAGCTGTGGAGAAAAGAAAGCGCAAAGGGAGCTATGGGGCTCTGATATGTGAGGACAAGAACCACTCTTGGATGACTGTCCTTGAGTCCGAGCTGTGAGCATTTCCACACACGGCATGAGAGGGCATTTCAGTAGCTTTGAAGTGTGTAATCACAACAGGGCTTCAAAGGAGGATGGCAGTAATAATTATAAAGAGAGATCAAGAGGGTACAGGGTCTTCCAATACATTCCCAACAAGAATGAACTAATTGGGTCACAGACCGAACAAGCAGATGCAATTATAAGGAGAGAAGTCTCTTAGTAATTCTTTCAAGTATCAGTCACATGCTTGAGACGTTGAAGCATCATGAAAAGTCCAACTGCCTCCACTGGTCTAGAAAACAGTTAGAGCCACAAAGGCTGTGCTGTGGGGAAGCAGAAGGACTGCCTGGAGGCATGGTGAGGGAGGGTGGGGGTGTTCAGCCCGGGTCAGCGCCCCCACCTGGCCTGGCCTGGGCCCCAAGCCCTGTCCAGGGACCAGCTCCTCTCCCTCCTTGCTGTCTGCATTTGCTGTGGCCACCTATTGCCATTTCACACACAGGAGCAAGGGGAAGCAGGCCATTGCAGCCTCATCCCAGAACATGACCTTGAAATCAGATTGGGGTGAGGCTGGGGATGGAGGTGCAGGGGCAAGAGGGGAATTAGAACTTTGCCCAAACGAGTACTGAAATCAAAGACTTGCTCTTCTTTCCCCAGAGCTGAAATGGAGCCCAAGGGGTGCCACATTCTTCCACGTTTCCTGGGGATGGTGTCACCTGCCTGCTGTGAGAGAAACCTCAGAACCTGTTTTGATTCCTCCCTCCCTCTCTCTGTCTTTTAGCACATCCAGTCGGTCACCAAAAGCTGGTTCGAGAGCGATAGCTGAATGTGACGGACGCCCTGCAAGGCCACACTTTAAGGCCACCGTTTGCCTTCTGGAAGCAGGGCTGGTTCCAGCACCATGGAGGCCTGGCAGCTGGGGCCACCAGCTCTCCAGGACACATTCTGGAAGAGATCCGAGCACTGCCTGCAGCTCTTGAGGATCAAAAGTTACCAAAAATACTGTAAACTATTTAAATTGTGAACCCTATAGATAAATGTTTATAAAAATTGATGTGAAGGCCTATACTAATTTCTTTGCATTAGTAATACAGACTGTAGCCCTATGTTAAGAAAACCACTGTGGGGACAAGTGGCAAGTGCCCCTAGGGTGTGCATCTTTCGGTTTGATTCATAGTCACAGGTACCGTGCTCCATCATTTCCTCCTCTGGAAACCAAATGAACTAGCCTGGCTACTGCTTAACTGAGTCATCATCGCTCACCAGGTACACTGCCAAAGCCTCCAAAACAGACTCTCGGGTACCATTCCACCAGCCCCTCCTGGAGGTTCCCAGATGACCTTTCTGAGGCACAAGGCAGGTCATGTCTCTTCCTGAGCTCCCAGTGGCTCCCCCAGGCCAAACTCCTCCTGCACAGGGCTCCTCAGATCGTCCATACACTGACTCCAACCATCTCCCCGCTTCACCTCCCAAAGGCTCAGAGGAGTGAGCGACTCTCCTTTCAGAAACAAGCTAGTCCTGGAGCCTTCAACGATTTTGAATCAACTATGCCTCTACCAGAAGCAACTCCCTACCTCTGGTGCCTCTGCCACACACAGACTCCAGTTCATTATCAAGCCCTGTCTCAGACCGCATCTCCTTGGTCAAGCCCTTCCTAGTTCCCCAGGTAATGTGTTCTCTTCCCTTCTCTGTCCCAAAGCACTTTTCTTGAATACTCGATTGCATCACCTTACCTGTTATATCACGTCTGCTGCTGCTACTGCTAAGTTGCTTCAGTCGTGTCCGACTCTGTGCGACCCCATAGACGGCAGCCCACCAGGCTCCCCCATCCCTGGGATTCTCCAGGCAAGAACACTGGAGTGGGTTGCCATTTCCTCCTCCAGTGCATGAAAGTGAAAAGTGAAAGTGAAGTCACTCAGTCGTGTCTGACTCTTAACGACCCCATGGACTGCAGCCCACCAGGCTCCTCCATCCATGGGATTTTCCAGGCAAGAATACTGGAGTGGGGTGCCATTGCCTTCTCTGTATATCACGTCTACATATCTTTTATTAACATATTATATATCTTTTTAACACAGAGCATCCAGTGAGTTCGACATGCGACAGTGCTCAGTAGTTATGGTCTCTGGCTTCCCCTTCCTATTAGAAGGCGAGTCATTGAGGGAGGGGGTTCTGGAGGATTTATTTATGCATCCTGGGCATAGGCACAGACCTGATACATAGCAGGTGGGAAGTAGATAGCTGTTGAAGAAGGGAATGACTGAATGAAAGGACCCAAGTTTGGCAGGGAATAAACATTCTTATTTTATACTGTGAAAGACTGAGGCTTGGAAACAGCGTTAGTTAAAGCTAATGGCCAATTCAGGGTAAAAAATAAGGCTACTTGCTTTCTGAATGGTGTCTTAACCCCAAAACCACGATTTAATGATTTTTATTAGAAATGTTTGCAGTCCTGACCCATATCCCCAGAGGGCCTCTCTCCTTACTTCTTCCCAATAACAAGCTACAGGATTATTCTCTTCAAGACACGTTCTCTGGCAGCACTGCTTTTTTGGTTAACCCAACAGTCATTCTCAACTTTCCTCTCCCTGTCTAATTCCCACTGTAGAGGCAGCTAGGGGGGGTCATGTGCTAAAGTTATGACCAATAAAAAGGCTTTTGCTTTCCTGATAAAGAGAAATATAGACTTGGTGTTGGCCTTCTTTTTCTTTCCTTGGACACAGAGACAATGCCTGGGGTTATGGCAGCCATTTTGGCTCTATGAGGCCTGATCAGGTGAAGGCCAACCTGTTAAGTATGGAGAAAAGGGAAAGATGAAAAATGTCTGGGTCCTGGATGGCATCTTCCAGTAGCTGAATAAATGGCTGAAACCACCCACTCTGGACTTACTTTTTAGATAAGGAAAATAAACCACTATTTGTTTCAGCCACTGTCAGTTGGGTTTCACTTATGATGCTCTTAATTGAAACTTCTCCCACGATTACTCTTTAACTGAGGACTTTGGAAGTTAGGTCTGCCTTTGACAAGCTGTATTCCAAAATTCCTGTATCCCGTGAAGAACTCTCCATATTCACTGTCAACAGCAGTTAAGTGTACAGCCAGCTGAGCATATTTCCATCTTAATTATCTTCTGCTGCTGCTGCTAAATCACTTCAGTCGTGTCCGACTCTGTGTGACCCCATAGACGGCATCCCACCAGGCTTCCCCGTCCCTGGGATTCTCCAGGTAAGAACACTGGAGTGGGTTGCCATTTCCTTCTCCAATGCATGAAAGTGAAAAGTGAAAGTGAAGTCGCTCAGTCGTGTCCGACTCTTAGCGACCCCATGGACTGCGGCCCACCAGGCTCCTCCAACCATGGGATTTTCCAGGCAAGAGTGCTGGAGTGGGGTGCCATTGCCTTCTCCGTAATGATCTTCTGTTCCCCTCAAAAAACTTAAAAACTTTTTAAATTAAGAAATTTGCTTTTTAAAAACTTTTAATTGAAGCATAACACATAACAGAAAAATTCACATAACACTAACTGCTTTGTAATCAGTGCAAAATTTGGAATACAGATATTATTTTTTAAAATTTGCTCTTATTTCCACATTCCTTAATATTTGTTTCATTATTTTAAGAAGGTGTGAATAATTTTCTTCATTTCCTTTACAGCAAAATAATTAATGATTAAGCCTGGTGTGCTGCAGTCCATGGGGTTGCAGAGTTGGACACGACTGAGCGACTGAAGAGGAGAAGGCAATGGCACCCCACTCCAGTACTCTTGCCTGGAAAATCCCATGGATGGAAGGACCTGGTGAGCTGCAGTCCATGGGGTCGCTAGAAGTCGGACACGACTGAGCGACTTCACTTTATTTTTTCACTTTCATGCATTGGAGAAGGAAATAGCAACCCACTCCAGTGTTCTTGCCTGGAGAATCCCAGGGACGGGGGAGCCTGGTGGGCTGCCGTCTGTGGGGTCGCACAGAGTCGGACATGACTGAAGCAACTTAGCAGCAGCAGCAGCAGAGCGACTGAAGGACTGAACTGAACTGAACTGATACTTTTTAATACAGTGTCTCAGAGGATTCTGTCTCCTACAAAGCATTTTATTTCCCTTTATCTTCTTATACTCTGGTTCTGAGATATCCATAAATTGTTCCCATAAATTCCTGGCTACTCGGTACTATTTGAGTGGATGTTTTTCTCTCTACTTTTCCACCCATAATACTCGCTTTGAATATCATTTGGATCTTTCCCTCTTCCTTAAATACATTTTTAAGTGAAGTAATAACTAGGTACACAGGAGTAAGCACTTTTCTCTCTTATAGTGTGGTTCAGAATATCGAACGAGGGTATTTGGAGAGTCACCCCATCTGAGCAGTCCCAGTATAAAGCTCTTAGCTCCTCCCCTTTGTGGTGAACTGAGAACCCTCATTCATAATGATGAGGCTCAACAGCCAAGGGATAGGATGCCAGACTCGCCTCTTGTGATCCAGTGATCCGAGGGGACAGGTCTCATTTTACGTACAGGTCCATCAAGTATATCTCCAAAAATTTCCATTCGATAAACCCATCTGGTACAGATTGGGAGGGAACTTCATCAAACTCTATGTGACAGAACACAGGATCCAGTAAAGGACTCAGCTTTCTTTGAATCCAACTCCTTCATTTCCAGGAGGATGAAACGAAGCATAAAATTCCAGGGCCTCTTCCATCTCACTGCACCTCACAACATGTACAGGTTTGAATAAGGGAATCAAGGTTTCCAGCATAACTAAGGCTCAGGGAGGAACCTTAAGGGTCATTTTGTTCAATTCTCTCTTCTTACATATAAGGAAACCGAGGCCCGGAGGACTGAAGTAATTGCTCAGGTACCTGGCTAGTGACTCTGAGAGTGGAGTGACCAGCCTGGGTCTCACTGAAGCTCCTCCAAGCCACATGGAATCACAGACAATGTTTACAACAAACAAGGAAGGGCTTTTTCTTTCTCCTCCTGTGTTTTGGCTCAGGGTTTAAATTCTTGGTTGCAAGTGGACATATGTAATTTAGCAATTCACAGACACTAGGATTTATTTCCACCTCTCTCTCCCTTTTTTCAATGGGAATACAGTTGCTTTACAATGTTGTGTTAGTCTCTGTTGCACAGCAGAGTGCATCAGTCATATGTATCCATTTATCCCCTTTTGTGGGTTTCCTTCCCGCTTAGGTCACCACAGAGCACTGAGTAGATGTGCTAACCTGTGCTACACAGTATGATGTGTATATGTCAATCTCTCTTCTTGAAGGTGTCAGCCTAGTATATTTCCAGCCACAGAGAAGTTAGAGAGCAGTGTGTCATGAAGTTGAACAAAGAAAGAACAAGAGGAAGATCAAATGGGAAAACTTTAAAAGCCAAGCCCCTCTGAGGTAAACTACTTCTCTTTGGGCCTTTAATTGACATTTGGGGAACATTTTTGTTAAACAAACAAAACCTCTCAAAGAACAAGAAGGGCAAAGGAAAGGACTTTAGTTTGCTTCTCAGCTTTAACATCGTTTAGCTCCCTGACTGGTGTATCATCAGGCTTTGTTACTGTGTTTGTGTGAGAGGATCCTTGTATCTCCTGCCAAAATAATCCTCTCAAAGAACCTTCTCTCAACCTGACTTTGGCAAGAGACATGTGGAGAGGGAAGGCTTTATTTGGTTAAAGTCGTAAGCAAAAGATTGGCCAAAGTGTGACCTCAACGCATAAATAACTGTCCAGATTGACTAAATCCGCATCAGCTGCTCAGTGTGGAAGAGGCTCTGGGGCCCCTTGGGTTTTCCGTGATGACAGATGGTACTGTGAGTCTTTCTTTCATCATCAAGCCTGGAGAGTTGTGAGGCATATCTCAAATGAACTTCTGAAACCCTTGGCACTTACAGTCCATACTCTTCTATAGGTTAAAACCTATCCGGTCATTCCCAGGCAGGGCACGCGGTTTTTCTGCTAAGTTCTTTCCCTGCTGGTTCTGTCCTTTGGTTTCATGGGCTTAAGACATGCTGCTGCCTTCTGAGGGTTGCCTGTGAATTAAGGAGAGCCAGTCATGCTTTAGGGCTCTTTGGGGGTCAATATCTTTGAAGGGCTACAGTCCGTAGGGTCACCAAGAGTTGGACACGACTGAAGCGACTTGCACCATGTGCACACGCAGCGTCTTTGCTATCCTGTTTGCAGTTCTAAATCCTTTACAAATTTCCTGTAAGGGTCACTGCAACTTAGGGTAATCTGGCAGGTCCTAACGGATCTTTATTTTTGGGGGCTCCCAAATCACTGCAGATGGTGACTGCAGCCATGGAATTAAAAGACACTTCTTGGAAGAAAAGCTATGACCAACCTAGACAGCATATTAAAAAGCAGAGACATTACTTTGCCGATAAAGGTCCGCAGAGTCAAAGCAATGGTTTTTCCAGTTGTCATGGATGGATGTGAGAGTTGGACTATAAAGAAAGCTGAGCACCGAAGAATTGATGCTTTTGAACCGTGCTGTTGGAGAAGACTCTTGAGAGTCCCTTGGATGGCAAGGAGATCAAACCAGTCAATCCTAAAGAAAATCAGTCCTGAATATTCATTGGAAGGACTGATGCTGAAGCTGAAACTCCAATACTTTGGCCACCTGATGTGAAGAACCGACTCATTGGAAAAGACCCTGATGCTGGGAAAGAATGAAGGCAGGAGAATGGGATGACAGAGGATGAGATGGTTGGATGGCATCACGAGCTTGATGGACATGAGTTTGAGCAAGCTCCAGGAGTTGATGAGGGACAGGGAAGCCTGGCGTGCTGCAGCCCATGGGGTTGCAAAGAGTCGGACATGACTGAGCAACTGAACTGAACCGAACAGATCTATTAGGTTCCCTGCAACCACCTCTCTGCAGGTCTTGGTGCAACCAAATTTCCCTTTAAAAATGATTCCAAATACTTTTCCAAATTAAGGGATTTCCCACTGGTCAAGATGTCAGATCAAGGAATAGCTAAGCTAGCAGAATTTAGCAAGAGTCAATCTGTGCTTGATTAAAAATACCGGGCAGAGATTTGTAGGTATAAAAGAGTTCATGGTCTTGATCTTTTGGGGGGGCTCATTTCAAACTTCAGTTCAGTTCAGAAGCCCCCATCTCTATATAACCTCACCTTATCAATCAATCCATTAGAAATTTGTAGGAATTTGGATGTTGCTTCTACATTTTTCCTCTACTTGTATTTCCAAGATCAGTGGACACTCCATAAATGCTTACTGAATAAATGAGACCATCATACCCCCAACATCATAACAGGTGAACTAAATGGCAACCAACTTTTACATTGCGACGCGGAAGCAAACTGACAGTATTGATACAGGAGTGACAGCCAAGGGCTTTGGTTATTATTCTTTCCAGTTACACAGACCAGTGAGTACTTCTCTTCTTAATGATGATGATAAGATTTAAGTCTTAGCAAATGCCCTCAGAATGTCCCAATGTTGAGAACATTCACAAATCTTTGTTAGAAAACCATCAGGCCTGGGAGCAGTCATTCTTGTGTCTTTGTGGCAGACACTGCTCACTGCTTACTCAACAGCTAACAGAGCTACAATTTTTTTCTTTAGGGGAGCAACGTGCCTTGTTTGAAAAAAAAACAAACAAACAAACATGCATTTCCCCTCCCAGGTTCCACTGCTGGTAGGGTGTAGCCCTAAACATGATTCTGGTCAATGAGACTCATCCTATTTGGGTAACTTATCTTCATTATGCAAAACAGCATCAGAGTTTCTTAAAAGTATATTAGAACCTGCTATATAGCATAGGCTGCTCAGCTCAGTGGTCTGTGGTGACCTAGAGGGGTGGGGTGGGGGTGGAAGGGAGGTCCAAAAGGGAGAGGATATATGTATACATACGGCTGATTCACTTTGTCGTACAGCAGAAATTAACACAACATTGTAGAGCAATGATACTCCAATGGAAAAACAGGTCCATTCAGAAGATAATGCATAATTAAAGCCATAGGCTTCGTGTATGGAGGATTTACCACTGTGCCAGGTACTGTACTATGCATGTACACATATTATATAGGAACTTATAACAGCACTATGGTGAGATACTATTGTTACCATTCCCATTTTACAAAAAAAGAAGTATCAGGCTCAGGGAAGTTGAACAATGAATTCAAGTTCTCCCAGCTGGTAAGTGACAGCCTAGCCCAAACCCAAGTCTATATGGCTCCAAAGCCCAACCCACAGCCACTCATTACATTACACAATTATACAAGATCAGTGAAGAAAATTCAAGGATTCTGATTTATTTCGCCACAGACAAATCTATCTGCTACAATCTCAATTTGTTCCAATTTAAATTTTCCTAAATTCACCAGCCATAAAGAAGAAGCATCAGGACAGCATACATTTAAAGGGGGGTTTGTTGGGGCAACCCAAATACTGACCCCAGGCCCTAGGCAGACAGAGACTGGTGAAATGTGGAGCCCCCACCTTCCTTCTCTTGCCTGATTCCTCCTGGCTGTCCTTCTACGTCTTTACTGCTGATGGGTTGCTGGATATCAAAAACCTGAGCACCAAATATGTAAATTTTAATTAAATCCTTTCAGGCCAGCTTTCACTGGCCCCAGAATAAGACCCTCCAATGACTGTTCTTTCCACTTTTCTTAGAAAAGGAACAGGCATTCAAGTGGGGTGCTACCCCATGGTTATATTAGGTGAAGGTGAATCTTTATATCCAGAAGAGTTTTCTTCTACAGATTATCATAAAGTATGGACACACATGAGAACATCTTGAGGGCATTACCATTGCGAGGGCAAAGGGGAGAACCATCTCTTTTCCCCCTTGTATACTGCTGAACTCAGTGTTCCACATTTATTTCTTGAATAAAGGAGAGAATGAATAAACTAAAAGCAGATCAAAATTGTTTAAAAAATTTAAACTTTCTAAAATACTGTAAAATGTGAAAATTCTAAATATTTTAGACTTCCTAAAATAAGTTCTAAAATACTAAAGACTTTAATGTTCATTTACTTCTACGTGTGATTGTAGCCAAAAGGCCGAGAAGTGTGTTCATTTACTGCTAATACTATATGATGTGCTACGTATCACGCCTACAGAGCATTTTAAAGATATTTAATGTTTCTTTTTAAACTCAAGTCACAGTCATTTCCAAGTATTATTCAAGTAAGCCCCTAGGTATTCTGTCGTTCCCTTCACTGAGACTGGAATCCGCTGGTCGTCTCAATTATTCTCGTTCTCTTTTCTTATGGACAAGCCTTGATCATATCATCCATTCCTTTAAAGATTTCTAAATTCCCTTAAAGCCCTTATCAGTTTCCAGGCACTGCAGTATTCTTGCACATCCAGTTTCAAATTTTCAGTCTTCTTTTCTTTCTGCTCCCAAGCTATTGAATTCTGTATTAACAGAAAATATACCTCTTCAGTTTGCCTCTCTTGACCTTGAGTTTTAGCACATTATACAATTTGTGTTAGATGACGGTAGATTTAACATTTGAAAGCAACACTCATCACAAATATTTTTCTCCTGGACCAGAAATACTATCTATTTGATTCAGCAAAGTTATATGTTTTTATGTGATGAAGATTTCTGTTTGTTGGTTTCTATAATTATTTTTCTTCAGGTAGGGCATACCAATATGGGATTGGGAAGTACCTCTGTTAATAGTATTTTCCTATGAAAGTACGTCAAAATGACTGGCAGCATTGACAATGTGTTACCAATATTAATAAGTAACACTATTGGCAAACATTTTATTTTTAAACAAGTAAAACAGGCTATCTCCACAATAATATCATTGTCAATAATTTATTCATGGCCTGTCTTTAATGAGGGAAAGAGCTGTGGATTTAGATGTAGCTGAAAGAGGAACTGGGCTTCCCAGGTGGTGGTAGTGGTAAAGAATCCACCTGCCAATGCAGGAGACATAGAGATACAGGTTCGATCCTTGGATTGGGAAGATCCCCTGAAGGAGGGCATAGCAACCCACTCCAATATTCTTGCCTGGAGAATCCCCATGGACAGAGAAGCCTAGTGGGTTACACTCCATGGGGGTCACAAAGAGACAGACACAACTGAAGTGACTGAACGCCTATGCATGCATGCAAGAGGAACTATAAATACAACTAGTTATGATTTACTTAGCATTTATGTTGGGCTTCCCAGGTGGAGCAGTGGTAAAGAATCCACCTGCCAATGCGGGAGATCCAAGAAATAAGGGTTTGATCCCTGGGTTGGGCAGATCTCCTGGAATAGAAAATGGCAACCCACTCTAATATTTCTTGCCTGAAAAATTCCATGGGCAGAGGAGCCTGGCAGGCTACAGTCCATGGGGCTGCAAAGAGACACAACTGAGCAACCGAGCACACCAAACACATAGCATTTATGTTCTTCCAGGCACTATAGCTAAGTCTTTTATTTCCATTATATCATTTAATCCTCAAGGCGACATGTTAGGTTGTTCTCACTGTTATCCTCATTGTGTGAGATGCACGTTCAGTCACTTCAGTTGTGTCCAACTCTTTGCTATCCCATGGACCGTAGCCCACCAGGTTCCTCTGTCCATAGGATTCTCCAGGCAAGAATACTGGAGTGGGTTGCTATGCCCTCCTCTAGGGGATCTTCCCAACCCAGAAACTGAACCTGTATCTCTATGTCTCCTGCATTTAGCAGGTGGGTTCTTTACCACTAGCACCACCTGGGAAGCCATATCCTCACTGTATGGATGAAAAAAAAAAATCAAAGCTCAGGATACTTAAGACATCAGCCCATTCTCACACAGCTGGGAAGAGGTGGAGCTAAGATCTGAACCCAGGACCCCCAGTCTGGGAGAGTACGTGCCCTGGCTTCCCTTATACTGCACGTTAACATTCAGCATGTTCATCAGGCATCACCCTGTTTTTGTGAAGGATCTTTAATCTCTATTTCAAAGCAGAAAAAGGCTGATGGCTGATGACCTTGACTTAGTGAGTTCTAAGGAAGCCAAAGTCATGTATTTAATTTTTCTCATTCCTAGATGGCAAGTGTCACTGCATTTTATGGTTTCAGATGAAAGTACAACCTTATCCAGCTGCCTTAGACACAAACATCCCTGTTAAAGAACAGAATGCAGCTACAGTGTGGAAGGTTTAATGTAAATTTAATCCTCTGCCAAACACATATTTTATCCATAAGGTATCTGAAGAATTGAACTTGTATCTTTGTGACCCCATGATCTATACAGTCCATGAAATATACAGTCCATGAAATTCTCCAGGTGAGAATACTGGAATGGGTAGCTGTTCCCTTCTCCAGAGGATCTTCTCAATCCAGCGATCAAACCCAGGTCTCCCACATTGTAGGCAGATTCTTTACCATCCAAGCCACCAGGGAAGCCCATTTGAAAGTTAGGGCATTACTATTATTAATATACTCATTTCATTTCGGTTCAGTTCAGTCTCCCAGTCATGTCCGACTCTTTGAGACCCCATGAATCGCAGCACGCCAGGCCTCCCTGTCCATCACCAACTCCCAGAGTTCACCCAAACTCATGTGCATTGAGTCAGTGATGCCATCAAGCCATCTCATCCTGTGTCGCCCCCTTCTCCTCCTGCCTTCAATCTTTCCCAGCATCAGGGTCTTTTCCAATGAGTCAGCTCTTCACATGAGGTGGCCAAAGTATTGGAGTTTCAGCCTCAACATCTGTCCTTCCAAAGAACACCCAGGACTGGTCTCCTTTAGGATGGACTGGTTGCATCTCCTTGCAGTCCAAGGGACTTGCAAGAGTCTTCTCCAGCACCACAGTTCAAAAGCATCAGTTCTTCGGCACTCAGCTTTCTTCACAGTCCAACTCTCACATCCATACATGACCACTGGATAAACCATAGCCTTGACTAGACAGACCTTTGTTGGCAAAGTAGTATCTCTGCTTTTTAATATCTAGGTTGGTCTATCTAGGTTGGTCATAACTTTCTTTCCAAGGAGTAAGCGTCTTTTAATTTCATGGCTGCAATCACCATCTGCAGTGATTTTGGAGCCCAAGAAAAGAGTCTCTCACTGTTTCCATTGTTTCCACATCTATTTCCCATGAAGTGATGGGACTAGATGCCATGGTCTTCGTTTTCTGAATGTTGAGCTTTAAGCCAACCTAGGTTGGTGCAAAAGTAATCGTGGCTTTGCATTGTTGAAATTTGCTGTTTGATATTGGAATACATTCTTAAATAAATATGGTTATATTATACATCATTTTATTTCACATTTCTCATTTTATGTTTTTTTGCTACTGACTTTTCCTTGCTGTTTATTTTATATTTATTTTAAACTAGGAAAATAACATTACACAAAAAGTAAATTTGAGTGATTTTCTTATCCAAATTCAAAATGGGTCATAAAGCAGTGAAGACAACTCACAACATCAACAATGCATTTGGCATAGGAACTGCTAACACACATACAGTGCAGTGGCGGTTCAAGAAGTTTTACAAAAGAGACGAGAGCCTTGAAATGAGCGTGGGGGTGGGCCATCGGAAGTTGATAACGACCAATCAGCTTCGATGGTCCTATTACAACTACACGAGAAGAACTCAACATTGACCATTCTACAGTCATTTGGCATTTGAACAAATTGGGAGGGTGAAAAACCTCGATAAATGGGTGCCTCATGAGCTGACCAAAAAACATCACTGGTTTGAAGTGTTCTTCTCTTATTCTACATGACAGCAACAAACCATTAATTGATCAGATTGTGATGTATGATGAAAAGTGGATTTTTTAAGACTGCTGGTGATGACCAGCTCAGTGGTTGGACTGAGAAGAAGCTCCAAAGCACTTCCCAAAGCCAAACTTGCAGCAAAAAAGTCATGGCTACTCTTTGGTGATCTGCTGTCAATCTGATCCACTACAGCTTTCTGAATCCCGGTGAAACCATTACATCTAAGAAGTATGCTCAAAAAATCAATGAGATGCACCAAAAACTGCAACGCCTGCAGCCAGTATTGGTCAACAGAAAGGGCCCGATTCTTCTTCACAGCAATGCCCAACTGCACGTCGCACAGCCAGCGCTCCAAAAGGTGAACACGCTGCACTACAAAGCTCTGCCTCATCTGCCGTACTCACCTGACCTCTTGCCAACCGACAACCATTTCTTCAAGCACCTCGACAAGTTTTTGCAGGGAAAATGCTTCCACAACCAGCAAGAAAATGCTTCTACAACCACAACCAGAAAACGCTTCCCCCTTGTTTGGGAAAATCATCTTAGGGGTTGGAACCGAGCGATGTTTAGAAGACGGCTGCTCACCGTTTATGGGTCCTGGACTTCAGTTGCAACATTTGCAGCCTCTGGCCACCCCAGCTCACTTCAGACTGGCCCCACAATCCAAACTGACTCTGGCCACTCCTGTTACCGCTTGCCCTAAATTCAGTGGTTTTATGCACCCACAGCCCCCTCAGTTTCACAGCCCCCCTCAGTTTGTCTCCCAAGTCTGAAGTCGAGGGTCGAGCCTGTCAGCAACCAATTCTCTGTTCAGTCCTAAATGGTGGGGATTCCCTCCAATTCCAGGGCTTGGCTCCTAAATACATATTACACCACCCTCCAGGTTGTCTAGTTGGTTAATACATTGTGCATTGTTCATTGAATCTTGAAAAGATTTGTGCACTTTTAAAATCTTCATTTCAAAAAGCTGAATACAGCTAAGCATATATGCTTTGTGAATTTAAAGTGTTAATGGAATAGTAAAAAAAAATAAATAAATAAAGCAAAGAAAAGAAAATACTTTCCTATGCTACAGGAATAAGCAAACATTTCTGGTTGGCAAAAACGTGTTTATTGTAATGGTTCCTATTTTGATTCGTAAAGATGTGTTTGAGTCTAGTTATCAATATAATGATTTAAAATTCACGATTTGAAACTGCAATTACATTTGCACCAACCTAATAACTAAATGAAAACTTGAAACTCCTTCTATTTAATCATTCAAGGATAGAGCGAGAAGAGGATTTTCAGCTCACAAATCCAAAATGTAAACATCCAATAGCCTAAGGCTATGTTAAGGAACAGAAAATACTCAGTAATATAACTCCAAAGTAGCTGAGCAAGAGGAGAAATCTAAAAAAAAAAAAAGGATATTTTCCTTCCATTTCACTTTTCCAATTGAAAAGTAAACAAATTAAACACAAAAATATCAACACACTATTTCAGTTACAAATCAAAATTGAGAAAAATCAAATAATAAATTTGGCAACCTGGAGACACAACCCTACTCCATACTGGAAATGAACTATATTTTACTTATGTGCCTTGTATTACTGTAGGTTAGTATGTATTTTTTCTCATATATTCTGACTTGGTCCTTTTTGAAAGCATCTCTTCCTAGCCTCTCTTCTGACATTGATCTTAAATACAATAGACAATAAATAAATATCTGTTGATTTGATTAAAATTTCACCAATTACAGGCAAAGAGAGAAAATGGGCATGACATGTGTCAATTAATGTAAAGCACCTGCAAACAGATAAGCCTGAGAAGCCCTCGCCCGTCCAGCGTGGCGCCATGTCCTAACCCATGACAGAAAGTCACCACCTCAAACTACTGGGTTGGCCAAAAACGTTTGCTTGGGTTTTTCCTGCTGCATCTTATGGAAAAACCCAAACGAACTTATTGGCCAACCCAATATGACGACAGAGATTCAACATCCTTTGGAGACAGCCTCCAGAATCTTGGCCCCGCGTTCTGGGAACCAGGTGAACTAGAAAGAAAGCTCAGACTACTGCTTCTAAATTACAGAGAACCTGAGATGTGGGCCGGCTAATCGCCTGCCTAGAATCCGACAGTAAAATCCGGACAGTGTTGGCTCACTGCCCTCCTCACCTCATCCCTCTGCCTCCCCAACAGGCTGAAGTTCAGGTTCTTAATCACACTACATACCAAAGGCTCTGCATATCTAATCAGTCTTCAAACCACACACTGTACTACAGAACATGTACATGGTGGAGAACAGATGTCACCATGAGAATCTTATTTTCTGCTCCTTCCCACTTTTGGCACGTGCACATTTGTAACCTTAATGCTGCAAGAACAAAGAGTCTTGCATTTAATATGACTATGGGAACACACAAATGCTCCGCGTGCTGGAACACTGCCATATTCCAATTTCAACAGTGCACGCCTGCTTTTCTTGCATATCATTTGCCTCAAGGTCCTGTTTGTTGTCTGAGCTGAAAATGTGGTCACAATCTCATCTCACAGGAG
Organism: Bubalus kerabau; assembly: GCF_029407905.1. NCBI lineage: Eukaryota > Metazoa > Chordata > Mammalia > Artiodactyla > Bovidae > Bubalus > Bubalus kerabau. The sequence goes on along the minus strand of NC_073639.1, from coordinate 16,612,572 downwards.
ACAGTGTCAGGTGAAAGTCCTGGAGATCCACATTTCTCATTGAAAAAGCACACCCATACCAAACACCCGTAAAGGCCAGTGGAAAAGCTCTTTACCAGTCAAGACCCAATTCACAGAACTATTTCGACCATTATGGAAACCAGTAACATCCTCAGCAGAACAGAGCACTGAGTAACACCAAGGCCCAAATACTGGTCTGACGGGGGACCATGGGTAAGAAATGAGTCTCCAACGGAACCTATTTCCTCTTCCAAAGTGAAGGTTTAGCCAAAATATTAATAGCAAACTCGAAATCTAGACTAAGCCTTTTAACCACACAGTTAGAATCACCATCAGCTGCTTACGGAGAGTGACTGAGTCTGTTTCCCTCACTGCATTATTTCTAGATAATATTAACCACAGTACTTAGGCACCAGGACCGTCAGAAGTATGCCTTTTTAACCTTTTTTATCTGTTTATTTTCGGCTGAGTCGGGTCTCAGTTGCGGCGTGGGGGCTCTCTAGTTGAGGCATGTGGGCTCGGGAGTTGCGGCGTGCTGGCTCAGTTGCCCTGTGGCATGTGAGATCTTAGTTCCCCAACCAGGGATCCAACCTGAGTCCCTGCATTGGAAGGAGGATTCTTAAGCACTGGGCCACCAAAGAAGTCCCAAAGCTAATCATTTTTGCCCTAAGTGACAGAATGTGGAAGAGCTAAATCCGATTTGATTAGGCTCCTGTGCAGGGGGGCAAAGGGAACTTATAAGAAGGGAAGTGACCGCAACTGTCCTTTTTCTGAAATTCTTTGCTCAGCTGATCAGCTAGAGTGGGATGACTTACACCAGTGGCTCCTCAACTAAGGCTTCTAAGTCCCCTTCAATTGAATTTGGAGCCTGTCAGCCAACAAAGCATATAAAAATATGTAAGACAGACTTGGTTGTTGATCCTGGGCACCTATACATTTGGCCCACGTGGTGAAATGACCATGTCTGTATATGCAGATGGGCTTCCCTGGTGGCTCAGATAGTAAAGAATCCGCCTGGGATGTGGGAGACCTGGGTTCGGTCCCTGGGCTGGGAAAATCCCCTGGAGGAGGGTATGGTAACCCATTCCAGCAGTCTTGCCTGGAGAATCCCTATGGACAAAGGAACCTGGTAGGCTACAGTCTACAGTCCACAGGGTCACAAAGAGTTGGACACGACTGAGCGACTAAGCACAGCACACACTATATGCAGATAAAATGACCTGCTCAATGCAGCAATAAACTCCAATGTGAACCATTCCCTGGGTCTCAGTGTCTGTCCATTCAAAAGGGTCCTCTATAGCCAATGTCTTCTTTATCTTGTTAAATCAAAAAGGATGCAACAATTTAATTCCACAGGGTTGAAAACTTGCCATCTGCAACCATGGAGGGAAGAGCCTCTTACTTCATTTCCCAGTTTCATGATTGGCTTGAAAGGAGATTCTTTATTCTTTGAAGCGGAGGGCTGCTTAAGAATAAACGTTCCAAAAATAAATATGGATACATGCAGATACACAGATAGGTTTTCACTTGTCTGTGCAAACAATATCTCTGGAGGGATGCCCATGGAAGTGGTAACACTGTTGAGTGGTGGAGAAGGGGGAAGTCGGGGAGGAGGGGGTATGGTCAGGGGCAGGGAATCGTGAACCGGCGGTGGGGAGAAGGGTGGCGGAGGTACTTATTTCATCACTTTCAAGTTGAATTTCTAACCAACTCTGAACATTTAATATCATGTCTCCCTGTACCCCTTAACACCTGCGCAAGAAATATGGCAGCAGCAATAATCAAACTTACTACTGAGAGTTAACAATGCATTGGGCACTCTCTGTGAAGTACGTGAAATAAATTGTATCATGGGCATCTCCCAACAGCTACTGTGGTAGGTACTGTCCCCCTTTCACAGATACTAAACCAAGCCACACATACAAAGGGCATCCTCCCAAGGGACGTGCCAAGTCAGAAGCAAGGTCAAAGGCAGGCACCCAGTTATGTTTTATTAAGAATTTTGGTCTTTTAGGGGCAGTAGCCCTGAGTCACACAATTCTTGGACGACATTTGCAATAATTATTAATCAATGGAACCGTTATATAATGTTTCAAAATGAAAATTAGAGGTCTTGAAGAGTCTCCCACAAACAACCCATATATGGCTCAAGAGAGAATATGCCAGGTTATTATCTCTGTACTAAATAACAGAGACCCCACAGAACAAAGTACAGATCCTGCTCTTAAAGGCAAACTCTTTGCCTTTAGGCAAAATTATTGCAGAAAGCTTCACATTTGACCTTTACAGTCATTCCATATACCGCTTGGATATAATAATAGCCGGAGGATTATCTTCCTATCAAGTTACAACGGTTCACCTGGTCACTTACATGAGTCTTAGGCTTCTTTCAAGTTGGCCAGAGAGGTTTGTAAAGTCCCTGAACTTTAAGAGATTCGCGGCCTGCATGAGCTTTCTGAAACCGCCCTCTCCCAGTCCCGTCAACAAATGCTGCACCCCAGGAAAAGTTATTGTCCCCCTTTTCTCTGGAGCTTGTCCGCCAGGAATACTAGTAGCCCGCATTCGCACGTGTTCCTTCTATGATTTTCTGTTTCCCGTATTTATTTTAAAAAGAAAAAGAGTGGGAGCTTTCTTCTAGGGCTTGTTTCTTTCAGTCCTGAATAATTTTTTAAGCCTTATACTGCACTATATTGATCTTTAAGAGATCCAAGCTCCTGTAGCAGAAATGGAAATGATTTATTCTGGAAAGTCTCACTGTAGGGCTGTTAAACCCACATGCTATCCGAATATTTAAAGCTTTAGCCAGCCTAGGAAATGTTTTGATATGGGTCAGTCTAAATAACTTACATTTCCATGTGATGGTGTGAAACTGTTTTCTTTATCATTTGGTGGCTGAAACAGTTAAGTATTGCTATAATTAGTCACCATCATTCTCTTTCACTGAGTTTGAGAATAAATGGAGGTAGAATCATCCATTAAATTCTAAACGATCCTTTAGTTTTGGTTGTGCTGGGTCTTTGCTGCTGCATGGGCTTTTCTATAGTTGCGGTGCCTGGCCTTCTCAGCGCGGTGGCTTTTCTTGCTGTGGAGCATGCGCGCTAGGGCGCTTGGGCGTCAGTATTTGTAGCCTGTGGGCTCAATAGTTGTTGCAGCTCCCGGACTCTAGGCAAAAGCTCGGCAGTTTGTGGTGCGTGGGCTTAGTTGCTTCGAGGACTGTGAGATTTTCCTGGTCCAGGGATCAAACCCACATCTCCTGTATTGGCAGGTGAATTCTTTACCACTGAGCCACCAGGGAAGTCCTCCATTAAACCTTCTGTTGTAAGAAACAAAGGGACTTTGAGAAGAAAATCGAGACAAAAGGTTTGTTTACTGGAATATGGCTGTCCCACTAACTTCATATTCACATCAGAGTATGTTACAACCTACAGAAAATATACCCTGTAATGTGCAATTCATTCATTTCATGGAGAGGTTAAAATACCAACCTACTTTCAAAATTTATACTAGTAAAAAGAAATGACCTAACAAAGGATATTTATGGTTTGGGGGCCAAACTATATGATCACCCACACAGGATTTTCTCTAATACACCCACAGGTAGGTCAGGTACATTTGCCGCTTTAAAAATGTTCTAACCTTGGTTTTAGTGACCTGTGCAGAATTCAGGGAAGGATATCTTCTCTAAGATAATAAAATCTGAAATACTGTAGAAAGGATAACAATTACTTTCATGTGTAGATCTTCTGAGCTGCAATGTTTTCACTATGGCTTCTTAAATTCCTTTACTGAAGAGTAAAGAAAGAATTGAGTTTAATGAAATTTGTTGGGTCAAAGCAGAAATCTCATATCTGTAGAGAAATCAACAGGCAGTTGACAAAGCAGCTGGATCAAAGCAACTATACTCCAATAAAAATTAATTAAAAAAAAAAAGCAACTGGAACATCAGTTGTCTAGCCTGAATTTCTAGCTTGTCTACCAACTTGACTTGGACATAAAGTGCTGGCAATCCACTGGTTCATGAGTTGGCTCAAGCTCACGTCAATCCTGATTTAGCTTTATTTTTATTTCAAATCAAACCCCACGTTTTGATAACTTTATTGGAAGTGGGAGCTACAACTCAAAATTAGATCAAAGCAACAAATCTTTATCGGGATTTCAAAACCAAAGGAAATCAACAGACATGTATGTGTTTGATAAGTTAAGGCTCAAATCATTGCATAAGAAATCAGTACAGGAGTCCCCCACAGTGATAACAATGTTTAGAGCTCTTAGTAGGTCACGTTGGTGTGCACTGTTCTGACTGCCTCATGTGTATGACTTCACCAATCTTCACCACAACCCTATGAGTGCTAAGTCGCTTCAGTCATGTCTGATCCTTTGCAACCTTAAGGACTGCAGCCCACCAGGCTCCTCTGTCCATGGAAATCTCCAGTCAAGAAGATTGGAGTGATCCCTTCCTCCAGGAGATCTTCCCAACCCAGGGATGGAATTCGAGTCTCTTATGTCTCCTGCACTGGCAGGTAGATTCTTTACCACTAGCGCCACCGAGAAGATGAATAAGCCTATAAGTTACATATTATTACCATCAACAATTTACAAAGGAGGAAATCCAGGCACAGAGAGTGGAAGAAAGCTTGAACTAAGATCTGAACCCAGGTGGATCAGCTTCTGAGCTAGAAATGCCCTAAGAGTGATTTAGGATTAACGTAATAGAGTGAAACAACAAACCATTGTGGACATCATCAGAGTCTGTGCCCTCTGTCCTGACCAAAGGCCATCTGGAATTATTAAACAGTCTTCGGACTCCTTGACCTTAAATTAACCACAGACAAGACATTTGAGGCAGAGGCTGCTACTGGCCTCTTACCTGCATGCTTTTCTTCTTCCTTAATCAAGGAACCCCTGAGGTCTTGCTGGGCACATGTCTGCTGACCAAAAAACACTGTCAGTATCCCTAACAGCTAGACATAGCCATGTGACCAGGTTCTGGACAGTGGGATGAGCAGAAGTGATATGCACAACCTTTAGGTAATACCCTTAAAATGAGGGCCATGCCCTGGACTTCCTTCTTCCCTTCCTGCTGTTCAGATTGTGGACATGACGATGGGAGACTGAGCAGCCGCCCTGGATGGTAACATGGAAGTTGTATGCTAAGGCTGGTAGAACAAGATAGGAAAAGTCTGGGTACCCTGGGGCCAACACATCAGCCCCAGATGGTTCACACTCTGGCTGCCATAGCAGAGAGAAATACACTTCTACCTTATTTAAGCCACTGTTATTTTGGCATTTTTTATAGCCATCAAAACTGTATCCTAACTAATATATGTAATTTTTTTTTTTTTTTTATCATTTAGGCTTCCCAGGTGGTGAGGTTGCTAAAGATGCAAAGGACAAAAGAGATGCGGGTTCGATCCCCGGGATGGAAAAACACCCTGGAGTAGGAAATGGCAACTCACTCCAGTATTCTTGCCTGGAGAATCGCATGGACAGAAGAGCCTGGCAGGTTACAGTCCATGAGAGTCTGTAGAGTCTCACAGCAGCAGAGAGTCAGACACGCGTGAGCACAGACACACACAGAGCTGCTTTACAGGGGATAATGCATCTTCTCCATTTCCTGGGATTTTAATACTTCATGAGCAGGGCTCTGTTCACGTTTGACGCTTGTCTTTCAGGCCACGTTGCACTCAAATAGTGTCGCCATTGCCTAGTCGTTTATGACGAAACAAGTACAAGCGTTAATGGAGCTATTAAATAACAAAACTCTAGCTTAGAAACTTGAAAAATTTCCAGAGGTCTGTGTTTATCCACAGGTGAAGCAGTACCATTTAATTGGTATATCTGGTCTACGACTTTCAGTTTTCAAAATGCCCTTTAGATACACCTGCCAACACCTAAGGTGGGATTTCTCAAGCTCAGCACTATTGACATCTGGCCCAGAAAAATTCTTTGTTGTTGGGTCTGTTCTGTGTGTTGCAGGATATTTAATAGCATCCCTGGCTTCTAGCTAATAGGTGCCAGTGGTACCTGCCTCTAGTCATGGCGATTAAAAATATCACCAGACGCTCCTAAATGTCTCCCGAGGGGGCAAATCACCCCCAGCTGAGAACCATACATCTCATATATAACCTGCCTACGTTGCAGATTTTGAGGAAGCAGACTGTGACTATTTAAATTCTAGCAGGAACACAGGCAGGTAGGTCCTTAACACATCTTCAACGAGAGTGGTGCCCTGGTGATTACCGGGGGCAAGGAGCATGAGCCAATTCTTATTTTTTGAATTAAGAAGTTCAACTGAGCTTTCAAGAAGAAAATTCACAAGGTAGTAAAAAAAAGTCACAGGCATAATTCCAAGCACATTGAACTATTAGCCCAACTTTCTCTATCCAAGGTTAAGATGGAGATAATTGCCTATGTGAAGTTAAAAAAAAATCTTCCAGATCTGAATAGGATTCTTTTGTATAAACTCCAATGTTAGAAGAAAATTTGACCCTCTCAGAATAGACAGCGTTACCCTATTAAACTTTCAATTCCTTTAGCCTTTCTATATCTCTGGCACTATATTTTCAGACATTTGGATATTACATATGTGCAATAAGTGAGAATCATTATCTTCAAATATGTAAACATTTTAAACCCCATCAGGCAAGTTCTTCTACTCTGATAGCCTTCACATTACTTAGCATTATGAGTCTACTTATTTTATTTTTTACTGGGGTATAGTTGATTTACAATGTTGTGTTAATTTCAGGTGTACAGCAAAGTGATTCAGATATACATACCTGTATCTATTCTCTTTCAGATTCTTTTCCCTTATAGGTTATTACAAAATATTGAGTATAGTTCCCGGTGCTACACAATAGATGACAAATGGAAATATTTTATGTTCCATGGGATCAACTCATTCAAAGCAAATAATATCTTCAAAATCTCTTTCCCATTGAAGAGAGTGGGGAATAAGTACACTGTAATAAAATACATCTGGCCTGTCACCTTCCTGAGATGGGACTTTGGGGGTGAGGTGAGGAAAAGGCTGTCACCTTACATTTCTTTCAGATCACTGCACGCATTGGGAAGGTACCCAGTACCTTTGGCATAATTGATGATTGTCAGGGCGTGGGAAGCCAATCAATTTGATGTTCATTGTCATCAACACAGCAGAAGTACTAACCCAAGGGTGGGATGAAATTTCCTTGTTAAATTGAGAGAATTCTCTCTTTGCTGATTCCTGGAGTGGGTAGAATCCAGGACATATCTTTTTCTCCCTTTAATACACATGCTTTAAAAAGCTTAGCTGATTATTATAATCCATCATTTCCAGCAACTGAAAAACTTCGATTATTTCAATCTGAGCATTTTAAAATTAACATTAATGTTGGTGGTGGTGCTGGGCAGGGGGATGGTGGAGGGGAAAGGCAGGAAAGGTGATCTTCTATTCATAGGAAGAGATTATTTTTGAAAATGGGAATTAGAAGCAACAAACTGGAAAGATGGGGTTCATTCAACCCCTGTTTAATACACTGACTAAGAATCAAGGTTGGACATTGTCAAAGCTACTTACACCCAAGAAGGTGCAAAACCGAAGACTAGTTTCAGATTGCAATGATTCAATTCAGTTAATGGCTAAATGCAGAATTAATTTTTTTCTTCTTTTTCCTCCTATGTGGGTTCACTTTACCATTATTTTAAATATTTGGAAAGCAATTTAGAGACATTTGTTCTTCCATGACATTCACTCAGATGTAAAACATCATTACTTTCTCGTTCCTCTTGAGATACAAACCCCAATAGTGCGAGACCGCTCTGGGAAAGGTTTGGTTCCTCTTCTGTTTTGTTTGTTTTTAGTACAGCGGGGCACAGCTTCAGAGGTCTGGTTCAGGGGTGATTCAATCATCTCAATAGGATGGGAGTTTGGATCTGCAAAGCGTTTGGCACAAACCAGCCTGCTGAGTCAAGACCAAAGCAGTTGGCACCAAGCTGACAGTTCTTGGGTTTGCCAGCAGGGAACTCAAAGCCTACCCTCCAGGTACGCTTGTCGGTTAGTCCAGTGATGATTAGATTGCTGGGTGTGACCTGGCTGATCATGAAATGAACTGGGCTCAAGCAGCACCTTTTTTTAAAGGTGAAATAAAATAGGGTAGACTAGAAAACATCAGGGAGAGGGCAATGGCGACCCGCTCCAGTACTCTTGCCTGGAGACTCCCATGGACGGAAGGGCCTGGTGGGCTGCAGTCCACGGGGTCGCGGGGAGTTGGACACAACTGGGCGACTTCACTTTCACTTTTTACTTTCACACATTGGAGAAGGAGATGGCAACCCACTCCAGTGTTCTTGCCTGGAGAATCCCAGGGACGGGGGAGCCTGGTAGGCTGCCGTCTACGGGGTTGCAGAGTCGGACACGACTGAAGCGACTTAGCAGCAGCAGCAGAAAAGATCAGACACGATATATGGTGAAGACTGTTTCATTTACCTATCTTAATCCATTAACCAACCTACCACTCCATATTTTACACTGTCATTTAACACACACATATACATACACAAACACATGAAATTTACCCTGGGTTTTTGTCCAAAAGTTTGAAAGTCACCGACTCAGTACGTGGTTTCACCTACTTTGTTATGATAAGGTATTTTTAAGAGTCCACGTCTATCAAAACCATTACATAAAATGACTGCAACTTATCTTTCTCCTCGTGCAGATTTTAAACGCTGTTTGGAGGGCTTCCCTGGTGGCTCAGTGGTAAAGAGGCCACTGGCCAGCGCAGGTGGGAGACACAGGCTCAATCCCTGACCCAGGAGGAACCCAGGCCGTGGGGCAACTAAGCCTGTGCGTCACAACTTCTAAGACTGCACTTCAGAGCCTGGGAGCCCAAAGCTGCTGAAGCTGGCATGCCAAGCTGGCATGCCCTAGAGCCTGTGCTCGGCAACAAGAGGAGGCACCACAACGAGAAGTCCACGCTCAGCAACTAGCAAGCAGCCCCTGCTGCCACAACTAGAGAAAAGCCCAAGGAGCAAGAGACCCAGCACAACCAAAAATGATAAATAAAAAAGCCCCAAATGCTTTATTTAAAAATCTTTTTCATATTACCCATCTGAGCAATTTGGGGGTGGGGGAAAGAGCCCAAGCTGGTTACCATCTTCAAGAGGGTAAGAAAATCACTTCTTTGCTGGCAGGGTAGCATTGGGATCCCTCTCATTCTTCCATTGAGCAAATAAAGGCGGTCATGCTGGAATCCAGCTGTTTGCAAAAGGCTTTAGAAAGTGCGATGGCCCTAATCTGAGAGGAGTTAATAGCATCATCGTGAGAACGCCAACCCGTACAAGCTGACTTATGAGACTTCTCTGTCCTCATCTTCCGAGAAGAGAGAAGTTCCTCCAGTTGATCAAAGAATCCTTATGAAACAGTATATACAACTCCCCAAGATTCCAAGACTGTAATAGAGTCAGCAGTATCATTTACCTTGAGCCAGTAATGATTTCCCAAAGGTCTTACTACAGGTTTATCCCAGCTCCCTGGTAAAATGAAAATGACTTAACTGCCTTCACCGTGCTAAGCACACAGGAACATCCCTGTCGGGTTATTGATACCAAAATAAAACACAACACAAAACCCAGTTTCTCAAAACGGACGTAGATTTCCTCAAATTAATTTTTCTTTGTTATTCTTTGTTCTAACACATGATGTGCTACCCTGAAGAGAGGCCACTATTGCTAGGAACAATGAATCAATTAAGGACTTTCTAACTATAAAGTCTCTTAAGTGGACATTTCTATTTAAAATAGCAAAGTCTGCAAGTTATACAGAGAAAGACAAATACTGTATGATTTAACGTTTATGTGGAATCTAAAAAATACAACAAACTAGTGAATATAACAAAAAAAGAAGCAGACTCACAGATGTTACCAGTGGCAGAGTGGAGGGGCAATCTAGGTGGAGAGGGGATTAAGAGGCATAAACTATTAGGTATAAAATAAGCTACCAAGACAACCTAGAGGGGCCTGATGGGGAGGAAGTGGGAGGGACGTTCACATGGGAGGGGACATGGGTTAACCCACAGCCGATACATGTTGATGTCTGGCAGAAACCAACACAACACTATAAGGCAATTATCCTTCAATTAAAAATAAATAAAAAATTTTAAAAAGATATATTATAAAACACAGGGAATATACCCAATATTTTATAATAACTATAAACAGAATATAACCTTTAAAACTTGTGAATCTCTGTGCTGTATACCTGTAAGTTACACATTAATATGGTACAGCTATACTTCAATTAAAAAAACATTAAAGAAAAGCAAAATAGCAAGGCCCTTTTAGAGATTTTTGACCAGTTTTGTTCTCACACACCAAAAGAAAATGAACACACACTCACTCACAAGTGAAAATGGATGTAAATGGACTGCTTATAAAGGTTTCTCCTTTTCCACCCCCAACCCTTCCCCCAGTGAATTCTGAAGCTTGCATCACCCCTGAGGAAACTAATTCAGACTCACTCTCCAACTTGATATTAAGTAGTCAACCTAACAGCTTGCCAGCAAGGAATGGGCTGCTTCTTTATCACTGAGTCATATTATCTCATTCCCTATCTCAGCAAACGGGCTCTGAATGGCTTGGCTGAAAAATGATATGGTAACAGGTCTAATCTAGAGAACTCCCTGCTTTATTCTGGTGGCTGGAAAGAACTTAAAACAAAAATTTAGCCAATGTATTTACAGTATGCGAGTCTTGAAAAGTCTATGAAAAATCTCCATTTCCTAAGATATTACGGATGACACTAAAATATTGTTAAAAGGGGATTTCAGCAACTGAGGATTGTTGGAAATCAGGGGGCAGAGGTACATATTTAGCTGGAAGGTCATCTTGAACCTGAGTTTTTGATGGGTTAGTACTTGGTTGTATGTCTAATAAATTTCTTATTAAGTGCTATTTCCATGAATGGGGAAAGGCACCCTCCCCCACCACACCCCTGGTAATCCAGTGGTGAAGAATCTGTCTGCCAATGCTGGGGACGCGGGTTCGATCCCTGGTTGGGGAACTAAGATCCCACATGCCATGGGGTAACTAAGCTTGCATGCCAAAACTACAGAGTCAGAGTTGCACTATTAGACAGCCCGAGCACCTCAACAAAGAGCAACTTAAAATCCCACCTACTGCAACTAAGATCAGATGCAGCAAAAGAGATAAACAAAATTTTCCAAAAAAAAAAAATCATATTATGTCTAAGCACATATGACCTCTTCTGATCATCAGTAATGCACGTAGATTGGCTTCCCTCATAGCTCAGTCAGTAAAGAATATGCCTGCAATGCAGGAGACCCAGGTTTAATTCCTGGGTTGGGAAGATCCCCTGGAGAAGGGACTGGCAGCCCACTCCAGTATTCTTGCCTGGAGAATCCCATGGACGGAGGAGCCTGGGGGGCTACAGTCCACGCGGTCACAAGAGGCAGACACGACTTAGTGACTACGCCACCACCACCAATGCATGTAGGGAACAGATATTTAGGCGTTCCGTGGTAAATAACGGATGTCATTGTTTTACACAATATAATTTGGTATAACATTTGGAAAGAGCCATCATTAGTGGTTTTACGACTGTAAATCAGGTCTCCAATGGCAGAACTGGCAAAAAACGCATATACAATAGCCTCTAGGCATGCTTTGTGAGCGTCTGTTAGAGTAATTTGCAGTTTTATTGGTGAATTCATAGTTCCCTGACATAGCTCTTTATGAATAATGCTGGAGAAATTCTTGGATGTATGAAGGCACTCTCTTGTCTACAATGAATTCTAAATAATACAAAAATCTAAATAATAGATTTGTCTTGTCATTTTGTTTTAAAAATTATGGTTTCAAAGTCTGTAACTTTCCAAGCTTTTTTATTATTGAATTTTGTAGACTTTTCTCCATAAATACTCAGTTTGCTATCTTGATAGTCATTTTTAACTGATTAAGGAAAAAAAAATTGAACTAGGTACAATAAAACAAAATATTAACCCTCTTTTTTATTTTTTATATTAACATTTAAAATTTTAATTATTACTTTTTATTGAAGTATAGTTGATTTACAGTATCATGTTAGTTTCAGGTATACAGTACAGTGACTCGGTTTTATCCATGTGCGTGCATCTGTATCTCTCTCTCTCACACACACACACACACACACACATATTCTTTCCAAGATTCTTTTCCTTACAGGTTATTACAAAATATTAAGTACAGTTCCCAGTGAGATATAATCCCTCTTTCATAACTTAATAGTAAGAAAAATTAAATGAGATAAATATTGGGCAACGCTCAGCACCACTAATTAATTATAACAGCGATGTGCACAGACTTCATCCAAAAGGATACCCAGCAAATTAACTTTCTCTGACTCTCCTATCATTATTCAGGGCCTCTCTGTTTCCATTAAGCCTTTCAGGGGACTTTATTAAGCCTTTAAAGATTAAACAAGAGTGAGTCAGATTAACTTTTTAAAATGGAAGTGAGATTCTGCATTTCTCGGCTCAAAACATTCCCGTGGTTCCCGAGATACTTGCAGGAAAGGCCCAGCCCTAGTGAGTCTCCTCCAAGCTCTGTAGGCTCTCCCCCTGCCGCCCCTCCAGCCGCCTCTCTTCCTGCTGCCCCCTCCTGGAGCCAAGCCCAACCTCACCTCAGGGCCTTGTAGCAATTGATCCCTTTACCCAGAACTGTACCTTCTTAGGGGGAACTTTCTCTGACCATCCTACCTTTGATGGCCTCTTCCCAACCCCCCTTACCTAACAGTTTAGTTTTTTCAAGATGTTATTCAATAGTATAGAAAGAAAATTATATATTCCATAAAATATGTTACACATTTTAATAATGCTATTATATATGTGAGTGTATATAATCATTTGTGTATGACCTGTTTCTCTCTCTAGAATGTAAACCCCATAATGACAGGGACCTTGTTCTGTTCACTGCTATTCTCTGGACCTAAACAAGTACTCAGTGTATCACAGCTGCTCCATAAGTGTTTGTTGAATGAATAAACTTTCTTCTCACCTGAGGGGTACATAAAACTCCTAATAGCTTCTCAGATGCTCATCAAATACTTAATGCTACTCAGGCCCTTTTATATTTAATCCCCATTTCATAGCATCTCAGCGTCCTCTGACACTGATGGAGAAGAATGAAAATAATCTAAGGGCTGGTGAATCTGTCTGTAGCCACAAAAATTGTTTTTCTAATTGACCTCTTCTGTTGGGAAACTAAATAGATGCAACAACAATGTGAATGTTCATTCTACTCCTTGATAAAACTACTGAAAACATTCTCCATCAGCAGCTATTATTTTATTAATTATATCTAAGTGAATGATACCCTCTTCCCTGGTGGCTCAGAGGTTAAAGTGTCTGCCTGCAATGCGGGAGACCTGGGTTCGATCCCTGGGTCAGGAAGATTCCACTGGAGAAGGAAATAGCAACCCACTCCAGTATTCTTGCCTGGAGAAACCCATGGACAGAGGAGCCTGGTGGGCTACAGTCCATGGGGTCGCAAAGAGTCGGACACGACTGAGCGACGTCACTTATATTTATTTAGATATAAGTAAAATACTATTTACTTAGATATTAGATATTTACTTAGGGACCAATAGTGAATGTAATAGAATACAGGGCCATTCCATTACACACTATTTTCAACAACCCAGTTGAATAAGACTGCTCCAACAGCTGGTGCTCTAAGATAAATTTAATTCATTAACCTCCCTTGCACAGTTAAAAATAAGTAACCAGCCTCAAACTTCCAGTCATTCCTTAAGTGAGCTTAGTACGTAGCCAAACTGAAATATGTACATATAAAGACTATGGCCATATTTCTATTTCATAAGGAAGATTTTATAGTTCTTTGTTAATAACTTACAGGATATGTAACTTAAAATTTTTGAAATGACTCTGCCAGTATTTGTTCATTGTAACACGAGATGTTTGGGAACTTTGTATGCAACCATGAGAATATTATGATGCAGCTCAAAGCATTATGAATCTTACCTTCCTCCCTTAACAACTTACTCACTCTAATAAATTTGATTTTTTTAATAAGCGTTCCATGCTCATTATAGAAAACTAGAAGAACACAGACAAATGGGGGAAAAAAACCCCAAACCATGACAGTTCCCATCATTACCCAAAGACAACTGCTATGAACATTTTGGTGAACTTTCATTTTATTCCTTTTTCATGTCCAAATGCCTTAAAAAAAAAAGACATTAATTACTATGAAAGGCTTGTAATCCAAGGCAAGTCTTAGTATGACACCAGCGATGATATTTTTAAAATACCACATTTTCGAGTGATAAAAGTAACAGTTGGGAGATAGACCGGAGTGCTTTAAAAATTAACATTTTTCATAAAAATGAAAAACAATTTGGCCAAAAATAGTGTCAAAAATAACTTTCACATACCGAAAGCATGCCTACATGTTAAAAGCATTTGCAAGAGTACACTTTTTTTTTTCCTGAGTAAAATTTTCCCCTGCTTTTCTTTTGGCAAGTACCTACACAGTACATACAAAATTAGTGAGCAAAAAAAGTAATTTGTATGAGTCATCTTGCCTTTAAGACAAAATAGTTACCTAAAATCCACATAACCCATTAATTCCTGCCTCCATACTCTAGCAAAGATTGACAACCAGAATTTGGACCTAGTCTTTTTTATTTTTTTAAATCATTCTACCCCTGGGCTACCTGACTCCCTAATTATTCTGTTTCCCATTCCTATTATAGAGCTCATTTCCTTGATAACCTCACCATTCCCTTTCCTGGGACTCATCCATTCATGAATATTCTAACTAAACATCCCTAAGCCTAATTCCATTCAAGTTAAAAGAGTAGCAACTCATCAGAAGGACTCATCTCTGGATACTTAAGGCAGGAAACTCAAATCTTGAGACGGATGAGTCATTTTGACTGGAAAGCCCTGGACGGGAAGAAGGTACCCAAGGGTACATGTCATAGAAGATGAGAAAATCATGAATGCCTAAGGTGCCAATCAGGGCAAGACTGGGTGGCATCCCTTTGTCTGAAGTACTCTGACATCTTAAGATAGGTTCTGTGTTCCAAACATCCCTTACAAGATTTTCCCCAACATTTTCATCTCTTCCAGCTGACAGTATCTCTGTTCACTTCAGTAGATCTACCATTTTTTTCTGGGATCCCATTTAAATGTGGTTCTGTTGACACTGATTGCCTCATCCAAAGCTCCAGGCATTATCTTCACGATAGAAACTTCCAAGTGGCGTCAAGTGTTCAGTACCAGAACAAACAACACAGATTCACCTTTGTTCAAATGATGTGTCTGATGATAAAAATAATGCATGCTTACTGCAAAAGCAAAAGTCCATAAAATATTAGTAAAAGTCATTTGAAAGTTTAATAACCCTGAGATGACAATGAACATGTCTACATCTATCCTTTCTGAGTTTTCCCCTATACACATACATGTTTACAGACCATGTATGCACGAAGATTTGTAACCCGATTTATATCCTCATGAATTGTATGAAACGCTCGATTAACTCTGGCATCTTGCTAGGGGAGTTCACCAAGGAAAGATGGCTAAGAATCACTGCTTTATGTGCATTTTTCTGAGTTCATTTAATCGAGACAGTATTAGGGATCCAAGCCATCATATGTGTAAACAATAAATTCTTAAAAAAAAAGTGATTTGAATACATAAGTATCTCTCTTTACTTTTTTTAACTTTAAAAAATTATAAATGCTAAAAAATAGAACAAAAGATATAAATTGAAAAATGAAAGCACACCTCTCACTATCCCTCTTCTCCCAATCTCAGTTATTTTCACTCCTTGTGGTAATTCATCACTGTTCAGAGTTCATACGTGGGGAGATTATGTCCACATATGCACGCATACTATGTGTACATGAAGTGTACCATGTCTTTTCTTAAGAAAAACACAAACGAGACTGTGTCAATCATGTTGTCTGTAGCTAGCTTTTAAAAATCTAACAATGTATCTTAGACATCTTTTCAAATTAAATTCTAAAAGATCTCCTTCATCCTTTTTTAATGGCTGTGGCATTTTCCGTCAAATATTCTATGGTTAATTTCACCAGTTTTCTGCCTATGGACACCTGATTTGTTTTCAGATCTTTATGCCAAAAGCACAGCCTTGTCCATATACCTTAGTGCTACTTGTTCAAGTCTGTTGGTAGATGAAAGTCTTAGAATGGCACATCAGGGTCCAAGTTCGTAAAATAACAGGGAACACTGTATTTCTCTGTAACATAGAAAATGCATTTCTTATTAACATAGAGAATGCATTTCTTATTGATGTGTTTAGTAGATTAATGTAAAACTTGCCTCATGTAAGTTCCACAGAGGCTCACAATAGAAAAGGAGAAGGAAAAGATAGGGATGAGACAGAATGCAAAGCACTTTGCTGTTGCTCAGTTGCTCAATGATGTCTAATTCTTTGCAACCCCATGGACTGTGGCACACAGGCTTCCCTGCCCTTCACCATCACCCGGAACTTGCTTAAACTCATGTCCATTGAGTCGATGATGCCATCCAACCATCTCTTCCTCTGTCAGCCCCTTCTCTTCCTGCCTTCGATCTTTCCCAGTATTAGGGTCTTTTCCAATGAGTCAGATCTTCGCATCAGGTAGCCAAAATATTGGAGCTTCAGCTTTAGCATCAATCCTTCCAATGAATATTCAGGATTGATTTCCTTTAGGATTGAGGGGTTTGATCTCCTTGCAGTCCAAGGGACTCTCAAGAGTCTTCTCCAACACCACAGTTCAAAAGCATCAATTCTTTGGTGCTTATTCTTTTTTATGGTCCAACTCTCACATCCATACATGACTATTGGAAAAACCAGAGCTTTGACTATGTGGACCTTTGTTGGCAAAGTAATGTCTCTGCTTTTTAATACACTGTCTAGAAATTGGAAAAGTTTTAGTTGATCAGTTGTGTCTGACTCTTTGCAACCCCATGGACTAGAGCCCACTACGATCTTCTGTCCATGGAGTTCTCCAGGCAAGAATACTAGAGTAGGTAGCCATTTCCTTTTCCAGGGGGTCTTCCTGACCCAGGGATTGAACCTAGTGGTCTCTTGCATTATAGGCAGATTCTTTACTGTCTGAACCACCAGGGAAGCCTAGGAGGAGACAAGTAACTGAGGGCAGAAACGGCTGTGTGTGTGTGTGGCAGGGGGAAGTGGGTGGGTGGGTGGGTGGGGGCATCTCCACCTCCGGGAGGCACATCTCAGCTGATTTTTGCAAAGGTGAGGAGGAAGGTGTAAGACTACGGAGGGTTGTAGCCTGACAGCGGTGGAAAACTGTTTCTCTCTTCAGGTGTAAGAAACAATTGGGGAAACATCAGAAAACTTGCAGGACATTTCCTAAGCAAGAGGAAAAAGCCATGGATCACTTTTTAATAATTTGAAAAAAAATATATTTCCTTTCCTTGGGCTGCCCACATTCCAAAGGGCTTCAGGCCTGAATTCAAATCTGACTTCACACACAGTTTCCCATTAGTATGAATGAGAGACTCCTATATGAACTTCTGCCTTATTTGAATCAAAATATAACACTGTCTCTCAATAAAATAATTAACTCGAAAAGAGAGGCTGATCTGATAAAGCAGTTGGCACATGGATGAGACAACAATTCTATTTGAAATAATTTCAAGCTTTGTGAGACTAATGACATAGGGAATTTTATGCCTGGGAAATTTTATTATTACACATGAAAATCAGTATTGGAGTTTCACATAAATTCCAGTGTTAGCCTTTCACATCAAACCATTGAGTGTTCTTGGACCTCCATCTTCCACTCTCTGCTCTCAGAAATGCTGCTCCCGAGTTTCTTTAGTGGCAGTCAGATCTATATCTAAGGTGAAAA
Source organism: Bubalus kerabau (assembly GCF_029407905.1). Lineage (NCBI taxonomy): Eukaryota > Metazoa > Chordata > Mammalia > Artiodactyla > Bovidae > Bubalus > Bubalus kerabau. The sequence goes on along the minus strand of NC_073639.1, from coordinate 16,594,682 downwards.
AAGGAACACAAAGACCCTACAATCTTTCTCCTGTCAAGCTTAACCGTTTAATTCTAAGAAGAGAATTATGTCAGAGTAGGCACCCACATTAGCAAGAGAAACCAAACAGATTTGAAAAAAGGCTATATCACACACCTTACATCTATAAAGGGGTCCATTTTAACCTACAGCCAAAAACAGATCTGTGTCATAATCAAAGTCTTATTGGATTTCTCTTTAGAACATTTAACACTGTCTCTACAAACAACAGAATTTTTCCGTGCTATGCTTTCATCCAAGATTGATGAGCAGTTACACTTGGTGGTGGCTTCTGGGTGATGTCGTGGTCAACAGGTCAGCCTATGCCCACCAGGGAGTTTACTGCCAAGGGTAGAAGGCTGATGATTAAACAGGAAATTCTAAATATCCAAGGAAACCGAGTGGCACCTAATCCAGTTTTGGAGTGGAAGGGAATGATTTCCAAAGAATGCTGCTGCTGCTGCTACTGCTGCTAAGTCGCCTCAGTTGTGTCCGACTCTGTGCAACCCCATAGACGGCAGCCCACCAAGCTTCCCCGTCCCTGAGATTCTCCAGGCAAGAACACTGGAGAGGGTTGCCATTTCCTTCTCCAATGCGTGAAAGTGAAGTCACTCAGTCATGTCCGACTCCTAGTGACCCCATGGACTGCAGCCTCCCAGGCTCCCCCGTCCATGGGATTTCCAGGCAAGAGTGCTGGAGCGGGTCGCCAGTGCCTTCTGAGACTATTAAAAAACAAACAAACAAAAAAACAGCCTATAGCGAGAGACTTGCAAGTATCAGTTAGACTTTATCCCGAGAGCAATGGGAAGCCAGCAGGGTGGAGAGTGAGATGAAGAGATATGAAGAGATATGCCTTATGGCCGCAGGATGGGAGGACAGGAAGACCAACCAGAGGCCACCGCTGCAACCCAGAGGACTCATGATGGGAGATGTGAACAAGGTCACTGGCATTTGGGATAGAAAGGAAAATACTCGTTTAGGAGAAATGGAGGAGGAAGAATCACTGCAGGGTAACTGGCTGGAAATGGAGGATGGAGATGAGGCAATAACAGAAGATGATGCAGCAAATGCTGCAGTTCCCTCCTCCCCTCCCCGCCATCACCCAGGCTTCACCACTTCAGCACCCGAGGGGCTTCCTCTGGCCCCGGGAGTCTGCTCTGCCCTCCTGTGTGGTTGAGACCAGGGTGCTGGGGAGCTGACTCTCCCTGGAGCAGTGTGAATCCCAGCTCTCTCAGCCCCTCAGGCAAAAAATCCCTGAGGTGTGTCCTCCACAACTTCCCAGAGTCCCCCGGGACAAGAATCTCCGGGTGGTCCACCCAGGAAACCTGTCTGAGAAGGAACCCGGTGCTGGGTGTCTTCCTTTCCGACTGGCTTCCACACCCCTCTCCCAGGGTCTTCTGGTCTCGCTGCCTTAAAAAAAATTCTTGCACAAATATCTGTGTCAGGATCTGCTTCTGGAGGAAGCTGAACAAATGGTGTTTAACTTTAAACCTCCCATGGTTTGTGCCATGGGAAGATGGTGATGCTACTCTCTAGGCTAGGAAAGAAGACAGAGAAGAGGGTTTTCATCCATTGTCATTATTTGGGGAGGGGAGGGATGGAGGGGAGGAAAAACGATACATTTAACTGGGGACCTGTTGAGTCTAAAGAACTTGCAAGAACCCCTATGTGGGATGTCTCAATAGAACATGAGAGTGAGGCTGTGGGGCCTGGATTTCATGGGGCCAATGCAAAGACTACCCATACCTCTTCTGCTGCTGCTGCTAAGTCGCTTCAGTCGTGTCCGACTCTGTGCAACCCCATAGACGGCAGCCCACCAGGCTCCCCCGTCCCTGGGATTCTCCAGGCAAGAACACTGGAGTGGGTTGCCAGTTCCTTCTCCAATGCATGAAAGTGAAAAGTGAAAGTGAAGTCGCTCAGTCGTGTCCGACTCTTAGTGACCTCATGGACTGCAGCCTACCAGGCTCCTCAGTCCATGGAATTTCCAGGCAAGAGTACTGGAGTGGGGTGCCATTGCCTTCTCTGATACTCTCTTCTAGCTCACACCTTTCTTTCCTGGACGATAAATTGAGAACAGAAATGGTAAGAACTCTGCTAAAGGAAACACACTGCATCAGAGAGAACGGCCCCCAAATAAAGGCCCTGACTGTCATTCCAACAACTGCGTGGAGAAATGGCTGTGGCATGACGTGGGGTGGGGGGGAAGGGGGCGTCTCTTACCACGGCGAGGTCCCCATTTGGCCTGCATGTGGGAATATAGGATGGATCAGTTTAAATGAAAAATAGATAGTCTAGTTTGCAAGTGGAATGGCTTTTCTTTTTCTCTACCCTGGTTACCGGAGGGCAGTTGCTGCCATGCAAAGGAATAAACACAAAGAAGAAATTGCATGAAATGAGAATATGTATTTTTGATAGCAAAGCAATGGAAGAACGTATTGTATATACAGAAAAGGCCTTGTAGATTGAATTAGCCCGTCCCAAACTGAAGCCAGGGTCACCACATGGCAATTTTCAAACAAATACTCTCCATCGTCCATTACACATACGCGTGGATTTGACCTTTTATAGCACTATTCATTCTCCAAGCATCTCAATAGTCTTTGCAAAAACTAAAAACACAACCACGGGCACTGCATCGGTCTTATAAATGGCATGCAGAAAATTTTATGCTCTGCTCACAGGAAGATACGAGGCCAGGGCCAAAGTGTTCACAGCCCCAGGGGAAAAGCTGTACCTGAGAAATAAAGTTCTTAAACTGGGTTTTTTTCTTTGCCATGTAATAAACTTGTAATAGTTTATTATAAGATATTGAATATAGTTCCCTGTGCTATACAGTGAGTCCTCGTTGTTTATCTGTTTTATATACAGTAGTTAGTTTCTGCTAATCCCAAACTCCTAATTTATCCCTCCTGCCCCTTCCTTCCCTGGTAACCACAAGCTTGTTTAATTAGTCATTAAAAAAAAAAAGAAAGAAAGAATGCCATTGGCAGCAATATGGATGGACCTAGAGATTATCATGCTAAGTGAAGTAGGTCATACAGAGAAAGATAAATGTTGTATGCTATCCCTTATATATGAACTCATTTACAAAACGGAAAACTGGGTTTTAAAAGGGCTTTTGTATGTCACCATTTCCCACAAAGTACAAACACAAAAGTGTTGATGATTGTCTTCAATACCAAGTGACTCAACCCTAGTGCCATCTGGGCAAAGATAAAGGGATTTGGCCCAAAAACCACAGTGTTGTTTTCTTTTCCCCCTCTGTCTTTGTGGCTTCCATACACAGCTCAGGTGAGGCACTGAAGCTGGAAATAAATTTTTCCTTTGAAAAGGTTACCCCCCTCAAAAAAAGGGAGCCTCCCCTTCATATGTGAATACCACAACTGCTGGTCTGCTGAGATTGATTAGTTATATTTTTGAGAAGATTACCTTGGACACACAGCTGACTGTGGTTAAAGCAAGACCTTTCACTGCAAAAAAAATTTCAGTGGCGTCAACACCTCCTCTTTGGAATTCATCTACACTCTAAGACCAAATTAGGCTGCTAAGTCGCTTCAGTCGTGTCCGACTCTGTGCGACCCCATAGACGGCAGCCCACCAGGCTCCCCCATCCCTGGGATTCTCCAGGCAAGAACACTGGAGTGGGTTGCCATTTCCTTCTCCAATGCATGAAAGTGAAAAGTGAAAGTGAAGTCGCTCAGTCGTGTCCGACACTTAGCGACCCCATGGACTGCAGCCTACCAGGCTCCTCCATCCATGGGAGTTTCCAGGCAAGAGTACTGGAGTGGGGTGCCATTGCCTTCTCCCAAGACCAAACTAGGCTAGTGAGGGGCAAATGGGGCTAAGTGTGAGCACATTGTTTTTAGTCTCAAAAATCTAGACTTCCCAGGTGGTGCTAGTGGTAAAGAACCTGCCTGCCAATGTAGGAGATGTAAGAGATGTGGGTTCGAACCCTGGGTCAGGAAGATCCTGTGGAGAGGGAATGGCAATCCACTCCAGTATTCTTGCCTGGAGAATCCCATGGACAGAGGACCCTGGTGGGCTACAGTCCATAGACTCGCAAAGAGTCAGACACGACTGAAGCAACTTAGCACACAGGCAAGGTTATCTGGATCAGGAAGTTCCATAACAATGAAAACTTCTCCCTCTAGTAAACAGCTGGACAGACTACGTAGCTCATCGCAAGTACATCAATGAGATTCTATAAGCCCCACAGAACAGTTTCCCACCTTGAAACATTTTATGCGACAAATAGAGATATTCCTATAAACTAAAAGTGGTCTGATTGAAGGCAGCTGGCATCATCATCACTTTCATGTCTCTGAAGTGAAGGCACATTCCTACTGATGGTGTGGAGGTGGCCACATGGCATCGAGACCCATCTATTTGTGAATAAGCCAGTTAGCCCTAACACACGCAAACATAGTCATAAGTACACAGCCTGATGAATTTTCACAAAACTACCTATCATGTAAACAGCAGTCAGATCAAGAAATAAAACAACCAGCTTCCCAGAAGCTCCTCTTGTGCCCCCTTCTCAGTCACTACCACCCCCAATACTGTCTTTCAACAATTATGTTCAAACACTTGTTCCTTCCCCAACTCTTAGCAGAAGTGGTAGAATTTCTAGTTGACTAGACTGATGTTCCCCTGGACCAGCATATAGTTTTGGCTCTACAAAGAAAAATAAAGGAACCTGAGCTGAAGTTACAGTTCCACTGCAGGTGGCAGGATTTTTGAGGGGAAAAAAAAAAAAAGGGAGACGTGAAAGAAGCTTGAAGCTCCTATATTCTCTTTCTACTGGAACCTTAGTTAGGATTCTGATTCCCAGTTGAGAACTTTTTCTTTTGCATCCCTGACCAGATCACAACTCATTTCAGTTTTGTGTTTTATTTAACCAGAAGGTTTTAACCCAGTTTCACAAAACTATTTCCTATAGCTCAGACCATCCATGAAAGATTACTGAAAAGAAATATTGTTTCTTTACGTTTCTTGACCAAAAGAAACACTTCAAGTGATACTGATTACCAAAGTATTAAAGCAAGAAAGAAAAGAAGTGGAAGAGAAGAGGACAAAATTAGAATCATAGTAACAAACAGTACATTCTTATCTTGTCACTGCTTTGAAGTATCTTATTTAAAGGACCACTTTTTATTCCTGACTAAAAGAGGGCCATCCTTCACGTGTCAACTGGGAGTGTGTGTGGGCAAACACCGGAGAGGCGTGCTCCTGTGCTCACTGCTGGGGACGTGTTATCTGACTTAGGAGGCAGACTGACAGGGCAGCAAGGGAGAAGATGCACCGTGGAGTTCTGGGGCTGCCGCTCACCAACTGGATGACCTTGAACAGATAATTACAGGTATATCTCGCTTTATTGTGCTTCACAGATTCCAGTTTTTTTTTTAAAACAAATTGAAGGTTTGTGGCAACTTTGCATTGTCACATGATAGCATTTTTTAGCAATAATCTTTTAAATAAGGTATGTATACTGTTTTTTTTGTTTGTTTCTTTTTTTAATGGTTTCTCTAGTGGCTCAGACAGTAAAGAATCCACCTGCCAGTGCAGGAGACTCAGGTTTGATCCCTGGGTTGGAAAGGTTCCCTGGAGGAGGAAATGGCAACCCACTCTAGTATTCTTGCCTGGAGAATCCCAAGGACAGAGGAGCCTAGTGGCCTCAGTCTATGGGGTCACAAGGAGCTGGACACAGCTTAGCAACTAAACCACCACTACCCTCATACTATCTTTTAGAAATAATGCTACTGCATATTTAATAGACTACAGCACGGTATAAATGTAACTTTTATATACACCGAGAAACCAAAAAATGTGTGTGACTCACCTTAAGGTGCTATCTGCTTTATTGTGGTGGCCTAGAACTGAACCCACAAAACCCATAATCTCTCCGCAAAAGGTACAAACTTCCAGTTGTAAGATAAACAGGTTCTGGGGATGTACTGTACAACATGGTGACTGCAGTTAGCAATACTGTATTGCATATTTGGAAGGTTCTCAGTCACAAGAAAAACAGTTTGTAACAATGAAGTGATGGCTGTTAACTAGGCTTATTGTGGGGTTCATTCTGCAATATATATATATATAATATATATATATATACAGACACATATATATAAAATCATTAGGTTGTGCATCTTAACCTGTCAATTACATCTCAATAAAACAGGAGGAATGGTATGAAATCTCTCTGAACCTCCATTTACTTATCTGTAAGTTCAGCTTAATTCCTGCGTCTCAGGGATTCCCAAGTAGTGTGGTTGTAAAGAATCTGCCTGCCAATACAGGAGACACAGGAGACGCAGATTCGATCCCTGGGTTGGGAAGATCTCCCAGAGAAGGGAATGGCAACCCTCTCCAGTATTCTTGCCTGGAGAATCCCATAGACGGAGGAGCCTGGTGGGCTACAGTCCATGCGGTCACTGAGAGTCAGACACGGCTGAGTGCACCATGCCTATATCTCAATGGGTTGTTTTCAAAATTAAATGAGATGACACAGATCCTGGGCCTGACAATTTAGCAGGTCCTTGATTAACCATTAACTTCTTCCCCTGTACAGGACAAATTTGTTTAATAAAAAAGGAGCTTAAGCCACAAAATGATACACACCAACAACACCCCATGTTCTACTGTTTGTCCATGACTTAGTGTGAATTTTAAAAGAATCTGCTTTGTTTGAAAAGGGATTGAAGAAAACACTTTGCTGTAATCCAGAAAAGCTTGGTATGTCTCTCTCTCGAGAAAGGAGTTAGGAAATCTTAACATACGTATCTTTTAACCCACTCCCTGAGAGGTCCTTCCTATCTGGCCAGCAGCATGGCAGGCCATCACTTAGTTGCTGGTGGCATTCTAATGCAAGGCACCATTAATTTAGATTTCAGAAAATTACATATGACACGGTACAACTTGTATTAGATTGATGAGCAGAACAGAAAGAGGAAAATGGATCAAGAATTGGCCGGGGGACAAGGCAGACCATTCCAAATCCATCTTTTTATTTAACATCAAACCTGATTGGCATATCCAGTCTTGAACTAGATTTGCCCGTGTTCTTTACTGCTTGTTTGGATGACATAACCAATAACCAGAAAAAAAGAGTTTCTTTTTTCAAAGGGAAGTTAGCAAATGGTGGGGGAAGGGATTGACAAATACAATTGCTGATATGTTTTGCAGTGTCTGACTCCAAGCTCCACTCGAAATAACACACAGAAGCATCGGCGACCCCTAACACAGTGCAAGAATCCCATGGAGACCTGCATTTTCCTTTGCACCCACTCTGCTTGTGTTTTTGTTTTGTGGCTTAATACACAGCACGCATACTGTGACTCAAAACCATAATAAAACAGAACTGAAGCTCCACATTGCTGAAAAGCAGTGCTGGGATGTAAATCCTTCTAATAGCCTTTGCTTCAGAAAGAGGATGGGAAAGCAGACAGAGCCGCAGGTACAGTGGTTCTGGGGCTACTCCTTAAACAGATCTGCCTTTCATGCCCGCACCCCCAACCCCGGACCTCAGAATCTTTCCTCTATTACTGTAAATCTTTTACAAAGTGAGACAACTAACAATTAGACAAAGTCCATTAAATTATGCACAGTCTGTAATTTTATCTCCGTCACAATCGGAAATCTCTTTTATCTCTTTTGTATAATCCCCATCAGCCACAGCACTGCCCAGGGTGGACTCAGTCATCTATTCACAGCCTTCAGGAAGATATTTTGTCCTCCCATCCCTCCAGCAGAAGGGGACAGCAGCTTTTAACTTATTGTTTTATTACGGATTCCTGGTGTTACCTCTGCCTAAGATGTTCGCAGCAAGTAAAAATGTTAGGTCTTGGCTCGTGAGCATTCTTCGGTTCTCAGGAAAGTCAGTCTAGAAATAGTGGCAACAACCAGGGCCAGGACACCATGCAGCTCTGTGTTTATTCTATTTCTCTGGGATGGTGGCAGCTGTGTGTCTCAGAGACCATCTGCCGGAGGCAAATGCCTAGTTAACTGCGCTATTCTCGAGTTCCCCACGATCCACGGTGCTACCATCTCTCCCCACTTTGCTTTCTCCCACACTGCTTGCTTCATTCTCCACGGGGCTGAAGCACAATCACCACTTACTGCTTGCACCCCTTCGGCCTGGAGCTCCAGACCTTAAATGATCCTCTCTTGCGATACACTCCCCTGCCCCGTGGTCTCACTCCAAAGGCGTCTGGGAGACGCCTTTTCATTCCATTGATAGAGGTATCTAGATACATGCCAATATATATTGTTGAGTGAAAGCCAGGGGGTTTCAGCATTTGCAAAGGGCTTTCTTGGATCTGGACTAGGCACATTAAACCTCATTAATTATGGTCTCCACTAATTGAGAATCTGAGATCATTCTCCAGGCTGACGTTTATCTTTGCATGATCTGTGGCGAGAAGTTTGCTAAGTAAAGAAAGAAGAGAAATAATATTTTAATGGTGACGTTTAAATTACCCAAGAGAAGGTGTCTAAGGATGCCGAGGCTCTTATTTATATACTAGCAACCAATGATCTTCTGCCTAGTCACTAAAGCAGGCTTTCTCCTTTCTGGCTTCCCCATTTCTGCTCAGTCACCATCAGTCCTTAATTCAACACACTTACAACAAAGCTAACCAGTCTTCAAACTAGTCGACTAGCTTGTTGCCTGCCTGTCCTATCCCCCTCTTTCCTTTCTCAAATCCAGGCCTTCATTAGACTCTTGAGGGTCCTTTGGACTGCAAGGAGAGCAAACCAGTCCATCCTAAAGGAAATCAACCCTGAATATTCATTGGAAGGACTGATGCTGAAGCCGAAGCGCCAATACTTTGACCACGTGATGTGAACAGCCCTTAAGACCCTGATGCTGGGAAAGATAGAGGGTAGAAGGGGGCAACAGAGGATGAGATGGTTGGATGGCTTCATTGACTCTATGGATATGAGTTTGAGCAAACTCAGGGTGATAGTGAAGGACAGGGAAGCCTGGCGTGCTACAGTCCATGGGACTGCAGAGCCGGACACAAGTGACCGACTGAACCAAAACAACAACAGGCCTTCATTAACAACGTTATCCTGGTACTAGAGCATCTCCACTGGGCAACTCCTTCTATTTTCTACAGGAATTCATGCTTCTTATACCCTAGAATCTTAAGATCTTTAACTGTAGCTTGAAAATTTCTTTGTTCCCAGCACTGCACTTATCGAAGTCCCAGAATAAACGTAGGTTTATCATATTCATCTGAGACCTCTGAGGTCTGACACATTTTGGGATTCACACTTCTTCTGATTTCTGGGTGATAATGTGGTACATAAGACATGATTTTATGTTACACTCCACTGGGCCTTCATCATCAAGCACATTGATATTTCTGCAACACAATGTATGAATTTCACCCTTGGCATAATACATAAAGGCTATAAATAGCTTTCCATTAGGTTTTGCCACCAAGCAACTTATTCAAAAAATTGTTCATTTCAGAACTGTGGGTAAGGGATTGGGGAGCTCAAGTAGGCAGCATACAATGGCCGTTTATCACTGTCCAGATGTCAAAGACACGTTTTCTTGAAAAGTCTCCATACTGCAAAATCCTTTGTTTAGATTGGTTTTCTCTACAATTAGTCCAAATTATCAAGGTCTTTTCTTACAAAGCACATCTTCAAAGAGATAAGACACATACCTCATATGAAGCAAAGCATATCATTCAAAGCAGATACTGAGAACTTTGTGGTCACCAGGCTGTCTTTACCATTTTTAATTTTCTTAATTTTAACTCCATTTCTACAGCATATTTTACAAGAGGCCCACTTTTAATGGTCTGTTTTGGCAAAATTTAAATATAGTTATTTTGCTTATCCTCTGCCTAAAGAAAGTCTCTTTCAAGAGCAGAGATGGGCTATCCCTCAGAATGTGGATTTGCATTTTTAAAACCCAAGTTTTGCTGATTCTTCCCCTCAAAATAAGAGTTAACTTTTTTAAAGTGTGAGAGTTTATCTAATTTGTAATAAAAGTCTGTCAAGCAAATCACAGGAAGCTCTCCACTCCCCCCTCAACACAGCACACACAGTTAAACATATTACTCTTTGAGGTCGAGCTGTAACTTGACTAATAAACCCTTCTTAAAATATAGCCAAGCCAAACGTTCAGCCAGCAATGCAGGGCTTGTATATACATCACAGGATGCTAGCTGTATGGGTCACAGCACTCTGACAGGCAATTCCTAGGCAGTTATTTTGACATTAGAAAGTCACAATCCATCAACTTAACAGCAGGGTGATAATTTGGGGACCGGGGAGATAGCTATTCAAAATGACACTGTGGGAAGTAAACAGTAGTTCAAATAGCCCCTGTTTGAGAATGAAGACATCAACTAAGCAGAATTTCTTTCCACCTCTAGAACCAGGTATTACGTAATATGTTTTTGTGTAAGCAGTTATTTATGGCGTTTGAATAGCCCTGAGAGGCTAACAAGCCTGCAGGTACCAGGACCCTTTGGAGATGAGGAGAAATAGATCTGCCACCACAAGACTAAAGAATGACAAAGAGTGGCTTCTTCCCCATGGTTTGTCACGAACCACTTCCAACAACCACAAGCCAGTGTCTCAGAAGATGCAACTCGGCTCTTTCTGAAACGAAAAACGCTCAGCTCTGCAGCCGTCTGCATCCATGACATGGGTTCCTTGCATGTGAGGGGGACCCTGGACTTTACTCTTGTGGGAATTCCCAGCCAACCACCCTGCTGTGAGCCCTTTCTGCAAACACACGGCCTTGTGTGTTTCTCCTGGACAAATGGATGGGTGCAGAGGCCACCGAGAGCTTCTGCAATTCTCTCAGTTTCTGGGAGCTGAAAGTTTCCTGGCTGTTGGTCTGGTGTTGGGATGGTGACGGGGAGTGGGTAGGGAGGGCGGGATCCAGGACAGGGGTTCTCAAACGTTCTCATTTCATGACAACCCTAAGAGGGCACACAGAAGCCCTGAGGGACTGCCAGCTTGTTGGTAAGAGGAGAGCAAGCACATCTTTCCTTCTGCTATGGAAGGGGGCAATGAAAAAGGAAATTGGGCACTGATGCTGAGGTGGCAAAAGGGAGAGGGAGACGGATCTATGCAGATCCTTTAAGAAGAGAGTAGATATCTGGGTGACAAGACCATCTTAACAAGCTGTGTTGCTGCCATGGAAACCAAAGCGGTCTTTGTGGTGGCCCACACTCCCCTGGGGTCATGACCTTCCCTGTCTGCGATTAGCAGTCTTGCCCTTGCCCTCGTCCATCTTCCTGGTTGCCTGCCTAAAATACTGACAACGTTGACAGCAGATTATTTCCAGGTTATACTTCGCTCTTTCAAAGGAATTCACTCTACGAATGAAGCATCAGCTGGTCAAGAACAATAAGCTCCTGCAGCAAAAAAGAATAGCCTTATTACCGTCTGCATTTTCTTTTAACAAACTTTTGTGGCTATTTAAATTGAGTTTCTCCCTCTTTTCAAAAACCAAGCTTCATATGAATACCTTGAACCTATGAGCTGAACATATCTGAAAATCCACGCATTTCAGAAAAGTAATTTTCAAGCAACCAATAGGAGAAGCAAAAGCGACAGTCTTTCCATACCTGGAGCTGATATTCTTCCGTGAAGCACAGATTCACTGGGCAGCAAGTCTTTTGAATTGGAGGTGAATGGTGATTGTCTAAAGGTATCTTCTGAAAAGAAAGGGCTGGGGGTGGGGGAGGAGGAGGGAAGTTAGGTAAATCAAAGTTATTTAAGATACCCAGGCCCCCAATATATATGCATGCACACAAACAAATGGGAAATAAAGTTTTTTTTTTTTAAATAGTGTTTAGAGAATACAAGATTGTGCTTAAAATGAAGAAAGATAAAATATATTACATCAGACAAGTGCCATCTGTATACTCTGCCTACTGGTTTTACACTTAAGGTGAACATATGAAACAGCATCTCTGAAACACTGTTAGACCCACAGTCAGGACAGCTGAGCGGTATGTTGTACTTCTGCACTATATGCTCTGTGAGTGTGCTGTGCCTCAGTGAGCACACACCTCCTGGGTCAGGTCAGAAAAGCCCGTTTGAGGTTCTTTCCAGGGCGGAGACAGAGCGGCCCCAGCTCACCCACATGCTGTCCCCTGGTCCCTGGGGGACCAATAGCCCGCCTCAGAAGGGCAGATGGCTGGAGTCAGGGCCCACCGCACTCACGGAAACGACTCGCTGGTCCCCACAGGGACTTGAGTGTGCATCCTACAACTCTTTTGGTGTGGAAGGAGTTACAGCCAGCTAATGGGGCTGCCGGGAAGGACCCCGAGGAGCGCTTTCATTTTCCGAGAAACTGAGGCTCTGACTTGAGTGATTCTAAACTCCCCTAGTGACTCAGCTAGAACTAGACACCAGACACCCCAGGCAGGGTTCTGCCCTCCTAACACCTCAGTCACGGCAAACACAAACACTCTGGCTTCTTTTAATCGGAGGATTTTAACCCAATCATATCATCCATCTTCCATGCCTCCAAAACAAACTGCATTGCAATCACGTGTGAGAATACTGGAATATACAACAGAGTGCAGCATGGAGAAAGGAAAGCCCTATTTATTTACAACAGAGAACATGTCACTGAAGGAACTGGGTGCACAGGGATGGAAGGTTCCTAGAGGAAAACAGTACAGCCCAGAGATAGGAGGAGCAGGAAGCCACCACCATCCTAAGGCTGGAGAGACAAAAGGAAGAGGTAAATGGAGCCCAAGGAGACTGGGTCACCTGGTGGAAGCCAGAGGCAAGGTGAGCCTGCCTAGCAGGAAGCTGGAACCACAGCTGCTGCAGGGGGCAGACAGGGAGGGCGGCAAATACCCAGGCTCTTTCTGAAACCCCGCCCCTCACCCCACCAAAGGCTCTGATTGGCTGAAAAGTCAGAGGCACACAGCCAGCAGGGATCAGGCTTCTGCAAAACCTTAGATCAGAGGAAGGAATGTATCTGGGGGCACACAAGCCTAGGACCCCCATGACTGATACTGCTTTTCTAAACATGCTCAACGGTCATGGGTAACTCATTAAACGTTAAGAAGGAAACATCAAAATAAAAATGGAAGACATACCTATCTTTTAAAAGTAAAACACAATTAACAATATAATTTCACAGGACTATTAGGCTAGACTTGATGCAACTTTGTGTGCCACGCTTTTTATTTACATCTTAAACACAAAACAGTTCAAATAGGCTTAGAAAGTGACCTGGCTACAGGCTAGTCAGTGATGGGGAGCGGGAAGACATGCTGCTTCATGCCAAACATCTCATAACCTGCAAGTGACCCTAAAACCCGAGGAAGGCAAAGCAGCGTGGGAGCTAAGAGTGTACACTCGAGAGCAAGCAGATCTAGGTCCAGATTTCAGGTCCTCCACTGATGGCTGGGTGACCTTGCACAAGTCACTTACGTTTTCTGAGCCTTCGTTTCTCTTCTATAAAGCGGAAAGAGAACAGATCTACACCTACTCACAAGGACTAAGCAAACTAGTCCACGAAATGTGTTTCTCACAGTGTCTGGCAAACAGTAAGTGCTCAATCAACATAAGCTGTTTGTATCTGTATCTCTGTCTAGACCCCAGGGGAGCATAAGTTAATTACCCTTTCCTTACGAATCAACAAAAAGTATAAAGTTTCCTGTATAAAATGCATGAAGAAAGGTTGCTCTGATAATGAAGGGTCAGTGGACTGCTGGGATGACTGGTTAATCATCAAAGAACTTCTAAGGAGGTGGAGCCCTTGGAGGACTGTTGGTCAGACCCAGAGTGTGGGAGTTCACGATTCCTGCCTCCTTAGCTCTGAAGCCTCTAGACAAGGTGACAATGACACCCTCACATCAGAGTGGACAGGTCACTTGGGAACATCACTTGGGAACAACCACCAGTTGGCCCAAGGGCACAGGGAAAGATCAGGCAATGTGCCCTCGGTTACACTGGAATGAGCCTGGCACTTGAGAGTTCAGGAGGCTCATGCAACTGTCTGGTCTGAGATGCGGACACTTCCTTAGGGGACACCAAGAATCCCAAGAGGGGCCCCTCAGGGTATCTAGGAATATCACCTTTTTTTTTTGCCCCAAAGAAAGGTATGCATTGCCTTCTTTCCCTCAGTGTTGCTGTAACCATTTGGTGAGTACCTGGGTGTGCCAGACACTGGAAAGAGAACATCAGCAAAACGGGCTACAGATGCAAACAGCAGAGGGGCTCGAAGACCTGTGTGGGCACTCCAAGTAGACTAGGCTGTGGAGGAGAGGGGCGTGGGGTCGCAGTAGGGGGTCTGGCTTGGCCTGGAAGGACAGAAACAGCTGCAGAAGCCACAGCTGAATGGAGAGTAGCACTGTCAGGGTTCCGGGGGCGAGGACAGGGCGGGGGACATGTCCCCTGCACAATGAGAGAACAAAGCCAATCTACGAAAGGGGATGAGGCTAGAGCCGCGGTGGGGTGGGCACACGGCAAGCAGGGATGACAGCTTCGTCAACCTGCCAGTGTGTTAAGGAAGGGCGCATGAAATGCGATTTCAGTTTCAGGACGCTCTGTCCGGCGAGTTGGAGAACACGAGTCAGGTGGCCAGAGGATCAGCCCACATGGGACATGGTGACTCTGGTGGCCGACACTGCAAGGTGGCCTCGACACAGGCAGGCTGAAAACCTGTTTAAGCAGCAGGTCAGGTAAAGGCCACAGCAACATTTCTGACCAACCCCAAAGGTCTGGGGGTGAACAGAGCAGAGGGTGCCACGCTACATGCTGGGAAGAGCATCTTAGGTTCTGCTAGCTCTGCATCTTCACGTGTCCTCTTCAGATTTCCAGCCAGGTGTGGAATGAAGCCCTATTACCACCCAGCTGCTCAGAAGAAATTGAGTCAACTGCTGAGGGAAACAGCCTTCCAAATAATTTTCTACCCTGGAGGCCAGCTTTATTCTGTATAGAAAAGATTTCTTCTGAGGGAGCGGAGAATTAGAAGGGAGTCAGGCTGGATACTGGAAAAGCACAAAAGGACTGGCAACGTGAGGGGCAAAGAATTGACGGAGAAACTTCGGCAAGTCAAGGCAGCTGAAGCCTGGTGTAAGATCTTATCTAGAAAGAGAAGATGCCTCGTTAACAGAGCATCAGTCTCAGTCCAGATCGCTCTGCAATGCTCGGCATTCAGATCCATGCACACTGGGAGTGCTGTGGTTCAGCATTGAGTTTGGAATCAGAAGGATCTGAGTCTGAATTCCATACTGGTCACTTAATGGTTAAGTGACTTTGCTAAGTCAACAATCTTTCTCTAGCCTCAGTTACTTTTTTTTTTTTTTCTGGCTCCGCCAAGAGGTTTGTGGGATCTTAGTTTTCCGATCTGAGATTGAATCCTCAGCAGTGAGAGCGCAGAGTCCAAAACACGGGACCACTAGTGTGAATTCCCTCACACTCGGTTTCACTATTGGAAAAGAGCTTTTAAAATATCATCTTTATAGGTGAGCTGTAAAGGGTTAAGTAGGAACTTCTCTGGTGGTTCAGATGGTAAAGAGTCTTCCTGCAATGCCAGAGATCTGAGTTCAACCCCTGGGTCAGGTAGATCCCTTGCAGAAGAGAATAGCAACCCACCCCAGTATTCTTGCCTGGAGAATTCCATGGACAGAGGAGCCTGGCAGGCTATAGTCCATGGGGTCACAAAGAATCTGACACGACTGAGTGACTAACACTTTTACTTTCTTTTTACTTTCAAAGGGTTAAGTAAGATTTTTCATGTCAAAGTTCTTAGTACATGCTCAATAAAATTGAGCCTAGTACATGCTCAATAAAAAATGGCAACTAACACCACATCACTTACTAAGTATTTGGCACTGCTCTAAAGTGCTTTGTGTGTATTAACTTCCCTGAATCCTCACAAGGACCCTATAGGGTTACGACCATTGTTATTACTATCATCTATATTTTACAGATGAAGAGACTCAGGTACAGAGAAGGTAAGTAGCTGCCCATGTGCATGAGCTGAGATGGGATCTGGACTTAGGCACATGGGCCTTGCATTCTGCATCCTTGCCCATTAAGCTGGGCTACACTACCTTTTGCTTGATCTCTTAACATCTACGGAACGCATGAACAATACAGAATCACGGCGGCTTCTCGGAACAAACAGGACAAAAGGACGAGACAGCAGAAGGAGGGGGTGTGGAGGGAGGATGGGAGCACCGTTTCAGTAGGCAGGATCCCAGGGAACCAAAGAAAGGCTTTTTCAATTGAGAAACAGAACACGAGAAAATGATTTTAACTTTTACTTCTCTCTAAAAGAGAAGACATGCCCCTTGTCTATAGGAAAGAAAACTTTCTTTTTCTAAAGAAACTTCTGCAAGCCAAGCCTGATCACTTTGTTAGGGAAGCACACTGATTGAACCGCCCACCCTGGCCAGGCACCATAGTAACCATTTGCATGAGATGTTTTATGACAGGAGGTCCTGATAAGGAATATGGAACTAATAAGCCACCACCAACCGGAAGAGTTTGGGAAAGGTCTAAAGGAGACACCGCGTGTCCGTTCACTTCCCAGAATCCCTCTTGCTAGCATCCATCTTGGCTGAGCGATGCCTGCGGCACCAGGAAAGAGTCTGAATTAGAATGATTGGTCAAAGACCACCCGGAAACTATCACCATAAAACCCGAGACTGTGAACCACGCAGCAGAGCTGTTCTCCTGGGTTCCCTTACCCTACTGCTCTCCAGCCGGGTGCCCTTTCCCAATAAAATCTCCTGCTTTGTCAGCACATGTGTCTCCTCGGACAATTCATTTCCGCGTGTTAGATAAAAGCCCAGTTTCGGGCCCTGGAAGGGGTCCTCGTTCCTACAACAACTTTGTAATCCTAAACATGCCTGGCTGCCTACACCCACTGCCTCTCAGGGCAAGCTCATCTTTGCCATTACGCCCAAACGAAGAGGCAAGCGTTAAGAAGGGCATCAGGTGTTCGGAAACCTCTGTCTCAGCTCGAGAAACGGCCACACTGACATCGGTATATTCATCTTGCAGTCTCCTAGACTGGCAACCATGTTTCAGGCAGAGGAGAAGGAAAGGAAAACTAAACTTGGGAGTGTGCCTTGTGTAACATGGGCTGGCTTAACGGGATTAGATCTACAACGGTGCTGGTCGTCTTTAACTCTGCCAGTGCTCTGAGGACAGAAGACACTGTACTTGTAGCTTAGCTCCAAGCACTGCCACTCTCAGAATGTGGAGATGGTGGTGCTTAAGTCCCTTTTCTCCTTCTGTGCCTCACAGGGTCTGCAAAGTGCAGAAGCCCATCTGCTCTCAGCAGATGCCCAGCTTTGCGGTGGACAAACTGGCCCCTCGCTCAGGCTGCAGGGTCTGTGGATGGTGGGAGAGGGTGGTGGGCAGAGAGGGGAGGCCCAGGAGGTTGCCTAACACAGAATGAACCGGGTCTGCACTTTTCAGGAAGGAAAGCAGACAATGAACTGCAGACTTTATAATGTACTCAACTCTGAGGCACGTGTGCACTGTTGTTCAACTGCTTAGATGGTCACTATTCTTCCAGAAAAAAAGGAGCTGGCTTGTGAATGCTGCACAGTTCTCCCTTCAACTCCGTTTAGTCATTTCACTGTGAAAGAGCCCCTCCAACAGAAAGAGTTTAGGAAGTGGAAGAAAGGCAAAAGGTATCCAGAAAATGATGTATTTCTGGTTCATATTTTTGGTAAAAAGTTGGTAGAGGAGCTAATGCCTTGTGGGGGAAGGAATCAGCACTTATTCTCAATGAACAACATCACCATCTACCACCTCATCTCCCTTTTGGGCTCACACAATAAGTCACTCCAAGACTAGCTACCTCGTATAGATACTGGATGAATACTGAGACACTGCACCTGGAAGCTGCTGGTATAGACTTACAACTGTCCAACTCCTCCGTGACTTTTCCTGGCTTATGTCACTTAGAAAAGACAAAACATTGTATCATGTGAACTCCTGGTTGCGCCATATGGGATCTAGTCCCCCGACCAGGAATCAAACCCTGGGCCCCCTGCACTGGGCATGCAGAGTCTTAGCCACTGGATTAAAAGAGTGCAACTAAAGATCATGCATGCTGCCTCGAAGATCCAGTGCAGCTAAATAAATAAATATTTTAATAATAATAATGTTTACAAAAAAGAAAAGAAAAAAAACGTTTGTCCTATTCAAGTTTCTTTTCTGGACAAAACTAAAAAGGACAATGAATGCATAATTTGATTTTTCTCCTGCAGAAAATCTAAGAGTTAAACATGAAAGGGCACTGGTGTTACTGTGACTGGACAATTCCAGGCATTCAATGGCATGGGCTGTGAGGTCAACAGCCCAGGGCTGCAAAAAGAAAAGATTTAAAGCAAATAATGAAAGAGTTCATAAAAGATTATAGCCCTAAATAGTGATACATTTTGCTAAGTGGCACAAATATTTCCACCTTTTACATATGAATGACAACAGGGAACTCAGCTTCATGCAAAAGAGAAGACCCAGCTACTTGCAAACCAGTCCCTGTGGGCCACCAGTGAAATCAACAAGTTACCGGGAATTCTCACTCCCATTATGATAGCAAAACAAAGCAGAAAGGAACAGGAAAAGAAGGTGGATACAGTAGGTAAGAGTGCGTTAAGGAAAAAAACTTCACACTTAGAAATGGCACTGTAATTTTAAAGGAGCAACAGAGAAGAAATAAATTTTTTCCTTCCAAAAGAAATAGTAATGACTTTAAGGATTGAGCCTGGGGATAGCAAATAGAAAACAAAGATTAAGCAAGAAAAAAAGACTGCTCTGTAATGAATTTGTCCTCAGAATCTATAAGGATCTACTTATTTCAGGATTGTTTTATAGAATAGAAATCTACTTATTTCTATTAAATGTAAGAGTTTTGGGCAAGTCATCCTGAAGGGATAGTCTGCCTTCAATCCACACATAGACAAAATTTTCTTCAATCAGTATAAATAGATGATGTATTTTCAAGTGGAAAAGTGAAAATGTTAGGTGCTTAGTTGTGTTTGACTCTGGGACCCCACAGACTGCAGCCCACCAGGCTCCTCTGTCCATGAGATTTCCTAGGCAAGAATACTAGAGTGGGTAGCCATTTCCTTCTCCAGGGGATCTTCCTGACCCAGGGATCAAACCCAGGTCTCCTGAATTGCAAGCAGATTCTTCACTGCCTGAGGTACCAGGGAAGCCAAGCAACTATTTTCTGGTAAAAGTACTTAATGATCTCTTCAGCTATGTGTCACGTAACGTAACAGGGCTTCTGGATTTTTTCCCCAAGAGCTGGGTAAAATATGTCCAAAAGAATGTTAGTTAATTTTTATTTTGCTGTATTTTAAGGAAATTTTAAGACCAGATGATCTGACTTATATATTTTGAAGAAGTTATATACTGTGAAAGGAGAGCCAGAAGCCCCCTTCTTGGGTGGAAAAGTTCTGTGGGAGGCAAAGCTCTCTCTGCAGCCACAAACTGCCTCCCAGGACACACCTGCCCCGGGGCCACCTCACCAGATGGCCCTAAGCCCCTCCTGGTAAGAGCGCTGCCTCAATCTCCACTCAGCCCCAGCTCGCAAGTCAGACACTGAACTACTAGTTTTCTGCATTGATATATCAGGTTAATTTTTTTTAAGAACTGGAATTCCATTTATTTGTCAACAACCATTGTACTGGTATTTTAAAGATAATCAAATTAATGAATTATTTAATTAATTAGACCTTGAATTACTGGATTACTTAGACCTTGAGACATATATTCCCCAGAGTGACTCGCTACATTTATATTTTGAAATGAGCAGGTGGCACTAGTCAAGGAAACAATCCTCTATGCCTCTGAAAGCCTCAAGCAGAGACAGGCTGACGGGCTAAATTCTTCCTAGAATAAATCTTACTCTAGTTCCAGGACTTTCTGACCATGTGAAATATGAATGTTGCAGACTGAAATGGATCCCAGCAACTTCTATACAGAATCTCCACCGATAGGTCATGAAACCAAAGGAAATGAGAACAAACCGGAAACATTTTCTCTCAATAAAACTGAGACCTTACCAACAAATAATATGCCACAGTCATTGACACAGAACACAAAGCATCATAGTTTCTTTTTTTAAAAAAAGCTTTCAAACATATCAAAAAAGAAAGAATTATTTGAAGATAAGGGGAAGTATCTCAATTAGTTGTAACTATCTTCTCAACATTTCCTCAAATACTTTAAGGTCAGAAGAAACTCTCTGAGCAGCTGGACTAGCTTGCATGAAACTATGATCACAACTACAAAAACACTGCCACACTTTATTTTTACGTACGCCATTTAAAAAATGATCAAATGACATTATTTCATTTCCAACTTAATTTTCATGATTAATGCAATTTTCTTTAGGGAGTGCTTATTTTTTTCTCAAATGGTACTGTCCTTGGGTATTTGCTAATAATTTATAATAACAGATGCTTGTTATTTCTTGTGCATAGGTTTATGTAACTCTATGTTTTGTAACTTATTTATAAAATGATGGTATTTGAAATATATAAACTGCTTAGTTCTACCAATTTTTGTAAGATGATTTTGAGCAACGTTGGTAAGGCCCTTTTGCTGCAGCATGGTGATCTATATGTCACTTCAGAAGCTATGTGGTCATCCTCACTGCTCCCTTGGATCTTCATTTCGTTTTGGATGAGATTGCGTAGCTGCTTCTTCTGAAATGGGCCCAGATATCAACGTTTCAGATAGAAAAGTCACTGCCAGTTTCCCTGTTATAACCTCTTTGAGGTCAGTTAAAAAGGTAATGTAAAATGAAGGAACACAAGGTTTTAATGGCATTCATGTACACGGTCCCTCCTGAGGACCCTTACTCTTAAGTTATTTTATTTATTTACTTATTTGAGTAAAAGAACCCTGGGCGGCAGGTCAGGGGACGTGGGTGGAGCAGAGTGCTTGAGATGAGAAACAACCGTGAGTCTCTGACCTGAGGATAACCCGAACATCTGAAACAGCACACTCCCTATTCAAGCTGAAAAGGGATGCATCAGAGAAGCCCTCTTATGACCCCCATGGGCTAGGCCTAGAAAGCTGGTCATTCATCATGTTGGGTGCACACATTTTCAAAGAAAGAAGGACTGCAGTGAGTAAAACTTGAAGGAATCACATTTATCTACAGATTGAAACTTGGCACTGCAGACTCAGTGGGTATCTAAAGGGGCTTGTGGGCAGATGGAGAGCCAAAGTCACTCCATCACTTGCCGACCCATACAGACCCCCAATTTTAATTTTTGGAGGTGATAAGAAAGCCAAGATGTGGTTCCTCTTCCTCCTCATTGACATGGCTGTATACTTGGCTGGTGCCAATCAAATTGAACCTTCTTAGCAATTATAAACCAATCAAACATGTTGTTAGTTTATAAGGTGTGCAATGGTATTGCAGAAAATGCCCTTAGTTTTTAGAGATAGATATCTCAAAGAATGTGAGAGTGAATGTCATGCCTGGATGTGATCTAAAATATAAGGAGAAAAAACTGGTGAAATAAGTGTAACAAATATTTATTCAACCTGGGTGGTGGGGATATGGTGGTTTATTGTATTATTTCTTTTGCTTTGTTTTAAAATTTTTCATAATAAAAAAAAATCAATATCAACAATCAAACAAAAAGTTCAACCCAGACCAACTACCAGACAGAAAAACATGACAATGAATGAAAAGTTGAAAAAAAGAAACAAATAAAAATGCCTCCTCATGAACAAAATGTTTGATATCACCAGAAATCAATAAATGAAAAGGTCTTAACTATGAGATATAATTTTTAACCTTCCAGTTGGTAAAAAAAAATTTTTTTAATGATAAATCAAAGACCTTTAAAATATTCTCTCTCTCTCATTAGCTTCTAGTTAAATTGTTAATTCAAACTTTTTGAAAATCAATTAGACAATTCATAGAAAAGCCTGAAAACTGTGCATGTTTCTTGAGTCAATTAATCCTGGCATTGTTTATATTAGCAACAACTTGGGAAAACAAAACCAAGCCCTTAATACTCAATAATTAAGGAGACATATTAAATAAATTAGGGCACATGCAAATATTAAAAAGAATAATATTGGGTTATGTCTACTGATATGAAAAGAAGTTCTAAATACATTACTAGGTAAAAGAGAAGATTATAAAACAGTACATATGGTAGGATCCAGTTTTGATAGGAAAGTATACATCTATGAATAGATAAAAATTCAGCCAGGATACACACCACCAACCTAGCAGTCAGTGGCTGCCTCTGGGTAGCAGGATTGATTATAAGTGGTTATTATTTCTTCTTTATGGCCTCCTACAGTCTCTGAAAATAAAAGTTATTTTTTAAAACTTAAAAAATGATTAAGTTTTACAGTTTGGAATTCTTTCTTTTTAAAGATACTCTTAGTCTTTTAAAGAATAAGCCAAGGATGATCTAACTGAAGCAGTTGTAAAAGACGTGGGCAAGGGAAATTGTTATCTAAAATCTGATTCCGTTAATATCAGTTGACTTCAGCTGCAGAAGGCTGAATGTCATGGAAGAAAAAGACTGTTTAAAATATTGTAGAAGAAAAGTAGGGTATTTTACGAAGACTACATTTTGGTAACGTTGTTAAATTTTCTTCTCTGAAAAGTACTTCTAGTTAAGTGTATCCTAGAGGCAGGCTTCTACCCTGTATAACCTAACACCAAGTTTTCAAGGAACAATGCCTGTTGCTGCAACTCGAGCATTCATCCACCGCCGAGCCAGGAAACTTCTCAGGACAAGAAGCACAATGCCAGGCCTTGTCGACGGTGGTGGAGACAGGGAGGCCAGACCCGGGGGAGCCGGAGCCAGGCACAACCACGGAAGTGGACCTGCATGTCCAGATCTGTGAAATGTCAGCTCATGGAAGGAGCCGGCTCTCCCGCAGGAAGCCGACTTGGTACGTGAATGAGGACAATGGGCTTCTGCCGAGGTGAGCAGAGCACAGATAAACTCAGTCTTCCCTGCAGTGACGCAAGAGCCTTGTCCCATTTCACTGTAATGCCCGTGAAATGTGGACGGGCCCCGGGCTGCTGTGCTGTCCACCAGGGCTTGCCCCCTCCACAGAGGTCAACCCCGGACTGCTGGAGATATTTCTAGTAACAGCTATGGAGAGACCATTGAGGGAAAACCCCAGATTAGAAGAGCAGGAGGGAAGGTGGTGCCTGAGCCGCACGGCACATGTCCCCTGCGTATGATCTGTCAAAGAAGGATGTCTGCTTACAGAGATGTAGATTTACATCTCATTCCTGACTGCTCTGGGCTCCACACACAGAACACTGTTGCAAGCCAGTAGAAATAAAGATGAGAGAGACCACAGAAATGGAAGAAAAGAAAGGCACAGCCCTCTTCAGATCCTTGAAAGGAAGACTGAAACCTGCCTCTCCATACTGACACTACTTTAGCAGTCCTGGGAGCAGTGTCTCAACTATAAGGGCTTGATGGAGAGGTCACAGATGGGAGGAAGAATGGCAGAGCGTGGTACCTACAGGACAACGGCGCATAGGAACAGAGAAAAGGACTGAGGAAGGTTTGGCACAGGAAGAAGGGAAAAAAATCTCAAAGGGCAGCAAGGCACAAAGTAGTCTGCAACTCTATGTATTCAAAACAAAGAACCCATTGTTTAAGGATGAATTTTAACTTCTTTGGAAAAATGAAAACTCAAAGAAAAGTTGAAAAAGATGGACTGCCAATGGAAAACACTGCAGTCAACATTTATGTCAGGGCAGCTACAGACAGTGGTGCAGGCTGTGCACTGAACAGAGAGAGGTCCCTTATCTGGGCGTGAAAGTGAAAGGCGCTCAGTCGTGTCTGACTCTTTGCAAGCCCATGGACTATAGAGCCCACGGAATTCTCCAGGCCACAGTACTGGAGTGCGTAGCCTTTCCCTTCTCCAGGGGATCTTCCTAACCCAGGGATCAAACCCAGGTCTCCCACATTGCAGGCGGATTCTTTACCAGCTGAGCCATAAGGGAAGCCCTACCTGGGGGTGGATCAGTATTCAACATCACAGACATCATAGATTTGCATATTTATTAAGACAGTATTCCAGTAGATGGCAGTGTCTTGACAAAGGGTGTTTTAAAAAATTTGCAATGGCCCACCAACAGCCTTGACTTGACCAAAAAAGCACTAAAAGTCTTAACTAGAGGGACTCCATGAAATTAGCAGCAATTTTCATTTTTCAGAAACAAAGTTCTATGCCTTTAAAGTCAGAAAATATAAAGGGTCAAGCAACTATAGGCAGAGCTACTCAAATATCAATTTCATTTGCTCTGCTTCCTGTTTATTTTCTTAATTGCTTCCACGTAATCCAGTGTTCTTTATTTGTAATCTTTTCCTTTCTAAGGTAATGGAACATTGTTCTCTTAACGCCTCTTAAAAAACGAAAAGGGGAAATTGCACAAATTGAAGCACTGCATCACACTCTAACAAATTTGTGCAATTTCTATTACTGACTCATAAATATTTAAGGACAAGCATCCAAACCACCACCCAGGCAAATTCTATACTGGACACTTTCAAGTACACATGTCTTTTAGTAAACACTGTGAAGAGCCTTTATCTAAATCACAGAAAAATAGCCCGCATTTCAAATTCTGGAAATTGGGCAAATTAAATATTGGTTGGCACAGCATGATCTGACTCTACCTTTCTGATTTTCCCACTTCGGCTTTTCATCTAGTAATGGAGGGGGAAAAAAAACAAAACAAACTATTCAGGTAAATACTTCCTGGCTCCTGGAGCAGAGCAAGCCAGGTGTGAGAAGCTTTCCTCATAGGCCTGCAATCTGATATCCCCATGGACACTGAATTATTAACGGAGAAGAGAGAACAAATAACCAAGAGAAGGTTCTTGGCAGCCATTGTTTGAAGTTCATGGTGTTACACAACATCAAGCATGTCCAATTCACCTGCCAGGAGCTATCTGATTCTTACTCTAGGGTTCCATTTTCCTACTTCGATCTTATCCAGCATCTGGCTGGGTGATGGTCCATGTCAGAAGATGTAGATCTTCTTTTTATTCCATTAAACTTTGGGATCTGGTTATGATATCACGCCTCATATATTTTCATCTACAAATGATCGTATTAGCTGGTTATCTGCTCCCGGCAGAACCTAGGGTTGTGCCGGGAAAGGAAATCTAAAAATCAAGATTGTATTAGTCTCTTAAGCCTCCAGTCTTTCTGTTCTCCTGGGTCCGCGTGGACCCATCTCGTTTGTCAGGCAGAATGGCATTAAGAATGCCACGCGCTATCTCAAAGGGGACGCAGAGACTTCTTTACACTTAGATTGAATTTTCTCCACTCTAAGGTTAAACAGGCAGAAGAACTGCTGTTTTAGCACTTACAGTGAAGCTCCAACTGAAGGACTGATTCAACGGAGGTGCCCCCAGGAGGGCACAGACATGGGTGGAAAAAGGGTAAGGTCAAGGCATGGGTGAGCAGGACCACACAATCCAAAATCCCAGCTGCTAAGCAGATTGATTTCACTGCCTGGCCACATGGGGTGCCCTGCTGGACTGTCTTCTTCTTTGCTTTTGGGAAGATGATCCTAATTTAAGTGGCTGAGTCTAAGTTATTAGAATGATTTTTTAAAAAGACATTTTCAATCTAGTTCTTTAAATGTTGTCTAGGATTTGCTTCAAAATAATCTAGGGGAAGGAAGAACAAAACGAAGGGATGGATGAGACAACATTCGTGAACTAACATGAACCGCTAACTGTTTAAACTCTATCCTGGGGACATTCTCTGCTTTTGCCTATATTTGAAATTTTCCATTGTAAGAGGTTTTGAACAATGAGACTGAGAGTCAGTGATCCAGAAACCTGACAGTTACTGGTTTCAACCCTTGGCTTTACCTAAAACCTCTTTTATGAAACAGCTAACAAGGCATGTTGTCTAACATCACTTTTCTCTTTCCATGTCTCCCATCTTGTAATCGAGATATCGACAAAGAGAATTGCCAATGGACAGCTGTGATGAGGGGGGACTGGATGAGGAGAGGGGTGCAGTCATCAGCCTTTATGGGATGGGCTTCCTGTAGCCTGGGTAAACCAGCACACATCAGAATGCCAAGCTATGGAGTGTCTCACCCTGGGCTGCTACACTTTTCCTCTGTTCTTGTGGTTGCAATTGCAGTGAAGATTAATAATGATCATCAACTGTGGTGGAAGTTGTGGGTTGATAAAGGACAGGGAGAGAACTGTAGAGAATCAGTTTCTTTCTTCAGCACTGCACATCTCTTTTCCCCTCTGGTTCCCCCGGATCTCCAGACCTCAAGAGCAGACCCCAACGTGTAGAGGGGCTCAGGCAACCACTGGCATTTGGAAGTGCCTGATCCCAATACTGCACTAAGGCCAGCATCCAGGGCTGCCCTTCATAAGTAAAGCATCTCAAATGTGTCCAGGAACCCTTAAACTTGGACAACTCCGAACTCTGACTTCAATCATTAGTGATCCTTCTGGACGGTCAGCTTCTTCTAGGAAATCAAACATGGGAAATCAGGTAACTAACCAAATGTTCCACTTAGTACTTACAAAAATCAGGAGATATGGAAATTTGGAGGCTTGATGCAAATCGTTTTGGAAAGTATCACAAATCATACCTTAAAACATAACCCCCATTAGTTGATCTTGTGCAAACTTCTTATAAAAAACATAGTTCTTTCTAAAACAGGAACCAAAAAAGAAGATATAGAACTAGTATTTTTTCCTTATTTCTGCTATCAGTAACTCAGGTTATAGAGGATTTCTTGGCACAAGGCAGCTTGATTCTATTCCACCTTAAGTAATGAGGTGAGAAAGGAAAAAAAAAAGAGATCTCTTTGACGAGAGGCTAATTGGGCAAGTTGCCCACTCAAAGGAAAAATAAAAACACACCAAGGATTTTGTCCAAGAACAACAAACCGAGAAACCCGTAACATTGATTTCTGAATGCTACATCATGGGGTGGGGTGGGGGGCCCATAGGAAACATCTCTTCCTTTGCTTTGGGCAAAAGATCTGATTTGGATTTCTTCTTACTCATAATCTCCCAGCAACAGGAGAATTTAAGGATTGCTTCATATTTGCCAAATGGCTTTTAAAAAAAAATGTCTTTTCTATCCTATAATTATGCTCCAGCTCCAGCCAAGGGAACTGAGGCTATGAGGCATATTTCACTTGTTTGGGGCGAGTTCAAACCTCCTCTTACCTCTTCCCAGGGAACATCTGAAGAGCATGCCGTAACAAGATCTCTCAGCATACCTTTCCTTTACATAAGTATCATCATGTAGTCTTAAAGAGCCAGCAGGAAACCTCCAAGGAGACGCTGCTGGGGTCCTGCCCAGGTCACCTTTAATGCACTGGTGCACCCACCCCCACGGTGCTGGGCGTGTTGGCTGCTCACAGCGAGAACCACCCTCATGGTTGGAGAGGTGGGCCACACATTCCCTGCTGAATTAGTAGATAATAAGGGGTACCAAGAGCTGGCTCCTTTACCTCGAGGCAGGATTTACTCTGTGGTGCAATCCGTGTCTCAGAACTCTCCGTGGAAGGGAACTGGAGCTAGAACCCAGCTCACACCCCGTTCTCGCTCAGCTCCCCTTCTCTCTCCCAACCCACTGCATCCCGGCAGGTCGCCCTGAGCACACCCATATGAGAATCCTGTCTCAGGCTCTGTGTCTAGGGAACCTGACCTGTGGCACTTCAGGAAGCCTATGGAAGCAAATTAAACTTGACTCCTATTATCTTTAATCTGCTGTCTTTCGATGTCTACCAATCCGGCCAATTTCATGTGTTTAGACAAATGAACATAGCATAGATACTTTAAAAATAGCCTTAAGATTACATTTTATGCTTTTGAACTGTGGCATTGGAGAAGACTCTTGAGAGTCCCTTGCACTGCAAGGAGATCAAACCAGTCAATCCTAAGGGAAATCAACCCTGAATATTCATTGGAAGGACTGATGCTGAAGCTCCCATACTTTGGCCACTTGATGTGAACAGCAGACGCATTGGAAAAGACCCTGATGATGGGAAAGATTGAAGGTAAAAGGAGAAGAGAGTGGCAGAGGATGAGATGGTTGGATAGCACCACTGATTCAATGGACATGAACTTGGGCTAACTCCAGGAGATAGGGAAGGGACAGGGAGGCCTGGGATGCTGCAGTCCATGGGGTTACAATGAGTTGGACACGTTTAGTGACTGAACAACAAGATTACATGGTGAGGGCAGTCTGGAATGTCCAGCAATTTGCACCTCCTATTTGGGCATCCAGCTGAACAAGACAAAATCACTTCTCTACCCTCCCAGACCAATTTCCCAACACAACGCACAGGCCAGATCAGGTTGCAAGACTAGTTTCCCATCTGTATACTCACACACGGATCAAGGCCGAGACCACACCTGGGTTCTGCTAGAGGCAGATTCTGTCCCTAACAGCATACAAACCCTGTTTGTATACTGTATACCCTGCTCTCTTTTAATCACTGCTTAATATGTGCCAGTCCCACATTTCAATTCACAGGATTAAAAAGAAGAAACAGCTCAGGTGAAGTTTCAAAGGAGCACTGTTCCTGTGTACTCTGAGCATCCTGTGTGATGCTCAGAGCTTGATTCCTGTCACATCTTCTGCCCCAAGAATTAAAACCCCGAAATCCATCAACAGTTCGCACAAGGAAGAATCTAAGTTTTTTCAGGAAATAAAGTTCCTTGACTTAAAGCCTTCCAAGGGGGAGAAACATCCTTCCCTGGTGGTCCAGTGGTTAGGACTCTGCTGCCAATGCAGGGGGGGACAGGTTCCATCTCTGGTTGGAGAACTAAGATCCCACATGCAGCATGGCATGTCCAAGAGATAAATAAAATACATTTTTAAAAAAGCCTTCCAAGGGGGAGACTGTTTTTCCCCAGAGTTCCCTTCCCAGTGATGGTGTCTGTGCTTGTTGGCACTTGCCTGCCAGCTCAGATCTGGGTGGTTATAAGGCTCGGAACGGGTGGCAGACGGGCAGGCAGCCCCCTGGCTAACCTTCTCTGAAAACTCCTCTGGCAAATGGGGATGCTTCCTTACCTACAGTTGTTAGTGATGTCAGTTTTCCTGCACGTTTTGAAAGCACTGTCTTTCTTCTACATTTTTGCTCTCCTAACAATGCCGTGAGTTAAAAAGGTGGGATGTCCCTGGCGACAAATGATCAGCTTACAGCGCAAAGCTCCTGAGGAACACAGTTGAACTCGGTCTGCCAACCAAGTGAGGCTTTCCCCGACACACAGACCCAGCTCCCAGTCACAGTCTGGCCACCCGCTTCAACCCTCAAGTCAGGAAACTTTAGCCCAAGAGGATAATAAGTATCCACTTCACAATATCATTGTAAGGAATTAAAAAAAAAAGCATAAGGAAAACTCGCAGCACAGTGACACCCTCAGATGTTTAATAACTATGAATGGTCTTTCCCCTTGGGGTCCTCTGCTTTCCCTACTGTTTCCACCAACCAAAGTTCAAACCCAAAATGGTGGAAAGGGGGTGACTTCTGAACCTAGTAAAAGAAAAAGGTTTGAGGAACGCTGTTCAAACTGTGATGCGGGCCTGATGACTCCCACAGGGGGTATCTGAGGGGACCCCACGGTGGCCTACCTGGTGGTCGTCCGGATGGTGTTTTCTTTCTGAGTGTGCTCTTTGCTCACCTTCTCTGTAAAGACAGAGGATGAAACAGACATCTCTTAAGTTGCTCTGACTCAACCTATGTGTTTAAGGCTGAAGCAGAAACATCTTCCACACCTCTTTCTCTCTTGTGGTTTTCTTTTGGTTTCTCTTTCAAGCAGTCAAACCCTTCCTATCTTACTGGTAAAGACAGGCAACAGAAGCATGTCAACAGCATCTACCAAAATAGTTGATTAAAAACCAATCAAAGGGAAAGAGTTACTAACAAAGTACAAGCGTGTGTCTGATTTTCATCAGGCCTCAGTAAGTACATGTACATACCCCCCCGCCACATACACACACACACACACACACACACAGATGTGCACAAAGATAGTTATTTCGATTATATTTTCCCCCAGCTGAAAAATGTCTGTTTTTCTCTGATTCAGCATGAAAACTGCAGTTGTTGGAACTGTTCCGCTTCTGACTTTGATGACAACCTTTAAGCGTTCCGTATTGGCAGGCCCCTTTGTGAGGCAGGCTATAAAAACAGTCGTAAGACCTCTGGGTGTGAGAGTCATTGAGCGCTTATTCTGATAAATGTCACAGGGGACCAAAAAAATATCATTAGACGAGGGGAGGTAAACTCTCCCTTACTCCGTCTTGAGGTCTGTATCTACCAGCTGTCAGAAATTATTTAATTAGCTTTCAAGAGCACAAAAGTTGACCTCTGGTCTTCCCTAACCAGTTCAAATGTGAGGCTTCTGACTATCACAGCTCTCAATGGCTTCTTTTAAGTCTCCAGAGGAAACCTGGCCACCTCTACAAGGGTTTCAGATTTCAACGGCAGGGCAAGCGAAAAACCCCTAATCTCATGGATTCGGGGAGAAAATGTAAACAAAGATTAACGCTATCTTTCCCATGCTTTTAAACACTGGTCTGAGGCTGCTGTGTACATGTTTGTGGGGACGACTCCTTTCTGTCCACTCAACAGTGACAATGAGGGTTAATTTGGATTCACAGGCAGGGTTCTTTGAGAGAGCAGGAAATCGGGGCTAAATGACTTGCTTGAGGTCACCGGGGCGGTCAGTGACAGCGCCAGGGTGAGAACTCTCAGACACAAAGTTTTGAGCTGATAGTAGACCATGATAATGTACTGCTGGAGATAGAGACTTTTTGAAAAGAGCCACACTGGCCTCACTTCTGCAAATCTGAACTGCCAAATCACTCACAAAATTACATTGTTTTTAGAGATGCATTCAGCCTGTTTTGCTTTTTTTCTTTCTTTAAAGAAAAGCATCTTGCATGTTTGGAGCGTCTTTGGAACTTGCAAAGAACTATATGGCCTATTCTGTTTACTGACTTCACTGTTTCCACCTCTTTGAGCTCTGCACAAGCACAGTTCTTGTTTGAGAACGCACAGCCACCATCTTCAGCACCAACCAGTAACTTCACGGCCATGGGCAGTGTCACAAGGCCAACGAGAAAATGAGCTATCAGAATGGCATACAGATCCGAGCTTCTTTCCTTTTTCTGGGGTTTTTCTTAGTGGAGAAAAGTTAGCACTTCAATAATGTGGCATTTAAATAATGGGTGTTTTAAATCTGCAAGTCATAGCAAAACAGAGTTCATGAAACATCAGTGACAAACGCTACTGATGCCTGAATTTCAGTATGTAGGCCAATGTTTGACCAAAGATAAAGTATCTGTGTTTCTATATAACTCTGAATCTTACATGAGTCTCCTTCATTCATCTCAATCACATTCAAACAGTAACAGCACATTAAATTTGATAACAATGAAGAGGATGCTGCTTGAAAGAGGTAATAAAGGGAACAACTTAGGTTCTAGGACCCTTACCTATTCTATCAAGACATTTAGCTGAGCTAGCAACTGACTTCTAGACTCTGAATTCTAAGTAGTCAAAGTAGAAAAAGTTGGTTTACAGAAAATGTTCTACCAGGTTATAGCTGGGGAAATAATCCTTACAGTTTCATCTTTTACTTTTCCCTTTCCTTGGCTTTTTTTTGCAGGGGCAAGATATAGTAAAATCTCATTAATTCCGATCACACTACTTTGGAATTCACGGTAATTCAGCCACTATTAGAATAAACTGAAGTTAATCTTTTGCACATTAGAAAAAAAAAAAAAAGGCTGTTAATCAGATCAACTGCCTAAACAAAACTAGAGGTGAGATATTTCATCCATGCAGCAGGGATCTTTTGCATGGAACTGAACAGAGTTCTAATTTCAAATGATTCCTGTTTATTAAAGAAAGTTTGGCAGGAGTTTGACTTGGCAACATCTGATGGACTGTTCATTTGAGCGGCGGACTCCATGTTAAAGTAACAAAGTGGATTTCTGTCTAAAAAAGCCTATAATGCAGGTGTTTTTTTTTACTTTATTAGAGTGGCTTTCCCTCAAATCAGTCCCAACTATTGACTTTTTTTTTTTCCCTGCAAGAAAACGTACCTGACAGTTGAAAAAGCAGCTCGGAAGCCATCTTCACAGAGATGTCCTGACTGAACAGGTTTCTCTCCGGGGGTACTCTGCCTTCTGGCAGCTTCTGCAAGGGTTCCGTTTTCTCTCGCCCGATTAAAGTGCTGTAGCCAACATTGCGGCTGGGTGATATCGAGACCTGCGAGTCCTGGATGTCAACCTCCATAGGCTCCTCTTTAATCTTCACCATCTGAGTGTCCTTGTAGCTTTCCGCTGCAAACAGGTGAATGAAGAACAAAAATGCTAGAGTTTCTTAATTCTGAACCAAACCCAGTCTTTCATCACAGAGAGAACAACAAGGGAGTGGTTAAGAAGAAAGCACCATGGCACACTGGAACACAGTTTGAAAACCTTCTAGTTTAACCTTACGACCGATCTAGCAATCCTTATTCCTGGGCATATGGCCTGAGAAAACTGTAATTCAAAAAGACACGTGTATACATGTGGCGGATTCACGTTGATGTATGGCAAAACCAATACAATATTGTAAAGTAATTAACCTCCAATTAAAATAAATAAATTTATATTAAAAAAAGATACATGTTACACCAATGTTCTCTGAAGCATTATTTTTAATAGCTAGGACATGGAAGCAATCTAGATGTCCGTCAGCAGATGAATGGATAAAGAAGAGGTGTATACAATGGAATATTACTCAGCCATAAAAAAGGAATGAAACTGGGTCATTTGTAGCACCATGGAGTGAACCTAGAACTTTTGTCATACAGAGTGAAGCAAGTCAGAAAGAGAAAAACAAGTATCATATAATAATGTATATATGTGGAACTTAGAAAAATGTTACAGATGAACCTATCTGTAGGGAAGGAATGGAGATGCAGACGTAGAAAAGAGATATGAGGACCCAGCGGTGGGGAGGAGGGGGCTGGGTGAACCGGGACAGCAGCACCAGCATATATACCCTGCCGAAGGTGAGACACACAAGCTGGTGGGAGGCTGCTGTGCAGCACCGGGAGCTCAGCTCGGTGCTCTGCGATGAGCTTAGAGGGGCGGGAGGGAGGGTCCCGAGGGACGGGACTTATGTATACATATAGCTGATTCACTTTGTTGTACAGCAGAGATGAACAGAATATTGTAAAGCAATTACACTCCAATTTTTTTAAAAAATAGAACACTGGTTTAACTCATCTGACTTCTGGAAAAGGTAGGAAACGGAAGCTCGAGAGGTCAAGGAACTTGCTCAAGGCCACACAAATGGCAGCAGAAGCAGGGTGAATGTCTCCCAGATCTAGAACCAGGTTTCCTGACCGCAGTCTCGCAATCACTTTCACACGCTATTTCTTCTCTGCCATGCTGCTTCTAGAACTTACAGAGAACACAGCAAACATCTGCCCTTGTTTTATATTTCTAACATACTCAGCTTCAGTGAATCAAGTAAGAGCGAGCATACTCATACTATGATTTTCTTCCCCTCTTTCGAAAGCTCCGATCAATATTTTTTTCTTTCTTTTCCAGGGCACCTAAATTAATAAAGAATAAGTAGGGTTGATGCAACCAAGACATTTACACCTTGATGGGAGCTAGTAATCCTCAAGACCACCTAGGAAGTTAATTGCAGCCCAAGGAGTAACACTTAGGAAAACAGCAATCCTACAAGTTATAATAACAGTTCAACCTGCTGACTGCTCTAGCTTAGGTGTGGCTATTGAACATTTGGTCTCTAGCTTGAAACATACAT
Source organism: Bubalus kerabau (assembly GCF_029407905.1). Lineage (NCBI taxonomy): Eukaryota > Metazoa > Chordata > Mammalia > Artiodactyla > Bovidae > Bubalus > Bubalus kerabau. The sequence continues at coordinate 16,560,844 of NC_073639.1, read as the reverse complement.
TTACTTTGGAAGGCGAGAGTGTCTCTATGGACATGTGTTCCTTAGCGTTGATGAGAGAACACCCTGGAAACAAGGTGGGATAATTAGCCCAGCCATTAATTTGCATCACTTTAAAAAAAGGCCACACTTTCAAATCAGTAAACATTTGTTAGCTATTACTGTACACTGTACACTCACGCATTCTGGAAAACCTAACAAAATCCAAAAAGGACTAGACAGATGGATGACAGACTGGATTACCTGGGCAGGCCCTGAATCCAATGACAAGTGTCCATATCATACATGGATGAGAAGGAGACAGAGACACAGTGGAGAAGGCCACGTGGGGACAGACACTGTGCTGCAGACCGAATGCTGGGATTCCCACCCCCGAGTTAATATGTCGAAGCCTAGTCACCAATGTGACAGTGTTTGGAAGTAGGGCCTTTGGGAGGTGATTAGGTCACGAGGAGCCATCCCCCATGCACTGCGTTAGTGCCCTTGTAAAGAAAACCCCAGAGAGCTCCCTTGCCCCTTCTTCCATGTGAGGACACAGGGCAAAGATGCCTGACAGTGAACCAGGAAGAAGGCTCTCACTTGACCATGCTGGCACCTTGATCCTCGACTCCCAGATGCCAGATCTGCGAGGAATACATTGCTGTTGTTTACAAGCGACCCAGTCCATGATATTCTGGTACAGAAGCCCAAAGAGACGGAGACAGAGACTGGAGTTTTGCAGTCACAAGTTAAGGCCTGCCTGGAGCCAATAGAAATTTGGAAGGAGTGCGGAAAGATTCTCCTCTAGAACCTTCAGATTTCAGACTTCTGGCCCCCATGGCTGTTGGTTTCAGCTACCAAGTTGGTGGTCATTTGTGATGGGTGGATGGATAGATAGTTAGATACATATTGGATTGGCCAAAAAGTTCATTTGGGTTTTTCCTTAAGGTCCTAAGGGAAAACTGGAATGAAATTTTTGGCCAGCCCAGTGGATGGCTAAATAGACAGACAGACATAACAGTAAGAGGCAATAGTAAGCAAGTGCAGATCTGTGGGACAGTTAGGAAATATGACAGGGAAATCTCATTGCTCTAAGTGGGGTAGTCAGAGAAAGCTAGGCTCTCCTTTCCAAGTATGAGACAGGTGAAAGTCAAATATATGCAGATTATTGATTTGCAATAAAGAAGATAGAGGAGTATTTTTAATAAAACAAAATTAATAGGGTGCTACCCATAAGATTTCATGTAAGAAGTGTGCTAATTGTGCTTTTTTTCTTCCTGACATATTACACATGCTACTCAGAGAAAATGAGCTGATTTTTGTCAGCAACTAAACTGCAGGCAACCGTTATATTTAATTTAGATCCCTCTCCCCACATTCCTGTCAAGTTGTTTTTTTTTCTTTTTTCTTTGCATGTCTGTGACGCTCATAAAAACCAAGTCCATTGATTTGATCATCCTAAAAAAAAAAAAAAGGAAAAGAAAAGAAGAATATAAAGCTTTCCAAGTTACATGCCTGGCTTCTATGCCTTTACTTCTGGCCCATCTGATTCTTTCTTGAGTCCTAACTGCACCCCTGACCCCCTAAGGGATTTGGGGACCTGACAGCCATCCTGACCTTCCCTTAGATCACCCACAGGCACGGTCGCCACACACAGTGCCCTCTTAGTGTCTCCTCAAACTACTCAGGATTTGGAAAATAAACAGTGGAGTCAGTGTCATAGGTACATAGTGATGTCTCTGAACCTTGCCAGTCATCCAAGGCCCGAGGACAAACTCAAAGCGATGCTAGGAAGGGATTCATTTCGTTAAAAAAAGGAAAAAAAAAAAACAAACAAAAAAAACAACTTAACAAACATAAAAAGAGCAAAGCTAGAAAGAAGCTCTATTATTTATCTCCCCAAAAGCCCCTTTTCCCCAGCTTTGCCCCTGGATTAAAAATCACCTGTCTGTTTCCACTCCTGGATTTAATGAAATCAGTTTTGTCCACCAGCTTTCACATGTTTTATTTTTCATATTTTTAAACATTTTAATACAACAAAGATAAAAAATAATATATTAGTTAAATCTGATTTTAATTTAGAATCAAAATATCTAGTGAAATTCGACACCGTGCTTCAAGGTATGGCTAACCACAGGAACTGTCACGTCTTCAAGTAACACTAAAATTACCTGAAACACTAAAGTAACACTTCAAGTTTCTCTGCAGCTTGGGTGACATTTTAGGCAGAATTCTTAGAAGAAAAATGTCCACTTTCTGCTGTCTGCTTAGTCGCTCAGTTGTCTCCAACTCTTTGCGACCCCATGGACTGTAGCCCACCACGCTCCTCTGTCCCTGGAGACACTCCAGGCAAGAATACCGGAGTGGGATGCCATGCCTTCCTCCAGGGGATCTTCCCAACCCAGGGACTGAACCCAGGTCTCCAGCATTACAGGCAGATTCTTTACGGACTGAGCCACCAGGGAAGCCCAGGCTAATTTTGCTTCCCTCATTAGGTACCAGTTTCCAAGCCCTTTGTTTCATATCAAAAGTACTTCAATCGTCCTAACAATTCATAGATGCTCTGAATAACAGATCGTTAAATTTAAACATTTTAAAGATGATATTACTAACTGGTAACATTACTTGGCTAGTTCAGACAACCCAGTAGTTCAGATTGAAACAGACCTGAAATAACAATGAAATTAACGTAGTATTCCCTCTCCCTCCATATTGGGCACAAAGCTTCCTTATGTTTAAACATGAGTACACTAAATAAAGTCCTCTGGCTAATTTAGGGTAGAACATACTCTAAAAAACCAACATTGGGGGGAGCTGAATTATGACGTATAGATTTCACAGATGTTTTTATTGAACTTAATGCCAAATAACAGGCCACATGTTAGTTACTTGAAACTGGTGGCATTTACTGTGGGGTGAGGGAAAGGTGAGAGGGGGACCACAGTCATTTCAGCCATTCAAAGCTACTCAAAGACAGAGAAGGAAAATACCTTCATTCTCTTTCCTTTCTCATTGGTCACCTGAAGCAGTCTGATTTGCGATGTTACTAACAAATCAGCTGTATAAAAGCTACTTGGGATAATTTCAAGTATGATTTTTCCCTGAAGTGCTTTGCTCTCTTTCTTATGACAACTCTTGACCTTTCAAAACTGCACAAAACACTGATGGCTGTTAAAAAACCTTTAGCATTTGTAATCTACCTGACAGACCCCAGACTCACTGAGAAGTTTTCAAACTGACAGCTCAGTGGGCAAGTGAGACATAATTCAATAAATATTTGTATAGTCCTTGCACTTCCACGCGATACCATCACTGCCGAGTGTTTTCTTACCTTTTTTAAAAGGTAGGATTTTCTGAACCTCCGGACATTTGAAGCCAGACACTTCCCTGCCGTAGGAGGCTGTGCTGTGCATTGCAGGATGTTCAGCAACATCTCTGGTCTCTAACCACTAGATACCAGAAGCACCAGTCCTCTAATTGTGACAACCACAAATAATTCCAGACATTCCAAAGTCCTTTGGGGGGCAAAATCTCCCCAATGGAAAAATACGGCTGTAAAGTTTTGCCACACTCTTTGTTTTTGCCCCTTCTCCTCTGACCCCATTTAATTAGCACCCAAGGCAAAGAAGAAAGAAGCTCCTTCTAAGTTCCAGCTTGGTTCAACAGTATCTCAGCCCAGCTGGCCAAGGATGCAGGAGGTGGGCTGACGGGAACAAAGTTTCTGCTACATTTCTTTCTTGGTCCCTAGCTCGCTCCCTTTTGTGTGTAGCATCGTAATATAGGGGCTTCCCAGCAGGCGCACTGGTAAAGAATCCCCAAGCAGGAGATGCGGGTTTGATCCCTGGTTTGGGAAGATGCCCCGGAGGAGGGCATGGCAACCCACTCCAGTACTCTTGCCTGGGAAATCCCATAGACAGAGGAGCCTGGCGGGCTACAGTCCATGGGGTCGCAAAGAGTAGGACACGACTTAGTGACTAAACAGCAAAAGCATTCTAACATAACAAGGGTTGAATTCATCACTTCACTCACTCTTAGCTTTGAATTCCCCACCCAGGGACATGTCTACACATCCAGGATTTTACTCTTTTCCAACATCTTCCCCCTTCACACACATTTCTGATTCCTCTGGAATCTCTTCCTAAAATGATAAGACAAATATTAATTTGACTCCAGTGGTCTCTACTGCTATTTCAACAGAGAACTTGGCATATGGGAAAAGATGGGATAGTGTTAAAAGGAGGTGATGCCTGGGAGGTGGATTGCGGGTGACTGTTTAGTGCAATGCTTATTTGTATTTTATAATTTTCTATGATGAATATGGGTATCTTGTCATGTAGTTGTTTTTTTTTTTTTTTAATGGAAAACAATTACATGTGCTGGTAAAAAGCCACTTCCTCTTTAGAGGTGCACAGAACAGTGTGCATGCCTGGAAGCATCAGAAGAGCTGTTTGTGACTCCAACAAACTGCACTCAAACTCTGCTTGGCAACAGAGGAGAAAAAAGCATTGGGAATGCCGTAACACTGTCTTCTTTCCCGCCTTCATAAACACAACATCAAACTGGGTTATTTCATTCATCAGTCACTTGGTCATTCTATACTCTTTTTTTTTAAACGTCTGCCATGTACTCAGAACCATGACGGCTGATTCATGGTATTCAGAGGTAAATAAGATGTGGTTCTTGCCCTCAAGCAGTTTAAATCCAAATGGACGGATGACCAGACAAGTATCAACAGCCCTCTCATACGAGAAGTAAAATTCAAATGCAGGGTGGGAAGAGGAGTCGTGGAAGATCAGAAACCAAAAAACAGAAGTGGAATTGTACTCGACCAGGAGCATCCAGGGAATATCACATTGTCTGTCTGTCTGGAGCATCAAAGCTGGGAGGTGCAACGGGCTCCCTGACTGAGCAGGACTCGGGGTGTCAACGTAAGAGCAACTCTATCTTTGTCTGCCAGTCTTTAAACCTGCCCAGCAGGAAAACATTCTTCTCTTGTTCCTGGGTGAAAACTCAGGCTGGCTTAAAACCTGGTAATGCTTAGATAATGCAAGGCCTAACAACCCTTTAAATAGCAAAAAAAATAATGTTCTTGTTTCAGGATACAGCAGGCTCAGCCCCATGGGTTAATCCACAGCTCAGCCGTTTCGTGAAGGTGATCCCTGTTCCTCCCTGGAAGGGTCCCCAGGATGCCCGAGATGGGGGAAGTGGTGGGGTCGGCTCCCTCTCACGGTCTTGTCGCCTTCTCCCCATCGCACTAGCTGTCCTTCCAGAATCAGAGAAGCGGGGAGGTGGTGGGAGGAGAGAGGAGGGGAGGGAAAGCGCACCGCCCTGTCCTGGAAAGGTTTTACCCTCTTTAGGTTGGCGGACATCTCTCCTATGGGATTCACCCATGGGGTCTTCCGAGACTTCTGACTTGGTGGTGATTACCCCCAGCATTCTTTACCTGGCTGAACGCCCTCTAGTCGGGCTCACTGATTTTTCCCACTGCCCCCAGAGACACCCTTGCAGGCCTCCATCTTGCGAGTGGGCAAGGGTGCCATCAAGTCTCCAGGCAGCTCCTAGACAGCATTTTTTATAACATCCCTGGTGACCCTCCTGTGGGAATCCAGTCCACGCTGGGGCCACGGGGAACACCTGCCTCTTCATTTGATCAAAGAGAGTGAGTTCAGGCCCCATGCAGACCACACCAAGGCAGTCTGCCATCTCTCAACCTTGTCAGGTGCCAGGCCATGAGGCTCCCCGCTGAGGAAAACACGTGACCGACTCTGCAGATGATGTCCCTTGCAGATTTGAGGTGAGAGGCTGGAACCCTTCTTCCTGTCCCCATTACCCTGCAGTGGGGGAATCACAGCCCAGTTCTCTACAAAATCCCCTCGCCCCAACCTTCAATAACCTCTCACTTTTATACTCTCTCCATTTGACTAAGAAGTACAAGGCGTGTGTGTGTGTAAAATACATGTAACATAAATGGATCGTTGTAACTATTTTCAAGCATACCATTCAGTGGCAGTAAGTACATTCACACTGCTGTGCAGCCATTACCCCTAGCCAGCTCCAGAATTTTTCATCCCCCCGCTGAAACTTTACCCATAAAACACTAACTCTCCATCTTTCCCTCCCCTCAGTCTCTGGCAACCATCATTCTACTTTCTGACTCTAGGTCAGGAGTTTTCACATTTCTAAAAAATTCTTCAATGCAGTAACCTTGTTACTGAAGCCAGATCTTCCATTTAACATCCTGTTTAGCAAAGAGCATCAGGTTATATTCCAGAGAAATTACACTGGAGGGGGCAGGTCAGAGCAGAACATGCAATCTTAAAGGCTGAACCTCGAAGCCGGTCCTAAATGGGGAGCCTGTGAGGATCCAGCCTTTAGCGGGGGTTTGCTTGGAGAAGCAGTATGATCAGATGACATTTTGGAAGGGCAATTGGGCAGGGATGCTTATATGGGACGAAGGGACTGGCAGAAATGGAAATGGGGAGTGGAGGGGACTTTCTGTATTAACAGCAATCCAAGCAAGGAGGTGATGAGAGCCTGAACTGCTGTTCACAAGGGGAGAAAAGACTCCCAAGATACTCCAGAGGCTGCACGCTGAGGCACTGGTGGAGGAGTCTGAATCAAGAATGAAGACACCAATCTGAGAGTAGTTATGAAGAAACCTTGTGCATGGTCTGGGTAAGAGGGAGGTGAAATTTTTAAAAGTAACAATTCTATGACTTTTAAGCCTCCGAAATTTGGGAAATGCTATTAATAAGAATGGGCTTCCCTTGTGGTGCAGCTGGTAAAGAATCCGCCTGCAACGCAGGAGACCTGGATTCGATCCCTGGGTGGGGAAAATCTCCTGGAGAAGGGAAAGGCTACCCACTCCAGTATTCTGGCCTAGAGAATTCCATGGCCTCTATAGTCCACGGGGTCACCAAGAGTCAGACACAACTGAGCAACTTTCACCATATTCTTCTTCACACATAAACAAGAATAAGGAAAGATGGCTTGGGGAGAAGTATGAAGGGAGATTTTCAGCTCTATGTTGGCTAAGTATCTGTGATTCCCACAAGAAGTGGAGGTCGTGATGGCTTAGAGGCAGTAAGAGAACAGACAGACCGGAAGTCATGTGAATCCAAGGGGCTGTGTGAGATCAGAAAGGGAGGGTGAGTAGGGAGCAGAGGATGGGGAAGAAAAGGAGGGGGAGAAGAGGCGGGGAGGGCGGGGTCCAGCACAGCGGCCATGTGCACGGAGGTCGGCGGGGGAAGGTGGTGATGGTGGCCGTGAGCAGGCGCTGCCCACTCCTGCCTTTGGGCACCCACACCCTTACAAGCATTCCTTTTCTTAGTGTCTGCCCCATATAAGCCCTCAGCCCCACTCTCCCTGCCACCTGCCAAACACACCCCACCATTCCTCACCTTGCGCTCACTTGCTCGGTTGTGTCCAACAGACTCTTTGTGACCCCATGGATTGTAGCCCGCCAGGCTCCTCTGTCCATGGAATTCTCCAAGAATACTGGAGTGGGTTGCCACTTCCTACTCTAGAGAATCTTCCCAGCCCAGAGATCGAACTCCCCCGTCTCTTGCATCTCCTGCATTGGCAGGGGGGTTCTTACCACTAGCGCTGCCTGGGGCTCCTCACCTTATTCTCTTCTCTCGATAATAACCTAGACAGGTTTCAAAATGACTCAGACTTCCCTCTGTGAGGGCCTTCCTTTATCTTCATCAGACGGCACCCTTCCCTCCTCTCTCCTACCTCTAGACGGTTCAGACCTTGCTAACATTGCACTGGGCTGTAGTTTGATTCTTTACAGATTTGTTTCCCCTGTGGACTGCACGCTTGGCAAGGGCCTGGTTCTGATTCCACTTGCATTCCCAGGACTCTGAAGATATTGGGTTAATATCTGTTTGTCACGGGCATCGCTTGAGGCAGAGCACACGGTTGGTGTGCAATCTTCCCCCTCCCCGACGCCTCGGTCTGCTGTGGACACTCATGCGTGCCATGAACCTGAAATACAGAAGGGTCCAGCACCGGCAGTGGTACTCAAATAAACAACGATAACTGGCTGTGCTCTCTCTGGACTGCCATCGTGATGCTGTTTTTGAATAACCAGACGCTTAAAAGAGCCTCTAGAAGCAACACCAATGACTCCATATGGGAACATTTCACTTTCTAGAGTGATACCCATGTCAATCAGATGAACTGAAAATCTTTTGTCTTCAACTTGCCATTTGCAAAAAGTTCTGGGCTGGGCACAAAAATGGGGTCCAGGTATGTGTGAACTGATTCCCGGAGGTGTCCGGTTTATTACTTAAAATTTTGTTTAGAAGTGTGAGTGACAGCTCTCACTGCATTGAAGTGATGCACTTTAGGTAGAGCAGAATCACAGTCAAATCCAGCCCCAAGTGGCCCTGAAACCAACAGAACCAAGTGGAGAAGGGGAGGGGAGGGGGCAGATGGGAAGACCCCCCCCATCTCCCTTCACTCCTCGGATTCAAAAACCAGGGATCCAAGTAACACCGGCCAAATCATCTCTCCGTGGTACAAAGATAAACAACAAAATCAGATATTCTATCTACTTCTTAACCCATAATCCAGTTAGGATGCTGGGAAGTGATGGCATTCCATTCGAGTGAAAAGTGCACAGAGGCGCCGTCTCTCCTGTTCCTAATCCATGTAATAAGAACAGAACTTGTCCGCCCTACACATCCATCAACAGGTGAATGGATAGAGAAGAGGTAGCATATGCATATGGGCTTTACAGGTGGCTCAGGGGTAAAGAATCTACCTGCCAGTGCAGGAGATGTGGGTTCGATCCCTGGGCTGGGAAGATCTCCTGGAGAAGGAAAGGGCAACCCATTCCAGTATTCTTGCCTGCGAAATTCCATGGACAGAAGAGCCTGGTGGGCTACAGCCCATGAGGTTGCGAAAGAGTCAGAAAAATATATATTTATATTATAAATTTTTAAATATATATATATACACACATACATATATATGTTAAAGTCACTCAGTCATGTCTGACTCTTTGAGGCCCCATGGACTATACAGTCCATGGAATTCTCCAGGCCAGAATACTGGAGTGGGTTGCCATTCCCTTCTCTAGGGGATCTTCCCAACCCAGGGATCCAAGCCAGGTCTCCTGCATTGCAGGCAGTTTCTTCACCAACTGAGCCACAAGGGAAGCCTATATATATATATATATATATACACACACACACACACACACACACACATACATATATACACACATATACATACATACATGATGGAATACTATTCAGGCATTAAAGAGAATGAAATAATGCCATTTGCAGCAACATGGATAGACCTAGACATTATCATACTAAGTGAAGTTAAGTCAGACAGAGAAGTACAAATATCCTATGATATCACTTGCATGTGGAATCTAAAATATGACACAAATGAACCTATGAAACAGAACCATGGACATAGGGAACAGACTGGTGGTTGTCAAGGGGGAGGGATGGAGTGGGAGGTTGGGGTTAGCAGATGCAAGCTTTCATATATAGAAAGGATACACAACAAGGTCCTACTGTATAGCACAGAGAGCTATATTCAACATTCAATGATAAACCATGATGGAAAAGAATATAAAAAAAGAATATATATATATATGTATAACTGGTTACTTTGCTGTACAGCAGAAATTAACACAGCACTGTAAATCAACTATACATCAACTAAAAAAATGATAAACTTCATGTGTCTCCACAGTGGTCCTCAGCTGAGTAAAAGCTCCCTAGTCCTGCTCTGAGGAACAAATCTGATGCCCAGGGCTCACTCACGGCAGCTTCCACATCCCTGGAGAGGAAATTCAGGCTCCTACTGTCCCTACTGGATGTATGGGTCATCTCTTCCCAAGGAAAGAGAGAAGAAACGCTGTCCACAAAAGGGAACAGTGGTGCAGCAATCTTTCTCTAGTTCTCCTAACACACAAGAACCTTCGAGAACAGCGTTCCACTGCCTCTTCCTGGAACAGCAGAATAGGAGACTTATTCTCTGGAATGGATAAAATGCACGGTCTCTGGACTTGAGGGTAACAGGCACAGCTGAGAGCAGGGCAGACAAGTGGTGTGAGGTAGGGAATTGAATTTCCCCCCTTCGATTAAAAAAAGGAAAAAATAGCATTTTTCAGTAGAAGAGCCTTACAATGACCTCCAGTGCATACACACTCACACACACACACATACACACACACACACACACACACACACACACACACATACACACATACCACCTAGAACTGCACAGGAGTAACTCAGCAAATCATGAGAGCAAGCCAGTATCTATGAAGAAGAAACACAAAGCTGTGCACACCTTTAAATAATTCATCAGACAATTCATTGATTAATTAAATTAGACTGGGACTTCCCTGCCAGTCCAGTGACTTTGCCTTTCAATGCAGGGGGTTCGGGTTCAATCTCTGGTCAAGGAGCTAAGATCTCATGTGCCACATGGCCAAAAAAACAAAGCATAAAACAGAAACAATACTGCAACAAGTTAATAAAGACTTTAAAAATGGTTCATGTCAAAAAAAAAATTAGACCATATTTTCCAGGTGAAAAAGATGCACAATAATCTAAACACTAGGAGAATCTTGTTTAAAGTTATGGGGTTAGGTTTTCTGTGAGTCCCCCTTCCTTCTCTCTCTCTCTATCACACACCCCCCTCACATGTTTTATTCTTATAAAAACTTCAAATATTCGATCAGAATTGGCCCTTTGAATTAGATCACCAAAACCACAAGTGAAGTTGCATTTCCCCTCTCTATCAGTATACTACTTGGTAAACTTAGGAAGGAGAATTAATGAAGGTCTGAAGAGACAGCTATGGACACTAGAATTCACAATTAAGTGGACAGGGCTAAGTAGGAGGTCAACTCAGAAAGACACCATAAGGAGCACCCAGAGTTCCATTTTATTAGTTGTTCTGAATCTGCAAGGAAAAATATGCCCTAAAAAATAACAGAACTCAAACTTTAAAGATCATAAAGAGTGAAATGAGACCTGGAAGTTCCCTTTCAGGGATCCAAGAAACATATCCTTTTTCATCAGAGCAAAGTACTTGAACTTTATTCTTCTGAGCATTCTTCAATTAGTTTTTGCCTCCCCGACATCAACAAGTAATGCAAGAGGTTCCTGCCCGAGATAACTCAGCTGGGCATTTGCCAATGTTTCCAGCCACAAAACTGAGCTCAGAGCAGCAGCACAAATTCTGGACTCGAGTCAGGGCCTGACACTGCCCAGGGTTAAACTATGTAGGGGGCTTCCTGACACAACGGAAGGTCCCTCAGACCAGCCATGTGGTAGATGATCACAAGTCAGAATACGAGCATCACACACAAGGGCTGCATTCGATTTCACTTCTATCCAGAGGACAAGAATTAAAATCTTTGAGTCACCGAGGGCTCCGGGAGATGAGCTTCTCCAGCCAGCAGAGGCTGTGGAGGGGGCCAGTCATTATCTGTTGAACTCTGAGTGTCCCGGTGTTAATGTAAAACCTCTCCCAATCATCTTGTTTTCATTTGATGATTTCACGAGAAATTAGCTAAAGAGGTGCATTTAAACTGTATGTCTGCCATTTGGTACCATTCCAAATGATCTCATTTTTAAAAAATTAACCTATTTTTCATCTAATGTCCAGAATATACTTTTCTTGTCTCACATTTTTTAAAAAAGGGAAAAAGGGTCAATTCAAGTATCTGATCTAAACCTAAAGCGATTTAACATCATTATTCTTTGCCACTTAATAAATCTAAGTCCTGTCCACCTCATCTGTTGTGATTAATAAGCCTTTGTATACCCTTCTATGAACCTGAATGCAGGAAGGATGGGGTTGGGGGGGTGGGCGGCACATAAGTAGATTTTAAAACGAACTCCTGAAAGATTCAGAAGTCCTGCTGACATTTAAAAAAACTGACCAAAAAGCAAGGTCCATCTCTGCCTGGTGGTGGGTTGGCCATTGCCTGACCCTCAATGAGGAAGACAAAGCAGAGTGAGCCCTTAATGCCCAACGAGAGGAAGGCACACACCAAGAGTTTTATTTCAATCACTAAGAGTTTTACCAAACTTTTAAATATTTTCCACTAACAGATGGTAAAAGGGCTTTAGTATATGCAGACAAGTTTAAAATGCTTTTCTTAGGTGGTGCTAAATATTACTGAATCGTGTCCCAAGGATATCTCTGTTGAGAAGCCCTGACGGCTTCTCTTCCATCGGTCAGTGTTTCCAGAAGGCAGGGAAGGGCTGGAGAGATGGTGCAGAAAGCAGAACCCTGCATAACAACATAATAACTGGAACCCAGTGTGAGCATGAGCAGGGGGATGGGATGGGACGGGAACACAGGGTCACCAGGAAAGGACACTGTCTTGCTCACCTTGGTAGCCCTAGTGGCCAAAAGAAGGCTTGGAAATTAGTAGTTCAGTTCAGTCCAGTCGCTCAGTCGTGTCCGACTCTTTGTGACCCCATGAAACCCAGCATACCAGGCCTTCCTGTCCATTACCAACTCCCAGAGTCCACCCAAACCCATGTCCATCGAGTCGGTGATGCCATCCAGCCATCTCATTCTCTGTCGCCCCCTTCTCCTCCTGCCCTCAATCCCTCCCAGCATCAGGGTCTTTTCCAATGAGTCAACTCTTCTCATGAGGTAAGTATTGGAGTTTCAGCTTCAGCATCAGTCCTTCCAATGAACACCCAGGACTGATCTCCTTTTGGATGGACTGGTTGGATCTCCTTGCAGTCCAAGGGACTCTCAAGAGTCTTCTCCAACACCACAGTTCAAAAGCATCAATTCTTCGGCTCAATTAAATCAGTAATTAAATTGGAAATTAGTAAGGGCTCAAATCGGAGAAGGCAATGGCACCCCACTCCAGTACTCTTGCCTGGAAAATCCCATGGACAGAGGAGCCTGGTAGGCTGCAGTCCATGAGGTCACTAAGAGTCTGACATGACTGAGCGACTTCACTTTCACTTTTCACTTTCATGCATTGGAGAAGGAAATGGCAACCCACTCCAGCGTTCTTGCCTGGAGAATCCCAGGGACGGGGGAGCCTGGTGGGCTGCTGTCTATGGGGTCACACAGAGTCGGACACAACTGAAGCGACTTAGCAGCAGCAGCAGCAGCATCAAGGGCTCAATAAATAGTGCTGAGTGAATGAACAAGGGAAAGAAAACAAAGAACACCCTAAGAAGAAATGGAAAGGTGTGATGAGAAGTAGAGAAGAACTAAAGTTCATTGAATGCTCCAAGAAAACTTTATGAACTTTTGCCAAAAATCAAAGCCTTCATGGCAAATGATAGGTGAGCCTCTGCTTACAATGGGGCACCAGCCTTGGGACCCAACCTGTGGGGGTCCCCGGAGTGGGGATGGGACCATGCGACAGTGGGACCCGTTCCCTCTGGGCTCTAACTCCCCATACTTCTAGGAGACTCTGAGTGCATGGATAGTCTCCCAATGCTGGTTCTGGCTGGTTTTCAACATTCTTTCCCACATGTTTTAAAATCAAACCTACTTGCAAGTAGCCTGAGTGACTCATCTTAATGTCCTTTCCTCTCTCTGTTCCCGCGTCCTCTCTAGCACAGGTGGTGGAGAGTGACACCAGTCCACTGGGGCAGGGGGATGAGGAGGGGACCCTCGGCTGAGAACTTGGCCCTCCTGCTTGAGCTGCCCCTGTTACACACGGGGTGAGGACTTCAGCCTCAGGGTCTTCAAGAAAACTGAGGAGTCATACCAGCCTTCTGCTATGAGCATTTTAGGAGAAACTCTTTTAAACAGTATGGTATGTGCAAGCTGTGCGTGCTCAGTCACTTGGTAATGTTGCTCCTTTGTGACCCCATGGTCTGTAGCCTGCCAAGCTCCTCTGTCCATGGAATTCTCCAGGCCAGAATGCTGGAGTGGGCTCCCTTCTCCAGGGGATCTTCCCCACCCAGGGATCAGACCCAGAACTCCTGCACCGCAGGTGGACTCTTCACCATCTGAGCCACCAGGGATGCCCTTGAACAGTGTCCGGGTAGGATATCCAGGTAGGATATCCAGGTAGGATAGGGTTTGAAAGGTTTCAGCACAAGTGATTGAAAGGAGACAACCATTCATCTCATTTAAATTATCCCAAGTCCCCAGTTTTCTTCTTTATTCCACAGCTTTTAAAAAAGTGCAAAAAATATTACCTACATATCACCCAGTAGCTTGGCTACAAAGGCACTGATGAATCCCAAGGGAAGACTGCTACCAATACTTAAATTTTTTATTTTTCAGCTATGCTGCATGATCTTAATTCCCTGGCCAGGGACTGAACTCTGGCCTCTGCTTTGGAAGCGTGGAGTCTTAACCACTGGACTACCAGGGAAGTCTCTCCTACCGATATTTAAACATGGAGGGAGGCACAATGATTCTGCTCCCAAGATACGTCCCACAGATCACTGCCATTTCCCCTTCAGTCCCAGTAAGGCTTCAGCTTTGCTAAGGGTTTCTCTCCCTCTGAACCAGAAGGCTATTAAGTTTACCTTTGGCAACACGGACATGGATCACAGGAACTTCCAGAAAGGCTGTCCTGATGGCTGCGACTCCAAAAAGGCAGGAAAAACCTTGGCAGCAACAGGAGGGCAGTGTGTGTTTGCATGTGTGTGTGTGTGTGTGTGTTTAGGTGGGTTTACAGAGCTAAGGTAGCAATAGGAGGAATAAGGAAAGAAGTTCGTGACATATTCTTTAAACCGTGATGCTCACTACTCGATTTTGAAATTACAATAAATGGTGGCAGGTCACATGTATGTTTGGTCATTGCCCCCACTTCTCCAGCTGTGGAGCGAAGCATGTGGCAGCCATGGGAAACCAGGAAATAGGCTTGAATCCAGCTGCTGGCCCATATTCGGAAAATAGGAAGTAAACCAACGCACAGCACGAACTCAAGACAGCCTACATATGGGGAAAATATATACAAAGTCAAAGTATGAGTCTCTCAGTCGTGTCCTACTCTTTGTGACTGTAGCCCGCCAGGCTCCTCTGTCCATGGGATTTCCTAGGCAAGAATACTGGGCTGGGTAGCCATTCCCTTCTCCAGGGGATCTTCCCAAAATATATACATGTGTAGAGTTTTCACCTTCATGCATTGGAGAAGGAAATGGCAATCCAACTCCAGTGTTCTTGCCTGGAGAATCCCAGGGACAGGGGAGCCTGGTGGGCTGCCGTCTATGGGGTCACACAGAGTCGGACACGACTGAAGTGACTTAGCAGCAGCAGCAGCAGCAGAGTAAACAGAAGACTTCTTAGGGAGAAGGCTGAGTGTGTGCTAGGTCCTCACACTTTGATAATGAGAAAATAGCACTCTTCAAGCCTTCACCTTCCTAGAAAAGTGACAGAAGCCATAAGGGAGAAACAGCTCTCTTCGGGAAAGTGTTCCCTTCTTGGGCAACACGGACACTGCCCTGCTCAGCAGAAACAGCCGCCATTGCTCTCACCCCGTGTACATCTTCAGTGCTCTGGGTGCGGACGGCCCGGGTACCACCACCCAGCTGAGCCCCAGCCCAGTGGGATGTGGCCACTTGGCAGCAGACAGAGGAGTCTCCTCTCCAGAGGGAGGTCTGTGATACCAGCCTGTGCCCAGATGGGCACAGAGGACATGGGGTTTAATTATACATGCAAACATTCCCCTTCTGTGACATGAATAAGTTAAAAGTGAAAGGTTAATATGGCAACAAGAAGAAAAACCATCATGGAATGAGAATGCTTTAGAGCTCTCGTTGAGGAAAATAATAGCTATGCTCTGCCTCACAAGACCACGACCACACTAACACCGCACTAAAACGTCTGAAGCGGGGAGCCGCAAGAAGCTAGAGTGCTGTAAGAGATTCTAAGGCATGGGCAAGACACACCGTTTCTACCTGGCAGGGAAATTTGTCCTCTCAGTGAAAAACGGAACAGAATGTTTGACTGGTTACTCAAATGTTTGCAATCGGCTCCTCAGAAAGTAGAGCTTCTTCTTAGCGCTGTCACCATCAAATACTAGTTACTCCTGGCTTCTCCGTGCCACTGTGTGTGTCCTGGATAAGATAATGTCTGCAGAAATGGTTTTGTATTTCTATCGAAAAACAGAAATCAACACAGGAATACCAGAGACAGGCATGCCAGCGGTGAACACATTTCCTAGGCGTCATTCGCTCTTCTTTTGCTCAGCGCTGTAAGGGACCTAGAACCCCTTCACCAGTCCCGACTCTTCCTGGCACCTCCTGCCCTCTGGCCCTCTCTCACCCAATCTGGCCAAACAGAAAAGGAATCTGGAATGAAGGTAGAGCCCATGAAATTCCTTTCCGAGCTTCTGCGCGGTTTCTGGAACACAGGCCAATACAAATGTTCATAGCTATATTAATATATGAGCTCTGCACCAGGGAGATGATAATAAAACAAGAGCCCTTTTGAGTCCAGCCTTTCTGAGGCCCAGGTCTCAGTGTGGGAGGAGAGGGAGCCGGGACAAGAAAGCTAAAGGGCGGCCCTGGGGTGAGAACCCTAAGGGAAAAAGAAGTTCCCTCTTCTTGCCCTCCCAGAACTGCACGAAGCTCTTTCCCACTCTGTCTTGTCTAAACAGCCAGGTAAATAACACCAAGGTACATCCTATGAGCTTAACAAGATCTAGACCTTCAAGAAAGGAATTCTCTGGGTACATAAACAGGTCACATTTTTATCTTATTAAAGCAATCTATTCCCTGTTTGTATAAGAGAGTGTTTTTGCACTCCAAACCTCTGCAATTCTCGCTGAGTTTTCAAGTGCTTAGAAAAAGAGTCTAATTCCTTATTTAAGATTTAAGTTCCCCAGTTATGGGTTTTCTGTGTATATGTCTTAAGTATACACACACAGATACATACATCCTGAGAGCTGCTTAGGATACATATGGCAATGACAGAGTGACCTCATTACTGGTAAGACCACCGTTGGTTGTATTTATTAGAAGTCCTTTAAAAAGCTGACAGAGAAAAGCAAATGTATGGTATCACTTACATGTGAACTCTAAACAAAGGAGTACAATGAACTTATCTACAAAACAAACAGAATTACAGGTACAGAGAACAAACTTATGGTTACCAAGGGGAAAGCAGGGGTAAGGGATAAACCGGCAGATTGGGACGGACATGTATACACTGCTATATAGAAAACAGATAACTAGAAAGGACCTACTGCATAGCACAGGGAACCCTACTCAACACCCTGTAATGAGCTATATGGGAAAAGAATCTTAAAAAGGGTGAATATATGGATACGCATAACTGATACACTTTGCTGTACACCTGAAACCAACACAACTATATTCCAATAAAAATTAGAAAAATAAAGCTGACATATAAATATTCTTTGCTATCAGCTGAAGTACAAAATGTTATAGCAAATACAGAAATCACAGAGGTCAACCCCACCATGGAGGTATCTATTCAACAAATTAGGTTTCATAGTCTTTATATCTGAAAACTAAATACGGTGAAAATGTACATAAAGACAGGCTTTCATGTTAATAGTAAACAAGCCTCCATTTTTTACTCAATTTTTGGAATTATGGAAATGTGATAATGCCCTATCACAAGCAACAAAAGAGAGACAAATTGGATTATAAGTAAAACCTTTTGCACTGCAAATAATACCATCAAAAAAGTGAAAAGCAGGATGAGAGAAAGTATTTGCAAATCATATATCTGATAAGAGACTTATATCCAGAATATATAAGAAAATTTTACAACTCAAAAATAAAAAGACAAATAATTTAAAAGCAGCGAAAGAACTTGAGTAGACATTTCTCCAGAGAAGGTATACAAATGGCCAAAAAGCACATGAAAATATGCTCAACAACATTAGCCATCTGGGAAATGAAAATCAAGACCACAATGAGATACTACCTCACACCTAGACGATGGCTATAATAAAACAGACAGACAATAACAACTTTTGGCAAGGATGTGGAAAAACTGAAACTCTCATACATCACTGTGGGGATATAAAATGGTGCAGCTGCTTTGGGAAACAGCTTGGCAGTTTCTCAAAATGTTACACATAGAGCTATCATCTGACCCAGGAATTCCACTCTGAGGTATATACCCAAGAGAAACGAAACCCACGTCTACACAAAAACTTGTACATGAATGTTCTTATCAGCAAAAGTTGGGAAACAACCCGATTGTTCAACAATAGATGAATCGATAAACAAAATGTGGTATATCCATTTTATACCATGTATAAAATTAGTATTACTGGTGTATTCATTCCAATAATATTAATGGAATATTATTCTGCCATAAAAAGGAATGAGGTACGGATGCATGTTACAAGAGAGATAGGCCTTGAAAACATTATGCTAAGTGAAAGAAGACACTTATTGGGTGGTTACATTCATACGGAATGTCCACAATAGGAAAAATCTATGGAGAGGCAGTGGTTTAGCAGCTGGGAGGGTATTGGGAGAAGAAGCGGGGTAAGGAGTAACTGGGTACAGAGTTTCTTTCTGGGGTGATAAAAATATTCTGCCACTGGAACTGGTGACGGTTATGGAACTCTGTGAATACACTAAAAGCCACTGAATGGTATACTTTAAATAGGTAACTTTTATGGTATGCAAATTATATCTCAATAAAGATGCTGAGAAAATAGGATGGTGTTTACAAAAGCAGTTTAGAAGTCCCCTAAACGTAGCAATCTGGAGAAGGCAGTGGCACCCCACTCCAGTACTCCTGCCTGGAAAATCCCACGGACGGAGGAGCCGGGTGGGCTGCAGTCCATGGGGTTGCTGAGGGTCGGACACGACTGAGCGACTTCACTTTCACTTTTCACTTTCATGCACTGGAGAAGGAAATGGCAACCCACTCCAGTGTTCTTGCCTGGAGAATCCCGGGGACGGCGGAGCCTGGTGGGCTGCTGTCTATGGGGTCGCACAGAGTCAGACACGACTGAAGTGACTTAGCAGGCTTAGTAGGCAGGCAAACGTGGCAATCTAAAATATATACATGATTATGGGACTTCCCTGGTGGGCCAGTGGTTAAGAATCTGCCTTGCAATGCAGAAGACACATATTACATCCCTGGTCAGAGAACTAAGATCCTACATACCACAGAGCAACTAAGCCAGCATGCCAGAACTAGAGAGTCTGCGCGCTGCAACGAAAGATCCCGCATCCTGCAACTAAGATCCAATGCAGCCAAATAAATAAATAAAATAAAATAAACAAAATACATGCATTATTAGAAAAGTGGGGTACCAGGTTCAATAGGTTTCTCCAGGTGCTTAAAAAAAGTTGAAGTGGAAAAAAAAGCATTTTTTTCAATTTCAGACTGATTAGACTAGGCCATTTTGACATTTTCATGCTTTCAAATTCCTCAGCATCACGTATTTGACAATGTGCTAAACAGACAGCATTAATAAAATACTTTTTTTTTTTACTGACGCTTCTAAATTACTCTTTAGCTCTTTTATAGTTTGCTAGCATGTCCAACGTGTTCACTCTAGGAGTGAGTTCCTTTCCATGGTGTGTAAGCAGGGAGAATCACGGGAACTAGGGAAAACCAGGCCTTCTGGGTTCTTTCCACCATTCAGTGAAATAACTTGTAAGTTTGAAGGAAGGCAATGTGAGATGACATTAATATAAACTGAAAATACCTATTTTCCATCCCTATAGATTATTCCTGAAGTCATGCAGAAGTCATAGCTTATAAAGTTTGATAGACTACAATTTTCCAAGGGAGAAATACTAAATAGAACAGTGAATAGTTTTGCCCTGAGAACTTACTTAGCTAAAATCTCTACTTTATCTCAATGAAGTCTTTAGAGTCTCGGACATAATCTTTCATTTGATAGGGGTGAGGGTGGGGAGATTCTCCCCCTTAAAAGAATGCACACGTTGCCCAGAAACAATCATGAAATTTCACAGCAAAGAACATGGAAACAAATAGTATTATCTGAGGCTCACCAGCAATGCCATCCTTGATTTATTAGGGACATATGCCCTTCTAAAAAACATTCCCGGTCACCATTTTTTTTCCTAATAAATTAAAAAGAATCTCCACTGAAGAGAGATGATTCTTTTTTAAAAGTAAAATGTGCATTTAAGATAAGGGTGGGATGGGGGGAGGGGAGGGAGGCTCAAAAAGGAGGCAATATATGTATAATTATGGCTGAAATAAACACAATATTGTAAAACAATTTTCCTCCAATTAAAAAACAAAACAAACAAAAAAGAGAGCTTTCTTCTCTGTCAGTTACAAGCTGAGGCACTCTTTTCGGATGAACAAAACTTACATCTCTAATTAACCATTTCCTTGGCACAGAGCTTCTGAAAACAAAGCTTTCAGAATTACTTATAAAAAAGCTCAGCGTTTCAACTGGGTCCATAGAAGAACTCTAGAATTTGCATTTCTATTAACTTCCCTAAGGAGCTTCCCTGGTGTCTCAGACAGTAAAGAATCCATCTGTAATCCAGGAGACCTGAGTTCGATCCCTGGATAGGGAAGATTCCCCTGGAGACTCCAGTATTCTTGCCTGGAGAATTCTATCTTCTCCAACTCATGCTGACTCTGCTCCTCTGGGGACCACACTTTGAGGAGCACGGCCTCAGCATACACAGAGTTGCTACTGGCTAGGTCAACTCCTGGCTGGGCAGTTTTCTGCAAAACTCCACCAGAAAGGAAAGGCAAACACCACCCAAAGGCCAAACACGCTTACATCCAATATTTAAATAACAGCGGTGACCATTCACTTTTGGGGGCTTGTTCATATTGCTTCTCTTCCTGGTCTCACACCGCCCTCACTCTTGCCCATCCGAGGTGTGATTCTAGGGATTCTTCTCCTCCCAGTCATCCTACAGGACCGTAGCCAGGTCTGTTCAACATGTCTTTCTCCCCAGATATAATAGGAGTTTCCTCTAGTGGGCCCCCACCGGAGCGTACACAATCAGCTGGAATTTGTAATTGGGACTAACACATTTCTGTCCAGCTGCTCTTTTGAACAAGAGGTATACTCAGAAGTTGTTGGCAATTGCCATGTTCTACCATATGGGCTGGGTATCAGAAAAAACCCATTTATGAGCATAGAAGCAGGGATGAGCAAGGACCTCCTGGGCTCCATACAGTTCCCTCCCCCAACCCCTGGCTTCAGTGGAGGCCTGACGCCCTGCTGTTCCCCTGCCCATGAGTCAACCACAACTGTGTATGCGTGCATGCTAAGTCACTTCCATCGTGTCCAACTCTGCGACCCTATGGACTGTAGCCCTCCTGGCACCTCTGTCCATGGGATTCTCCAGGAAAGAATACTGGAGTGGGTTGCCATGTCCCACTCCAGAGGGTCTTCCCAACCCAGGGATCGAACCTGTGTCTCCTGCAGCTCCTGCATTGCAGGCAGATTCTTTACCACTGAGACACTGGGGAAGCACTGCCACCCCCACCCACTGCAAAATGTGCACCTCCCATTAAATTCCCTTTCTTGTCTAAACTGGCTGAAGAAGATTTGTTACTTAAAACCAAAGGGGCCCTAATTAAAACTGTTAACAAAGTCAGTCTTTGAGTGCCTTTCCTCTCCATTTAAGCTCACCTTGCAGATTGAATTCACCTGAAAACTTCATCCTACCCAAGTTTACCTGCTTCTCAATATCTCTGCACTGAAGCCCTTTCTTACATAGAGGATTCCCTGAACTCTTCATCACTATGTATTTCAAATCCAGGACCTGCCCGGATTCCTCTACAAGAGGCAATTATAATTTATATTTCCCTCCAAGACTAGGTAGGGATAAATGAATATAAATCAGAAATGAATATAAATCCATGTGGCTTCCTTCTTTGAGCATGGAAAAAAGAAACCCAATATACATGTTTTGAATTAAGACCTAATGGGAGGTTTTATTTACCATGTTCAGTTCAGTTCAGTCACTCAGTCATTTCCAACTCTTTGCAACCCCATGAATCACAGCATGCCAGGCCTCCCTGTCCATCACCAACTCCCGGAGTTCACCCAAACTCATGTGCATCGAGTCAGTGATACCATCCAGCCATCTCATCCTCTGTCGTCCCCTTCTCCTCTTGCCCCTAATCCCTCCCAGCATCAGAGTCTTTTCCAATGAGTCAACTCTTCGCATGAGGTGGCCAAAGTATTGGGGTTTCAGCCTTAGCATCAGTCCTTCCAAAGAACACTCAGGACTGGTTTCCTTTAGGATGGACTGGCTGGATCTCCTTGCAATCCAAGGGACTCTCAAGAGTCTTCTCCAACACCATAGTTCAAAAGCATCAATTCTTCGGCACTCAGCTTTCTTCACAGTCCAACTCTCACATCCATATTGTGACCACAGGAAAAACCATAGCCTTGACTAGACGGACCTTTGTTGGCAAAGTAATGTCTCTGCTTTTTAATATGCTGTCTAGGTTGGTCATAACTTTCCTTCCATGTTAGATTAATTTAAATATCTAATTTTTCATTAATGTTTCTGAATACCTCCAGCTTTCCAGCCACTTATTTTTATGGGATTCATATTTTTAAACAGCATTCTTATCTGCCTACTTCTTGGTTCAACCATACATGTGGTATATTGTACGTATGCATGACCAGGGAGAAGAGGGCATTTCTTTGTTTCTTTGAGTCTAGCTACTTCTCTCTCTCTTTTTTAATTTATTAAGGTATGGTTGATTTACATTACAGCTACTTCTCTTAAAGCGCAAAAGAGACAGAGTAGATAAAACTTTGTGTCACTTAGGGCACTACATCATACCTGGGATAACACATCTGCTCTTTAAGTTTTCAAAGTCACTAGACGCTGCAAAACCAGAGGTTAAGAGTGACTTGATTCTCTTAGTCTGTCTGATGTTATGCAGCCTCTGAATTTGATTTGAGGATTTGGGTCTTTTTAAATCAGGACTTCTGGGAATTATCTTTGGCAACTATATGCTTAGCAGAAAAGTCTGATTATCTTGGCTGCCTCGTGTCACATAACAACAGGTAGTCCCAGACACCCAGTGGTTTTCTTAGAGTGGGTTGCTTTCTTTATGTTAATCAAGTTACGTGGCCCAGCTGCCAGGCACTTGACTGCCCAACTAACAACTGGAAATAGGACTTTAGCCACAAGGAAGGAAGAAAACTCAGATTTTCCTAAACACACAGTGAATGAAAAATTTTGCCTGGTCACTAACACATCTGTGTTTTCCTCATGAAACAGAAATGTCAATTTGGAAAACAATATAACTACAGAGGTTTCTCCACCTAGGAAAGTTTCACATGATATCTGACCTGGCCATGAGCCCAACATCCATCACAAAGGACTTAACATAAATTAATTTAAAACTGGAAATGAGGCAGCTGACATTGTTGACTAGTTTCCTCTTGTTAATTCACAGAAAAGACTGAAAGGACCTAAGCTATGGCAGATCATAGCTTTGAAAGTCAAAGAAATAAGTAACAGAGAAGAAAAATTCTCTTATTCCACATTTTAGGTATTCCTTGGGTCAAAACTTAAAGAAGGAAAAAAATGTATGGTGATACATGGGACATACTTTTCTCATCCAACTCTTCTGCACCATATGGATGTTCCCCAGGGAAAGAGAAGACTATAAAAGAAAATTAGCAAGGCAGGGACTCCCACACATAGGAATACCTGTAAGGATATCAGATGAGAAGCAGAGACGCTACTCCTGTCTATACGGGGACAGGAAATACCACGGAAAAGGGGGGCCTGAGGACCCAGACAGGTCCTCTCCTCAGATGCCTTTCAGGGCATAAACACAGAATTGCTAAAATTATACCTTGAGGAAACACGGCATAGGAGATTTCTTCCAACATCTTCCTTCTTCCAAAAGCACCAATCTGTCCGTGATTAGAAACCCTAGTGCCCACTTTAAACCTAATAAAAGGTGAGGTCTCTTTACCTTTGTGGCTTAGAAATGAAAAGACACTTGTTATTTTCAAGTCACACTCCTATTTTTAGGAATGACTTGGAGACTTCTTCACAGTTTCCTGGCCACAATCTGCTAGACTGTACAAGTACGAAGTTCCAAGTGCAAAGCACTGATTGAATGCATTCCACTGCCCTGGATTACTTCTGACTAGACCACAAGCATCTAGAAGGTAGGGACTGTGGTACATATTTCTTTATCCTAAATCAAAGCGCACAGAATGCTTGGGAAATTTTTTCAGGGCAAAACATACTTATCTCAGTCTTCAAACAAGTTTTCATTTCCACAGCATGAAGCAGAGGAGATGCCTTTGGAAATATGAACAGGTCATCCAATCAACTATTGTCCTTTTTGTTTTCTTTTTCTAAAAATTTTGGTTGCACCCTACGGCTTGTGGGATCTTAGTTCCCAGGCTGGGGATCAAACCCCTGTACTCGGCAAGGAGTCCTACCCACTGGACCGCCAGGGAATTTCCGATTCAACTATCGTGGAGCCCCACGGCATGTGTATTCACTAACACTCAACATAAGCATTCAGAAGAGCCATTACTGACCACAAATATCATTAAATGTGCATGGCCGCCAGGCCGTATTCTATTTCGGGGATCTCATTACTACCCAGGAAATGATTTCATACTTCATTGTCTCAAATCGCATCATCCAAAAGAATTAGGATAAAACTGTTTCCTTAGAGAACGTCTTTCCTTCGATCTTGTGTTTGCATATTATCTTCTGGGGCCACCCCAGCTTTCTCGGCTTGCAATGCTGGCTACGCAGCAAACTCTGAAACAGAAATATTACACGCTAGAATCTTACCATTAGGAGGGGACAGGAGTCACTGTTGGAAGAGAGTTAAAGTCATAATATGCCAGTCCATGTTATGAGAGAAGGAGGAGAGAGCTGTGTGACCTCCCTGAATTGACTGGAAAACCAATAGATTACTGGATGTCACCAAGACCTTTTGACATAGGAGGGAGGGTTCAAATTATGAAAGCATGTTGGCCTGAACAAGTTTTCTTTTAAACTCGCAGCTTTTAGCAATTAGCACAACCTTGCGAGACCTCCCATTTACATAGGAGAAACTGCACCATCAGTTTAGAAAAATGGGGTGATGGTAAGGATGTAATCATTGTATTATGCTTTATCTGTAACAAATCATGTCCCCTGGAAGTTCTGGTGTGTTTTAAATTCACATCAAAGGAAAGAATTCTTAATCCCACCACTGGCAAATACAGGAATTTCAACTGTTCTGATGCAATAATTTTAAGTAAATAATTATTAATTTCTTACTTTCCAACCTACCTGTCAACCAGAAACACACAACTGCTGGTGAAGTGACACTAGGTAGGGGTCTCACTAATACATTTCTTGCTTTCACCCTCCAAGCATCGTAAATTACAATCTGAATTTACCATCCTCCAAGTAGGATCCATACCAGCATTCTGACTTTCTAAAAATTATCTTTAAGCAGCAATGAACGAAGGATGGGATGTGATTTGGTAAGTATTATTATTAACATAACTTTTCTTTCCCTGTTTTTAAAGTCATACCTTTGAATTTTATACTACACATGTGTTTCTTGCTCTGTGCGTGTGCTAAGCCCCTTCAGTCGTGTCTGACTCTTTGCAACCCTAGGGACTGTAGCCCACCAGACTCCCCTGTCTATGGGATTCTCCAGGCAGAATACTGGAGTGGGTTGCCATGCCCTCCTCCAGAGGATCTTCCTGACCCAGAAATTAAACTTGCATCTCTTACATCTTCTGCATTAAAGAACCTGCAGGGGGATTCTTTACCACTAGTAACACCTGGGAAGCACATGCTTCCAAACACACTAAATTTTTCAAAACACACTAAATTTTTATCTGTTCTGAAGCTCGTGGGACAGATAGGAGACTGGGTGGGAAAAGAAATCCAAAATACATGAATTTTAAGTTCTAAACCAATCTGCCAAAATTGGATAAGCTGAAATGACGTTTAGATACTAATAAAAATATTATTTGTCTCAAGAACCTGGATTAATTACTATAATATTCCATTATGAGAAATTTCTATTTATAAAATCTCATTGCTACTCTATTGCTAATCACTTCAAGTGCCGTCTTAATGGTTTATTAAGTTCAGAAAAATATTTTTAATGGTTTGTAAAGAAAATAGTACAAAAACACCAAACAGTGCAAGGTCCTCTATTAGGAAGGATGGATATTTTGATCAATTAACAGAAGTGCTTTGCATGTCATTAGAACCCATTTAGAATTATGACCTACATCATCTTAGAAAAGCA
Organism: Bubalus kerabau; assembly: GCF_029407905.1. Taxonomy (NCBI): domain Eukaryota; kingdom Metazoa; phylum Chordata; class Mammalia; order Artiodactyla; family Bovidae; genus Bubalus; species Bubalus kerabau. The sequence goes on along the minus strand of NC_073639.1, from coordinate 16,534,687 downwards.
GCAGTGTTTCCCAACAATTTGCAGTCATAATCAGGAAAAGAGGAGTGTATTTAATAAGACAGGTACACGGCTGACATCCACAAACAAATTTATACACGAAACACATGAATTTAAGACAAGTAAGCCGGTCATTCCTGACTTTACCTTAATAATGTGATATTGCTGCCAACAGGCTAATGTAACCCATGGGTAGCCCAGTTGGCTTGCAAGTGATGGTACCAGTATGTGAATATTTTAGAAGAAATCAAGTACCTGATAGTTTCATGAGAAGTTCAGATGCTGCTTTAACTGACATATCCCGTCTTAGTACGTCGCCCTTTGCTTCCTGGGGCTTAAGCGCGTCCTCCGAGATGCTCGCAGCTGACACTTCAGACTCGGGGCTGAACACATAGCTGGACCGAGGCAATGTGACGCTTAGGGTCTCCTCTTCCTTAGGCTCCTCTTTTATTTTAAAATTGAGATTCATGGGCTCCTTCTGATTTGCAGCTGTCAAAAGAAGAAAGGGATTACATACATATACATATACGAGAGATCACTCCTGCTCTTAGCTACTCCCAACTGAATCAAGTTTGGAATGCATGAACACACCGAGCTAACACCAGAGGGACCACAACCCCATCAAAATAGGCTGAGCCCTCGGCACAAAATACAAGACACTCCATGAGAGCAGGACTTAGGAGAGTGTGGGCTTCTGAATCTTTGGAACTTATCGTATTTCAAGAAGTGCTGCTTCTACAAAGTGTCTGGGCATTTTCTCTTTGGTTTCCCTCAATGTCTTCTTTCCAGCATATGTCACTGCCTCTCTGACCTCTTAGCACTCTCCCTACCTAATCCTGTTATAGAATAATGCATAAACATTGAATATAAACATGTTAGTCGCTCAGTCGTGTCTGATTCTTTGTGACCCCATGGACTGTAGCCCGCCAGGCTCCTCTGTTCATGTAACTCTCCAGGCAAGAACACCAGAGTGGGTTGTCATTTCCTTTTCCAGGGGGTCTTCCAGACCCAGGGATTGAACCTGGGTCTCCCACATTGCAGGCAAATTCTTTATGGTCTGAGCCACCAGGGGAGCCCCTAAACATGAGTTCATGGCAATAATCCAAGCAAAAACCTAGACAGCAGTGGTCAGGTGAGGATGGAGAATCTGTCAAAGAGAAAAGCTCAGCACAGAGATGTGATGCTGCTGCTGCTGCCGAGTCACTTCTTTTGCCTTATCATATAAGCTGACCGCTACAGCCCCACAAAGAGTGGGGCATGTATTTGGCGCTGTCTTGCTGGCCTATATCTTGTAGTCCAAATTATCTCCTAGCCCATAATGGGCATTTTTAAAGGAAAAAAAAATATTATTTTCTAAATGTAATTTTAGTTTTGCAGAAAAGCTGCAAAGATGATACAAAAAGTTCCCACACATCCTTCACCCAGAGTTTCCTAAAGTTAACATCTTATGTAACCATGGGGCATTTGTCAGAGCGAAGCAATTCCCATTGCTATGATCTAAGATCCAGATTGTAGTCAGATTTCACCAGTTTTTCCACTGAAGTCCTTTTCCATTTCTAGCATGGTTGGCTGGTGTGGTGTGTGTGGTCAGAGCAAAGCTGACTGGCCTATTATGGGATGGATTCTGTGGCTTGGCTATACCACAGCAAGTCTTCCCCACTGCGCTACATCCTACTTCCTGGTCTTCCTTGGGAAAAACCAAGAAGGAAGACAAGCAGCCTCGTGAACCACTTGCCGCTTTCACAGGCATCTCACTTCCCTTTAAAGGGTCAGAGTAGGAAAACTTTAGGTTGGTTATATTAGGTATACTGGTATTTTGAGAAAGAAGATCTCATCCCAATACAGAAATTTTAGAAATGCTTACTAGAATGAGCCTTAAGCCGACACCTGCTTAACAAAGAAAAAAAAAATAAAAGGATAAATCCCAAAGCAAACACCTATCACCCCCTGCCCACCACCTGCCTCCAGCCAATACGTAAGCACCAAGTTCTTTCTTTCTGTCTCATGCCCCACTAAGAATATTTATTCTGGAATCAGAAGTTCACACAGACCAGCTTATTTGGAAAGTGGACCCCAGCAGGCTAGTGACCTTTGGAAGCTTGACTACCAGAAAGATGAAGTGTGTGTGCATGCCCAGTTGTGTCTGACTCTTTGTGACCCCATGGACTGTAGCCCGCCATGCTTCTTTATCCATGGGATTTTCCAGGCGAGAATACTGCAGTGGGTTGCCATTTCCTTCTCCAGGGGATCTTCCCTGCCCAGGGATAGAACCCACAACTCTTATGTGTCCTGCATTGGCAGGCAAGTTCTTTACCACTGTGCCACCCGGGAAGTCCAGACAGATAAAGAGCTAGGACTAAAACCCAAGTCCATGGATTGTCCACTTTGTATCCCTCCCCACCTCCATCACACCATCCCTCCCCACCTCCATCACACCATCCCTCCATCTCTGGTCTCCGTGTTACACCAACACTTGAATGTAACTTGACCTTCACGTCTTTGCTAAAATACCACCCTCTCAATGAAGGCCCTGACCATCCTAATCAAGACTGCAACCCCCATCCCACAGTACCCCCAATCTCTCTTACCCAACTTTAACTTTCCTTTTTACTCCAAAATGTTTATCACTGGAAAACACTTCATTGTGGACTGGATTCTGTCTGCCCACCTCCCCAGATACATATATGGAAGGCCTAACTCCCACTGTGACTGTATTTGGAGATGGGGAGGTAACTGGTTAAATGAGGCCTTTAGGGTTGGGTGTGACCCTGATCCAAAATGGTTGGTGTCCTGAGAATGAAAGAGACACGAAGGATGTGCACACACAGAGTAAAGACCATGAGGGACACAGCAAGAAGGCAGTCATCCTGAAGCCAAGGAGAGAGGCCGCAGGAGAAACCAAACCTGCCCGCACCTTCATCTCGCACCTCCAGAATGATGAGAGATACATTTCTGTTGTGTGGGCCACCAAGGCAGCCCCAACAGACGAACCCATGCTACATCATTTTCTCGTTTATTATGTTAACAATTTATGGTCTACTTCTCCAATTCAAAGATAGGTTTCATGAAGGGTGAAGGTTTCACGATGACCTTTATGGGGTTTTATTTCTTTTTATTTTTTCACTTTCTCCCTCAAAAAATTCTTTTTATTGTGAAATAAAATGTCATTTAAAAAATGTGCGTAAAACTGATATGTAGAGTTTAACAGGTAGTTATAAAGTGAATGACACTGTAAAAATCCTTTTGGGTCAAGAAACAGAAAAGCCTTGTTTACTTAACAAATAGGAAGCTCATGAGTCGGTGCTTTATGAAGAGAGGTGTGTCTGTCATGGGCATCCTTCCTGAGGTCTGGGGAGTACGTTCGTGCTCAGTCGCTTCAGCCATGTCTGACTCTTTCTGACCCCATGGACTGCAGTCTGCCAGTTTCCTCTGTCCATGAGATTCTCCAGGCAAGTATACTGGAGTGGGCTGCCATGCCCTCCTCCAGGAGACGTTCCTGACCCAAGGAGGGAACTTGCATCTCCTGTATTTCCTGCACTGCAGGTGGGTTCTTTATCCACTGAGCCATCTGGAGAGCCCAGGGAGTATGTTAAACCTTTCAAAAATGAGCTAGGATGGAGAGCGGATGTTCACTGCATCCTGTCTACTTCCCATCATCACAGGCAACGACCTTTTTTTTTAAATGCTGATGTACCTTGAGGGTGTAGAACAGAGCCTGGAACAACACACAGTAGGTACTCAACATGTATTTGTTGAATGAATAAAATATGTTGGTCACAAATCAGTGATACCTGTTGGCACTCCATTCATTTCAACTCATGGTAAACAAGAACTATGAATCCCAAAATATTTTACCAAAGGCAATTGGAAGTGCTTTCCCAAGGTATCATTAGATCCGGGATAAAACTTCCCAGATAAAGCTAAAAGCTCTGCTACTACACTACAACTCTTACTGAGGCGTTTCTGAATGATCACTTAGACTTTGGTATTACTAAATGAGGAATCCAGAAGAATCTCCAGAAAAGCGCTGAAAATCTAAGTCCGCTGGGGACAATGCCATTGGAAACTGAACCCAAGAAAACAAAGCCGTGCCTAGAGCAATGTTCAAGCATGTATTTTGGACCTCTACAGAAGGTAATGCCTAAGAGAATCCTGTTTAGCACATCTCTCCCCTTTCAACTACTTCTGGAGGGGTTTTTACCAGCCATCTCCTAAAGTTTCTCTCACCTAAGCCTTTCTTCCAGAATCCTTCATAAAACCTTTTCCAAGGGTATCCTAATTTAGTGGACAAGAGTAATTAAATGGATGCTGTCTATCAAGTCTGTAACTTCAGTTCTCTGGGAAGGAACAATACAAAGTGAGTGGTTATGTATTTTTAAAAATGCTTTAGATCTGCATATTTTATTTTTGAAACTTTAAAACATATAAGGCTAGGAAACATATAAACATATTAAGGCTAGGAAAGAGATAAGAAACTGCTGGAGCCCTAGAAGCAAATCCCAACTATTGGAGAGGACAACCATTGAGCTAATGTTCTCTGAAGGTATAAGGTCGCTTTTGGGAGCATTAGTCAGAACACATGCTATGTAAGATTTAAGGGGCAAAAAAAGATATTTGGCATTGTTAGCACAACCCAAATCTAACAGAATTGCAATGACACTGAAAAAAAATACACAAGCTGTATGTTGCTGTTTTTGTTGCTATTTTATAAATTTGCAAGGTACTTCATACCTGGTTTTCATTCTGACAATGTCAAGAATGGCATAAAATGAGCAATGTGCTAGGGAGATGTAAATGTGGCTAATGACATATCAAAAAATATGTGGGAAACCCTCATTTGTCCAAGTTTAAATTTCCCAAACATTTAGGTCTAAATAGATGATTTAAAAATAGCAATATGAAGGCTACTCTGCTTTCTTTCAATTACCAGAAATATTTGCACTGAGAATAGTATATAAAGTCTTATATTTTAAAATTAATATGACAATAATTGCCATCATTTTTTTACTATCGTACTTTAAAAAAAACCTATTATCTTTTACAGAGAAAGGTGGAACTAAAGATGTTTTCTTTCTCTTTGGGGAAATTGCTAGAGAAAAGCAGTAATCTATGACTCACTGCCTAGTCTTTGCTCCACTCTTACCACTAAGAATATCTGTGCACATACGGAACTCAATTCATAAAGAACTTTCCTAGCAACTGCCTTGACTTCTGTTTATGTATCTTAAAGCTTCCAGACACTCTACTTAACGCAGCAAGGAAGCCCAACTAACCAAGAGACCCCCGTCTCTCACTGTTCAAGCATTTTGTGACCTGAGAAAATTATGACTAAAAATTATGTATATCTGTTAAGTCAATGCACTCAATGGAGCTGGGTTGCCATTGAAAGGAAATAAATCAGTTTTTTTCTAAATCAGGATTTAGAAAGGATTCAAGATAAATGCTAATATGGGAAAGGAATGGGGAAGCCACTGGGAGAAAATGATTCTAAGTTTCTAACAGGCCAGCATTAATGAGCTGTAAAAGGAACCGTCATTCTAGCAAGGTGTCATCGGTGTTATCAATAACACACTGAGATTCCGTCCAAGCCCCTCCCACCTCTGACCCCAGGACAATGCTACATAACTTCCTTAAAGACCATTATTTGGAGACTTCCCTGGTGGTACAGTGGCTAAGACTCTATGCTCCCAATGCAGGGGGCCTGGGTTCGATCCCTGCTTAGGGAACTAAATCCCACATGTCACAACTAAGAGATCGTATGTCACAACTAAAGATCGCATGTGCCACGACTAAGAGATCGTATGTCACAACTAAAGATCGCATGTGCCACGACTAAGACCCAGCAGAGCCAAATAAGAATTTTTTTTTTTTTAAAAAAGACCACTATTTGTTCCCATGATGCACACAACTAGCATTTGAATTGTTATACAGGAATCGATCCTTCCATCAACCGCAGGAGACAAGTACTATTACCATCTTCATCTTAGAGGTGAAGGAACCAAGGCCCCAAGAGGTTAAGGGACTGACTCCTTCACATCAGACACCAGACTTCAGGGCTTCTTGCTGAAAACGCACCCAAGCTCTCTCCTTTCTCTCCGACACAGTCCAAGTGCCTTTAAGGATACTGAGCCAAGCAGTTGCACCGTGGGCGTTGGACAGAAGTGATCTGGCGTGAACTAAGCATCGTTAGTGAGAAATGAGGAAAGGGTGGGATGTAACCTGAAGGAAAGGGACATTTTCTGGTAGGGAAGAATTTTCTAAAGATCTAAGAGGGCGGAAGAAGAAGAAGAGTCTGCAACATGACTGCTTCTGTTTCACCTTGTCCATTCCCTCTGGTGAAGGAAAACGACACTTTTCCTTGAGTTTAATAAGACAGAGCTCTCTTTCAGTTCAGAGTCTGGCAATTTTGTGACTACTGAGCTGCTCCATGAAAAAGTTAGGCCATTGAGAATTTTATTTACTACCTCCCCCTAAAACAGAGCCAAAGACTCTTGGACCAGGAAGGGACAGCAGATTGGTGGTTTTCAAAAAATATCCCAAGGAACCCTAGGTCAAGCTTCAGGGGTTCCAACAAATATCAGTTTCAAAGCGGAGCTTTTAAAATTATTTAACTTAATTTAAAAGTTCATTTTAAAATGTGGATCCTTAGCTCTGTTATATATAAAATGTCATCTCACTGGAGACCACTGATAGGTTAACTTACGTTAACAAGTTAATTCAGTCTAGTGTATCACTTGTTCTTCCTGTCTCATAGGAGTGGCAGCATTTTGGTTATATGTGGCTTCCCCAATGGCTCAGTGGTAAAGAATCCACCTGCAATGCAGGAGACACAGGAAACGTGGGTTTGAGCCCTGGGTCAGGAAGATCCCCTGGAGGAAGGCATGGCAACCCACTCCAGTATTCCTTACCTGGGAAATCCCATGAACAGAGAAGCCTGGCAGGGGACAGACAGTCCATGGGATCACAAAAGAGTCAGATACGAATAAAGTGACTGAGCACATGCACTAATCTTGCCAAAAATTCAGGCCTATGCATGTAAAATGTACAATTATGGCATCAGTGGGGTCTATATGCATGCCTTAAATCAGGCTTTCTCAACCTCAGCAACACTGACATTCTGGGCTGGATAATTTGCTTTGGGGAAAGTGAAAGTGAAGGCGCTCGGTCGTGACCGACTCTTTGCAACCCCATGGACTGTAGCCTACCAGGCTTTGGGGAAATTATCCTATAAATAGAAGGAGGTCCAGGAGCATCCCTAGCCTCTACCCATTATATGCCAACAGCATTTTCCAGTCATGAAAACCATTTCTCTAGAGATTGCAACTACCCCCTGAGCACGCCTCTGGCGGAGGAACACTGCCTTAACCTAGATGTAAGAAAAGTTTCAAGTGTGTCTACTGTGATGAAGCTTCTGATCACGGCTGACAGACAGAAACATGTAGACATATATAGACATACTTGGTGCTTTCATTTACAGAGCACTTGGTATGGGCCAGGGAGTATTTGGATTAATTTATCTGATCCTCTCAACAACCCCTTGAAGTAGTACTACCACTGTTCCCACTGTGTAGATGAAAAATGAGACTAGAGAGATTAAATAAACTTTCAAATATCAGTCAGCAGAGCAATGCATGCTCATGTGTGCGCAACTGTGTTTAACTCTTTGCGACCCCATGGACTGTAGCCCGCCAGGCTCCTCTGTCCATGGGACTTCCCAGGCAAGAATACTGGAGTGGGTAACCATTTCCTTCTTCAGGGACTCTTCCCAACCCAGGGATCAAACCCACATCCCTTGAGTCTCCAGCACTGGTAGGCAAATTCTTTACCACTAGCACCGTCGGCAAAGCAACTGAGTAATAACCAAGTAGTTAATATAGAATTATAGATGGCTTTAGTGCCTATTGAAAGTTTAGGATGTTTTGTGTCTGTCCTTTATTATGATAAGGAATAAGGGCAGTTGCTAAATGTGTTAACTTAGAAGAGAAAACTTTTTATTATCGTACTCTCCATTCAAGCAGCTGAACAAATTTAATTAAAGGGATCATGAGATTACAAGGCGAATTGTTAAAAATATTATCTCATTTGTCACAATGCCCTTGTGTAAATGATATTTCTTGAAGCTGCAATCAGCAAAATAAATTTATAGAAACATACTAGATGCTAATACTGCTCATAACACTCATCATAACACTAATTTCATGTTCGGGGCTCATCACTTTTTTCTAATTGCTGGACTTTTAGAAGAAATAAATAAATGAGAACTTAAAAGATAAAATTAAATTTTTAAATACATAAATTATGTATTTTTTGTGCTTTATATATTGAGTCTGTACTTTAAGATTCTGCTTGATAAAAATGGATTTAATTGTTTAAAAACAAACACACAAAACGAAAATCATTGCTGCTTTTCAATCCATTATTTTACAATAAGAAAATACAGTCTCAGAGAACGATACGACCTTTTTAAAGTCATACAGCTCATTCATGATAGAATCAGAGCTCAACTCTCCAGATTACAAATCAGGGCTGTTGGAGTGACCCAAGTTCCCTAACCATATGTAAGAACATATGATCTGTTTGGGTATCTGGGATATTTTTTCTTTTGACTACTTGATGCACTTGGTGTGAGAAGAAAATAAATTGCCTGCTGAAGTCATAAGGAAAGCCAAGATTTCATTAAATAATAGCTAATAACAGTGAAGCATATTATATTCAAATAGAAGGTTTCAAACATTAGCTAAATATTTTCAGATCTTGTTCTCTCATAAGGTAAACCACTTAATTGGTCTTAAGTCATTATATATTTAGTGTTTAGGAAAGTCTTAACCATCTTATATTTCTCATTATATTTCATTTACATTTTTTATCCCCATCTGAGCTAATCCTAAGTCATACTTCAGGATCTATGTCCCCAGACCAGGGCCACGCAAGTCCCCTGTGAAGCTACTGCGATTATAGACATAGTAACAAAGGGAAAACAAAAGTGCCTCTGGAGCAAGGTCAAGGGTAATAACAATAAGCAATGCCACAGACCTTTAAAATAAATAAATAAGGCTTTTCTCTGTGAACCAAACTATTCCAAGCCACACACAATGAGCAAGCGTGGCTATCTGCAGTCATCACTTAACAGAGAGGATCTCTCCCTTGTCAAAAGCAGGAAGAGCCAGTCCTGAAAAACCAATCAAGCCTCAAGCCAGGAGTAAATGGGAAAGAAAACTGCATTTTATTAACATATCCAAAAAAAATAAATTGTACAAACAGCGGTGAAGTGACTTGTATGTAGGAACAGCTTGAGGTGACTTGAGACCAGAAAAAAGAAAAACTAATGACTGGATAATAGATTTCCAACACTTTCCAGGGAAGTCGGTGCCCACCTGCCCCAAATGACATCTCCTCTTGACGGTCCCACCTGTCATTTTAAATGACCATACTGACACTCTGGTTCATATATCGATATCGTAATGTTTTTTTTTTGTCTTCATGGAACACCCACCCAGAGTCTGAAGAACTCCACCAAATGAAGATTGTGATTCCTCTCCCTGAAAACCCACCCATTGTGTCCTGTGACTCCACAGCTCCTGCCATTAAGAGGTGGAGATTCTCCTGCCCTTTGGATCTGGGCTGCAGTTGTGGTTGGCTTTGGTCACTGGAAGGTGGTGGAAGTGATGCTGGGCTGGTTCTGAGTCCAGCCCCCTGAGGCTGGAAGCACTGCTGCTTTCTCCTTTGGAACCCAGTCTAGCTGCCACATGGGCAAGCTCGGGCAAACCCACTGAAGGATGGAAGACCCTGGGGAAATGAGAGAGGCCGTCCTGGCCGGAGCCATCTGAGACCAGCCATGCCCTGGCAACCTGGCAAGGTCCTGCAACCAATGAGTCAGGCCAGGAGAGACCGGAAGAAGCACCCTGGTCAAAGACGCCCAAACTCATGAGCTAAGTGAACGGCTATTGTGTTGAGCTGCTAAATTGCAGACAGGCTGTTACTTAACTGTATGCAAGACTCTGGTTCCTAGACTTGGCCCTACCAGCCGAGTTCCTGGTCAACACCAAGGTGCTCACACTGTTGGAGGCTCCCTTTTGCTTTCTTTCCATGGATCATCTTTTCCATCCAGCCTCTTGACAGCACTATAGAGTTGGTTGTGAATTTGCAAATCTTTTTTTAAGTGAAGTAGCATCAGTTCAGTTCAGTTCACTTCAGTCACTCAGTCGTGTCCGACTCTTTGCGACCCCATGAATCCCAGCACGCCAGGCCTCCCTGTCCATCACCAACTCCCAGAATTCACTCAGACTCACGTCCACCGAGTCAGTGATGCCATCCAGCCATCTCATCCTCTGTCGTCCCCTTCTCCTCCTGCCCCCAATCCATCCCAGCATCAGTCTTTTCCAATGAGTCAACTCTTCACATGAGGTGGCCAAAGTATTGGAGTTTCAGCTTTAGCATCATTCCTTCCAAAGAAATCCCAGGGCTGATCTCCTTCAGAATGGACTGGTTGGATCTCCTTGCAGTCCAAGGGACTCTCAAGAGTCTTCTCCAACACCATAGTTCAAAAGCATCAATTCTTTAGCGCTCAGCCTTCTTCACAGTCCAACTCTCACATCCATACATGACCACTGGAAAAACCATAGCCTTGACTAGACGGACCTTTGTTGGCAAAGTAATGTCTCTGCTTTTCAATATGCTATCTGCTGCTGCTGCTAAGTCGCTTCAATCGTGTCCGACTCTGTACGACCCCATAGACAGCAGCCCACCAGGCTCCCCTGTCTCTGGGATTCTCCAGGCAAGAATACTGGAGTGGGTTGCCATTTCCTTCTCCAATGCATGAAGGTGAAAAGTGAAAGTGAAGTCGCTCAGTCCTGTCCGACTCTGAGCGACCCCATGGACTGCAGCCTACTGGGCTCCTCCGTCCATGGGATTTTCCAGGCAAGAGTACTGGAGTGGGGTGCCATCGCCTTCTCTGAATATGCTATCTAGGTTGGTCATAACTTTTCTTCTAAGGAGTAAGCGTCTTTTAATTTCATGGCTGCAGTCACCATCTGCAGTGATTTGGGAGCCCAAAAAACTAAAGTCTGACACTGTTTCCACTGTTTCCCCATCTATTTCCCATGAAGTGATGGGACCAGATGCCGTGATCTTCGTTTTCTGAATACTGAGTTTTAAACCAACCTTTTTCACTCTCCTCTTTCACCTTCATCAAGAGGCTTTTTAGTTCCTCTTCACTTTCTGCCATAAGGGTGGTGTCATCTGCATATCTGAGGTTATTGATACTTCTCCCGGCAATCTTGATTCCAGCTTGTGCTTCTTCCAGCCCAGCATTTCTCATGATGTACTCTGCATAGAAGTTAAATAAGCAGGGTGACAATATACACCCTTGACGTACTTCTTTTCCTATTTGGAATCAGTCTGTTGTTCCATGTCCAGTTCTAGCTGTTGCTTCCTGACCTGCATACAAATTTCTCAAGAGGCAGGTCAGGTGGTCTGGTATGCCCATCTCTTTCAGAATTTTCCAGTTTATTGTGATCCACACAGTCAAAGGCTTTGGCATAGTCAATAAAGCAGAAATAGATGTTTTTCTGGAATGCTCTTGCTTTTTTGATGATCCAGTGGATGTTGGCAATTTGATCTCTGGTTCCTCTGCCTCTTCTAAAACCAGCTTGAACATCTGGAAGTTCGTGGTTCACGTACTGCTGAAGCCTGGCTTGGAGAATTTTGAGCATTACTTTACTAGCATGTGAAATTAGTGTAATTGTGCGGTAGTTTGAGCATTCTTTGGCATTGCCTTTCTTTGGGATTGGAATGAAAACTGATCTTTTCCAGACCTGTGGCCACTGCTGAGTTTTCCAAATTTGCTGGCATATTGAGTGCAGGACTTTCACAGCATCATCTTTCAGGATTTGAAATAGCTCAACTGGAATTCCATCACCTCCACTAGCTTTGTTCGTAGTGATGCTGCTTAAGGCCCACTTGACTTCAGATTCCAGGATGTCTGGCTCTAGGTCAGTGATCACACCATCATGATTATCTGGGTCGTGAAGATCTTTTTTGTACACAATCTCTGAAAACGTGACTTCCAGAATAGATATAACTCATGAAATATCTTTCTTATCATCTACCACAGAATGCTCTGTGGATGATACTGTACAAAGATAAAGACATTAAAAAGGAAATATTATCTCTTCCTGAACACTGCCCACCCCCCACCACCCTGCCCAGCAATCTGAAACAGAGTCGAAGAGGCAAGACTAAGACACAATCAATAATACAAGTATCAACCTGGGTCTTAAGACTCAGCAGAGGCGACAGCACAATGAGCAGAATTGGGGCAGGGATGGTAGGGGCAGGTATTGCAGCAAGGAGGCTCAATATTGCTAGAGATACTCTACAAAGATACAGAACCACTGGGGGTCAGAGGTACATTAAACTAGTTTTCTTCTTTTTTCTTTTTTTTGCGAGGATCTCTGTTCCTCAACCAGGGATCAAACCTGTGCCCCCTGCAGTGGAAGCTCAGATTCCTAACTGCTGGACCACCAGGGAATTTCCTAGTTATTTTAGTTTTAATAATATTATTCTTTTTAGAACCTCCCCCCTCCCTTTTATCTAACAGGAGAAGGACACATGGAACTCCATGGTTCAAATGACCAGACTCCTGGAACATGAGTGAAGGCAGGTAAATGGAAATGATGGGGTGTGTCTATGAGCTGGTGAAGACTCAGCATTTTTCTTAAGAGTAGAGGGGATACAGTTGCTCAGTAGAAAGGAGCCAGGCTTGGGCACAACCTGACGTCAGAAGTATTGGAAGGGTCCATTAAGGCCTTGGCAGCCTGGAAGGGGGATGCTCCTGGGATGGCGAGAGGCATCAGGGAGGGAGCTGGAGGGGCAAGCTGATTACGTGTGAGGGTGACGACCCCCAGAGAGGCTGCCCTCCAAGGGACGGACTGTGGGTGTATTTTGAAGACACAAAAAATTTAACCAGATTAGTGGCTGAATTAGCATGCATTAAAAAGGATGCCACGGTTTGAAGCCAAGGAAAATAAACAGTAAAGCAGACAGAGGTCAAAAGACACTTCGCTCAACTGAGAAAAAAAAAAAATTAGGTAATAGCTCATTAAGTGCTCAGGAGCCAAGCTCTGCCGTTAGGCAGTTTGCTCTGTCCCTTGCCCCTGAAACTTTCTATGCCTCAGCTTCCTCGTCTATAAAATAGGTTTAACATTAATTGGGCTATTGGGAGGGTTAACTGAGAAACTACATCGAGTCGTTCGCACAGCGCCTGGCTTACTGCAAACCCATCTGATCAGTAATAAGGCTCAGGATGATAATAGCAGAAGCAGCAACAGGAGTAACAACAGTAGTGAGTAGAAGAAAACGTGACTTCTGAAGGATGGCAGAAAATGACCCGGATTCAGTTTTGCAGAAATACAGACTTTGATCAACTTTCCCAAGTCTATCAAGATACCAAATTACTCTGTGGACAATTCTAAGATGAGGTAAACCTTATCCAGCACAGTGAGGAAAGAAACGTCTGGATTCCAGTGGCAGGGCCTCTATGTTACTGACTTGCCGTCTTGATTTCCCCAAGTACATGCTTGTTACAAGATAACTGTATTTGAAGGCATACTGCAACTGGCCTTACCATCACTGCTCTATTTGCACTAAACAATGCGTGAGAAGCCTAAAAGCCTTAGTACAATTTCTGACGTATGAGATTCTGAGAACGGCTCCCTTGCTGGGGCCTCTGACTCTACTACAACAAGAACAGAGGACAGAGCCAACTTCCGGTTTTACCACTTCTTACTTAGTGATTTGGCAGAGGGGATGCTGGAGCCTGACTGCATGGATTGGAACCCCAGTCGCAACTCTCATTAGCTGTGTAAACATGACCCAGTGTCTTAGCCCCGTTTCTCAGTTTTCATCTGTACAATGGGAACACTAATAGTGCCTTCCTCTAGGGTTGTTAGAAGTTCAAGTGGGTTCAATGGCTTGGAGCAGGCGCTGTGCTAACTAGCATCACTGACTCAATGGACATGAGTTTGAGCAAACTCCAGAAGACAGCAGAGGATGGAAGAGCCTGGCGGGGTCACAAAGAGTCGGATGTGACTTAGCAACTGAACAGCAACAATAACAAGGCACTAAGCAACTGACTGTTCAGGAAAAACCATAAACAATTAATCAGTGTCACAAATCCTCCATCCCTGGAAGCCTGAGCACGTGAGTGTGTGACTCCAGGCCCCATTTTCTTGTAACAACCACCTGCTCCCTTTTGTGACTCAGATCAGCCCTTGTCTCGTGGAGCTGCAAGTCACTGAAAAACAGGAAAGAGCCACACACTCTCTCTCACATGAATCACCCAGTTCGGTAAAATCCAGGATTTCAACAAGGAGGGAGGCCCCTTAAAGTGAATTCTGACACGAGGAATTTTAGTCACATGATCAGTTGAGTGCTCATCATGAGAAAAGCCAGGCAGGGTTAAGAAAGGCCACACTGAAGATGCAAAGGAAGGCTGCCCCAAATAAACCTTTCTGGAAGGCATACTTAGGCATAGGGAGAGCTCCGGCTAACGGCAGTGAAACCTGAGGTCGTGAATGGCAGAAAACTGACTTTTCTTTGGCAGAAAGATGCTAAGATGTTTGACAGCCAATCAGAGTCAGCAGGTAATAAGGATGCCTCGTTTACCAGGCATCTCCTGGCTCCCACGTTCTTCGGCAGCACAAACAAACGTATCACTGGATAAGGAGCTGCCCTTTACAGACAAACCGTATTGTAACTACAGATGCATAAAATTCTGGGAAATAGATGGAGGTGGCACAGCAAAGGCCCACGGGAACCCACAAGATACAACACAAACATTCACCAGCTCCCCGTTGTTGATTCAAGAAAACCTTTGCCATTTTACCGCTGAGCTCCTAACACATTTGAAACAATTCAGCTTGGACTCATTTGCAAGTCATTGCTTTCTGAAATCCACCTCTCATGGTTAAGATGTTTTCAGCCTCAATTTTATGAAATTAATAGAATGCGGGAGACAGAACATTTCTTTGGCCAGTTTCCAAACTAAAAATAGTTGAAATGACTTGTATCTTTTTATTTTCAAAAAACCCAGTACAAGAAGATTAAAAAGATATTCCCAGCCAACAACTGAGGTGCCAAGTTTCTGTCAACTGCTTGGTTCTAATTTGGAGAGTTAGATTTACATGTGATATCTTGAAAAGTGTGGTTTTTCAGAAAGAGAAGTGATGTAAGGCCACAGCAGGCAACTTTTAATCAGGCGTCTAATGATGATCCTCCCAGTTCCTAGATGCTACAGATAAGTCTCAAGATTTTCTAATTCTAGCAGAACATCCAGATGCTTGTTTTAATTCTCCTGTCATGTGGCCCCACAAGGGGAAACATGGGGCTCAATCACCATGACTCAGCCAGGCCTCCAGTTCAGGTCAACCTTGATCCAAGCCACAGCACCAAGCCCTTTTCATGGTCTGGGACAGAGAGTGAGCGAAGAGAGCTGTACTGAAAAAAAACTACAACTGTACTGGAAACAAACCAACAAGCCAGGTAGCAAGTGCAGCTTCCACATCAGTGGTCCTTAGGCCTTGCTGCATTTTTAGAATCATCTGAGGATTTTAAAGAAAACACCAATGTCTAGGTCCTATCCGAGACCAACTAAATCATAATTTCTGGCAGTGGGGCTGGACCCTGGCATGTAAGAAACAAAAGCTTCCCAGGTAAGTCTCATGTCAGTCAAGGTGAGCACTGCTGCTAGACTAAGGAGAGATGGCACAGAAACTGTAGGAATTTAACCTCCTCTCCCTTGCAAAGCCCCAGTCATGCGGCTACTGAAGCCCTCGCCCTGACATGAGACAGTCTGCCTCTGTCTTCTGGATTCCAAGAGAGATCTGGGCAAACATGCAGGCTGCAGCCCCCAAAGGCTTGTTTCCTAGGTTGAAACGCAGAGCAGAGTTTTCAAAAGTATCTTTGCCATCATCGCAGAAAGTCATCAGCAAGGGCTGCCCCATCTTCTCCTCTGAGTGCTCCTCCTCAGCACTCTCCTCTGAGTGCTGAGCCTGGGAAGCCTTGGTCCTAGGAAACATTAATCACGAAGGACTAAGGAATGTTAAGTGTGGGCTCAGGCAGGAGAAGACTGGATGGTTTGGGGAAGGGGTTTGATTTCACAATCACAGACGCTGGGAAACCTCAAAATGGGGATCGGGATGGGTGGTCTTCAAATCCCCTTAAAACAGCATTCAACCAGCAATTTTTAATACTACTGTACATGTTCAGTTGCACAGTGGGTCTGTGGTTCCATGGACTGTAGCCTGCCAGGCTCCTTTGTCCATGGAATTCTCTAGGCAAGAATACAGAAGTGGGTTGTCACTTCCTACTCCAAGGGGAATCTTCCCAAACCAGGGACCAAACCCACTCTCTTGCATCTCCTGCACTGGCAGGCGTATTCTTTACCCCTAGAGACACCTCGGAAGCCCTTTAATCCTCCTGGGTTCCCTTAAAGTCATTTGTGTGTTGAAGGAGCAAGAAAGACTCCCCTTAATCACCAAGCAAGAAAGAATCAAGTGTTTTCCATCTCGCTTTTGAAAACAAGAAGATACGGACACGCTTGAATTTGTCACTGTGCTCCGGTTCTGCAGTGACGTGGCTGGCAGAGGCTCCCAGCCCCGGTGTCCACAAACAGCTGCACCCTAGGGTCCCAGCAGGTGCACGCACAGAGCCTGGCTCAAAAATTCAAGACGAGAACAATGGCACCGTTATGAGGCTGGGGGACAAGGCCCGATGCTAACCCGACATCTGATAAGGGAAAGAGCTAGAAGCTCAGCCACAGCTCCCTGGGGTCTAGTCCTTTGGTCCTGGGATCACAGCCACGGACACAGCCAGGTAGAGTACCCCGGCGAGAACCGCGATCAATTATAGGACTCTGATCAACCAGAGAGCAAGTGGAAGAAAAAAATAATAATCATCCCCTCTCCCCTGAAAATGTATTCCTTTCCTTTTTAAGTCTCTTCTCCTCCCGTGGGCTGTGCTGCACTGTCCGCAAGTTTACATTTACATCCAAATATGCACACACACACACAAAAATTACCGATGCATCTCACTCCCCGGCGACTTTGTAACAGGTTGCTAGGTAACAGTGCACACAAGTCAGGTTTCAGGACCTCTAGTAAGCCACCATAAAATAGCTGCACGGGCCTTTTGCATAAACAGCGTGCATTTGTTATCTGTTTTCTTATGCCCGTTGATCAGTCGGTAAATACTGCGACTGCCAAACCCATAAACAAGTCCCCGTTAATAGCTGACTAAGAAAACAGATCACAGGAGAAGGCCTGGGTGCATGGTTTTCCACCCCAACCTCCCGGCTGGCTTTTCCTCGTGTGTTTCTCCTGTTTGCAAGCCTGGCTTTCAGCAGTCACAGGTCTTACCTTACACTCCCTGAGATTGCGTCCCTAGCTAATTACCGACTGATGCGGGGCACTCATAGCTAAGCCCACCAGAAGTCGTGTATTAGCAAGCCTTCCTCCACCCTCTCTCACCTTCCTCAAGATTTAAAAACTTTCTGGAGTCCTGGAGTAAAGAAGGCACCTTCTTCCTACGAGCTACTCACCCCTCCAGTTTCCCCCTTGTCTGCTAACTAAGGAAATGTCCCTTTTAGCCATCCTAGGTGAATACGCCCACCATTGCATTCCTTCCCTTGAGGATGCACTAGAAGAGCCCAGAGAAAGAGCCCCTTTTGCTCTGACATTGGTGGGACATACTATCAAGAAAGAACGAGTGCTCTCCCAGAAGTGGAGACTGAAGGCTCTGCAGCAAAACGAAACCCAGAAGCCTACACTTTCCCCACATCTCCAAAGACGTTTATATATAAGATGCAGAGTCTTCAGGAGCACATGTTCCCTAGGCTGGGACGGGAGAGGAGAACGCAGGGGCAGATCGTTGTTCGTTGCCAAGGTCCAAGCACCTGACTTCCTGCCACTTGGCCATCGCAGTGTAGAGTATGCTCACCGGTCGCGCGGGGTGGGGTGCCTCCCTGCGACACTCCATCTCTGTTCTTTCCGCGACGCCTCACTTCCATCCCCTGCCCTTCCCTATTTCTTCCAACCAGCCCTGAGCACTCCTGAGGGGCACAGACCTGGGGCGATGGGAACACTCCAGAAGACCTGACTGACGTGTCACCGAGCAAAGGGACTTCAGAGTGAAGCAGAACCTCTAATTCACCTGGCGGTGACATTTAGTGAAATTTGACTCACAGTCCATTTAAAGGAAGGTGGTGACCAATTATTCTCCATTTAAAAGGGTATTGTCAATCTCCAAAGAGCTGAAATGGCATTTGGAAATCATCGTGGGGCCTGCCATCTTCACTGAGAGACAGAACCAATTCTCTGCCGACCTTTCCCCACCCTCTACATCTCTTTTAAAATTTAAAATCAGACTTTAAAAAATATAATGAGGAGCTGCACAGGCCCACAACATGTTTTCTCATCACAAAGAAGTCAGGGAAAACAGGGCTCCTTTGGCATCATGACACTCCCTATTCAATTCCACAACTTAAAGAAACTGGGGCGGGAAGGAGAAAAAACCACTAAACGAAACATCATATATAATTTGATGGTGAAAGTGGTATCAATTAATAATACATTTTTATGACATACTACAACTTCTTTCTAAAAAGCATTGAGGCAGCTACAAAAGAATATTAACAATTTTTTAAAATTCCACTTTACATGAGATTTCTAGTGTAGTTATGTTCATAGAGACAGAAAGCAGAATAGTGATTACCAGGGCAGAGCGGAGGGAAGAATTCTTGGCTAATGGGTACAAGGCTTCAGTTTGGGAGGATGAAAAAGTTCTCAAGACAGCTGGCAGTG
The DNA here is from genome assembly GCF_029407905.1 of Bubalus kerabau. Lineage (NCBI taxonomy): Eukaryota > Metazoa > Chordata > Mammalia > Artiodactyla > Bovidae > Bubalus > Bubalus kerabau. Next base: position 16,515,833 of record NC_073639.1, on the reverse strand, counting down.
ATGGTTATACAAGCGTAAGTGTATTTAATGCTAAGGCACTGTACACCTGAAAATGGTTAAAATGGCAAATTTCATATATTTTTTTTTTACCACAATGAAAAACTTTCCATTAGAAAAAACAAAACCTAAAGATAATTTTACCATCTGCTCAAATTTTAAAACTCTAAACTTTTTCTAATAGTACTCTGTGCGTATGTCCTTTAGAATCTTTTACATCAAGGCAGTCGAGAACTTGAGTATACACAGAGCAAGATGTCCCATACAAGCCCTTTTAAAGAACCCAGTGGAGAGACAAAGTTAAATACGGTTTAAGGTCAATGGAGAGACAAGTTAAATAGGGCTCAAGGTCACACAAAGAACTGTCACCAACCTGGCTTCCCCTGTGACCTGTCCCTCACAGCAAGGACCCCCAACAGGGGAAAACCAGAAAGAAATCAACAATCTCTGTTGTTTTGAGACCCAAACCATAGCCATGCCTTCTTCCACAGGACTGTTAAAAAAAAGTCTCAAGGAGAAAATGTGTCAGGGTGCAGACAATTGTCATTTAGAGGGACCTTGACATCACCTAGTCCTACCAGCTCACTGTACAGCTACGAATACTGGTAGATAGAAAACGAGAGAGAGAGAGAGAGAGGGGATACCCCTCTTCAAGTACCTGACAGCTTCATGAGAAAATCAGACGCCATCTTAACAGAGATGTCCTGGCTGAACAACGCGGACGCACTGTTGGCCGCGAACTCGGAGGGCTCTCTCAGCTTTGTGTGGTTGGCTGGCCTGTCGGTAGCATTCAGAGGAAAGGAGGTTGGCAGGCCGTTATCTTCCTTGGGCTCCTCCTTCACCAGCAAAGGTGAGACGCCAGCCCCACCCTGGCTAGTCCTCTCTGGAGTGCTGGACTTCATCATGGTCCCCACTAGCTCTGTCCCTCCTCCTTCCCTTTGCTGCCCCAGGCAGGCACTGTCACTGAGGTGGGGAGGCCCCTTGACCTCGGGGTCTGGGATCTCCTCCTTCACCTTGGCTTCTGTCCTCAGGAAGTGCTGATGGCAACGCATGTGGAGCTTCAGGCTGAAGTGGCGGGAGGAAGTGAAAGGGCAGAGCTGGCACTGAAAGGTCTCTCCCCGGTCCTGGTGCTGATGAACCTGACGGAGAAGCAACAAGAGTGAGCTGGCTGCTGCGTGCCGACAGAGAACGCCCTGCTCTACCTCCACTCTTTGCATTTTTGCATCGCTTAGCTGCTCGGTCATGTCTGACTCTTTGCGACCCTGTGGACCGTAGCCCGCCAGGCTCCTCTGTCCGTGGGATTCTCCAGACAAGGATACTGGAACGGGGCTGCCATTCCCTTCCTGGCCCAGGGAATCATATCACCAGAGGAGCACTTCATTGTGTGCCTCAGGTCATGAGGGTCATCCCTAAACACAGAACGGGTCCACACAGGTTAAGAGTCTATTAGTAGATCCACACTCAAGTCAACTGGGGACACTGTCTGCCCACGGAGGCTGTCTAGGGTAGAATCCTCTTCATGTTCTAGTCATCCCATCTCCGATGATGTCTTCAAAGAAAACTTTATAAACCCAGCACAACTGGAACTTACGTAATTACTAGTTGGGGGGTCAAAAGAGGTACCCTGTCAAGTTAATTCCTCTCACAATATAATATGCTGCATAGACCCAATTATTACCACCCAGAGAAGTAGTTATGCTTTGCAAACATAATTTCCACTTCCAAAAATGCTTCTCTAGGTAATTAAGACTGTGGAAAATAATGCCTCCAGGGCATTCCCGTTTCATAGAGAAATTGAGACCCTGGAGCACGTGGCCGGAGCAAAAGGACATATAAAGAAAGCAGACAGGGAGGGACTTCCCTGGTGGTCAAGGGGTTAAGAATCCACACTCCCACTGTAGGGGCATGTGTTCGATTTCTGGTCAGGGAACTAAGATCCCTCATGCTGTGCAATGTGGACAAAAATAATAAATAAATAAAAACAACTCTCTAAGCTTCTAAGACACCCTTCCTTTCTGTATTCCTCTAGCTATCTATAGGCAGCTTCTAAAAAAAAAAAAAAAAAAAAAAAGAAGGAGCAGAGGAGGAGGAAAACCAGAGGCTGATGCCCACCAAACAGTCTCAGCAAGATGAAACCAGAGGTGCCAAATATGCTTCTTTCTAGCAGGCTCTAGATAGGCACATCTACAATGAAAGAATGCAGACTTGGAAACCCAGTTCCAGCCTTGCCTGCACAATACCTGTAAAAATGGGAAGAAACTTTTTTCTTTCCTTCCTGTCATGATCAAATTTAGGGCTTGAAAAAGTGAGGAAATCATTGCATTGGCCTGAGCCAGGCTTGGAGCTGGCAGGTGCTAGTAAGCTTGTAACTTCCCCATTCATCTCTGCCAATGTACTTGAGCACTGACCTGCTCCACCCTGCTATTTCAGGACTGGCCCTCCCTCGAGCAGGAACTGCCAATGGTGTAGATTTGGGCCAAAAGATTTGGGGAGCTGTGTGATTTTTGGAAAAACGAGGGAATGGAATTCAAACCCCAAGTCAAACCGACCTCTCCTCTTTGGCGATCTAGGCAGGATTTGAACCTAGGTCGAATGAAGGTTAAAGGTTCCTTAATCCACTGGGCCACCTGGCCCCTCTGCGTGGGCTTCCTTTCTAAGAGAGCAAGTTTTACTACAGCTGTTTATGCATTCTGAGTGCAATCCAAAAGCATTATTCACCAGCCAAAACATACTTTTAAATAATGTTCAGTGACCAACAAAAGCAAAGAAATTAAAAGTTAATGGTGAGATCCTGTCGCTACAGCACCCCACTGTGGCTTTTTGAAAAAAACAACAGAAGAGATTCTGGGTCCCCCAAAGCATGAATTTCTCCAAAGAAATAACCAGATACACTTAAATTCAGTTGCAGCAAAGCCTTGCTCATTAAAAGGCTTTCCGCCTGCCAGGTGGGGAGAGGCTGGAGGGTGGCACACACCCCTTGTTGCTGGCTGAGGACTGTCTCAGCTCTTTCACAACAAAAGGATTTCACTCTGGAGAGGATGGGTTCGCTTGCTTTCTCCCTCATACAATCGGGAACATTCCCCACCCTCTCTTCTACCTGGCTCACGCAGGAGCTGGCACCTTGTGGGGCCTCCGGTCACAGCCCCAGGGAGCCCTGACAGGTGCCACCCACGGCTCGCCCTGGAGCCAGGTGGTAAAGGTCACTAGGCAGAAAGCTTCCGCCATCCCCGGGAGCAGGGTGGTGGGATAGATCCCGTTTCAGAAATGTCCTGACATCTATTGCCCTGACAGAGGACAGGCGCTAATCCAAGAACGAAGCTCCGGAAGCAGCTTCTGGAAAAGAAGAAGGATGGGGTCCAGGTTCTAAAATCCAACAGGGAGCCCTGGACTCAAAAGAGTCTGTGCCCAAGCCCCGTGCACGGCTCCTTTTCTACCCAAGCCTGGCTTGGCTATATTTAGTTGCAGGAAAACGAGTGAGTGTGGAAAAGAAAAACAGTGGATGTGGTGCTGACGGTCACACTTAGCGTTATATTTGGGCTAGACCTGCCCAGAGGGGCACGAGTTCGCATTTGGCCTCGGAGGGAAGGCTCGCCCCTGCTCTCCCAACAATAAAAGCCCTTTCTGGGATCATCTGTACTCTCGTTAGCCTGACATTGCCTTCGAAATCGCTCTCGGTCGGCTACGGTCAAGAAACACTTGACTAAAGCGTGTCATTCTTTCCAGGTCACGTAAAGATGGGCTGCCTGCTGGTCGCCCTACACAGAGAGCGCATGTCACCGCCGCAAGAAGTTTAAAGACTGCTGCATCACGGTGTCCATCTCCTCTGCAGCAGTAGGACAGTTTGGGGAACAAGATCTCCTCCACTCGCCCTGCTCAGGGGACCAGGCAGGCCGGGAGGGGGCGAGCCCAGCAGTCACCGCCTTGCCTGGCACACCTGAGACTGGAAAACGTCGGCGCCCCGACCCCTGCCCGTGTAGGGCCGCTTCTTCACCCGTGTTCCTGTTCTCCGCCCTCCTCACCTTCTCTTATGAATTCCGTATTGAATTCCTGTATGCTCACTCATCCAGGAAAGTTGTAAAAGACTTAATGGAAATCTAAGATAACCCTGAGGAAGCTGGAGGCATTTACAAGCTCCTTCCGAAGCAAGCCATAAAAATATTTGCATGATATATTAAGGAGAAGAGGCAGCCTTTCAGAAAATGCACAGTGCCTAGAACCCAATAAGTACTACAGTTGAACAAATCCCTTAGAATCCCATTGTTCCTTAAGTAAATCTATATAATAAATACAGAAGGCTACAGATTAGCATGGTAATAATGGTTATTTCTGCGTGATGGGATTAAGGGCCAATTCCAGATTCTTTTCATCAGTTTTTCTAAATTCTCTTTGTATCACAAAGAGAGAAAAGCAATAAAATTTAGAGTCATTGTTTTATGCCGTGTCATTGATTTACTTCTAAATGTAAATGTGAATATATATTCAGATGGCTTTTGGATAGTAATTACTATAGTAGCCACATTTACTGAGGGCTCCTCCATGCTGGGCATCATATTAAGTGCTTTATATCCATTATTTCATTTAACCCTTATAACAACTCCATGAGATATATCATACAATTACTATCTCCAAGAGCAGAAACAGAGGCTTGGAGAGGTTAAATGATTTACCCAAAGCTCCACAGCTACTGAGAGTCTAACTAAAGCTTTTTTGTTTTTGTTTTTCTGACCATGGGGTTTGAGATATTAACCTTTAGGCCATACTGCCCCTGCTTCTGAGGCAGGATTCATTCTAGGAAATCTGTTCCTACCATACATAGCCTCTGGGGAACACAGCAGAGAATATCTATTCCTAAGGAAACCACCATGATATTTCTCTGTAGACCATGGTTTCAAAATCTCGCAAAATTAAAGTCTATCTCATCAAAATTAAATCATGAATTCTTTGATGAAAGCAAAAAACATGAGCCCATAAGTGAGGTGGAGAACAGAAAACAAAGTGTACACCATCTGAGGAAATAAAACTTGCATGAGCCCCTCTCACACGTCTCTCCTCAAAAGCTCAACAGGTTAGGACACCATGAGTTTGAATAAAGTAGTCACTTCACACAACTGCTTCATTGTACTGGTTATTGATTTGTTCTGAAAGCGTTCTAGGACCCCACGACCTGCAGAGCCCTGGCTGCTCTCATCTGTGATGCCGTCGTGGCCGACCGTCTGTATCACCAAGGCACCCCTCTCATCTCCCTGCAGTTTCAGGGTCGCTAGTTCCTGCTATTGAAAACCCAGCTTTTTTTTTTTTTTTTCATGGGTTTATAAATAGGTTGTTTTAAGTGACCCTGAGCTGAAACCAGGCTTACAAGGTGTCAGGCCAGATGCAAGTTTCCTGCTCACTGAAGCTTTAAATTTGCCAGGCCTGATTTCTAAACCTGAGTGTAAGGGCACAGTAATGGAAGCAAATTTTAGTTTTAAAGGCACTTCTTTGAAAGTCTCCTTCTCCACTTATGCCGGTGTAAAATACAAGATTTTACTTTGGGAAGAGGTGACAGAGGATGAAGAGGGTTCAAGTACAAAACCTGAGTCGGCTCAGTAGAATTCTACCAACCAGAACCCCTGGTTAAATGGATTCTGATGATGAAGGACATGTTATACTCCCCAGGGACAAAAGGTAGAAAACAAGTTATATTATGGTGGTTGTTTTTTTTTAACTTTCCAAGTTATTTCCTAACGTCAGTAGAGGCTCTGTCTGATCACACTCCTTTTATATCTACAGTTCTAAACAATGATTCCTGATCTATTCAGAAGTATGAGACTGCAAGAATTTGAGAAAGCAACTATCTCATTATGTTACACTTTATATTACACATTACACTTCCTATGGCAGGATAGTAGACACTTTACAAATAATGTTAACAGCCAGACTACTGCAAATATCAGTAAAAATGATGGTTATTACTACTAAGGTGTTCAACAACAGTTGCTGAATTCAAACAGCTACCACTGCACATTTCTGTGTTAAATACTTTGCCATTATTTCCTTAAATATTAATGATCTCCCTTCCAGATGGACTTAACTATTCCCATTTAACAGCTGAGAAAATTGAGTCTAAACACGCATTTGCTCACAGCCACTTAGCTAGTAAGTTGTGCAATAAGGTTTAAAGGCAGGCCTGTCAAAATCAAAAGCCCATGCTCTTTTGATCTCTTGCATCTCAGATACTGGATCTCTTTGCATTTCAGACAAAATTAGCATTAAAAGAGTCTGCTACAAAGACTGCTAGCTGCCTAAGTTTTCCCCCAGCTCACTTGAGAGTGGAAGGTAGTCTAGACCATTCCCTATATGCTCGGTACAGGCATAAGCCCCCCAACTGTCCCTAATAGACACTGAAAAAAATATCTTCCGGTATTTGCTAAGTGTGACCCCGGGAATTATGACAACTCAAACCCTGACACCTCAAGGGGACCCAGTTTTGTCAGGAATGGCCCCCAAGCCTGCCACAGCGTGGAAGTTAAAGCCCAGATGACTTTCAACTTCCTCCCACTTTCTGTATGACGTCTCTGGGTGTGCCTCTGGGTTTGAAGCAACAGAAGAGGGCGCTCCCTCCAGGAAGTGGGGCAGGTCCAACAGCTCTTCCTGAACCTCTTTTCCTGCCTCTTACTCCTCCCCAAGTTTTCCTCCAAGTGCCTCCAAAAGCGTCACCTTGCAAGGCCAGGTTAGGCTGCTGATCCCCAGTAGGAAGGGATGGTTCTACAGGACATATATTATCTGGCTGCTGAAGCTTCTCTCTGCCTTTAAGTTCTGGGCTGTCCAGTGGACATGAGGACACTTATAACGAGATCCTTTCCAACGTGGATCCTCTTATCCGCATCGCACTCTACTTTACGATCCCGAGCTCAGATCCCGGCTGGTGCGAGGGCCCTGGCTGTGCCTGCCTCGCCTTCGGGCCCGTCCGCGGGGGGCTTACCTTCATGTGGGATTTGAGATTGTCCTTGCGAGCACATCGGAACGGACAGAGCGGACACTGATGACTTTTTAAACCTGTGTGAATCACCATGTGCCGCTTCCAGTAACTCTTCCGTTTTATAACCAGACCGCATATGGGACACTGGAAAGGCTTTCCGCTTTCCTCTTCTGAGGCTTGGGAGAAGGAGAAAGACAGGAAAATTAAGGAAAACAAAAAGGCACACTGCATCCAGCACTAATTCACATGCACTGCTCTATAAAGAAAACTAACACGGAACTGGGGGGTTGGGGAGGGTTTTTTGCTTGTCCTTCCGTTTTGTTGTTTTTTGTTTTGGGCTTTTTTTTTTTTTGGTTTTGAGTTTTGGAGGTCTTTTTTGGTTTTTCCTTTTTCGTTTGTTAGTTGTTTTTCTCATTCCAAGACTTTATCTCTGAGGAAGCTTTCTCCCTGCTTTCCTGCAGGTAGAAAGCTATGTTCATCTCATGACTTCCACCTGGGTTCCATTTTTTCAAAACCTGCTCATCCTGCCTTGGGAAAGTCCTGCTTTCAGAGGCCATCCCATCGCACTTCAGAAGGCATCCCATACCTCAGCCCAGAGAAACCCGACTCTAGGGCTTTGCTTTCCTGAAGGCAAGTGCCAGACTCGAGTTCGTATCGGAATTACTGAACTTGGAAAATGGCAAGAAATAAAGACAAGTCAAAGGGACTGAGAAATACACCACACTGGAAACCAAAGAGCCATCGTAAACCTCGCACACCAAACCCTAACGGAGACAAACTTCAGGCTGACTTGTGCTGTGATGGCTTGGGCAGATGCTGCTGCCAGTTTGGCCACTGGGGGCCTTAGAGTCAGAGGCTGTCACTCTCTTATTTTTGACCCTCCACTGGCCACCAAGGTGTGCTGCCCTGCTCTGCGGAGCCTGGGGCCCACCGCCCACTTTGGGAAAAGCTACAATCAGGCGGCCGCAAATGCTTCCATTTTTCAGGAAAGCAAACAAACCAAGTACTTCCTGCAAGGAAAGCAGGGATCACTCCTCCACCCGCCCCACAGGGGAGGGTGTCTCCTGTGACACTAGGCTGCTGCACTTCTGGTCTACCAATTTATACTGCACAGGGTCACACAAGCCTCTGCTATTTGGGGATAGAGGAAATAAAAACAGAATTAAGGACTCAGGCTTTCTCTTCATGAGGGATCAGAAACATTTCTAAACTGGTTAAATACATTGTAATACACTCATGAAATAAAATGTAAGAAGCCCATTTAAAAAAACTAAATTAGATCAATAGATGCTGATACAGAAACATGTCCAAGATAGTAGTTAGTGGATAAAGCAAGAATTGAAACTATAAGTCTAGAAGGATTCTATTTTTATTCTCTAGAAAATAGGAACCAATTGCTGCTCAGACCACTAGGTGAAAGGTTGATAGGGGACTTTATAAAGGATGTATCAAGCTGACAACACCTAGAAAACCATTACTCAATCTCAGCATCTCTAAGAATGGATGCACATTGGGTGCCCTTAGATAATCCATGTATGAAATATTCTTACAAAATATTTAATCAAGCTTCTAGATAAATAGTGAGTTTCCTGGAAATACAGGTGGTTTTAATAAAAAAAAAAAAAAGTTAAACACACCAAGAGGGATGGAATCAGCCAAATTCAGAATGTGGGACATTCTATAGAACAGATGACCCAGTTTCTTCAACAAGTAACTGGCATTTTAAAAAGGGAAGAGGTTATAGATGAAAAGACACTTAAGAGACAGATAAAGCAAATGCAAGGTGTGAAGCTTATTTCTGCTCCCGATTTGAATGAAACAATGATAAACGGACACTTTTGAGATAATTAAGAAAATACTGATTATAGCCCGGGTGTTCCATAATATCATATAACCATTGTTGATCCTATTACATGTAATACCAGTTATTGTGACTATGCGTTTTTAAAGTCTTTGGTGGCGGTGGGGGTGGTGGAGGAGGTTTAGCCGCTAAATTGTGATCAACTTGGGACCCCATAGATTAAAGCCCACTAGGCTCTACTGTCCATGGGATTTCCCAGGCAAGAATATTGGAGTGGGTTGCCATTTCATTCTCCTCTGGGAGATCTTCCTGACCCAAGGATCAAACCAGTGTCTCCTGCATAGGCAGGCATAGGCAAGCAGATTCTTTACCAGGGAAGCCCTTAAAGTCCTTGTGTGCCGTGCTTACTCACTTAGTCATGTCTGACTCTTTTCGACCATGGACTGTAGCCCACCAGGCTCCTCTGTCCATGGGGATTCTCCAGGCAAGACTACTAGAGTGGGTTGCCATGCCCTCCTCCAGGGGATCTTTCCAACCCAGTGATCAAACCCAGGTCTCCCACACTGCATGTGGATTCTTTACCCTCTGAACCACCAAGGAAGCCCCTTAAAGTCCTTATGTATATGTAAATACTTGCAAGCAAATGAATATGAGGTCTGGGATTTGCTTTTAAATACTTGGGCAAAAAAGAAAAAAGAGAAATAGGAAGAATGAGATGAATAAATGAAACAAAAAATGATAATCTTTTTATCTGTATGAGAATTATCTAGAAATGTACATAGGAAACCATTAAGCAGTTCATTTTAAATGACTGGATTAAAAGGAAGGGATCGTGGTGGGAAACTTGTTTTCATTGTATATTCCTCTGTACTATTTGAATTTTTTTTAAATATACATGACTTTTATAATTTTAAAAGGAAATATTCCCAAGTGTAAACTTTTAAATAATCTTATTATTTATTCATGGAGTCAACTGAATCTCCACATGCAAAGAACCACTTAAAATGGATGGAATCAGAAGAGTTCTGGAATAAAGCCAGGGCATTCCAAAGATGCTGTTTTTACATTGCTTATAGGTGTAAGCAATATTGGTTAGCACAACGAAGGACCCTGAAAAAGAATTCTCTATCTGAAAACATACACCTCAAGTCTGGAAATTCTACTTGTGATGGGTCCCATCACAGAACTCCCTTTTCTGATCAGGGGACAAGGGTGGAGACTGAGGATTTCCTTTTACTCTAGGAAAAGCACACTTTGTAGAGGCTTATCAACATGCTTTTTCTTAAACCACTCAAGCTCTCCTCCCATCTTACTGATCGCCTCTGCTGGCCTGGGCTCCTATCCCTGATTCAGCCTCTCATTGTCTATCCTTCACCATCATTCCCTCCACTCTGACATCTGGATCACAAAGACGGCATGTTGAATAACAGATTTGAGAGGGAAGACTGAATCAGGGGCTTCCCTGGTGGCTCAGCGGTAGAGAAGCCGCCTGCCAATGCAGGAGACACAGGTTCAATCCCTAATCCAGGAAGATCCCACATGCCACAGAGCAACTAAGCCTGTGCGTCACAACTATTGATCCTGTGCTCTAGGGCCCCGGAGCTGCAATTTCTGAGCCCACGAGCCTTAAGTACTGAAGCCGGCATGCCCGTGTTCTGCAACAAGAGAAGCCGCTGCAATGAGAAGGCTGCACCCTGCAGCTAGAAAGTAGCCCCAGCTCTCCACAACTAGAGAGAAGCCCACATGGCAATAAAAATGCAGCACGGCCAAAAATTAAATAAATTAATAAAACTGTATATATATAAAAAGACTGAATCAGGCCCCTAGGTGATATTATTGTCATAAGCCAAAGGGGGGAAAATGATAATGATGTCTATTTGGGGTCATTAAGGATATCAAAGTAATAAGAAAGAGATACACAAACAGGCTGCCACTAATCCCCATCTTCAGAAAGTACTTCCCATGGTCTAAACCCTAAACTGCCTTTTACACAATTGTCTGGGAGAGCAGAGAAAAGCTGAGATGTCATACCCTGACCTGAGATTTCATGGCACATCACAGGAAGGCAATCAAAAGGCATTTCCTCACAAAAGGAACACCTATGGCTTGGCCTGGACAACTGGCTTTGCCTAATGTGACCAACAGGCCTCCTATTTTTCCTGACACTCTCCACCCCTGCCCTAATCAGCGAGTCTACATTGCATATGGATCGGACTTCACTGCGTTAAACCGTGCATATTCATATTTCATATACATTTATTTTGTTTGGGAGCCATGCTTTCTTAGGTTTAATTAATATCAAAATATACATGAACAGTGCACAAATTAGGGTGCCCTTGGACTGACTGGGGGGAAAAGTTCAAATAGTCATAATGAAGAGAAACTAACGGCAAGATAAGCGGTCCAATAGCTACACTACTGTGACTACTGGACAATTTTAACTGATCACTGCAGGAAAGGAAGACAGAAGCCAATGTAACCGGAAAACACCGATCGAGTTTAAAAACTGGAATTTCCCCTGGTAATATTTGCATTCTTATTTATTAAAAATTTATATTTTGGTAAGATGCTTTCCATACATATATGATGTTGTTAACTACTTTTGAGAAAGACAGAAGTAAGGATGGACTCTATTTTGTATGCCAAAATATTTTCAAGGAACTGACAGCTGTAAATTTCACTTAGATTTAGAGTCTAAAGAAATATGACCACTTCCTCAGAATGAACCACAATATGTTTTCAAGGTAACAGGATGGAAATGTTCATAATTTTACCGAGTTTACAACTGTTCAATGAACAGCTTCCCTGCAATACACCACCAGTTAGCATCACTGCAAACAAAACTAAATTCCCCCAAGAGCTACTAGAGCTGGTGCTGTGGCTAGCTGCGGATTTGCTCCCTTGGAGAAAACATGTTCTCTTTATAAGCAATAATATTATTGGAATAAAACAGATAATACATGTGTATAAAATGCCTGTCATGGAGGCTCTCGGTAGTGGCTATTGTAAAGATAGTAGTGACAATGAACTCTTCCCTCCAAAGCAGAAAACTTACCATCAAAGCAGGTATAAATCTGAACAACTGACATCACACAATAAACACATAGCCCAGGGCCTAATCCAACAGGACAGATTATTCCTGGGGCCAAAGGGAAATAAAATTCAGTAGGAATCCACAGTGCTGTTCAGGTAGGTCCAGCTCGGCCTATGCAGAGTTCTGATGTCAAGCTCAGCTCAGCAGGGAAAAGAGGAAGATGGAAAAGATGGAAGGGGAGAAGAAGAGCAGGGTGGAGGCAGGAACGGGCTGGGGCAGAGCTGGAAGTCCTTACCTACATGTCTCAGGCACCCAAAACAGGGCCAGGGACCAAGTACAATTCAGTAATTGTGTGTTGGACCATAATGAAATTCAGTAGAAAGGGCTGGGTCAAGATAGTATCCCAAAAAATGAAACAAGGACTGGAAATAGAAAAAAAAAAAAGGTACAGGAATCCACCAGTAAGTCCCTGCAAAAGTAGTGTTAATCCAAGAGCACATGCTTTTCACACATTATGCCAACACACATCTTGAAAGAATGAGTAGGTAAGCCACGATGATCACACAGAGATGTTCACATACTCATAGCTCACTTGTTTCCAAAATGAACTCCCAAGCAGCTTATAATCCAAATGCATGCAGTGTGACTACCTCACTAATAAAGTACAATCAGGTATGTCCATCTATTTACAAAGGCCAGGATCTGTCCAAGGCAGAGAGATCGTGCAGGGAGTTTGAGAGTGAATTTTAAGAAGCAACATATGTAATTCAAAACTTGGGGGAAAAAAAAAGTTTTGAGTGGATAGACAAATAAAGTGAAAGAAAGTAAAAGTAAGGAATTTTAAAGCAGGGAAGAACCTTGAAGATACATCTTAACCTGTTCAGTGTGCAGAGGAGGCAACTGACTTGGGACGGATGCTTACGATGGTCCCCCTGCGCATGAGTCGCAGAGTAGTGACGACAGTCTCTTCACTTGAGGTCGGTGCTCTGCCCTACTGCCTATATGTAAAACTTTCATTGGGCTAAAAAAAAAATGGAGGGTTTTAACTGAATCACTGTAGTTCAATGTAGGTATTTTTTAACAAATGTTCATTGTTTTATAGGCTTTGAAATCAAACTTTGCCTTGCTACATCCTAAATGGCAATCTGTAGAAAATCAAGATAATTTGCAAGTGCATAGTTTCTGCAAACAGACCTCTCCATACACACCGAAGGAGTTTAAGATGACAGGTAGCCCGGGGTGTCTATAATCCATGCACCATCCATCTCGACTCCAGGACCACTAACCTATTAGTGCGTATCTGTGTAGGATAAGACACCCTCCTTCGTAACAACATACAGGGATTTGATATCTTTCCATGGAATTTATTGGGCAAGTCTTTCAAATCCTATTTCAGGGAAACACAAAACTCTGTTGGTCACAGATGTCACTGGGTCCTTCTGTTGTTACTGACATTGAGATACTGAGATAACTGATGCATATTCTAACAACTGGTAAATATTTAGTAAAACTTATAGAAAAGCCTGATATCTAGAGACAATCTAAGTTTAAGTCACTAGGGAGATATTATGGAGATGAGCGACAGAGAGTTCTGAATCTTGATTAAAAAGCGGATTCCTTTTCTAAGGAAGTCCCTGTATGCGATCATCCCCAGATTACGGCTCTAATAATGATGGACCTGAGGGGAGTATCAGAAGAGGTGACCTGTCTTTCTGGACTTTCTCTGCTTTTGCAATAATGTTAATAACATCTCATAAATAGGAATGAAAACAGCAGCCAGAAAACCCTATCTATTGACCCAGGAAATAATCTTAGCTCCCAGCTGTATGAGACCAGCTTGCTTCTAAGCATATTTAAATTTTGTTCAGAAAAATAAGATGTTTTGGAAGACATTCTCTGGGAAAGGCTCCTCGTGATTTCTTTTAACCAGGAGCCTGGCATCCTGGGAATCTTGGTAGCTTTCTACAAGAAACTTTGTCTTTAAAATAAAAACTATTTATTTTGTTCTGAGCTGCAGCAGAACAGTAGCTTCAAAGAGAATTGAGTCAATGTGTGACATTTATCTTTAGAGCAAAGGGACATAATCTCCTCTCTACCGTGTCCCCTTTCAGAAGAGCAGTGTCGCATGTGCCGGGGCGTGGGGTCACATAAAAGAAACCTCCTACTCCAGCATCACCTCTCTTTGCAGGGGGAAAGGCTATCGAGTGATGGACTCTTTAAGGAATTAAATACACTATGACCTGGCAACAACCAAATCCTGTTCAAAAAAGAAGAATAAGGCCAGACCTAATAGACACTTTTTTTTTTTTTCATGGTTTGGACTTCCCTTGACCTAAAGAAGGTCAAAGAAACGCTAGTGTCTAAATGACTCAACACAAGGCTGGCTTTTCTAGCACATCTCGCTTTGTAACTCCAGAATCAACTTTATATGCCCTTTGTGCAACATTTTGAGAAAGAGCTTCAAAATGTAAGCCCTGCTTAGAATCAGGATGGTGTGTATTTTTGTGGATTTTTTTTGGGCGGGTGTGGGGGGTTATTACTTGTTTAAGTCAGTGGGCAACAGAAACCCTTTCCCTGTGAGAAGTCAGTCCACCCACCTATTGTGAATCAAACTTAAGATTTCTTCCAAACATAAAAATGAAAGTAGTCATGAGAACTGTTTAGAAGCATGGGTGACTGCATCCCCGTAACACTTCTTAGGTAAAATCGAGTCACACCCAAATCCAGCCCCCAGGTGGCTCTGAAACCAACAGTGCCAAGTGGGGAAGGGGAGAAGGAGGAAGGAGAGAGCAGGGGAGGTGGGGAACGGATGGAAAGACCCACCTTCTCTCCCACTCCTCAGATTCAAAAACTGGTGAGGGACCTAAGTAACACCAGCCAAATCATCTCTCCATGGTACAAAGATAAATAACAAAATCAGATATTCTATCAACTTCTTAATCCATAACCCTGTTAGGATCCTGGGAAGTGATAACACTCACTTTAAGTGACAAGTGCACAGAGGCACCGCCTCTCCTGTTTCCAGTTCATGCAATAAGCAACAGAACCTGTCCAGCAACCTAAACATCCACCAACAGATGAATGGATAAAAAAAGTGTGATATATACAGATACATACAACAGAATAATACTCAGCCATTAAAAAGCATGAAATAATGCCATTTGTGGCAACATGGATGGACCTAGAGATTATCATACTAAGTGAAGTAAGTCAGACAGAGAAAGACAAGTATCACATGATGTCATTTCTATGTGAAATCTAAAAAATGATACAATCAACCGATTTACAAAGCAGAAACAAATTCACAGCCATAGAGAACAAACCTATTAACAAAGAAGAAAGGCAGGAAGGGATTAATTAGGAGTACAGGATTTATAGATAAACAACACTACATATAAAATAAACACCAAGGGTTTACTGTATAGCACAAGGAACTGTATTCAACATCTTGTAAGAACCTATAATGGAAAAGAATATGAAGCTATACAATGGAAAATAACAGTACTATAAATCAACTATAGTCTAATAAGCAGACTGTAGTTAAATTAAAAAAAAAAAATTTAAAAAAAAAATTTTTTTTTAATTTAAAAGAAACAGAACTTGAACTTAGGATGCGCCCACATGGATACCCAGGGGATCATTTTAAGAGCCCTCGTGCTTTTCCTTGCAGCAATCTTTTCTCTTGTTTGAGTTTTGCAAAACGAATGTTTCTTTTTAAATACAATACTGTCCATGGAGCTACCTCTTGGAGTGTGAACAGATGCACATGGAAAACAGGGGTCCCTGCCAATCAGCAAGAGAGGTGGCAGGGTCCCATTTCAAGTTCTTTCCCCTCCGCTTCAACTGGAACGTGGTCATTGATCCAAATAGCAAGTGTTTCAGCAACAGAATAAATTCAGTAAGGAGAAAAGAAAAATCGATTTCTTACAGACCTCCATATTCGATCCTGCTGAGAAGCCCGGTGGGCGTGGTTTGTGCTGCGCAGTGTGCTGCGCTTAGTCGCTCAGTCCTGTCTGACTCTTTGTGACCCCACGGACTGTAGCCCACCAGGCTCCTCTGTCCATGGGGCTTCTCCAGGCAAGAATACTGGAGTGGGTCGCCACGCCCTCCTACGGGGGCTCTTCCCAACCCAGGGATAGAACCAGGGTCTCCTGCATTGCAGGTGGATTCCCTATCGTCTGAGTCACCAGGGAAGCCCGTGGACATTTAAACCAAAACAGGGGCCCATCTTGTCCCTGGGTTGTAGATCTGACAACAAAACAGGCAAAAATAGTCTAGCCCACCCTGGAAGCTTGAGACCTCCCCTCCTCCTCACATGCATCTAGTCACCTGAATGAAAAGCTCAGACTTCATAACTTGCTGGTTATAGCCAAGACTCTCTAAAATGACAAAGCCATTATAGTCAGCCTTCAGGAGACAGTCTTACCAGGTCCTTCTTTCCAAGCCATCAGCAAGCTAAAGTTTATTACTCTTTTGTATAAGCTTTTCCAAATAACTAATGTCCAGGTGAATTTATAGGAGAAACACCATTTAATTCAGCTATTTAAGAACCATATGAAGAATACACATAAAGTAACATTTTACATAGACGCCCATACCTCTCTTTCTGCTGCTCCCTATAAATGAAATTTTTATAAACCAGGAATGATTAATTCCCTTATAAAAATTACTCTGGTCCCTCTGTTTGTCTCCTTGTTCCCTAATTTTAGCCATTTCTCTCTTTATCTCACCACATGGCAGGTGAGACGTGAGGAGAAGGGAAACTCAGCATTGATAAAATTGTAGGAGTTTATTGACACTTCAGAAACCTTGGAGCGAGCGGCCCAGATCACTTGAAGAGTCATAAAAGTTCCATATATCCATTTTCCTAGTTCTATTCTGGTGTTTACACAAGTTTTAAAGCAATTATAATGAGTACATAGAGCTTATTCAGCAATTTAAATGGAAATTTGTCATAAAGGCATCAAACTGATGTTAGCTGTGATTGTTCAGTCAATGATTTGCCATTCGGAGCCCCTCTCATCAGTGTGGCTGCAAATAATCAAAAGTTGGCCAGACGCACACAATGGCAGTGATGATGGCACTCGTGGCCTGCTTCCTGTTCAGGTCTGGCAGGATACCCTCCAGAGACATCTGAAACGCCATGCATCCCTCTCCAGGACCCTGTTTTTTACCACGGGCATAATTTAAAAACAAACCAGTACAAGAAATGATGTTTCCACTGTGAGGACCCAAGTGACTAAGTTTCTCCCTCGGATGAATAACTGTGAACGTCAAGGCTTTAGAAGATTGCGACTTCTCCTTTGAAAAGACCGTCCCCATAAGAAAAACCCATGATTCACATTTTCCACATGCACATTCCTTCAGAATCTGATTGGACTGGAATAAAATAAAGAATTTGCAGGAAATGCTTTGATTACGTCTGAATGACAATATTCTTTAGAGTTCTTATACAATAAGAAATTATATAAGAACAGAGTATGTAAAGGCTCATGTCCCACCAAAATTTTAATAAAAATGCTAAGGTAAGGGTATACAAAAGGGGTCACATGAATTGTGCGATTGGGATTGATATATGTCACTATTGATATAAAATAGATAACTAATTAGAACCTACTGCATGGCAAGCACATTGCTCTGTGTATGACCTAAATGGGAAGAAAATCCAAAAAAGGGGGATATATGTATACGTATAGATGATTCACTTTGCTGTACAGCAGAAAGTAATGCACCATTGTAAAGCAACTATACTCCAATAAAAAAATATATTTTAAAAAGTATATAGTGTGATAAATTAGGGCAGAATAGTCACTGATGACACGAAAGTCCATTTGTGATGGAAGCTGTAAGACAGTAAGCTCTCTCTTGTTAACTATTTCAAAAGCAGTGAGTTTTTTTTTTCCCCCCTGTGCAGTGATGCCATGCACTCCATGACAAAGATACTTTGATCTTCCTCCATTAAATATATCTTGTGTGGACCTAGCCTGAACTCGGTAAGGCGAAAAAAAAAATCGTTTCTATGAAAGGGAAGGAGTACTGTATGTCTCTAAGATTATTCATTACCTTTCAAAAATAAAGCTATTGGTGAAGTCTTTGTGTCATCCATACATGAAAGACCCACCCTAAGGCTGCTTACTTATTTTGTCGTTGCTTCTGCTTTTTTATTCCTGCCTCAGATCGGATGGGGAACCCATGAGAAGGAAGAAGGCAATGAATTAGACACTGCAATTGACAGGCAGAAAAAAAAAAGACTTAGAGGCTGGTGGAAATGAAAGCATCCATACCTGAGTTGGAGGGCTTAGACACTCTTCCCTTGGGAACTGGGAGCAACAATAATTCCAAGGACTGCGGCGGTGGTGGAGGCGGCGGCGGAGGCGGTGGCGGAGGAGGCGGGGTTACTTTCTCTTGCTTCTTCTCCGAAGGCGGTGGCGGTAGAGGGTCCTCAGGCACCAGTGACGATTTCTCAGCCAGAAGGGTCCCGGCAGCCCTCGCTGCGACCTCTTTCAGAAGGGCCGCTGAGGAGGTCATGGAAGCCAGGGAAAGGAAAGAGCTGGCCGGGGGCGGGTGTTCCTGGCCAGGAGTCAAGCTTCTCTCGCTGACTTTCTTGGATAAAGCTGCCAAGGTGGAGCTGGCAGACTGGGAGCTGAAAGGGGAGGAAAAGGACTCAAATCGCACGGTCTCCTCTGTCCTGGTCAGCGATTTGTCCTGCAGGACGGCATTGGCTGCAGCTTTCAGTTTGAGGATGGCGGAATCCGGGGACAAGCCGCAGGTGGTGGTTGAGTTTGGCAACCACTTACCTTGATTCCATAGGAAACGGTTACTTGGAGGGTATTGGTCATTCTGTTCCTGCTTCTCGGCCAGCTTCCTGGCCAGCACGCTGAGCTGCTGGGCATGGTGGGACGGTGGGGAAAAGGAGAGATTCGAGCCCGCGTTGACCGGGGATTCCACCCTGCCGTTGGCCGTGGCCGTGGCATCCAGTTTGAGGGAGCCGGCTTCCAGCAGCCGCCTCAAGTTGCTGCTCAGGGGCTTGGTGGAGCCTGGGTGGTCCTCCTCACACAGAGAAGACACGCCGGGGGAGAGGTGATCCGGACACTGCAGTGGGTCTCGCAGGACCTCCCCGTCAAGTGCCACCAGCTCCAACGTGTGGCTGCTGGGGGTCGCGCTTCCCAAGGAGGTGTCTGGAGACGTGGACTGCTCTTGGATCTGGTCCTCCAGGCACAGCTTATAGTTCTCCTGGACTTCTCCATAGGAGGCTTCCGACGGCGTCTCCGAAGAGTTCCCATACCAGTGTTCTCCTTCACTGAGTTCTCCCTCCGCCTCGTCCTGCCTACTAACATCTGGGGGAATTAAGAAGATCCGGTTTACTCCCAAAGCAAGCAACAAGCAAGCCTGAAGACAGGCAAAAATGGAGTCGTGGACATGCTACCTCTGCCCTGCCCCCCCCCCCCCAAAAAAAAAAAAAAACCACACGAAAGACAGACACAACCTTCCAGCAGGCAGGGGCTGGGTCAGAGCCTCTGGACCTAAGCTTGAAGGGATGCTGAATGGGCCACGGTTTAAAGCACAGCCACCTTCTACACACGTTCATCCTTTTCTAATTATTCCAAATCAAGGGAAATGCAAAAGGAGGAATGAGAAAAACGGAGCTGGTAAAGAAGAAACTGGATGCAGAAACTGCTTTTCAGTGAATGGGGGAAATGGGGAGAAGCTTGTGCCCAGGTAAAAAGTGAGCATGAGATCTTCAAGATCGTGTGGGAATGAAAATGACAGCCAGACTTATAGGGGGAAACTGGATGATGAGACCCAAGGTGGTAGGAAACTGCTCGCTTTCTAACTCCACCTCAGGCCAGTCACTTAGCTGGCTTGATAGAACATGCAATTCATTTATTTTTAAACTGATCAAAATATGTAAATAAAAACTTGCTTATTAGATATTCTACCAATTTCACAGAGTTGTTCTGAAGCTTCCATCATAATAAACATGCAACCATGTTTTGAAAAAACAGTAGAGTACTATACAAAAATGAGATCTCACTACCAAACACTATTCACATTCCTGGTTTCTTAAAGGGACAATCTCTCCCTGACTTCTTAAAGAGACAATGCAAACTGCTTGTCTGAGATCCCAATCCTCAACTTGCCGGCCCTCTCAACGTAGGCAGTGATTAGTCATTTGTTCCCTCACTGCACTGAGAGTCCCCTTTCCTTATTTTCTATCCATGAGTTTATCTGTCCACCCTTACTGCTCTCACTGGACCCCAGCACCAGTCAGCTGGGACTCTTTGCCTTTCCAGGAGCACAAGAGGGCTCTGCCACTTCTCTGCCTTTGCACAACATATTCCTTCAACCTGCGATGTCTTCCCCTAGAAGGCCTGACTGTCCAATTCTGCCCATCCTTCAACCCCCAGCTCAAAGGATTCCTCCTCGTTATTCTCCCTAGAACTCAATGTCAGAATTAATTTCTCTTTCTCATTCATTCACTCATTTATTCAACAGCTAAGAAGGGAGTGCCTGCCACATGGCAGGCATTCAAGACTGAACAATGTTGAACAAAATGAAGATCCTGCCTTCTTAGAGCTTACATTCTGGTGAGGAAAACAGATGTTAAACAAAATGAGTAAATGAGTAAATCCTAGAGAAAACCAGAGAGTGGTAAGTGTTATGGAGAAACATACAGAGCAGGACACAGAGGATGGGGGTAATGGGTAGGAGATAAGTTGTCATGTTCAACAGTCACGGTTAGGGTGAGGCTTCACTGAGGCGGTGACATCTGGGCAAAGACTTAAGAGACATCAGCAGTCAGTCATGCAGCCATCTCTGAGGGAGGGGGCCCAGGCAGAGGAGGGTCTGATATAAATATAAATGCCCTGATGTGAGAACTTGCCTCATACATGCATGGACCATCAGGGAAGCCAGTGAGTGTCAGAGCAGAAGGAAAGTCAGAGAAATAACGAGAAAGAGAGAGATTTAAAGGAGGGAGGCCAAGCCTATCAGAAGGATGCTGTAAACTACCAAATGATTTTTGTATCTTTTGCAATTGGAGTGACTGGGAACCACTGGAGGGGCAGTGGCAGGGCAGTGACATGACGTGACTTATGTTTTCCAAGGTCTGTTCTGGCTGCCTGTGGAAAAGAGAATGCAGGTGCAAGGTGGGAACAGGGAGGCCGATCGCGGGGAGAAGCTGGCAGGTTCTGTACGTATTTTGAATGAAGACCCAACATTCCCATTTTTAAAATATTGAGTCTACTATGGACTTATCTTCTAAAAAATTAAGTGACAGGGTTCCTGAAATGTAGGGATGGTGGCTTACTATGTACAGATTCCACATATGCCTCACACAATGCCTGGTCCCTAGAGAGTTCAATGATGCTTTAGGGACGGAGCCAAAATTCCCCACTGTGCCAAGTTTTGCTACATATATCGTGCTGTTTCTTTCCTGAATAGAAATAGCTGGAAGTAGTAATGCCCGAACTACAAGCTAATACATCGATCTTCCCATGCTCTTTAGAGAAGAAATGTCACAAATGACAAATTCTCTTTCACTAAGTTACAGTTCTGCAACTCCTTCCTGAGATTCCTTATTAAGTTATCACAAAAATATAAAATATCAAATGGGATTTGCTGGAGAAAAGCAGGCAAAATTGAGTTTTCTCTGTTAAAAACAGTCTGGCTCCTGGTGATTTGCCACATTTCCTTCTTCCCATCTGATTTCGACATTTGTCATCTTTCCTGAAACTGGCGGGACCCAGAACCACTCATCTCACCAACGGCTTCTCGAAGAGATGCTCTTTACCAACCACCAAGCAGCCAACATCAATTTCAACAACAGGGTTGATTTTATGTTCCTTTTTGTAAATTATGCTTTTGTCAAACTAGAGTAGCTCGCCATAGTCAAGATTGGTGTAGAACCTTGTGTGCATGCTAAGTCACTTCAGTCGTGTCCAAAGGCCCACCAGGCCCTTTGGCCATGGGATACTTCAGGCAAGAATACTGGAGTGGGTTGTCATTCCTTGCAGTCTGGAGCAATTAACAAGGTACATAAAATCAGGGTTTTGAGAACCACAAGGAATCACAACCACATCCGTGTACAGTCTTGTCGTTTTACTGAGACTATTAAATATTCTTAAGGTTACGGTGGATCTAAGGCACACACAGAGCTAACTTACTGCTAACACTGGAACCCAAAGCCCAAATCACTTAACATCTGGCCCAATGCTCCTTTTCAAAGCCCCTGCCAGATGCCCTCTGAGTAGCATCTTCTAGAAAATCTGAGCAGCTGTCCTTCCACCCTCTGGAAAGAGAAATCAGCAAGTGAATTCTCATTGATAAAGATATCATTCACTCTTATTTTCAGATAAACCAATAAGAGCTAAGTACCCGTTATTTTTATAATTTTTCCATTCCCTCTCTGCCTCTTCTTTGTTGCTGTTCTCAAAAATGGATTCAAATGCCTAAAAAATTTGGCACATCTTCTGGCAAAGCCCCAAAGGCAAAGTTTAATTTCCTGCCCACTCCAGATGTGAGAAGAAAATTCACCCCCTCCAGATGTGCTGAAGCCGGTGAGTGGGTCAAAAACTAAAGAAGTTGTCAATTCAGGCTCTAAGTCCATCAAACAGTGATAAGGAGATCCAAGCCTTTCAGAGTGATACAAACAGCTGACAACTATGTTTAAAGCAACCTCCTCAACCTCACCAAAACACAAGCCCAGAACATGCAAACAAAGCATTTCTTAAACAGACCAATATAAGTCCTCTAAAATACCCAGATATTTCTTAACCATCTACTGCTCTGTGCTTTGCAGATACACTCACTGAGATACATACACTCTTTTTGTACTGCAAGAAAACTCAAATACCTAAAGAGTATTTTTAAACTCATTTTGTTGTTGTTGTTTAGTCGCTAAGCCATGTCCAACTCTTTAGAGATCCCATAGACTGTAGCCCACCAGGCCTCTCTGTCCATGAGATTTCCCAGGCAAGAATACTGGCTGCTGCTGCTGCTGCTGCTGCTAAGTCACTTCAGTCATGTCCGATTCTGTGTGACCCCATAGACAGCAGCCCACCAGGCTCCCCTGTCCCTGGGATTCTCTAGGCAAGAACACTGGAGTGGGTTGACATACTGGAGTGGGTTGCTATTTCCTTCTCCGTGGGAATCTTCCAGATTCAGGGATAGAACTTGCGTCTCTTGCATTGGCAGGTGGATTCTTTAGCACTGAGCCACCAGGGAAGCCCTTTTAAATTCATAATATTCCATTAATCACTTTTCTGAAGATGCTGCTACTGCAATCGTGGTTATTTAAGTAATAAACCAGCAATAATCGTAGTGCATGGCCTCGAAGGAGTCCGACCAGAAACCCGAGGAGAAACACCTCTGAAACTATTCTGTCATCACCTGAGGTCAAGTAAAAGCTGGGGTATGCACTCAGAGAAACGAACACAAGAGAAGCTGGGACCCACAGAGGGTGAGAGAAAAACCCTGAAAGTCTCCAATAAATGTGCTTTCACTTCATAAAAGAGCAGCAACAAGGATTTTCTCCCACGCATAAATTAATTTGGTTTCCCTTCTGCTGGGCTGCTGTTTATTTTCACATTCCGTTTCATCTAAGAGGTGTTCCTTGGTCCAGTTTTGGGGAGCTCCCCTTCAGCAAGGTCTGTGGGCCACCTCCGCCCCCAGCACCTTTCAGGCTGCAGGATGAGAAAGGCTTCTGTCACTGGGATGCTCAAATAGCATTCCTTCCATCTAAGGGATTAATTTGTTGGACATCGCAAACTTTAGAACAAATGAGGCTTGTCTTTTGACCCTCTTTCACAATTTGAGAACTCACCCCCATCCCCAGCCCCTTCTCTCATCCCCACCCTTCTCCCTCCCAGAGCTGTGAGACTCCCGGAAATGCTGTCTGCGCATCCAGCATCCACCATGGATTTCACAGTTTTTCTAACTAAGTCTCCAGGGGAAGCCTCTGAATGGCCAATGTAAATAACTCCCTTCTATGTGCATTATTTTTAACCTCTAGAATAGGAAGCTATTTCCATTGCTAATTTTACGACAACCTATGTCTCTGACAGCCAGGTTCACACTCATTCCTGTCAATTTTACACAACAGTCTGTTTCTGTGTTTTTCCCTTTAAATCAGAAACTCAGAAAGAATTAAGAATAGAAGCAGCGCAATTACAGAATGAAAACACGCTGAATATATTTTGTTTCCATGTGGCAAATATTTCTCCTTTGGGGAAAACAAAACAAAATTTCACTACCTAACACATTTACAATTCAGTTCTCAAGCAGAGAAACTGAGTAATTTGAGATCTACCACTCTTGCATTTTTTTTCCAGCTCACTTCATTTTTGGTTTGACAGTTTTAATCAGGTGCATTTAATTGGACCGATATTCAACTCAAAAGGTCCTTGTTCAGAAAGATCAGGAGGAGAGAGAGAAAAAATATAAGGAGGCACCTATTAATTTTCATGCCTTTTGGCTGAGGTTAAAGCTAGTGGAGACGGAAGCCGAAAAGCCTCAGTTCTTAATCTACCCACAAACCATTGCCACCAGTCAATACACACGAATCTCACTGGCAGTTATTGAAGAGCATCAGGATTAGGTTCTTAGGACTCGCCTGGATGGAGCTGACTCATGGTCAGTCGTCTGGCAGCCAACACCCTCTTCTTGTGACCACAGGTGTGTTTACCTGATCCCTAACTTTCCGGTTTATTTGCATCTAAAAATATTGCATGTTTTCCATTTCCACCTAATATGCATCCATAGCTAAACAGGTCACTATCAGTATTATCAGTTATACCAGGAATACCCACCTTAAAACATACAATAGATTTTTCCTTGCAATTGTACACGAAAGCAGTTTGTAAAGTTTACACAACAGTGTACAAAAGCTATTAGTAAAACCAATGCTGATAATGGATTTAATTCAACATTTACTGAGCATTTACTATTAACATATTCAGGGAACTGTGCTCTGCAACAGAGAGCCTCAGAGACAGTAACAACGTCTAGGTCAACAGTTTACAATTAACAGGGGAGCAAGAATTGCACAAGCCTATGAAACACACAGAGTCCTGTGTGCCTAAGAGAGCAAATCATTCATTCCAATCATGCAGGTGGCTTTGGAAACGGACCTTGGAGGACACAGAAGATTTCAATAGATGACACTGGAAATTCACTTATAAGAGGGCTCCCTCCTCTGCAAACTATCAAACAGGAAATAGCCCAGTTGTGGAGTAAGCTAATATTCTGGTGACCTTGTTAGATACATTCACTTAAAGAAAATGTTTTCAGATTCTCCACTCTTCACATTTTAAAAACACCCCATCTATTGACTGGTTAAGGGCAGATTGACCAACTACGTTCCTCAACTCACTCCTTTTGAAATAAAAAAACCATTAGGTTATACATGCCTGAAGCAGGACAATGAGGCAAGCGCTGACCAAAGCAGGGGTAGTTGGGCTCCTGTGGTTGTCAGTGACGAGGACCGCATGCGTGAACGTTCTCGGGTCACGTTCTCAGTCCCTCTATCAAACATGGAAAGGGCTGCATGTCGCTAGCACCAGAGAGGGTGTCCAAAGCACCATCAGGGCTCCCTCTCATTTGTGTCTAGTCTCTTCTGGGAGGGTAGCCTCCTCTCAGGTCACCTTTGCTATGCTGTGCTTAGTCACTCAGTCATGTCGGACTCTGTGACCCCGTGGACTGCAGCCATCCAGGCCCCTCCGTCTATGGGGATTCTCCAGGCAAGAGTACTGGAGTGGGTTGTCATGCCCTCCTCCAGGCCAGCTTTCCCAGGGGGCAAAAAACCTGGCGCACAGGTTCTGGAGTCCACCCTCAATGACGTATGTATCACAGGAGCAAGGTATTTCCCCCTCTGATTGGCTGCTGGAGGTCATGTGCCACTCCCTGGACCTATCGCTGAAGCCAAGGGGCGGGCTCTACAACTGGTCCACGTGGGTCACAGAAGAAAAGGGAAGAGGCAACCGGAAGACAAAAGCAGTGACCTCGGTAATGCTTAATGAAGGTTTAGCATGCTGCATATCAGGTTGTTCTGAACCAATTTTATGATCCTGAGCATAAAACATATCCTCATTTAGGCTGGTTTACTTGCCAATTTTTCGATCGTCCTTTTGTAGCCTGAAAGCCTCAGCACATCCCCCACACTGGTTCTGCCCTCAGTGAAGGCACCTCTGAGGGCTCCGGGCCTCCAAGTCCACCGTCTAAATGACACGCCCGCAATCGGCTCCGCAGGACCAAGCCGCAGAGACCACGGTTATTGAACCTGATGCCCAGGGGCACCCATCCCTTATCAGCATGGCCAGGAAGAAAATGTAAGAACTGCTAGTTATTTCAAACTGCCAGAGTGGAGAAGACAGCCAGAGATCCCTGTCACCAGTCCAGGTGGGGAAAAGGTGCCATGAGGGCAGCGGGAAATGAGTGGAAGTCTGGAGAGGATAAGAGTCTGCAGACTGAGATAGCAGGGCTGCCTCCTGGGTCAAGACGACCATTTTGCACACAGCAGTGTTTGCAGATTACTGCTGGAAGTGTCCACGAAGAAAACAAAGGTAACATACATTAACACATTGCTCCTCCTCTTCAAAGACAGTTCCAAACAGTATCTAAGCCAGTTTCAATATTCTCATAGAAAGTTGCCAGGTCCTCCAGGAACCCAGGAACCACCCAAGCTCCCCCATCAAACTGCCCATCTCCACACAAATGGCAACTCCTCCACCCCTAGAATTGCTTGGACCAAAATGCGACGGCCAGTCTCCACTAGCTTCTTTCTCTCACACCCCTCATCTAATTAATTTGTGGATTCTGTTGGTTCTGCTTTCAACATACATTCCCAATCTTGCCACTTTTCAACATTTCCACCACTCCCACCCTCATATACTGCACTGTAGCCCTGGCCTAGACTATGACAGTAGCCTTTTGACTGGTTGACTTACTTCCAATTCTTGCCCCCTCCCCCTATATTCTTAACCAGTAGCCAGAGTAAGCTTTTAAAAATATTATGTCCAATTCCACTGTGCGTGCTAAGTCACTTCAGTCATATCTGACTCTTTGCAACCCTATGGACCATAGCCCACCAGGCTCCTCTGTCCATGGGATTCTCCAGGCAAGAAAACTGGAGTGGATTGGGTTGCTGTGCCCTCCTCCATGGGGGATCTTCCTGACCCAGAGATTGGATTCTTTACCCTTAGCACCACCTGGGAAGCCCCTAATTCCACTGCTTCATCCCTAAAGCCTCCACGATGGCTTCTCAGGCTTCTCAGAATAAAATCCAAAACTTTTACCTTGACCTAAAGGCCCTACATAATCTGCATCCCTCTGACCTCTCATCTCATACCACTGTGCCTGGCAGGCTCCTGCCTCAGGGCCTTTGCACTTGCTATTCCCTTTGCCTGAAATCTTTCTCCCCCAAAAGAGCAACATGACTGATTTCCTTACTTCCTGAGGTCTCCCCTCAAATATGATTGTTTATTAGAGTAGAAGCCCCCTGAGAGAGACGATTTTGTTCTGCTTGCCGCTGTATCCTCAATATTTAGAATGGTACTCTAATCAGGTGCTCATATATTTGTCTAATCAGGTGCTCATATATTTGTCACATGTATGAATAAGAAAGAAAAAATGGGCTTAACAATCAGAATGGTGGCCCTTGTCAGTACTGGAAATGAGAACGGTTTTCAAAATTACAAATGACAATTCTATTTTTCTCATGTGATCAAACACAGAACAGGGAAAAGAGCCTGCTTTGCAAACGTTTCCACCAGAACCTCCTTGCTGGCCAACAAAAGACAACAGCAGTCTAGGGGAATGAGTGACTGAAGCTGAAGCCCCCTCTGCTAAGTTGCTTAGTCGTGTCCGACTCTGTGTGACCCCAGAGACGGCAGCCCACCAGGCTCCCCCGTCCCTGGGATTCTCCAGGCAAGAACGCTGGAGTGGGTTGCCATTTCCTTCTCCAATGCATGAAAGTGAAAAGTAAAAGTGAAGTCGCTCAGTCATGTCCGACTCTTAGCGACCCCATGGACTGCAGCCCACCAGGCTCCTCTGTCCATGGGATTTTCCAGGCAAGAGTACTGGAATGGGGTGCCATTGCCTTCTCTGGAAGCCCCCTCTAGGAAGTCCCAAATTTCTTTGAGTCATAGCTTAACATTTCAAGTGAATTCTGCACTCTATACTATAGATGAGCTTGTCCTTACTTAACAATACAGGGGCGTTTCTCACAAACCATCCAAAGACATTATTCTCCTGGAAAGTGCACCATGTCTCTCTGGATACCCATCTTCTTTGGAGAAACATGTTCCCTAACGAGAGGAACGAGAATGTATGAAAAGCATGTAGTACAATGTCAAGAGCTCAGTAAGGAGTGGCTGGCATTGTTACTATCATCAGAAAACAGATAGCACGCAGCCTAGTGCCCCATCTTCAGAGAGCAAAGCGAATGCCCAGAGGGTACTTGCCAGGCTGATCCAATGGATCTGGGGGATACTGAAAACTACAGCTCTATTTGTTGAAGCTGAATTTTGTTATAGGAATTATTTTAGAGAAGAAAAGCCTTGGAGAGCTAGTTCCTATGTCTAGCTTCTAGGCAGAGGCTTAGAGAGGGCTGGTGATCTTTGAGCTCAGATGTCCCAATACAGAGGTCAATGCTTCAACTACTACATCACTAAGTGATCATCAATAAGTAAATGAATGAGTGAATCCTAGAAAGAGGCCTGGAACATGACAGGTTTCCAACAAACATTTGCTGAATGAGTGAACAATCATCTATAAAGCACCAGAAATATACCTGGTTCTATAGTCAGTGTTTTAATAATCACCAGCAAATTTGATCCTCACAATAATTTTAGGCAGGAGACTGTACTCTTTTCAATTTACAGACCAGGAAACCAAGGTTACAAAAGGTTTACTTAATATTCACACTTAGTGACAAAGTAAGGTTTAAACTCAAACCTTCAGAATATGAAAAACTTGACAAAAAAGTAATATTTCAGGTCAAAAAAGTAATATTTCAGGTAACCAAAAAGTACCAAAGTACTTTCACACAGTTGACATATTTTTTTATCTTGGTTTGATGAGATTTAAAAATGCATACATACTCAAACATGATGTGTGAAACATGATTTTATGTTTGTAACATGATTATTATTTTCTGAGAAGTGTCTCAGAAACTACTAAGCCTTTGCAGCGGCTTGCCCCCATATCAAATAGCTCCAAGCAATGATATTTTAAGTCATTATTCCTATTTTAACAGTTCTTATAAATTCTTTTTTTTTTCTCTATTATGCCTATGCAGAGCACTTTCCTTCTAAATTTGAGGCTTTTTGTCTGCCATAACTGAAACAACAATCACCAGGCTTTTTAAAATTCTGTGCAAACTAAGGATGAAAGCCTAGTGTTGTAGGTCGAATTGTTGTTGTTGTTTAGTCACTAAGTCATGTGGGACTCTTTTGCCATCCCATGGCCTGTAGCCCACCAGGCTCCTCCATCCATGGGATTCTGCAGGCAGGAACACTGGAATGTGTTTCCGTTTCTTTCTTCAGGGGATCTTCCCGACCCAGGGAATGAACGCAGCGCCAGCACTGACAGGTGGATTCTTTAGCACTGAGCCACCTGGGAAGCCCCATAGACTGAACTGCATCCCCCATAAAGATGCTAATGTCCAATTCGCAGTACCCGTGAAAGTGACTGATTTTGGAAATAGGATCTTTGTAGGTGATCAAGTTGAGATGAGGTCATTAGGGTGGGCCCTAACCCAATATGACTGGTGCCTAATAAAGAGGGGAGATTTTGCACAGACAGACAGCCATGTGAAGACCACAGGTGTACAGCCACACGTCAAGGAGCTACCAGAAGCTGGGAGGGAGGCCCACAACACACCCTTTCTTAGCCTCTTTGGAAGGAGCATGGAGCTGCCGCCACCTTCACCTCGATCTTGAACTTTTGGCCTCCAGAACAGTGAGATAATACATTTCTTTTTCGACCTTCTTTTGAATCGTGGGAATACAATATCTATTTGCTTTGTGTTAAAAAAGACCCAGATGCTGGGAAAAATTGAAGGCAGGAGGAGAAGGGGACAACAGAGGATGAGATGGTTGGATGGCATCACTGACTCGATGGACATGAGTTTGAGCAAGCTCTGGGAGATGGTGAAGGACAGGGAAGCCTGGCATGCTGCAGTCCATGGGGTCACAAAGAGTTGGACACGACTGAGCAACTGGACTGACTGACAGTATATATAATTGTTACATGATCTTACTGATTAAGAATAACTAAAAAATTTTTTCCTGTCATTGAAGCCGTTCAATTGGTGGTACTTTGTAACGGCAGCTCTAGAAAATGAATGAATATATTTAAGTTGGAAGGAAGAAGGCCTGAAATGCCTGAGACTTTTTTCTGGGGTTTCACCTCTGAATTCTAAACTGTAGACTCAGTTGGTACTGTAGTTTTTGTATAAGCTAGGTTTATTGTACAGAACCAGCCCCCCCACCACTCAGTGTGAAGTCCCCTGAGGCTACAGAGACTATAAACAGACTAAAAAGCTATTTTTGACTCTCTCTAAACATTAGCCAAATTTCTGTCAAATGAAAGATTTTAAGAAAGGCATTAATCAAGAGAAGTCTTCTATTACTAGAGTACCTTAGAAATCTCCAAATAAATATATGTGTGTGTGTATATATATAGTGGACTTCCCAGGCGGCACTACTGGTAAAGAACCCACCTGCCAATGTGCCAATGCAGGAGACATAAGAGACGCGAGTTCAGTGCAGGGGTCAGTAAGATCCCCTGGAGGCCACGGCAACCCACTCCAGTGTTCTTGCCTGGAGAATCCCATGGACAGAGGAGCCTGACAGGCTACCGTCCATGGGGTCGCAGAGTCGGACACGACTGAAGTGACTTAGCTCGCATACACGTAAATATGTATGTGTACTCATCACCACATATGTTGTGGCCAATTAATAAGAAAGGGGTATTTGCAAATATAGCATGAACTCACCACCCAATTGAGAGACCAAAATAGTACTGGTTAGCCCACGGATTGATTCCTTGCTGCTTCACCCTTTCAGGCACCTCCATGTTACAAAAAGCATATAGAATCTGTCCCCTCAAGCAATCAGAAGTAAATTTACCATGGCTACCATGGCATTATCAGAAAAATTGTCTGCTAAGGCTGATAAATCGGTCGATTATCTGCTTCCTTGACTTTTATTTCCTCTTGTATAAATGTTTTCATCCCAACATTACCAATACCTGTTCTAAGATGAGCGATAAATTATCAAACTGCTGAAATCACCAGGAAATTATTAATAGATCAAGAAAGAACTTAACAACAACAACAAAAAGCCATAATAACATAATAAGGCACTCAGCAGTCTAAGAACAGCCCTCTATGGAAAGAAAAATGGCTACTTAGTAGAATCTTAGCTTATACATAAAATGGTACATTTCTTTCTGGATACATTTACCAAGTGTTGACAGCACCCACCTTGGAATGAAACATATCACGGTCATAATCGTTCTGCCTGCCAACAGAAAGGTTCACACAGTAAGTCCTTTATTGACTAAAAATACACCTATATCCAGAAAGAAAAGAACCTTAGGGGATAAGAGAATTTAGCAAGGGAGAGGAAATTGCTTTTTATTTAGTGATTAAATACATATAAAACAAAAGCTGCAGAGGAAGCCGCGCCCAACGCCCTACATGCTCGCAAAAGTCAACGGTGCTGTGGTGTGAGAATATTTCTTTGGGTTATGCACAAGAATCCATGACACCAAAGAACACCACTTACAAGGACAACCCTAATTCAAAGTCAACTTTAAACACTGATTTAGGTCAACGATTTTAACCTTTACTCGGACCAGGCTTTGTGCCAGAGCTGCTATCTAATGGTCAAATGTTCACTTCTTTGCTGTCTCCTTTCCCTGCTCACCTTCTGGCACATACAAACGAAGTCAATGATAGCAGGCCAAAAGACAGTGGATACAACAAAAACCACAGGAAACCAGCAAGCAAGGGCAATTCCAAGGGCCACAGTGCCCTGGAGTCAGATCAACAGCCCCTGAACAACTTGGAGTCCACTGGTTTTGTCCACTTCATTCTCTTTTCAGAATTGCAGGGGGGACTTCCCTGGTGGTCCAAAGGTGAAGAGTTCACCCGCCAGAGCAGAGGGTTCGATCCCCGGTCTGGGAAGATCCCACATGCCACGGAGCAACTCAGCCCATTCGCCACAACTACTGAGCCTGAGCTCCGCAGCGAGAGAAACCACTGCCACTGCAGTGAGAAGCCCATGCCCCGCGACTAGAGAGTGACCCCTGCTCACTGCAACTCGAGAAAGCCTGCACGAAGCAACGAAGACCTAGCACAGCCCCAAAAAAGTTCATTAAAACTGGATCCTATTGTATATACAGTTTTGGAATCTTCTCTTTTACCTAGTAATATGTTTAGCACTTCTTTCCAAGTCAGTCAACAAAAATAAATTAATTAATATTAGTTTAAAAAGAAGGCAATGGACATGCCTTATATCTCTAATCAGCTTTGATTACACTAACCAGTTCCTTGTTCTTAATTCTGTCCCAAGAAGTTGCTGACCTTTGGAGGTTCACTGACAATGAAGACCCAGCAGAGCCAAAAAAAAAAAAAAAAAGAATTTCAGGGATGATCTCCTCTCCTCCTGGGCTTTCTTCAGGCATGCCCACTTGGGGTTTCACTAAGAAAGCTTTGTCTAAGTCTTTCACCTGAAAGAAACCTGGGGCTGTTTTCTTGTTCTCCGTCTCCAGGAGCAATGCTCCAGAGGAGAAAACATTCATTCCACTTCCCAACAAAGCTGGATCCTTCTGGAAACACAGTAAGTAGTAAGGCTGAGGTCAGGGAACATGTCTACTGTTGCTGCAGATGAAGGTTCAACCCCAAGGTAAATGTTCAACAACAACAAAAAAAATCCCTCTGTCATGCAGATGTCTGGCTCCGAAGTGACCCTGGCCATTTCCCGGGAGTGACCTCTTACACTATTCGTATGTCAGTTCCTCCTGTTAACCTTTTGGGAGTCTATAAAATGCCCTACTTCTCTATTTGAATAACCATGCCACTTCTTTTTCATCTTATAGGTCCTATAACTCTCTGCAGCCCTCTAGCTGCAATATTCTCCCACATGTTATAAGAACTTAGTTACCCAGCTGATCCTCCAACCAACAACTAGTATTTGAAAAGGAGGATGAAAAACTGTGGGGCTTCCCCAGTGGCTCAGACAGTAAAGAATCTGCCTGCAATGCAGGACACCCGGGTCAGATCCCTGGGTTGGGAAGATCCCCTGGAGGAGGGCATGGTAACCCACTCCAGTACTCTTGACTAGAGAATCCCATGGGCAGAGGAGCCTATCGGGCTATAGTCCATAAGGTCCCAAAGAGCTGGACACAATTGAGCAATTAACACACTTTCACTTTTCATGAAACGCTATAGGGCCATTTAAAGCTTTCATTGGAAAAGCTTTTTGATATAAATATTCTCAACTGCTCAGGCTTTGTTTTCAATCTACATGGTTTGAAGCTACTTAGAGAAAGTCAAATTCTTTTGGTATTTCCACACTAACGTCAACAGTAGTGAATCCTGTAAAGCAGGGTCGGCAGTCTTTTTCTGTGAACAGTCAGGCAGTAAATATTTTGGGCTTTGTGGTGCACATACGTTCTCTGTCCTGTGTTCTTTGTTGTGGCTGTTACCATTGCTTATTTTTTTATTTTTATTTTTTTTAATTTTATTTTATTTTTAAACTTTACATAATTGTATTAGTTTTGCCAAACATCAAAATGAATCCACAAATGCTTTAAAATACAAAATCCATTCTCAGCTCAAGGGGCTGCACAGAAATAGGCCATAGTTTGCTGACCCGTGTTCTAAGGAATAGATATATATATATATTTTTTAATCGTCAAAGCAGAATGGCATTTAAAACAATATTGGAAATTTGGAGAGATGGCCACAAGTTTCATCACCATCTTCTTAATCTAGCCATATCTGTGAGTCACTAAGCACCTTGGTGCCTCGGTTTCTTCATCTGTAAGAGGGATTAGAGTAGATCCGTGATTTACAAACCACACTCTCAAAAAACCCTAGGTCTCCAGGGAAGGGCTTGGTTGTGTGGATCCATTTACCTCCCACCTTAGCACAGCTAACCTGCAGCCCTGCTTTTTCCTCGTCTATACAGAGGCACTCTCTTTAAAGACAGCAGTTCCACTAATTTTTAAAAAAGTATGTATTCATTTATCTGTTTGGCTGAGCTGGGGGTCTTAGCTGAGCACTCAGGATCTTTGATCTTTGTTGCGGCATTCGGGATCTTTAGTCATGGCAGGAAAAGCCTTATTTGCAGCATGTGGGATCTAGTTCCCTGACTTGGGATGGAACCTGGGCCCCCTGAACTGGGAGCTTGGAGTCTTAGCCACTGGAACAGCAGGGAAGTCCTTTCTTTTGAGTTTAAAAAACACTGTATTAGATGATCTCAGGGATCACCCTAGTGTTCATCCTCCATGAATCCATTATTGGATAATTGGTCCTTTTCCAATCGTACTGGGAAGTGTCAGATAGAGAGGAAATGATTTAAAATCCTATGCTGAAGTTAAAAACAAGAGATCTTATTCTAAGAGGCCACATGTGCTTACTTAGATTTGTGGAAATCCACCAGATAGCCATATCATATGCGTGCAAACCCCACGCACGCTGATGAAGAGTTCACACTGGCATCTCTCTGCTTAGGGCTCTGGAAAAGCAGGATGGTTTAGCGCTGGACAGGGCAGTGAGCTCAGATCCGGAGACCCAGCTTCCAGGCTGAATTTGGTACTTACAGGTTTCCACTATAATTCCCGGTGTTTATTTAACAAAAAACTGGAGAGTCTACTAAATACCAACCCTTTGGGTGTTAGGACCACAGAGATGAACGAGACAGATGTGAACACTCTGCCCCCCATTACTCAGATCCCTCGTCTGTAAAGTGGAACAATAACACCTGCTCCCTCTTGCCGGCCCTGGGCTCCTGCAGAGATGGCGAAGTTTGTGTCAGCTGCCAAGCACAGACAACATTAAACTAGAAAACTACAGGTTCTCTTTCTCTTAAGTATATAATGTATATGCAACTTCAAGAATTTACCCAACTGATGGGACTCCCCTGGTGGCTCAGTGGTTAAGAATCCACCTTCCCATCCAGGAGATGCGGGATCCATCCCTGGTCAAGGAACTAAGATTCCACATGCTGAAGGGCAACAAATCCCACGCTGCAACTAGAGAAAGCCCTTGTACCTTGCAATGAAGAGCCCAAGCAGTCAAAAAAATTAAAATTAAAAAATAAAAAAGAATTTACCCAGTTGATAAAATGAGGCCACAACACGTTTTGCCTAACCAAAAAACCACAGCATTTCTAGAACATGAAGCAGCATGGCAAAACAGAAAGGGCACAAGCCTTGGCACCAGAAAGTCTCACTCAAATCACACCCAGCCTCCTACTAGACCCTCCCAATATCTACAGGCCCACGGTTTCATTTGCAGAACAGGATATTAAGGCCTGCAGTTCCACAGGGTCACTGTCAAGGTAAATCAGAATTATATGAGTAAAGCGTGCAGCACAGCGTTAGCACAAAGTGAATATAGTTTCTCTTTTCCCTCCCTCCCAGGCACCCAGAAATCTCAGATGAGGGAACACTGTATTTTAAATAGTAGCGCTTACCTCCCAATTGCTGCTGTTGCTACCCAGCTCTATAGCATAATCAGCTCGACCAAAGAGGACAGGAAACTTCTGGTTGTTATGACCATGGAATCCAGATGCAGAACATGCCCCGTCATCAGGAAAATCTTACAGTCTTGGCACAGTTTGAGGACAGAGAGAGAGAGAGAGCAGAGCCGATGACGGAGGGGAGACTCTGCAGTCTGGAATGTGCCCCAAACTTCCAACCACAAAAGTGCTCACTTGCTCTCAGGCTGCAGTATCTCTGCGGTGTGGGCCACAGCCTCTGCTCCTCTCAGCAAGTTGCCTCAGAAGCACATGACTTTTCTCCAGTCATCGCTAGGCCACATCCATGGGAATGCTCGTGGCATGGCGCATCACCTCCACCCAGCCCAGTGAATCAGTTCAGGCCAATCCTTTTCTCATTTCTGAGAGAGGAAGACAGCAGGAGATATCTCCCCAAGTCCTTTCTCTCCCCAAAACCCTTTGATTATGTGACGCATTCTTAACTTCTCCATTCGTTCATTCATTCAAGCATGTTGATGGAACACCTCCTATATCTTGTATTCTGTGACCCATTCATTCATTCATATATTCAATAATGTTTACAGAATAGCTCCTATCTTTGATTCTGTTCTTCTCTCATTCACTTATTCAACATATTTACCGACCATCTACTATACACCAACTACTGTTATGTGCAAAAGTATACAAAAATGAGTAAGAAATAGTCCATGCCCCAAGCTCACAGTCAATAAGGACAAAGATGAATAAGCTATTATAACATAGCACAAAAGGTATTATGAGAGACCCACAGGAACCAGGAGACAGGATGCCTAATTTTGCCCAAGAGGTGGGACAATGGTGGGAGGAGGAGAGGGACGAAAGGCTTCTCTCAGGACTGAGTGTTGCAGGGTAAGAAGAAGGTTATCAGGCCAATCAGATGAGCTGAAGACATCCCAGAAGTAGGAAAAAGAATATGCCAAAGTGAGGCTTCGCTGGTGGCTCAGATGGTACAGAATTTGCCTTCAACACAGGAGATACGGGTTCAATCCCTGGGTCGGGAAGATCCCTGGAGAAGGGAATGGCTACCCACTCCAGTATTCTTGCCTGGAGAATTTCAAGGACAGAGGAGCCTGGTGGGCTACATAGTTCACCCCTACATAGTGGGGTCATAAAAGAGTCAGACACGACTGAGCAACACACCCACATGCGCGCATACACACACACACACACATGGAGATAGAAGAATGGCGGTCTGCAAAACAGATCACTCAGTATGACTGAAATAAGGGATTACAGGAGTGCAGGAGAAAGGGGGCTCAGGTGATGAAGCATCTTCTATACTTTGCTAAGAATAACAAACTTTATCTTTTTAGGAAAAGCCTCAGTTCAGTTCAGTTCAGTTCAGTCGCTCAGTGGTGTCAAACTCTTTTCGACCCCATGAATTGCAGCACGCCAGGCCTCCCTGTCCATCACCAACTCCCGGAGTTCACCCAGACTCACGTCTATCAAGTCAGTGATGCCATCCAGCCTCTCATCCTCTGTCGTCCCCTTCTCCTCCTGCCCCCAATCCCTCCCAGCATCAGGGTCTTTCCCAATGATCCTAAATAAGGATTATCTAGATTACAGGTGTGTTTTAGGAAGTCTACAGTGGTAGCAAGGTGAAGACTGGATTTATAGAGGCTGAGGTGGAGGGAAAGCAGACATGAGACTGAAGCAAAAAAAGTTCTCAATTCTTATGGGAAAAACTAAGAACATAAATGAAAGCAGTGGCAAGGAATGTGCGCATGATGAATTGATGAATGCTACAGAGATTCTGAAAGAACAATCAACAGACTTGGTGGGCAATTTGATGTGGGAGGAAAGGAAGTGGGTGGCACGTAGGAGTGCATCCAGGTTTCTGTCTTAAGTAAGTGGGTTCATGGACGGTGGGGATACCAGCCCAGGGACAGCAAGAACAGAAATCGTCCCAGCTCCCAGGGCCTGAAAACCTCAGGCATCTCTGTACCCAACAATGCACTCTCCACGATAAAGCACGCTGCACCCAGGGTACCCACTAGAGTTCTCCTTCTCTGAGGGGGGTACCCAGGAAGTCACAGGGTGAACATGCAGCATCTTCAAAGATCAACATTTTGACATATGTATTTGTGGAGAAGAAAAGTAATTTAGTCGCTAAGTTTATTTACAATATTATCCTAAAACAAACATATGTTATAGAGCAAAATGCTGATTTTCATCCAAATTTTCAGATCAAACAAAAAGACTTCGAAGATACTTCAAAGAAATCTCATAGAGCCTGAGAATACTTGTGAGGGAAGGGTCCCCTGCCTTTGGGGTTCTTCAGTGCAAACAGCCATAAAGTGCCGCACTGTAACCTTATCAAGCCAAACCAAGGACCCAGGAACCCCAAGCCTTGGCATTTCTATTCCTGTGCAGGCATCTTAGAAAGGTGGTTCTCAAAGTGTGGGCTGTGGACCCCCGGGGATCTCTCTGAGAGCCTTTCAGGGATCCTCAAGATCAGAAGTGTTTTCACAATAATACCAGGATGCTAGCTGCCCTTTTCACTCTGCTGACATTTGTACTGATGATGCAAAAGCAGTGGTGGGTAAAATGCTGGCACCTTGGCTCCAATTGGGACAACGGCACCAAACCACCCTTGTAATAAATCACTGTACTCTTTAGCACCACACACCCACAGTAAACACACACACACACAAAACAATCCTGCCAGTTTCACTTAAGAATGTCTTCGATGAGGGACTTCTCTGGTGGTCCAGCAATTAAGACTCTGCGATTCCAATGCAGGGGACACGGGTTCAATCCCTGGTGGGAGAACTAAGAGCCTATATGTCAGTCGGTGCAGCCAAAAAAAGCAGAAGAATGTCTCTGATGAAGCAGCAGTGGAAATTATTAATTTTATTAAAGGTTGACCCTGGAGTAAGCTTTTTAAAAATATTCAATGTGATGAAATATGTGCATAAAGCATTTCTGCTATGACTGAAGTCAGATGGCTGTCTCAAGGGAAAGGACATGTGTGACTGAGCTGGGAACTGGACCACTTTTTTCGATTAAAACTTTATTTTTAAATCAGAGGATAATTGCTTCACAATGCTCTGTTGGCTTCTGCCATACAACAATGTGAATTACACATAAATATACATATGTCCTCGCTCTCTTGAACCTCACTCCCATCCATGGAACATCACTTTTAATTAATAGAATAATTGACAAATAACTGAATGACTTTGGTCATTCAAATCTGGGGATTTGGCCGTTTCTTGGAAATAAATGAAGTAAGGTTACTATTTTAAGGGAAAACTGACAGTATTTGTAGCCAATGATAAAATTCAAACTTTCAAGCCAGTATTAAAATTTTGGAAAATTTGTACTGTACACCATGAACGTAACAGCTTCGCTGTACAGACTTTTCAAATAAGATCAGTGTTGACAATACACTTTTTATACTGTGCAATAAAATGTATCAACATTTGGTTGGTCTACATAACTCAGCGAGCCAACAGTTTCCAAATGACCCATGCATGATGGGACCTACGGGGTGGTCCATTCAAAATGCAATATAGACCAGTACATTTTAATGCAACCGAATACAAAAGTCCACTGAAACGGTTTCAGATTCCACATTACAACTAAGCCAAGAGGTGGCTCTAAGAAGCTCCCTCTTTTTGAGTCTTGGCAAAGTATCAAAGAATAGCCGTAATTATCTGAAAAGGCTGTTACATATCTGTGTGAAGCCTGATAGTCTTCCTATATTCCATCCAAAGCAACATGCTGCAATTGACTGAATGCAGCAGCAGATATTAGAATCTTTCTATTAAGTCAGACATTAAAGAGATTATGAAATAATGTCACTCTTCTAAGTTTATTTTTTTGGAAAAAGATATTTTTCATAAAAATATCCTACATAATTAACAAAAAATGATTATAACCATTATTTTTAATAATAAAAATATAAATTTCTCAATTTTAATATCTCATATGAGATGGATACAATGCATATATACAAAAGCTCTTTGACATCCTCAATAACTTTGAGAAGGTCCTGAGACCAAACTATTTGAGAACCAGTGTCTTAGAGAAATTTCCACTCAGGCTCAGGTGATATGTACTTGCATGTCCACAACAGCACTGTTCCAACAGCAAAAAGTAGGAACAAACCACACACACGCTGCAGTATGTTTCTACAGGACAAAACTGGGGAGCAGTGAAAATGAATGCGCCACAGCTCAGTACACTGACACGAATACATCTTACAAAGACAACAGCTGGATGCATGCTACTTGCTACCTCTTTATCTTTTTACATTTATATTTTTATAAATGGCAAAGATGAGTGAAACTAAATACGGTAAAGCTATTGAGAAAAGGGCTTCCCTGGTAGCTCACACAGTAAAGAATCTGCTCGCGATGCAGGAGATGCAGGTTCGATCCCTGAGTTGGGAAGATCCCCTGAAGAAGGGAATGGCAACCCACTCCAGTATTCTTGCCTGGAGAATTCCATGGACAGAGGAGCCTGGCAGGCCATAGTCCATGGGCTTGCAAAGAGTCGGACACAACTGAGTGACTAACACTTACTTACACTTACTTATAGAGAAAAGCAAGAGGAACAATCAACAGAAAATTTAGAATAATGGGAACAAGTAGCAGGAGAAGGATACAGACCAAATTTGAGAGTGTTGAGATTCATTAGATTGGACAGCAGGTTTATTAATGTTCATTTAACCAGAATGCTTCATTATATATGTATGAATGTTAGATGTATCTTGTAAATGGCACATACTTTAAGACCAGTAAAGGTAGGCACTGCATTAGAGCATTCTTTGGCAAAGAAACCAAAGAAGTAAGGGGATGGGGGCCCTAAGCTCTGGCTGAGGGTCTGCAGTACTGGCCCCATAGAAGCCCTTCACTGGGCAGGTCTCTTCCTCAGATACCTTCAAAGCTCACGTACACTGCCATCCATCTACTGGGTTGGCCAAAAACATTTGTTCAGGTTTTTCCTTAATCTTACAGAAAAACCTAAATGAAGTTTTTTGGCCAACCCAATACTTTAGTTTTTCAACGGCCCTCCCTACTTAAAAAGGCTATTTCTTGCTTCAGGCCATCATCCTCCACCTCCATTTATATAACTCAATGAAAAAACTATCAAACTCCATAGTTGATTTTGTGTTGTACCTGAAGGAGTAAACTTAGCCATCATAATCTCTTATCACTTGGGTTAGCTCCTACTATAGTCTTCCTACCTCCTATCCATACATCACCAATACGCCCCCTCTGGTTCAACAAAGTTCCTTAGTGTCTCCTGCCTACTTTTGCTTTATTTCGATCCCTTTTGGCTGGTTTCCTTCTGTTTGGGCTTCCCTGGTGGCTCAGACGATAAAGCGTCTGCCTGCAATGCGGGAGACCTGGATTCGATTCCTGGGTCGGGAAGATCCCCTGGAGAAGGAAATGGCAATCCACTCCAGCACTCTTGCCTGGAAAATCCCATGGACGGAGGAGCCTGATAGGCTACAGTCCACGGGGTTGCAAAGAGTCGGACATTGGAATGCTTTTCTCTCTTCTCAAGATCTAAGTCCATCACGTCTGTGAGGATGCTTGTAGGTACCACTCTCCTCCAAGAATCTTCTAGCCGTCACTGTTACTCTGAGTTTCCTCAAACATTTACACACCTA
Organism: Bubalus kerabau; assembly: GCF_029407905.1. NCBI lineage: Eukaryota > Metazoa > Chordata > Mammalia > Artiodactyla > Bovidae > Bubalus > Bubalus kerabau. The sequence goes on along the minus strand of NC_073639.1, from coordinate 16,474,649 downwards.
ATTCACATTATATTGGCTCACACCTGTTAGCACATTGATTTGTAATTATGCTCCGCGGTTGTTTTGTGTCAACGTTTAAAAGAACTGTCAGCAGAGACTGCATTCCATACAACTTTTATGAGCCAGGTAAATGCTCAAAACTTTTTCTCAATGAACAAGCACCAGGTAGGGACTCCAACTCTCAACTAATCAAATCCTCATGGCTCTAATGTGTGTCGACATCCAAGTATTATTCTCAAAAGGCTTTCAATTCAGTATATTGAAAGATGCTCCCCATCCCCCCACACCCCCTTCCCCCCAACTAGAGGAGCAGATTTCCCATTTTATAATAGAAACCAAGCAAAGCAGCATTTGCTCAACAAAATTCTCAACATTTCTGCTCCCCATCTCACCCCCTCTTTACTTGCAATCTTTAAAAAAATCACCCCTGACACGCAGTTAAACCAGCTTCTTCATAACACACAAGATCTTCTGTTACACTTGGGGGCAATTTTATTTATTCAACAGATCCTTATCTTAAGACATCAAAGTTATTTTCCCTCTAACTTTTTCCCTATTGGTCCTAGTCTCTGTTTCTTGCTCAGCATTTCAGAAATCTATGGAAATACTTTTCAAGCTGAATTTTAATTATTTGTTTGCATCTCCTCTCCCTGCTTGGCTCTGAGACCCTTGCAAGCTCGGGCCATACTCTATTCAGCTCTGCAGATCCCTAATCCCTGGTAGAGAAGCACTCAGTTACTGCTGCTTGAATGAATGAATGAATGAATAAAGTATCAGACACAAGGTAAGAATTTAGGATGAGTGACAATTCAGAGTAAGTCTACTCCATTTTTCACTTGACAGAACTTCAAATATTTGAATTTAGTTACCATGTACAACTTTTATCCACTCATTCTTTTTCTTCATACTGTGTGTGTGTGTGTGTGTGTGTGTGTGAGTAGTGTCCGACTCTCTGCCACCCAGTGAACTGTAACCCACCAGGCTCTTCTGTCCATGGGATTCTCCAGGCCAGAATACTAGGGTGGGTTGCAATTCCTTCTTCAGGAGATCTTTCTGACTCAGGGATCACACCCATGTCTCCTGCATTGCAGGCAGACTCTTTACTGTCTGAGCCACCTCATGTTAAGTACTCCCATGATGTACTTAACATGGAGTAACTAATTCTTCACATGATGATTTCAAGAGCCTACAACATGCTAGTTGCCTCTGGCCTGGTGAGTAGTTTATCAATGAAAGTGAAAGTTGCTCAGTTGTGTCCGACTCTTGGTGACCCCATGAACTATACAGTCCATGGGATTCTCCAGGACAGAATACTGGAGTGGGTAGCCTTTCCCTTCTCCAGGGGATCTTCCCAACCCAGGGATTGAACCCAGGTCTCCTGCATTGCAGGCAGATTCTTTACCAGCTGAGCCACCAGGGAAGCTCAAAAATACTGGACTGGGTAGCTTATCCCTTCTCTAGCAGATCTTCCTGACCCAGGAATCAAAATGGGGTCTCCTGCATTGCAGGGAGAGTCTTAACCAGCTGAGCTAGCAGGGAAGCCCCTAGTTTATCAATGTCCCCCTTAAAATCGGGGCACCCAATCTGGGATCCACTATTTTGCATGTGATCTATTCGGTTTTTAATGCCTTTGTCCTAAATTCAGTACATACATCAATTCAGCCAACTCTGCTGATATGCACCCATTTTTCAAATGATGGCTGAATTTTAAATACTGCTTGTTGGTTCACAGCAGTTACCTCTAGGGGTATAAGCTGCGAAAGGGGGCTTTCACATTTTACTTTAAATATTCCCATGTTGCTTTAATTATTTATACTTAATATGCATTCTTCTTGTCATTAAAAACCAATATAGATTTTTAAAACAAATTAATAAACTGTTAACTAGTTAATTCCACAGTTCCAGCCTTATGCAGTATACAAATCATGTTTAAAATATGTGTACTCTCTACTATGTATAAAATAGATAACTAATGAGAACCTACTGCATAGCACAGGGAACTCTCCTCAATGTTCTGTGGTGACCTAAATAGGAAGGAAATCTTTAAAAAGAGGAGATCTATGTATACATATACCTGATTCACTTTGCTGTACAGCAGAAACTAACACACTGTAAAACAACTACACTCCAATAAAAATTAATAAAAATAAAGAAAAATAATAGAAAAATAAAATACAGGTACTCTTTTTTCCTCTTGTGTATATATTTTCTTATCTATCAACATGTATTTGAGTAGCCACTGGTACACAGCACTTCTAGGATCTAGTGGTCCAGCCAACCCAAACCCTCTGGATTATGAAATTCCTCTCTTCCTATAAATGTCAGAAAGCAGCAGTTCACTATAATTTGATTTCCTCTTTCTTAAGGTCAGATTAAAACCCAGTAAGATGTTATTTGAGGTTTGCCTTCCCCTACAAGGGAGAAATCACACAGCACATTTCAGGAATATTTCTTGAAGCACAGGGTATCCCAGCTTCCCAGGTGGCTTGGTGGTAAAGAACCTGCCTACCAAGGCAGGAAATGACGGAGACTGGGTTCAGTCCCTAGGTCGGGAGGGTCTCCTGGAGGAGGAAATGGCAACCCGCTGCAGTATTCTTGCCTGAAGAATTCCATGGACGGAGGAGCCTGGCAGGCTCCAGCCCATAGGGTCACAAAGAGTCGGACACGACTGAGCGACTGCGTGATCACGCACAGGGTATCCCCACTTTGTTCCCTTCCAAATACAGCTGCGTTTCATGCTCTAGAGAGGTTGGCTGGATTAACAAGTAGGGTCATTAGAAAACAACTCACAATTCTAGGCCATTACATGAAGGCAGTGTTCTCCAAGTGGAGGACATAGTTCACACCCCAGAAAGTATCATTGCAAGCGTCTCTATTCTGTGACCTTCCGTTTAGTCTAAGGTCAAAATAAATCTTTGAGAAGAGCAATATTCTTGGTGGCACAGTCTTCCTGAATCAGCGGGCAATACTCCCTCAGCACCAAGGGGGCGTCCTGCAGTGGAGGGTATGCGAGGAGGTGCAGGTGGTGGAGGCATGTTCTCCAGGTTTGGGACAGAATGAAGCTTTCACAGACCCCTGAGCCCTGAGAGACCCACGGATGGCCTGGCCCTTGTTAGCACCCACGCTGGTGACATCAAGCTCGCTTCTTCCTCCCTGCAGCCCAGTTTCCCTGTCTCTCTAGTTGGTAAGACAAGGAGCTCTTCCCTGCCTGCCTCACAGGCAGATGATATCAGTGAAAATGTTTCGTGGACAATAAGCATTATATAAAGAGAAGGTATCACCAATGCAACGGACATGAACTTGGGCAAACTTTGGGAGATGGTCAGGGACTGGGAGACCTGGCATGCTGCAGTCCATGGGGTTGCAAAGAATTGGACACGACTGAGTGATTGAACAACAACAAAGAGAAGGCATGATTAATGTACTATTATCCACTTACAATGTATCCAGTTACAATATAAAGAAAGCTGAATGCAGAGGAATTGATGCTTTTGAACTGTGATGTTGGAGAAGACTCTTGAGAGTCCCTTGGCCAGCAAGGAGATCAAACCAGTCAATCCTAAAGGAAATCAGTCCTGAATATTCATTGGAAGGACTGATGCTCAAGCTCCAATATTCTGGCCACCTGATGCAAAGAACTGACTCATTGGAAAAAATCCTGATGCTCGAAAAGACTGAAGGCACGAGAAGGGGACGACAGAGGATGAGACGGCTGGATGGCATCACCAACTTGACAGACATAAGTTTGAGCAAGCTTCGGGAGTTGGTGATGGACAGGGAAACCTGGCGTGCTGCAGTCCATGTGGTTGCAAATAGTCGGACACAACCGAGCAACTGAACTGAACTGATACATTTTACAAGATGGCACTCCGTAAGCACAGAGAGGTCAGGTGACTTACCCAAAGTCACAAAGCTAGTGAGAAACCCTGGTGACTGTGGGGAAAGAAGGTGACAGAGAAGAATGAAATCTGTGCCTTCTGCTTAGTACGGGTCCTTCCCTGAACCTCTGGTTTCCAATCTGGAGGAGTTGGAGGCAATTACTCAGATCCATGAACTATTTTTAAAGGTTTTAGGAGTCTAACAGATTCCCATCAATAAGCTGCCCAGACTCAAAATCACATGTCTTTATTTCTGGCTAAAATGGCATCAGCCCAGAGTGAGAGTTCTTGTTAGCTCAGGAGTCCTCAACTCTGACTATCCATTTACATCACCAGGGGAGCTTTTTAAGGATGTCCATGCCCAGACCCCACTCTGAATCAATTAAATTTAAACCTCTGGGGGTGTTTGCATTTTCTAAATCTCCCAGGGAATTACAATTGACTGCCAGAATGGAGAACCACTAGGTCCGCTAATGATGATCAGAAACAGACAGGCAGCAATAGTTGTCTTTAACTGATTATACAACACAGTTAAAGCAATCTTACCGAGATCCTTAATTGAAAGAAATTCACAAAACAAGAAAGAAATTAACACCTCGAGTGTCTTAATGTAGCCAGCATTTATTGTACACATACTATATGCCAGACATGAATCTAAATATCTACATGTATGAACTCACCTAGTTCCCATAGAACCTACAACGCTTTCCCAATTTACAGATGAGGAAACAGGCAAACTGCAGTAACTTGCCAAGGTCACAGCTAAAATGTGGTGCAGCTGGGATGGAACTCATGCATCTGGTGCTAGAATCTTTTTTTCTTTTATCATTGCTTTACAATGTTGTGTTAGTTTCTGCTGTACAGCAAAGTGAATCAGCCATATGTATACATAGATCCCCTCCCTCGGGGACACCCCTCCCACCCCACCCCCATCCTATCCACCTAGGTCATCACAGAGCACCAAGTTGGGCTCCCTGCATTACACAGAAGGTTCCTACAAGCTATCTATTTTACCGAAGGGTGGGGGGAGGGTTGGAGAAGGACATGGCCACCCACTCCACTATTCTTGCCTGAAAAATCCCACGGATGGGGAGCCTGGTAGGCTACAGTCCATGAGGTCACGCAGAGTCGGACACGACTGAAGTGACTTAGCAGCAGCAGCAGCAGGGGGGAGGGTGGGATGAGAACTGGGCCAGGGTCTTAATCCTCACCCTAGGCAGCTTCCTGATATTGCCATCAGATGAGGTTTACAGTATTCTAGCCTCCGCGAGCAGAGAAGGCAATAGCAACCCACTCCAGTACTCTTGCCTGGAAAATTCCATGGATGGAGGAGCCTGGTAGGCTACAGTCCATGGGGTCGCAAAGAGTTGGACACGACTGAGCGACTTCACTTTCACTTTTCACTTTCACGCATTGGTGAAAAGTAAAAGCTTAAAGTAATATTGTTGGTCTGTGAAACAAACACTTGTCAAGCATTGGAGAAGGAAATAGCAACCCACTCCAGTGTTCTTGCCTGGAGAATCCCAGGGATGGGGGAGCCTGGTGGGCTGCCATTTATGGGGTCCTACAGAGTCGGACACGACTGAAGCAACTGAGCAGCAGCAGCAGCCTCGGCGAGGACATAAAAGATCACACAATACTGGGGAATATAGAACAATTTCTAATCCAAATGCCTGCATAAGACACTTCGGCAGGGGCGGGCAGGTGTACACGCAGGCAGGGACACGGAAGCCCCGGGGTGGGAATGCGGCAGACTGGCGAGCACATGCCAAGGAAGGGAGACAGCCGCCACTGAATGCAGCAGATTGCGGCCACGTGGGGAGGTGGCCCGCGCCGCTGACTCGTCCAAGTTTCAGAAGAAGCTGGAAGCCTGGATTTGTATGTGAAGCCACCTATTTCCAAATGCTGTCTTGAGTTTTAAACATACTGTACGAGGCATACATATACCAGGAGGCCACTAGCTTGTGACCTCTAATGTCATCTGTAACACATACATAAACACACATACAACACACACACACACATACCCCAATCTTCTGAAAAATAGATACATGTATATGTTTCACTGAATCAGTTTGCTGTACACCTGAAAGTCACACAACATTGTTCATCAACTATGCTCCAAAAGAAAACTAAAAAAAAGTTTAAATAAATAAAATTCATTTAATGTGTTCTCTTGGCTTGGTTCTCAGTAATTAGAAACACCAGACCCTGTCTTTCCTTTGTTTTGTGCAAAATGTGAACGATTAGCTGTGTGACACATTGAAAACCCAACAGAAATTTCCCCTGGGTAATTTTAATTGGTGGACTGACTGGTAAGTCAATGGATAAATAAAATTTTATTAAACACCTATTTTCTCATTTGAATCTCAGTCTAAGTCTGGGAACATGGATTTACTATCCTCACTTTATAGAAAAGCTCAGTCATAATTCATATGATTATTATACAATTGAGATATAATTCAGGTCAAATCACGCACATGGAAGAACTTGTTCCCCTAGTAAAAGCTTAAAGTAATATTGTTGGTCTGTGAAACAAACACTTGTCAAGCCCTATTATACACCCTTATAAAAGAATTTTACCGTGTCATATTATTACTGTACAAGATACATGGAGAATTTTTAAAAAGAATAATAAATACAGACATCACCAAAAAATTCTGAGTCAGAAATATCAATAGTCTAATCACAGGCTATGCAAATGAAAACTTATTTCATATACTTAATAATAGCTAATCCTTCTTGAGCTCTTTCCACAAAGTAGCCACTAATAAGGTATGGTTTCGTGTGTGCACATAATACTGATACTTCTGTATGTATTCAATTATCCATACAATATCCCTGTGATATAGGAACGGTTGTCACTACTGAAAGACGAGGAAGCCAGGGAACAGGGAAGTTAAGTAATTTGCCCAAGGTCACACAGCTAGTGGGCAGCGGAGGCTGAAGCTCAACAAGCTGCTGCACTGGACCACTACTCTGTGACCTTAAAAAGCACGTCCAGCTCCTGTTGATTTGTTTTTTTTCCCTTAGGATGTACAATATACAGCGGTGGTGGTGGTTTAGTTGCTAAGTCGTGTCTGACTCTTTTGCAACCCCATGGACTGTAGCCCGCCAGGCTTCTCTGTACCTGGGGTTCTCCAGGCAAGAATCCTGGAGTGGGTTGCCATGCCCTCCTCCAGGGGATCTTCCCAACCCAAGAATCAAACCCACATCTCCTGCATCACAGGCAGATTCTTCACTGCTGAGCCACCAGGGAAGCCCACCATCTACAGGGGACCTAGTGAAAAGAGGGCCAAATCAAACGGTATTTTCTCCCCCTGGTTACAAAACAACAACACAAGCTTTTAAAAATACACCAGCAGACAACCCAAGACGCTGGCCCCGTGTAACTTTAGAAAAATCTATCACCCTCCTCAAGTACAGTAGCTTGTTTCAAAAGCACAGATAAGCAGGCTGCTGCTGATCAATCATGGAAAAGATCACCTTCCCTGGCCTTCTCCAGTCCGCTTGGAAAGCCAACCTCTCCAGAGCACTCAAAACAATCCATCGGGAGATATAGATCTCTCTCACCCCTCGTTCTTTCCCCCTCACACCTCACTTCTCAGGGGTCTAACCACTTTTCTGACCCATGGAGAAATTACAAGGAAGAGAAAGAGATAGGGATTATTCTGGAGTCTGCTTTTACAGGCCCCAGCCTCGGAGAAGCCTCCTTCCTTGCAGGGAGACCGAAACTGGCTGAATTTGGACTTTCTTAAAAACAGAGGCAAAGAGCACCTAAGTCTTAAGTCATTTCAGAACTCGAGAGGGAGAGTTTCAGTGGCGGAGGTTTGTTTTTTAATAAGAAGGGAATGGCCGACTGGAAACAATATCCTTTTTAGGCACACAGAATCTGCTGCATTTAATATAACCCTGGGTCAGTCTGTGAAAAACAGGGAGGCTAAAGGCCTCATGCTGATTTCAGACCGTGGGCGTGTATCACTGTACATTTTATAAAATTAGCTACAGTGCAGCCTCTGTGTGTGTGTGTGTGTGTGTACATGCAGTGAGGCTGACTTTTACAAAGTAAACAGCAGTATGTACCCATGACGCTGAAGATCAGTATCAAGCCAAAGTCTGATTTTAATTTATGAAACTACCTTGTAACTACAGTGGTTCTATCCCAAGGTGGGTCCTTGGGGAAGGATAAAGTCACCTGAGAGGCCCTGCTTCAGAACCTAGTCACATATACTATTCTCTAATATCATGAAAGGGTAATTTACAGATGGAGCATAAAAATACAAAACTTGCTCCTAAACAGAAGGGGGAAAGCGGCTAGAAACTTCAGTCCATCAAGTCGCTTGGCTATTTCTAAGGTCTGTGCTTGGCACATTAGTTTCCTATAAAATATGACAAAAGACATTTCAGCTAGCATGAACCATAAAGTATTTTATACACATGGCCCTAGATGGCCTGCATTACTGAGCTACACCTAGAAAGCAGGAAATAGAAAAGAGCCCATCAGAAACAGGGCACAGTGGGACTTCCTTGGTGGTCCAGTGGTTAAGACTCTGCCTTCCACTGCAGGGGGCGCGGGTTCGATCCTTGATCGAACTAAGATCCCACATGCCAGCAAGATGAAGAAAAAAAAAAAGAAACAGGACACAGCAACTTCACTGACAATCTGCATCTCTAAAATATGATTCTAGAGGGCCTTTACTAGGTCAAAATGGGAACGAATCTGAGGAAGAAAAGCAAAAACAAAACCACATGTCTTACCATCACTAGGCCTGGTCTGGATTTCTTTCGGATAAGAGGAAACGCAAAATCCACTCCTTTACCACAAAGCTCACGGTCTTGTAAAAACCTTCCGCTGGAAAGCCTTTCATGCCCCCCCAAAGTCCTGTTTTGTAGGTCACACTCTCATTATCTTGTTCTGCGATCAGCCTGATTAAATTATAGAAAATTACTAATATCTCACTCAGAATAGAGAGATAAGCTTCCAGCCTCTTGTGTGTGTTTCCCTGTCCTCCTCTCCTAAGACTCTAGCGGATATTCAAAAAGGAAGAGTGGAGGAGAGACAAGGCAACTTGGAAAGGGGGCAGCAAAAAGGTGTCTTAACCTCCTCCAGGGACTAAGCTGCCCTCAGCTTTCACAAAGGGAGTTACTGACCAGTCGCAGAAACCAAGAGAGCTTTTTACACTGTGACAATCAGGGCTCCACCATCATTTCCTCTGTGTCTTGTCATCTTTTAGGTCCAAAGACACCACTTTGGATGAAACGACCAGGGTTAGGGCTACTGGCTGAGTTTTTCTCTTTGGGGAAACAAAATCATTCACACACAATCTCAACTACTGGGATTACTAAATAAATGGGTTTACCCACCAGCGGGGGTTACCAGCCCCCACCCCCTTTTCGAATCCGGTCTTTTCTACAAGGATATCTTGACATTAATTAATTAAAGCCAACTTTTAACACCAGGAGAAGCCTGCCTGGTTACTCCACCAACACAACACCATCCCTTGGCTGTCTCTATGGCCTCTGTCCATCTAATATTATAAGCCTCGCGAGATGAAGATTTTCCACACCTCCCTAGGAACTCTCCTAACAGGCCATTCAAAGACTCTAAAACCTCAAATGCACAGCAAGCTTTAACACTGGCCAAAAGCTGTCCAATTTATACTTCCCCAACGTGATTTATTAACACTTGGTGCAGGAGACTTGTCAATTCACACCAGCTGTGTCATCCCCAGCACGAGATGGCAACACATAGACAAATTAAAAATCAATTTTTTTATTAGAAACTATTTTGAAGCATTAGAAGGAATGCGATTTTGAGCTATCTTCCTCACTTTAACAGCAAAGCTCAGTGGACCTACTTACCAGATGAGGAATACATATAAGAACAGATGGGCATTTTTGCCCAGAATCAAGCAAGCCTGCTTTGTGGTATCGCAGAATCATCCACAGTGAAATACTTTACTCTTTCAGATTCAGAAAATTTCCCCATGGCCCTTGTCTAGTCAGGAGGTATCGTCTGGTTACTGAAAAAAATTTAGTAAGTAAAGGAAAGATTCAACCTTCTATCTTTCAACAGACGTATAAAGACACGTAAAAATAAAACAATAAGGGATCCTGTTGCTTTTCAGTCATTTTGCTTCCCAATTTTACGAGAAAGCAAGAAAGAATTTTTATAAAGTTTTGTTCAAGACAAACACAATAACCTGTTCTGGTCTTGACTCAGAACTGAGTAAACAGTGAAAATACAGGAATAACAAAACAACTGTTTTATAAACTTTTCCTTTGTGCTCCCCCTTGGGAATAGACATTGGGCAGCTTTCCAGCAATAAACAGAACAGGGTCTAAACTCGTGCACGTTTAGGGGTAAGTTGAAGCTAATGAGGAAATCTTAAAAGTGCTGATGGTACCAACGGTCAAAGGATTTACAGATGCAACCAACACACCCTCTCCCTCTCCAGTTCGTGACCCCAAATGGAATAATGTTCACAAAGGGCTGAGCCTCAGGCCTGGCCAACAGTCCCCATGTCAGTTTCCCTCTCTTCTGCTTTCTTAGGCTGACAAACATTTTTAAACTCTGCAGTCTGGAGATTCTGCTAAAGATAAGCACATGGTATAGCTCCAAGGACCTCTAGGACATTTTTTGGAACATGGTATTGGACTCTGTTAATGGAAAGGACTTTTGTAAAAGAGCCATCAATTGCAGCAGAGTCATATTTAAATCCCCAAACGATAATCACTGCTCTAGGCCAAGAAAGAAAGGCTTTATTTTGAATAATAATTTTGAGAGGTTTGGGGTCACCTCTGAAACCTAGTGCAACTCGCCTTTTTTACTCACAAGCCAGTAAGATCACCATTCCATTCTACAGGACAGACCATTTGTTTTTCTGCCCATGCATGAGGCCCATCTAACAGAAAAAAAAAAAAAAAAAAAAACAAAAACCCACATACACTTGCTTCGGAGGCCCAGGAGGAAGGGACTGTGCAGAATTTTAAATCAGAAATCTAACGCTTAGGTTAGTAGTGTCAGGTTAAAGGCTCACCCATCCCCAAAGCTAATTCGGTTCTGAATGGTCCCATGGGTGTCTAGTTGAACAGAAGCAGCTAGGAAACCTTAGCAGGCCGAAGCCCAGCCTGGGGAATTGCTGGGACTCCGTGCCAGAGGCTGAGGCTCACCCCAGACTTGGTATCAGATAATACCAACTGCTAGTCTGGATTTCCAGGACTAATCTACTCGAGGTTGGAACTTCCAGGTTCCCTGGTGTCTGTGCTATACAGTGGGAGGACTCTGGGCTTTGTAGATTCACGCTGTGGTTGGCTACTATCATATTTAACAACACATAGGAAGAGTTTATTCATAGCGATGATTCATGGGGAAGGGGAACAGTATCATGGTGGGGGGTACCTAAGAGGAAGTAGAAACCAATCTAAATTTTCTAGAGATGTAGTTATCACAAGTTTCTTTTTCTGGTAATTCTAATGTGAGTTTCTTAAATGTGTTTATAGGTTCTCTACATTTTAAAGACATTGTATCAATAGTAGCTCTTAAGCACCTGTATTTACTCAGAAGGCTCTTTGGTTTCAAAAGCAGTTCCTTCCCATCTCATCCCCCTCTGACCCTTCTCACCCTGAAACTACTCATATCACTCCTTTCTTCTATGGAGAAATGTGAAGTCTGCCTCTACATAACTTCTTAAAAACTCAGGATGACTTCTATTAGGGCAATCCATCCCCAACTCACTATATTTTAACTTAGATTTAAAACGGTTCTCCAGGGAAAGAAAAATCCTGACACCCCTCCTCCTCCACATACACACAAATAAACAAATAAAGAACTTAGCATTCACACTGGAATTTAGGACTACAATTGTATTCTACACTAAACACAAATGAACACTAATTTTTACCAAAGTCCACCTCACTGCAAGTTCCTTCAAGACTCACTTAGCACTTAAGGCAGTCTGGGGTTACTGTCTGAATTGCAAAATACACCATTTGCCCAGAAACTGCTCTCAGCTCAAATGCAAGCTGCTTACAAACCATGTGTAAACCATGCTTAAAACAGGCTGCACACATCCACAAAAATCCATTCAAAACAAAGGTAAGTGGAAAAAAAGCATCGCAAATTAGGCTTCTCTTTAAAAACTGGAGGCACTTTTACGGTGTTTCCAAAAGGTAATTGTTTTTTACTTCAGTAAAAGTGGCTTTATGTGACTGGGAGAAGGAGTTGATTTTTTTTTTTTTCTTTAAACTGAGTGTGTAACAGTATTCAATTAGAGAACAGGGTGGGTGGGAGAGCCCACTGGCAAAATCTAACTCAATCACCAGGCCCCGGCGCCCTGGAGAGGCCCACCCAACACACGAGCTAAAATGGAGCCTGAATTTCCTCTCAGACGGAGAGGGTAGTCGCACGAGGTCAGGGTCAAGGTCACCAGCAGGGCAGGCTGCAGCTGCCCGACTGCATTACCCACAACGGGAGGGAAGGCGTTCCATCTCCGTCACAACTGAACAGATAAATCCCTTCTCCGCTCCTACCCTCCCTCTCACCCCGCCAAGATTTTTTTTTTTTTAAGGAGAGAAGAAAGGAAAATGACCAAATAACCTCACCGCCCTGGTTTTCGCACACCAGCTCATCAGCGCCCAAAGTTGCCATCTAAGGGCAAGTTCGCAGAGAACACTGAAGCCCGTTTTGTCCGAGCAGGGCAAGCCTCTCCCGACCGCCGCCCCCCTCCCCAGAATTCCTGCCTCCTGTCCCTGCCCCCACGCGCCCCCGAAAAGAGCTGGGAAGCGCGGCGGGCCGGCCATGTGCACGCACACACTTCCACCAACTGCTGCGAGTTTTCTGTGAATCGCGGCGCGGAGCCTCCCAACTCGCCCTCCCAGACTCCGCCGCCTGCTTCACTCGCACAAAATTTCCATACACACGCAGCCGCCTGCGAACGATTTTATGTGCATATATATTACATATGTGATATTATCCTCAGAACCTCTAGCGGGCAGACGAAGAAAGGACTGCACAGGGGCATTTTTTTTTTTTAAAGGAAGGGGAAAAAAAGCACAACCCAAGCTCTGTGCGTCGACTCGTGCGTACCGGGAAGGGGAAAGAAAGAGGAATGTTTGCCGAGCGGGCTGCCTGCAAGTGCCCTTGCTCGCCACTTCGGCCGCGGCCCGGGTGACACGGAGGCGCCGGGGGGCGCCCAGCCCGAGTCACCCGCGCCCCCTGCCCGTCCCCCCGGGCCGGCACCGCCGCGGAGATTTCGCGAGGGGGAGATCGATCGCGCTGCCTGTCTGCAGCGGAAACGCACACGCTCACACAACCCGAGCCCGAGACACCATAACCTTAACCCTTCCCCCACCCTCCGTGAACTTCAGGTGACCGACCACGTCGGCCTGACACCCTGGCGGGCGGGCGCTCCGGCTCCGCTCCCGCCCCCAGCCCGGGTTTTGCAGGATTGGGCTCCGAGCAGCGCCAAACCGCCGAGAGAGGGGAGCAGTACGGGGGGGGGGGGGTGTGGGGGGGAGAGAGAAGAGAAATTGACCCTCCGTCTCCCCCGACCCCTCCCTCCGGCGCCTCCGGCGTCCCCTCCTCCCCGTCACCCCGCCCCACGCCTTCTCCCCTGCCCCCTCCTCCCTGCATTCAAGGAGCCGGGCGGCCCCGGGGTATATTTTTAGTTGCTTCTTTCTCCTTCACTTTTAGCTTTAGCAGCATCTCGGAACACTCAAAGCGGAGAAAGATGGGGGGTGGGGGGGGGATTGAGCTGGAGAGGGAGTGGGGGAAAAGTTACGAGACTCGCAAAGAAAAGCCGGAGGGAGGGCGGAGAGGGACCGGGGGCGCGGGTGGAGGAGGGGAAGGGGACCGGGCCGTGCCGGCGGGTGTGTGTCTCCAGTTGGTGTGTGTGGCTGCAGCCGGGGAGGGCTACGATGCACTTTAGTCCTGGACTCTGCTCAGGCTCGCCGGGGAGGGGGGTCTGAGAGCCCGAGTCTCGCCCGGCTCCGTCTGCTCCGACTGACCCCGCATTTTATTGCGGCCAGGAGCCCTGCTCCTCCCTCCCCTCGGCTCTGCAGGGACCTCGCGCGCCGCGAGCCGCCCTGCCTCCTGCCTCCGCCTCGGCGCAGCTCCCGCACCCCACATCCGCCCGCCGCTGCCCGGCCTCGCCCCCCGCCCGGCCGCCCCGCGCCCCGGCGCGCCCCCTCGCCCCGGCGCCGCGGGAGCAGCCGCCCGGCGGCGCGTGTGTACCCGTGTGTTTGTGTGCGGTGCCCCCACACCCTCCTCGCCGCTCCCGCCTCGCCCGCCCCCGACTCCCCTCCTCCGCCGCCGCCTCCTCCACCTCCGCCTCCTCCTGCTCCTGCCGCTGCCGCCGCCGCCGCTGCCGCCGGCGGCTCCGGGGCCGACCAACCCCGGCGCAACCTTTAGCCGGAGACGGACCTCTCCCTGGATCCCGTCCCCGGCAGGCGGCCGCGCGCCCTCGCTCCGACACCCCCAAACGCCATGTCACGGCCCCCCAACCCTCCGTGCGCCCCGACCCCCGCACCCTCGGGCACCGGGGATCCGCAAGGAATTTTTTTTTTTTTTTTAAAGATTCCAACCTCTCCCACCTCCCCTCCACCCCCCGATTAAAAAAAAAAACCCGGCATCCACACTACTCCCCTCCTCCCTTCTCTTGCCCCCTCCCCCCAGCCACCCGGAGTGAGGAGGGGGAGGGGGAGGAAAAGGGGAAAAAAGCCCGATCTCAAGGAAAAAAAGAGGGGGGGTGAGAGAAAGAAAGAAAAAGAGAGAGAGAATAGAAAGGGCACGGGGCTGATCATCACCAACATGGCTGCCTCAGCATAGACCTAAACGAGGAGTAACCCGGGCTGTGTCTTTGTCAGTTTCACCTCTGTAACCCTAAACTAATGCAGAAAACAACGGAGGAGGCTGCGGAGAGGAAAGAGGAGAGGGAGGGCGAGAAAATGGCACGAGAGGAGGTGGAGAAGGGATGACTTACGTGAGGGAAGGCGCTTGGGCTGCTCCTGCTTCCTCCTGGGCATTTTCCCCCTTTTCTCACATTCTCCTCCTTGGTTAATGTGAGATCAAATAAACCCCCGTGGGGGCAGAGAGGCAGACACTGGCAGGAGCGGGGAGGTAGTTGGGGGGCGGGCGGGCGGGCAGGGGGAAACCCCTTCTCTCCGGTGTGTGCAATGGGTTGAAGCTTGTTTCCTGGAGCCAGAAGAGGGGTTTTCTTCTTTTCTTTCCTTTCTTCCCCCCCCCTTTTTTTTTAATTTTTTGGTCGTGCACCTGGCTTGTCCCCGAGCGTAATATTCTTCAATGGAAACAGATCTAATAGGTGTGAGTGTGTGTGTGTGTCCTATGCTCTCGTGTGTGATGGGAGGTATAAATAAATGAGTGCCGGTGCGGCGGTGTCTATGGCCGCGCTCTGTGTCTCCGAGCCCCTAACACTAATGTCGGGATCAAAGGGCAGCGGCGGCGGCAGCACAGCTCACAGCTCGCTCTCTTGCTCTCTCTCTCTCTTTCTCGCTCTCTCTCTCCTCTCGCGCTCTCTCTCCCTCTGTCACACACACACTCACACACACACACACAGAGGCACAGACTGAAGGAAAGAGCGAGAGCTAGACACACACACACACACACAGAGCAAAGAGGAAGGTGCCCTAAGGCTCCCAGGACGGACTCAGCCTGGGATTTGCAACCGCTCTGTCTGGAAAGAATGGGGGGCGCGCGTGCGGGGGTGGGATGGACTTCTTCGAATTTATCCCGCTATTCGCCAGATCTAGGGGGAGAAAAAGTTTTTCCCACTCTTGAAACGAAGATTAGTTCATTATTCTTCTTGATTTTTCAAGAGGAAAAAGGTTTTTCTCTTAACTTTCTTTTTGTTGATTAAGCTACATTTTGTTCTGTATAAAAATTCTTCAGGCTTTTGTCACTCAAAGAACTACTGTCTCATCTCATCACCTGAAGTCTGTGGAGGTGACAGTCTTCCACGCACTCTCCAAAAACGTTCCAATAAAAATAACGAGAATAAAAAGGTAACATATGGTGAAATCAGTAACTAGGTGGATGGACTAAGCGCCCAGTTTAGAACTGTCCAGTGGAGTTAAAACTGGAAAATGCCTAAATGAAAATTACAGCTCCTTGACAAAGGGGGGATAAATATGATTAGGTCACCCCTGATGGTTGATTTAACTGCTACATGATACTCCTACAGTGCACACAACAATCTTGACTTCTGAAATTTACTTTTTTCCCTGCTATAATGGAGGTGTGTGACGCTTACCCTAAAGTCATTCCAGTTTGCATTATGAGCTCAATATAGCAGTTTTCATTAACTGAGACATACTTTCATTACTTTACAAATCACACATCTTTCTTCAAAGAGAGACATAAAGGGGAAAAAATAGAAAAGGATGGGTCTCACTCCAGCACAAAAGGTATTTGGTGAAAGAGGACTGTTCTCTTTGTAACTTGCAGTCATTTGGATAAAAGTTCACTCAGAGGTTGTTAATGATTTAAACTCCAAAATCTGCTACTATAATTGAAGTAAAAAACGGTCTGAAGAAGAGTTGTTTCATAAAACTCTCTTTGTAAGAGAAAACTTTGAACTTAGCAGAATACATTATATGTCATGAGTCAGATGTAGCGAAAAAATAAAAAAGGTGCATTATTTAACTACATCTTCCCTTTTTAGCTTTTTAAAACCTCTGACTCATCATCTTATTATGTTAAATATTTTCTTACAAATTTTAAAATAGATTTTTTCATCAAAGAAGGTGGAGGCACAGCACAGATTCAGAACATTAAAGTGACACTCCATACGCTTATATGGCTAGATAATGCCTCTTTGAGGTTCTGACTGAATTCTCACAACTGGAGTGATGTTCAAGACAGTGATGGGGGTTAATTCTGTAAACACCCCTTCAAATATAACAATAAGCTTTCATATTGCACACTTTTCTTAGAAAAGCTTAAAAAGTGTTTTATCTCCCAAAAGATGTTTTTCATTGATAGCGAAATCTCAGGATGAAATTCTCATTGCCAACTCCCCCAGAAGATCTAGCTTCCTGGTGACAAGTAATGCTATCTGAAGCAGGTTTTGAAACACCTGCTTGAATTCAATCTAAAACCAAACAGAGAGCAGTCAGGTTTGAAATGGAGCATCAGTGCTTAAACCAACTCTTCCTTGAATATCGGCTTAAGTAAACTGATGGGCTTCTCTGTTGGATCAGTGGTAAAGAATCTGCCTGCCAGTGCAGAAGACTCGGGATCAATCCTTGGGTCAGGAAGATACCCTGGAGAAGGAAATGGCATCCCACGCCAGGATTCTTGCCTGGGAAATCCCATGGACAGAGGAGCCTGGCAGGCTACAGTCCATGGGGTCTCGAAGAATCGGACACGACTAAGTGACTAAATAGCAACAAACTGGTAGTTAAGTCTCCTGAAGTTCCAACTTGAAGAACTATCTTCCGACTCAGATCAAATTCAACTTAGGCCATGATTTTTGACTACCATCGGTAGCATTGGTCATGATATTAGTATATGAATGGTAAATTAGATAAATTTTTACATAGACTCATTGCCTTGAACATATAGCATCTCTAAACCTAACACAAGATCAGCAGAATGGTCACAGCCCTTCACCACTGCTCACTCCAAGCCTGTAGCTGGGCTATGGGGGACTATCACTCTGCACAGACACACCATCACCTCTTTTTGAATTGCCAGCTCTTTGCAATGCTTAGTACCCTATAAAAGAAAACACACTTTAGGCCTTTCCTCAAAGTAGAGTACATTTCCTGCAACCTTTTAAAGGCATACAGACAAATGCCATCAACATTTAATTATATAGGTGTTCTATCAACAGCAAAAAACATTTTAATTGAATTTTTTCATACCTCTACCTCTTTCCAAAAATCATTTGAAGTAGCACACAGCAACAGAAAATGGAAATAAGGATAGAACAACTTATGTTTTAATCTCAGCTTGGAATCTCTGCTACAAAGCACCCTTCAAGGGCCCTGCATCTCCCCCTCGAAGCCTAGATGTTTAGGGAACACAAACTAATTTTAACATTTGACTAACCTAAAAATATTAGGAAGATAAATAGCTGGAGATTACTATAATGGATTTTGAAATCAAGTGGATAAATAATTTGGGAAATATGTACCTTTTGGATGCCTTTTCCCATGAACTTGGATTACTGTCGACTATGGTCATCAAGTTGTAATATTCTATTTGATTCACCCTTGTGGCCCAAGCTTTTTGAAAGCATATTTTATCTTAATAATTAGAGTATTCTCTCCACCTCCATCTCTATCACCTCTCAAATGTAAGATTAAGATAAATTTTCTCAGAACTGTACATTCTAAAACGATGTTTCATAAACACTCACTCTCCTACGAGTAATTCTATCCTTCCCCAAATATTCCTGAGGGTAGTAGACAGGGGAGCACCCTCCCTAGAATAATGTGTGGTCTAGAGAAGTCCTTGAGGTCAAAACTCTTTCCAGAATATTATTCGCCCTTTTATCTATGTTGACTGATGCTTAAAAGCAATGGTAATAAAATGCTGGCAACTTAGCAGCTCAAATCAAGACAATGGCACAAAAATGTGTTGTATTAGTAGTCATTCTCTTCGTCACTTAAGAGAAAAAAGAAGAGGTTCATTTAAGAATGTCCTTGATGGAATAGTAAAAGTTATTAATTTTATTAAATCTCAACCCTTGAGTGCAAGACTTTTAAATATATTCTTTGTGACAAAGCGTTAGGTACATATAAAGTACTTGTGCTGCACACTGAAGTACATCGTTATCTCAAGGAAAATCACTCTTGAGATGGTTTGATACAGCTGCTTTTTCCATGGAATATTATTTTTACTTGAAAGAATGACTGACAGACTATGATTATTCAGACTTGAGTATTTTCTCCCAAAATGACTGAAGCGAGCCTGTAACTTCAAAGAAAACAATTCATGATATTTTTGGCAATGATAACATTTGTAGTTAGAAGTGAAAAGTAGAATTTTAGACAACTGTTCTATCACTGTGACTTTCAACAGCTTCCTGATATAGACTCTTCTGATGAGATTCATAGTGATATTAATGAATGTGACTTTTTGATATTGTGTCAACCTTTTGGAAGAACTGAAGAACTCAGTATCTTCCAAATGATCAATACATGATGTTACAAAATCATATTGTAGTAAAGATCTATTTAAAGTACAAGATAAACCAAAGGATTTTAACGTAACAGTGTAAAAAGGTCATTGACATGGTTTCACATTCCACAGTCAGTAACTTTTAAGAAACTACCACTCATCAAGTTTTAGTGTTACATCAAAGAAAAATATCTACAATCATCTGAAAAAGCTATTAAAATCTTCCTCCCTTCTTCTAACTACATATCTGTGTGAGGCTTGATTTTCTTCTTGTGTGTCTTTAACCAAAGCAACATATCACAACAGATTGAATGCAAAAGCAGATAGGAAGATCCAGCTTGTCTTCTAATAAGTCAGACATTGTAGAGATTTGCAGAAATGGAAACTAATGCCAGTCTTTTCACTAATTTTTTTTTGTTTTGAAAAGTTTATTTTTCATAAGAATGTGTTAACTTGAATTACACTTATTGTTGTCATTATATATCAATTAATAAATAATTATTTTAGAAATTCCACAGTTGTTATGTAGTAAATATCAAGTCATAACCCACATAACCCATACCATTCTTTGGTATCCTCAATAATTTTAAGAGTATAAAAGATCCCTAATTCCAAAAAGTTTGAGAACCACTGCCCTAGAAATGAGTTGAGATACAATTAAGGGACAAAAGAAATTCTATGGGTGGTTTACTTGTCTCCAAACCCAATTGTAAATATGTTACACTTCTCAAAAAAATGAAGTCCTCTTATCTCCAGGAAATGAAAGTTGGTTCTGTGTGTCCCAAGACTGGCTTCTCTTCTGAGATTTCTTATGAAATGCAGAGAGGATGTATTAGAATTCTCCAGAGAAAAAAACAGTTAAAAGAATTTGCCTGCTATGCAGGAGACGCATGAGACACAGGTTTGATCCCTAGGTCAGGAAGATCCCCTGCAGAAGGGCATGGCAACGCACTCCAGTATTCTTGCCTGGAGAATCCCATGGACAGAGGAGCCTGGAAGGCTGCAATCCACAGGGTTACACAGAGTGGGACACAACTAAAGCAACTGAGCACGCACTCTTTCATTCATTCATTTACTTATTTATTTATTACAGGATTGACTCATGAGGTTATGGAGGCCAAGAAGTCCCATGACCAACTGTCAGAGAACAGGAAAGCCAACAGTATAATTCAGAGTCAAACAGCCCGAATATTGGGGAAGGCAATGGTATAAGTCCACGTCTGAGTTCAAAAGGCCGAGAACCAGGAGCTGCAGTGTCCAAGGTCGGGAGAAGAGGGATGTTTCAGTTCAAGCAGAGAGAGTGAATTTGCCTTTCCTCTGCCATTTTGTTCTATTTAGGCCCTCTGTGGATTGGACTATGCCTACTTTCACTGGTGAGGACAATCTTCTCTACTCAGTCTATGGGTTCAAATGCTCATTTCTTCTGGAAACACCCTCACAAACACACCTAGAGATATTAATAACACGAGCTATCTGGGCATCCCTTAGCCCACCCAGTCTTATGGACACATAAAATGAACTATCATGGAGGGAAGGCTTCCCTGATAGCTCAGTTGGTAAAGAATCCACCTGCAATGCAGGAGACCCCGGTTCAATTCCTGGGTGGGGAAGATCTGCTGGAGAAGGGTTAGGCTACCCATTCCAGTATTTTTGGGCTTCCCTTGTCGCTCAGCTGGTAAAGAATCCACCTGCAATGCGGGAGACCTGGCTTCAATCCCTGGGTTGGGAAGATCCCCTGGAGAACAGAAAGGCTACCCACTCCAGTGTTCTGGCCTGGAGAATTCCATGGATTGTATAGTCCATGAGGTTGCAAAGAGTAGGACTTTCACTTCACTTCACTTTATAGAGGGTAAGTAGGTATTCACCAAGCGCTGTTGGTACAGGTTGTTCAGCTGGGTGGAGAGGCTGGTTAGTCTGAACAGAGGACCCAACCCTCTTCTGATCTCAGACCCTTTAGAACAAGAACACCACCTCTCTCGCTTTCTTAAGGCCTGAGCTATCTGCCTCAAGAATTAAAACAGGGACTCTCTTAACCCCCAAAGTGCTTCAAGTCTGACATTTTAAATAATGAGTGCCTGTCCCAAGGCAGAGATATGGGTCTGGCATCTCTCCTGGCCTGAACCTCACATGTTGTAAATCAGTATCTGGTGACGATGACCAGCCATCACACACAGAAAGAGGAGGCTTTTGTTATCATGTGTGCATATGTTCTGAAGAGGCCAGGGCCCAACTGGCATCAGCAAGTTTTGTCACCATTTGGACTCACCGTGTTTTCAAAGGTTGTGGATGGACAGGCACGTGACCTGACAGAGAAGCTGACAAAGGTAACATTTCTGGGCATTTTGGAGGCCTTCCATCCAAATTCTCATGCTTGGGGTCTTTCCCTTAAATTTCTTCCCCATAGTTCTCCCACTCAACACCAACTGGGAGTACAAGTCATATTTAGATTTAGTAAGTTCCTGATCTCTGCCCTCTGTGGCCTCTGTTTCTCTTACCTTCCTATAATGACTGAGTCACTCAGTCTTTCCTTATTTATTCCAAACTTGAACCCCAGCTGAATCTGAAGCCCCTGTCTCCCAAGCCTCATTGCTAGGATTCATAACATCTCTACCCATTTAGCTTCCCTGGCCTCACTATTTTTTAAAATCTGCAATGGATGAAAAAACTCCCCTAAGCAACTGCCCCCCACCACCATTTTCATGCATTTTTCCAGCTGATTTGTCTGGTCGCTTAATGTACTTCTTTGCTGCCTGACCCAGTCACCCCCTGACCTGCCTCAAATCATACTGCTGTCTCCTTGCAAGACTTGCCTTGTGGTTTCTCTCAGAGCCCTTCTCTGGCTACAGTCATCTCTGATCCAGTGTCTCTACAATGTCTGTCTTCCTTGAGTCTGTTCTTCTTGCCATCTTCTTCTCCCACCATGGGGCGCCCACCCAGGGCCTCTTGGTAAGGTTGTTTACCCAGCTCCCAGGTCAAGGAACCCCCTGCTTAGACTATAGCATCGTAGGGCCTAATGCCACAAGAATAACACAGAAGAGAATGATAACACTTTCCAGTTCATGATTGTTGGTGATGAGCAAATAAAATGGGAGCAGAAACCAAGCAGAAAGTTTTCTGTGGGTTTCCCTATATTCTTTCCTCCATGACTGCTATCTTTGTAGTCAGTAGTTTTGCCAAATTTTATGTAGTCAGATATCTCATTGACAGAAAGACCAATTTACCTTGAGCTTCAGCGGTGTCTTCTTGGTTATTGAAGGACTGGCTATTCCTTCTTTATTGGATTACAAGTCATTTCATACAGAACAGCAAATGATAACACCATGACAATCAGCTATTACATGCTCTCTCACTTCCATCACTTAATCCCATACTTTGTTATTTTTAATAAAGAGGAAAAATAGAGCTTCGAATTAGAATCACAGAACTTTGTGGCCAGAAGATACTTGCAGACCACTTGGTTTATCCCTGGTATTTCACAGACAAAGAACTTAGAGGGACTGAAATGGTGGGGGGAGATGCATCTAGCTGAGGTCTCATTAGCGGCTGTCTGCTATTCCAGAAAAGTAGAGCTCAAACACAGGATAATGTGATGGCTTCTTTGTCCAGCCTAATGGATTTAAGTAAACCTACAAGAACTTACAAGCATTTGATATAGCAACACACAAAACGAGGAAACCGAGTGTCTTTAAATATTGTACCTGGAAAACTCAGCATAGGTTTATTATTTTACTAGCTTCTGGAAGGTTCTTTTAAATATGAATAAAGGACACTTATGGGGACAAGAAACTTTTAAAATTACAAAGAAAAATTCACAAATCGTAGCGATGAGCTCTACGTAGAGAATACGGATGCTGTTGATAAAAAAATGGAAATCTTCAAAATAAAAGCATAGGAGAGGAAGTTGCCATTCTGAGCAGAACGGTGCAAACATTTCAAAATAAAATGTTTATACCACCACGAAGAGTGTTTATGAAGCCCAACTTCAGATCCCGTGTTACCCCATGGTACACTTGGCCTTCGCTAATTGTCTTACAGAAGTCTTTCAGTGAGGGTCATAGGTACTTTGGAAGGATGTCAATGTACCAGTGCAAATCTATTACCCTTAAGGCAGAAACCATGAGTCACCAACCCCACTCCCTGACAGCAGGTCAAAGGGTCATTTTCATGTTGGAAGAATGGGCCTTCTTACAGCAGCAGCTTTGGAAACCTCATTCTCCCTCCACGTTGCATTCAGGAGTCCCCATTCAAGGGACACTGGGAAAGTGGAACATTGTGAAATGTTCAGGATCAAAAAAAAAACAATACCTCCTAATTGCTCAAAACAACAGGGAGGAACAGCATGGCTGAACCACAGTGCACACGCTTGTCCTGGCATCTGAAGCCCGACTGGTTCAGCAAGTGTCCCCTTAGTAAACAGACTCTGCTGAATGGATTAACAAGTTCGTGTGGAGTCACACTCTGACACAGGAGCTGCAGCGGGACGTTTTACTGTGGGAAACCAGGGGCCCAGGGGACTGGCCGCCATACCGCTCCCGCTGAAGATGTCCTGAAAAACAGACTCCAGGCATCGCAGGAATTACTGAATTTCCAAAGGTCATGCCTCTAGAAATTTGCACCCCAGGAGGTGCAAGCTCTGTCTGCGCCCGTTGTTTGTTGTTTTAGAGAAAGGTTAGGTTGCTTCAGGCGTTTTTCTTTCTTTTTTTCACATATTCCAACTTCTCAGAGACTTTGCTTCTTTGTAGGTTGTCTATGAGAAGCTTTGTTGTGCCTTGGCATAATATAAATGTTTTGTCCAGCAGTATTTCTGTCTGAGATCAACACAGTGACATATGGCAAAGCAGCGATGGGGGAGGGCACGCTGCCCCGACAAGGGCTATCTAATTCATCTTCACATCAACTCTTTGAACTTTTTTTTTTTTTTTTTTTTCACTTAATGGCTGGGGAAACTGAGGCATACCCATTTAAGACACTATTCAAGGCCACTTTCACTTGCGGCTATAGACATTATAATTTGATGACCAGTGATCTCTCACCATCAATCAGGCGGAAACCCTAGTAACAGATGGGCCAGGTGTCATGCCCTAGAGGCCAAGAGATTCAAGCTTTTTCTAAAATTGAAGAATAGTTGATTTACAATGTTGTGTTAATTTCTACTGTGCAGCAAAGTGACTCCGTTATACATAATACATACTTTTTTTTTCCACATTCTTTTCTATTATAAGTTATTCCAGGCTATTGAATATAGTTCCCTGTGCTCTACGGTAGGACCTTGTTGTCTATCCATTCTATATGTAAGAGACTCTGATTTTTTGTCTAGGAGGGAAGGGTAAGCCTAGATGCCCTGATACGCTCTCCAGGAAATGTTTCCGGTTTCCTGAAAGACAAGTAGGAGCTCCCATGTAGACATCTATTGTTACAAAGAAGCAAAGTCATCTCTGCAAGCAACCAGAATGATGACCAGCAGAGATGGACATGGACCTCACTGTGCGCTATTGAGATCGCATTGCCCTGGCTTGTCCATCTTTGTCTCCTCCATTCTCCTCCCTCCTTGCCCGATTCCGAGCCCTAGGAACTGCCCTTTAGTGACTGCATCACTTCTCTGTCTGGCTTGATGTACAGTTGGCTCAGCCAATAAGAGGTATACTTGTGGGAGGGAAAATAGTAGGAGGGCAGAGGGGTAGGCATATTTCTTTTTCTTCCTCCCTGCTTTGATGCCTTGTCTCTGAGTGTAGCTCTATCTCTTCATGAATACAGCAAAGCTCAGGCATCACTGAACTTGCGATAGATTATTTCCTCCCCTTGTTTTTTCAGCCTTAGATGTGGTAATGGCTCTCCATCATTGCCAGCCTCTGGATGCCTCATAAGCCCTCATATATTCCCATAACCTCACCTACATCCTGATAAGCGGTCCCTTGGCTAAAGGCTCATCATTTGAATCATCTGAGGTGAGTTTCATTCACTGCCCAAATCTGGACTGATCCAAGCTCCTTTCATTCATTCCCCAAATATTTAATAAGCATTGTCTTTAGTCGCTCAGTTGTGCCCAACTCTTTGCAACCCCATGGACTGTAGGTTCCTCTGTTCATGGCGATTCTTCAGGCAAGAATACTGGAGTGGGTTGCCATTCCTGCCTCCAACAGATCTTCTCAACCCAGGGGTTGAACCCAGGTCTCCCAAATTACAGGCAGATTGTTTACTGTCCGAGCCACCAGGGAAGCCCTTAATAAGCATTAATCTGCGCCAAACACTGCACAAACTATTGGGAATGCCATGGTGAGCAAATAGATATTATCCTTGACCCTGAGAATTTACAGAACTCCAGGGTTTATTTTAGTTAACCCTTCTTTGCTATTTCCCATGAAACTACTCCCCCACCCCCCGCCGCCGCTTTTTTATGGTTTTTAAAGTATGGAAATTTTCCAGGTCAGCCAAGAACTCTGCGAACAGGGAACAAGGCTACATGAGAGGTAACAATAGACCCTGGCCCAATATTGGCTTCTCAGATGATGCTAGTGGTAAGGAATATGCATGCCAATGGAGAAGACACAAGAGACCTGGGTTCAATCCCTGGGATGGGAAGATCCCCTGGAGAAGGAAATGGTAACCCACTCCAGTATTCTTGCCTGGAAAAATCCCATGGACAAAGCAGCCTGGCGAGCTACAGTCCATGGGGTTGTAAAGAGTCGGATGCAACTGAGCACTTGTGAGCTCAGTTGGCCTGATATTAGGCACATAATTAGTAGAAGTTATGAACTGAATTTTGTCTCCCCCAAAATTTCTATGTTGAAGCCCTCGATGTGATGATATTTAGAGCTGGTGCCTTTGGGAGCTAATTAGATTTACCTAAGGTCATGAGGCTGGGTTACTCAGGACGGGATTAGTGCCCTTTGAGAAAGAGACACCAAAGAGCTCTCATTTTCTCTGCCTCTTTGTCTCTCTCTTCCTCTTTGTCTCTCTCTTCCTCCTTCCCAGGAAAGGCCATGTGAGGACGCAGCAGTCTGACAGCCACCTGCAAGCCAGGAAGAGAGTCCTCACCAGCACCTGGGCATGCTGGCATCCTCATCTCAGACCTCCCAGTCTCTCCAGGACTGTGAGAAAATAGATGTCTGTTGTTTGAGCCACCCAGTATATGGCATGTTGTTATGGCAGCCCCAGCTGACTGATACGGTAGATGAAAAAAAAAGCAAACAGGATCAGTTTCCCAAAGGAAGCCTTGGCCCTCTGCAATCTAGAACCATCTCAGTTCTGAGCTCTGAATGAATTCCGAGTGACCTAAACAGAACTGCCAAGTGGGCCATGTTTGTCTCTAGGACCCATTCCTTACATTCCTGTCCTTTCCACATATTTGGTGACTTTTTACCCTCTCAGCACTTCTTTTAACCCAGGAACACCCACTGTGCTGCTCACCAAACCTACCCTCTCCTTTTTTTCTTTTGGCCATGTTTTGAGCTTTGCAAGATCTTGGTTCCCTGACCAGGGATTGGACCCGTGCTCCTTGCAGTGAAAGCGTGGAGTCTGAACCACTAGATGGCTAGGGAAGTCCCCAAACCTACCCCTTGCTGACAGGAGGAGCTCTTAGTCTTTCTCCATCCAGAATATAACTGCTCCCTTGTTGCCCATCTCCCAAGGTAGCATCATGCTTTTATTTCTCCCAAAATGATAGCCAATGGAATAAAGAGGGCTATTCATTTTTTTCTTTTTTACTTTTGGCATTATTGAAATATATTGCCATAATTAAAGTTTTTTTTTTAATTTAAAAATTGTAAGCAGTTAAGTGTATTAGCTGCTCTATGCCAGCGTCTTCAACAGTGCAAATAGCTTATACTTTTGTTTCTTCCAATAGGGATACACATAAAGGACCCCAAAAGTACAAGATATCACAGAATAAACATGGCCATCTTCCTGGAATGCTTCTTTCACTCAAATATTTGTTGGCAGAGAGTTACTTAATTTAATGTTCAAACAACTTAAAACATGCTTTAGGTACCTTGGTTTTTCTCCTAGAAAATGGGTAATGACAGCATTGTCTTTCCCCTAGGACACTGGCTTAAAGGAATCCAGTGTGTGAGCACAGTAACTGTTCCTTGTGGCACAGACTCTGCCATGAGGGCCAAACTCTAAATGCATTTTAAGTTACAGTGCAGGGCCTTGGGACTTCCCTGGCGGTCCAGTGGTTAAGACTCTGGCTTCCAACGCAGTGGCTGTGGGTTCAATCCCTGGTCGGGGCGTTAGCATCCTGCACGCTGCAGCCAAAAATGAAAGAACACTGGAGTGGGTAGCCATTCCCCACTCCAGGGGATCTTCCCGACCCAGGGATCGAACCTGGGTCTCCCAGATTGCAGGCAGATTCTTTACTGTCTAAGCCACCAGGGAAGCCCAAATACCTACACACAACATTTTAAATCAACTGCACTTCAATAAAAAAATTTTTTAAATGCAAGGTCTCAAAGAAATTTTTCCCGGAACCCTCTTCAGTCTCTATCCCTACATTCCCAGAGGATGAGTTTTCATTTTCTTTGGCTACTAGAGGAAAAGTTTGAATATATTACTTCTGCTTTCTAGACTCCCCATACTTTATCCCAGAGCAGCAACGTTAATAGCAGGAATTTTAGGCATTGTGGCATTCATTCAGTTATAAATTTCACTTATAAAACATTTATTGAGGTTTTCATGATTTGATTTGTTTTAAACCAACCTATTCTCCCTCTTCAACCCCCATTCTTGTGCCCGAAACAAAATAAATGACCCAGTATTATTTGGCATTCATCTGACATAAATCATAACCCACGTTGGATTGCTTGCAAGTCTGCGTTACAGTCCTATGGAAAAATTATAGTTCTCAGTGAGGACAGCTCTTTCCCTTTTAACACTTCTCTTTGTCTAAAACAGATAGGTAAGCAAAATCTAAAAATATAATAATAATATCAAAAACAAAATTTATTTTATAAACCCAGACTTTCTCTGAATTCAGAGAAGGAATGTTACACCAGAAAACCATGCCAAACCCAAACAAAACAAAGCCCATATATACAAATTTTGATAATGTTTAACCAAGTCTTAGGTTGGAATCTTATCCTTGAAAGGACTAAGGTCACGAGACAAGTCCAGTTGTCTCCATGTACTTTCAATGAATGAATGCTTTTAGTTATACACTATTTCAAGTACCCTGTTCGTTACTATATCAGACAACACATTTAACTTGACATGAAACATACTCAATAATTAATAGCAGAGAATGCAGAGCAATAGCCAATAAACATCCCAGGCCAACTAAGCTTTGGGAATACAGTATAAAAAAGGAAACATGCTTGCTACTGTCGTGAAGCAAATATAATGACAAGTCCTCGTCTTTTTAGTAAAAAGTTTCTAAGGAAAACACCTAAGGATCTAATCCAGTTATTTTTGTTTAAAAATTAACAAAACAAAATAACTAAATGTATGAATTTTGGGAACAACGATAAACATGATAAAATGTATTTCAGATGCATCGGTCAAAGAGTTTATATCTTATTGAAAATTCTTTAGGTACGTTAATCACCTAAATTCACAGTTCATTTATAACTGAGTAACTTATCTAAATGGACAGCTAGGGCTGGAGGGTGGCGAGTGGGTAGCACACTGTTGAACAGGTCAGTGAGGCCACCTCCTGTTTCTCAACTCCAAGAACTGTGGATCCTTTGTCACATGCCTTCCCATCTTTTAAGAGAAGCAGGAAATCTAAATTTTTTTGCAAAATCTACAAGCAGTGAGACATGTATACCAAACAAATTATCAGTACAGTTCAGTTCAGTCACTCAGTCGTGTCAGACTCTTTGTGACCCCATGGACTTCAGCACACCAGGCTTCCCTGTCCATCACCAACTCTGGAAGCTTACTCAAACTCATGTCCATCAAGTCGGTGATGCCATCCAACCTCTGTCATCCCCTTCTCCTCCCACCTTCAATCTTTCCCAGCATCAGGGGCTTTTCGAATCAGTCAGTTCTTCGCATCAGGTGGCCAAAGTATTGGGAGTTGCAGCTTCAGCGTCAGTCCTTCCAATGAATATTCAGGACTGATTTCCTTTAGGATGGACTGGTTGGATCTCCTTGCAGTCCAAGGGACTCTCAAGAGTCTTCTCCAACACCATAGTTCAAAAGCATCAATTCTTCAGCGTTCAGCTTTCTTTAGAGTCCAACTCTCACATCCATACATGACTACTGGAAAAACCAGAGCTTTGACTAGACAGACCTTTGTTGGCAAAGTAATGTCTCTGCTTTTTAATAAGCTGTCTAGGTTGATCATAGCTTTTCTTCCAAGGGGCAAGTGTCTTAATTTCATGGCTGCAGTCACCATCTGCAGTGATTTGGGATCCCAAAGAAATAAAGTCTGACACTGTTTCCACTATTTCCCCATCTATTTGCCATGAAGTGGTGGGACCAGATGCCTTGATCTTCGTTTTCTGAATGTTGAGTTTTAAGCCAGCTTTTTCACTCTCCTTTTTCACTTTCATCAAGAGGCTTTTTAGTTCTTTGCTTCCTGCCATAAGGGTGGTGTTATCTGCATATGTGAGGTTATTGACATTTCTCCCGGAAATCTTGATTCCAGCTTCTGCTTTATCCAGCCCAGCATTTCCCATGATGTACTCTGCATATAAGTTAAATAAGCAGGTTGACAGTATACAGCCTTGACGCACACCTTTCCCAATTTAGAACCAGTCTGTTGTTCCATGTCCAGTTCTAACTGTTGCTTCTTGACCTGCATACAGATTTCTCAGGAGGCAGGTCAGGTGGTCTGGTATTCCCATCTCTTTCAGAATTTTCCACAGTTTGGTGTGACCCACACAGTCAAAAGTCAATAAAACAGAAGTAGATGTTTTTCTGGAACTCTTTTGCTTTTTCAATGATCCAATGGATGTTGGCAATTTGATCTGTGGTTTCTCTGCCTTTTCTAAATCCAGCTTGAACATCTGGAAGTTCATGGTTCACATACTGTTGAAGTCTGGCTTGGAGAATTTTGAACATTACTTTGCTAGCGTGTGAGATGAGTGCAATTGTGTGGTAGTTTGAGCATTCTTTGGCATTGCCTTTCTTTGGGATTAAGATGAAAACTGACCTTTTCCAGTCCTGTGGCCACTGCTGAGTTTTCCAAATTTGCTGGCATATTGAGTGCAGCACTTTCACAGCATCATCTTTTAGGATTTGAAATAGCTCAACTGGAATTCCTTCACCTCCACTAGCTCTGTTTGTAGTGATGCTTCCTAAGGCCCACTTGACTTCACATTCCAGGATGTCTAATTCTAGGTGAGTGATTACACCATTGTGATTATCTGGGTCATGAAGATCCTTTTTGTATAGTTCTTCTGTATATTCTTACCACTTCTTCTTAATATCTTCTGCTTCTGTTAGAAGCAAATTGTATCGTAGGTCAAATCTGTGGACCACCAGTTTTCAATCTCCTCTTTATATTTGCATAGCTCCCAATAGATCATTGTAACTCATACATTGTATTTAACTTATATACATCAGACCAAAAAAAATTTGAGGCCTTATTTAGGTCCTCAAATATCATGGTGTATTACAGATTCATAGACTCTTCACATGAGGAGTTGGTTAATACTTATCTAGGGTAACTATCTAGTCTAACTTCTGGTTTGGTCATCCCAAGTAATGAGGCTGACTGTTTCACTGGATTTCCCAGGTAGTGGTAAAGAACCTGCCTGCCAGTGCAGAAGATGTAAGAGATGCAGGTTCAATCCCTCGGTTGGGAAGATCCCCTGGAGGAGGGCATGGCAACCCACTCCAGTATTCTTGCCTGCAGAATCCCATGGACAGAGGAGTGTGGTGGGCTACTGTCTATGGGGTCGCAAAGAGTCAGGCAGGACTGAGCAACTTAGCACAGCATCACACATCTCATTGGACAGAACTTATTGTGAGATAGTTCTTTTGTAGAGTCAGTCAAAATCTAACACTTCTCTCACACTCATTAGGATGGTTATTATCAAACAAACAAGATAATAAGTAATGGTGAGGAGGCAAAGAAATTAGAACTCTTGTTCATGGCTGGTGTGGAAAGCAATATGGCAGTCTCAAATAATTAAATATAGATTTACCATTTGGTCCAGCAATCCCACAGGCTTCCCTGGTGGCTCGGTGGTAAAGAACCCACCTGCCAATGCAGAAGACATCAGTTTGATCCTTGGATTGGGAAGATCCTCTGAAGAAGGAAATGGCAACCCACTCCAATATTCTTGCCTGGGAAACCCCATGGACAGAGCACCCTGGGAGGGCTACAATTCATAGAGTCACAAAAGAGTCAGACACGACAGTAAGTAAACAACAGCAACAACCCAGTAATCCCACTCCCAAGTATAAACTTTGAACAATTGACTACAGGGACTCAAAACAGGTATTTATACACCTGAGTTCATAGCAGCATGATTCACAGTGGCCAAAAAGTGGAAATAATCCAAATTTCCATTGATGATTAAATGGTGGTGTAGACATACAACGGCATATTATTCAGCCTTAAAAAGAAAGGAAACTCTGACATATGCTGCAACAGGGAGGAAGCTTAAAGACTTTATGTTAAGTGAAATAAGCCTGACACAAAGGGGTAAATGCCATATACTTCTACTCTTATGAGATACCTAGAGTAATCAGATTCATAGATACAGAAATCAGAACAGTGAATGCCAGGGATTGTGGGAAGGACAGAATGGTGAGGTATCTTTTTTTTTTAATAATTCTATTTATTCATTTATTTTGGTTGTGCTGGGTCTTCATTGCTGTGCGGGCTTTTCTCTAGCTGTGGCGATTGGCAGCCACTCTCTGGTTGTGATATGCTGGCTTCTCACTGAGGTTTCTTCTCTTGTTGCAGAGCACGAGCCCTAGTGTCTGGGGGCTTCAGTAGTCGCGGCGTGTAGGCTCAGTAGTTCTGGCTCCCGGGCTCTAGAGCACAGGCTCAATAGTTGTGGTGTTTGGGTTTAGTTGCTTCGTGGCATGAGAGATCTTCCTGGACTAGGGATCTTTTGCACTGGCAGGTGGATTCTTTACCACTGAGCCACCAGGGAAACCGAGGAGTTAATGTTCTTTTTAATGAGTACAGCCTCTCAGTTTGGGAGGATCTAAAAATTCTGGAGACATACCGTGGTGATGGTTGCACAACAACGTGAATATACTATTTAATGCCACTGAACTGTACGCCTAAAATTGGTTGAGATGATTGATTTTATGTTATATATATTTTACTACAATAAAAAATGTAAAAAAGAAATCCAGCATTTCCACTGTCTGCTCTTTCCTCTGCCCTCTGAAGCTACACTGCGCAAGTCTGCCCTTTCACGTGACCATTCCTCAAATATTGGCAGAAAGCAGTCCTGGTACCTCACAAATTCCCTTTTTACATCTTTGCAATTTTCCTCCAGAGCCCATCCAGTCTCTCTGGGCCCCTGCACCCAGGCCAGAACCTAGTATGTGCAAAAGGTGGGGCAGGAGGATGACCACCCTTACCCTAAGCCTAAACTCTGGGAGGCCGCCTCTGATTGTGGGACTCAAGAGTTTCAGGTTTTATCTCATCTTCTTTGGAGTGTCGGAGGTTGGTTCACTTATTTGCAAATGCTAGCTAACCTTGAAGGGAAAAAGCAGAAAAAAGGAGACATCCAGAACTGTTACTCCCTGATCAAGCAGTTTGAAAGCCCATCTATAAGCAATACTTTCTTTCTGGATTCTGTAACTGTGGTTTGAATGGATTTGAATTTCCACTGCAGATTAACCCACAGTTGAAAAAGTCCCGGAAGAGGGCTTTCCGGGTCATCTGTGGACTTTACTGTCTAGAAGCTGTGTCCATCAGTGCCCAGATGAGGCTCAAAGAGGAGCCTGAAAGCTGTTAAAACAAAACTTTTTTTTCTCTACACTTTGCCACTCACTTTCCCAGCACTTTCATTACTGAAAGAAAAAAGCAGTCTTGTAAGTTTAAAAGTTAAAATTTCCAACCGAGCTCCTCCTCCCCGTTGGTATCAATAAAATCAATTGTCCCCCTTCCTGTAGAACCTTCTTTAACCCTAGAATATAGTGATTTTAAAATCTTATTTCTAATTTGCTATTTGCCCATCTAGGAGAATGTAATAAAAAGTGACTTTCTAAAGACGCTCTGACAAAATCCGTGAGCCCTTTTGACCTGCCGGACTTTAAGGCATCCCAACTAATTTCCTTCTAAGAAGAAAGGCGGAAGAAAAAGCTTCCTTGCTCACACAGCCAGCTATGCAAAGGACCTTGAAAGGTCTGGGGGATGCTGGGAGCTCCCAGCTGGCCGGCTCGGGCTCCGGTTCCACTAGGTCATGTTCAATGTGAGTGCACACACAAGAGAAGGGAGGTGACCTCAATTGTCTCAACAGGATGTAGGACAGCACAGGGGCGAGGCAGCAAGTGGCCCAGGCCTTCGCTATGAAGAGCTTTAAATATCACCGGTATTAGTAAATGAGCAGCTACAAGCCGTGTCATAAACTTTATGGGTTCACAACACGGTGTGACAAATCCTTCTTGAAATATTGGTTGTGGCTGAGGGATTCCTGAATGTGCTGGGCCTGGACACAAGGCAGACGCGCCAGCAAGAAATGTCATTTGTCTCTCAGCCAAAGTCCATCCCCGGGTAGAGACATTATTACTTCTTCTTACTCACTACAATGACAACAAGACACGTTTTTATGGCATTTGGATATTGCAAAGTACTTCAACTTTGTTCTAAGTTATTCTACTCCACAATGAAGCAGGTGGAAGGTCAGAAGGGAAATACCAAGCTTAGACGTAGCAGCTGAGTCTCAAAATTTGGGTGGAGTTGGAAGCCCACAGGAAGTCTTTGTCTCCAAAATGGTATGCATGCCTGCGTGCTCAGTCTTGTCCGACTCTGCGATCCTGTGGACTGTAGCCCACCAGGATCCTCTGTCCATGGGATTCTCCAGTTAAGAATACTGGAGTGGGTTGCCATGGCCTCCTCCAGGGGATCTTACCGACCCCTGCACGCGATCAAACTCACATCTCCTGTGTGTTCTGCATCACAGGCGGATTCTTTACCCCTGAGCCACCAGGGAAGCCCTCTGAAATGGTATAGATGAATCTATTCGCAGGGCAGGAATAGAGACCCAGACGTAGGGAATGGATATGTGGACATTCGCGGGAGAAGGAGGGACAAATAGGGAGATTGGGATTTGAGGAATGTGCACTGCCATGTGTAAAACAGATAGCTAGCAGGTACCTCCTGTGTAACACAAGGAGCTCAGATCGGTGCTCTGTGGTGACCTAGATGGATGGGATGGGAGGATGGGAGGGAAGACCAAGAGGGAGGGGTTATTTGTTTCGCTTAGTTGTGGAAATAACACAGCTATACCTATCCCCCACCCCAAAAGAAGTAATTGGTTTCCATTGCTGAAAAGCTAAAAACAATAGGAGCCACTTGCTTGGAAGACCATAAAGGGCCAATGTTGCAATTGCAGACTTCAACGAAGTGTCAAAAAATTCTGAGCCCTGGAATTTTCGCTTTGTCTCTTCTTTCCTTATTAGCAATTCATTCCTCAACTCTCAACTTCAAGCCAGGACTCTAGACTCTACCTGCCTGTTCGCTTAACCAACTTCTCTGAATTGACTTCTGGTCCTCCTCCCTCTGCTCAGACGTGCCTGGTCACAAAGTCTCGCTTTTCCTTCAACAAGATCAGTTCTTTCCTGCATTGTAGGGCCCAAGCCTTAATCATAACAGGTTCTTCCATTAAAATTTTCAAATTAAATTTTATGACTGCCTGAGTATAAGGATGAATGGATTAATGTTACATATTAAAATAGTACCTTTGATCTGAAATTTTATGTTTTCTTTCCGATTTTAAAAGGAACTAAAACATTTTCATTGGCTCCTAAAGGAACTGTGGCCCTGTGTCTACTGGGCCTGGTGGAGAAGTCAGCCCTGAAGTCTTTGCATTTGCTGTTCCCTCTGGTAGAAGTGCTCTTCCCCCAGATAATCACACAACGCAAAAACACTTCATGTTCCTGCAGAATTGGCCTTTTTTTCAGAGAAGCTTTCTCCCATCACCTTATCTAAAACAGGCCCCATACCTCAAGTCCTGACAACATCTCCATCCCTCAATCCTACTCTACTTTCCTTGTAAGCATCTGCCATCATTTTAGATATTTATTTATGTTTTACTAGTTTGTGGTCTGTCTCTGTCACTAGAATGTAAGTTGTGTAAGACTAGGTACTCTGTCTCCAGGGCCCATTGTGCCAAGACTCACAGTTGAAGCTCATAAATGTTTGTGCATATTGAATGAATTTGTGCTTTCTTGATTCTAAACCCTTCATTGTCCCACATAGAAAGAAAATTGAAAGAGGGCATTAAAGAAGAAGGAAAAGACTTTCTTGATCAAATATCCAACCTTATGGAAGATCTTGGAAAAGCTGGAGACATGCTGAGAGCTCCCAGGTCTTCCTACCAGGCCCTGTGCTCTGGGCTCTCCATCACCTTGTACGTTCCCCTATCTCGATGCATATCACCCGGTTCTGTAATTACTCACGGTTGGTGAAGCTGGGGTTTTCATCCCTCATGCCTTCCCCTATTCCTCTTCCTTCCCCCTTCCCCCTTACCACCTTCTTCTTTTCCTTCTCCCTTTCCTCCTCCTCCTTCTCTTCTTCATCTTCCTCTCCCTCTTCTTCTTCTTTGAAAGTGAGTATTAGTCGATCAGTCATGTCTGAGTCTTTGTGACCCCATGGACTGTAGCCTACCGGGTTCCTCTTCTATCCATGGAATCCTCCAGGCAAGAATACTGGAGTGGCTTTAATTGCATTTTATTGTGGTAAGAATACTTAACATGAGGTGTACCCTCTTAATGATTTTTTTAGGTCTATAATACAATATTGTCCATCAACTATATCCCAATAATTTTTTTAAAATGCAGTATTGTTAACTATAGGTACAATGTGGTACTGCAGGTTTCTAGAACTTATTCATCTTTCTTAACTGAAATTTTTTGCTGATGCAGTATTACCTCCCCAATTCTCCCCTCCCCCCTTTCCCAGATTCTAGCAACCACCATTCCACCATCTATGCATTTGCCTGTTTAAGATACTATATATAAAAAGGATCATTTAATATGTGTCTTTCTGTGCCTGGCTTATTTCACTCAGCATAGTAACCTCAAAGTCCATCTGTGTTGCTGCGTATTGTAGAATCTCCTTCTTTTTTAAGACTGAGTAATATTCCATTGTATACATAGACCACATTTTCTTAATTCATTTATCTGCTGATGGACATATGATTTGCTGCCACATTTTGGCTATAGTGAATCATGCTTCAGCGAATAGGAAGGTGTGCAAATAGGTCTTTGAAATTCTTCTTTCAATTCTTTGGGGGTATATACTCAGAAATGGGATTTGGGGATTGTACAGTGGTTCTGTTTTAATTTTTTCTGGAAATGCCATACTATTTGGCATACTGGCAGCACCATTTTACAACCCTACCTCCAACATGCAAGGGTTCCAATTTCTCTGCGTCCTTGCCAACACTTGTTATATTTAGCTTTTTTTTTTTTTTTTTGATAATAGTCATCCTGAGAGGTGTGAGGTGATACCTCACAGTGGCTTTGATTTGCTGAAAATTAGTAACATTGATAATGTTTACATATACCCATTGGCCATTTATGTCTTCATGGCGAAATGTCCATTTAAGTCTTCAGCTTATTTTTTATCTGGGTTATTTACTTATTTATGTTTTTGCTTATGAGTTGTAGGAATTCTTTATATATTTTGACATGAATCCCTTGCCAGACAGTCGGAAAATATTTGCTCCCACTCTGTTGGTTGCTTTTTCACTTCATTTCTTGCTTCATTTGCTGTGCACCTCATGACTTCTAAGAACATGTACTGAGAACTCAATAAATTGCTACTGAATCAAAAGTGAATGAACTGGAAAGAGAGAAAGATACAGAAGATTCTGTAAAAGTTTAAAGAACTTATACTTCAACATCAGATTGCACAGAATGATTGAGGATGGCTTTAACAAAATGGGGACGTATGTTGGCCGAAGCAAGAATCATTTAGTGTGCTAAAAAGAGAGCTTGTAAATATCACAGATGTCTAGAAACAGGTCTCTGGAGTGATCTCCAAGTAGCAGGTATGACTCTTGGTTGCAAAATTCTCTCTTGAGGAAAAAAGAGACTTAACGGCTCTTTGAAAAGTCCAGGGGTATGTTTACGTCAGGCTTCCCAGATTTTGAGCTCTGCCAACTCACAAGGAGCAACTCTGTGCTGCTCCTCCTCCAGTTGGAGTGGTGTCATCTCAGGCTCCACACTGCAGCAACGTTGGAGGCATTGTTTCAATCTTTTTGTCCTCTCAAATCCAGCACCCAAAGTAAGTGAGTCTCTTTCTCAGAAGTTATTTGTGAGGGCTCATTGTATTTCATTGCTTGCGATTTGACCATTTACTACCTTCGGCCAATCACAGTATCTTGGAGGAGTGTGCTGGCGCTCTCAGGGCTGGGTCACCTCATGGAGTGATCCTTGGTGTGGAGAAAGGCAGTGCGAGTGCCCCAGAGCCCCAGGGAGCAGAAATGAGTGTGCTGGGGGGTCCCCAGACCACAGTTACAGGAGGTAGGGTGTATGGATGATGAGTGGCCAAAAAACAGAAGTGCATTATGCTTGGCTCCAGAAAGAGTCATGAACTGTTTCACATCGAAGGCTGAGACTTGAACTAAGAGGTTGCAGGGAAATATGAATAATATTAAACCCCCCAGGGACAACAAGAAATGATCATTAGCAACTGTGGAGGAAAAATAGATTCCTATCCTCACAATTCCAGTGCCCTGTTATGTTAGCAATTCCTATGATCTCAGGAATGAAGAGGGGGGAGTTTCATATTATTGAAGCATTAAAAAAGACACAAGACATTAATTTAGTTTTAATGCAACTTCAGCCTTGAAACATGGGTGTGGGTGTGGGTGGGGAGTGAATTATCTTTCTTCAGGGAAGGGAAGGACTCTTTCACTCAGGAAAGCTGCTGTACAGAAGGAGTAGTTGGTTTTTCTACAGTTGTTTCTGACCAGATTATCTTAAGTCATTTCTGTGCCTCTGAGAAGTTGGGTCAATGCCAGATGATTTTCTACTTAACCTTAAGTGTTAGGCAAGAGAGCTTGGTAGATGACTTATTTTATTTATTTATTATTTGAAATTGAAATATGGTCGATTTGCAATGTTGTACATTGCAATGTGTACAGTGTGTACAATGTGTACAGTGTACACAGTGCAATGTGTACAATGGTGTACAGCAAAGTGATTTAGTTTTATATATATATATATATGTATATATAATCTTTTCTACTATAGGTTATAATAAGATATTGAATATAGTTCCTTGTGCTAAAAGTAGAATCTTGTTGTTTATCTTTTCTATATGTAGCAGCGTGTATATGTTGATCCTAAACTCCTAATTTATCCATCCTCCTGTTTCCCCTTTGCTAACCATAAGTTTGTTTTCTCTATCTATGAATCTATGTCTGTTTTGTATATTTATTTGTATCATTTTTTTTTAGATTCTACATACAAGTGATATCATATGATATTTGTCTTTCTCTGTCTGACTTACTTCACCTAGTATGATAACCTCTGGGTCCATCCACATAGCTGCAAATGGCATTTCATTCTTTTTAATGGCTGAGTAATATTCCAATTATATTTATATATATATATATAAAATATATAAAATAACTTCTTTGTCCATTCAAATGTCTTCTCTTACTATGTCTTATTTTCTTTATTATAGAAAGGAGACAGATGCTCACCTAGGCTCCCTGGTAGCCACAGCCCACTCACACGAGCAAACTTTACTTCTTCCAGGTTTATGGTTTGGAATCAGGGGAGCAAGGATGTCCATGTTTGTTTCTAGAAAATCTATTGGTCACAGGCCACACAGAATTGAGAGGTCCACTCACCTCTCTGCCTGCTCCAAGGAAGAAGGCCACTGAAGACCAGATCAAGCAGACAGATACTCCCCTGTTCTTCTCTTTAACACCATGACTGGTGGTCACCACTGAGTAACAAGTGCTACTGGACCATAATTGTTGTATTTTGCCTGTTGAGAGGAGAAAGAAAAACACAAAACAAAGTAAATCCAACCCAGGGATTGAACCTGGCTCTCCTGCATTTCAGGCAGATTGTTTACCATCTGAGTCACCAGTGAAACCTCTAATCCCTCAGCTCTCCCTCAGTTTCATCCCTACTGAACACCTCACCCACCAGGCCTTAGAAGGGTCTTCGGAGGTCACAGTCCAACAGCATGCTACCATATGCAGCCAAGATCCCTGAAATACTTTCATGCTGTAAATCCCCTTTCTCTATAAAGTGCCCTTCCTGAAACTCTATGACATCGTTGTGGTTCCAGTTTATCTCCCCTTGTCCCTCCTCTACACATTTCTCTAAAGAGCTATTTCCTGATATTATTTCTCCTCCCTTTTTGTTTCAATCTTTCACAAATACTTACTGAGCACCTACTTCACACACCCTTTGAGGGAAGAACAGTGAATAGATAATAGCTCTGCCCTACCCTTATGAAGATGACATTCTGAAGAGGGAATCTCAGGGAGATGGAAAATAACCACAATGAAAGCAATCAAATTTACAAGGTCAGGTGGTGATTTGTGCTTTGGAGGAAAAGTAGAGCTAAGGCAATGAGGTCAGAAGACTGCCTCCCTGAGCCCTGAGCCTGTCTCCTCAGCTCATTGTTTTGCTTGGGTTCCCCTCCGGAACTGGGATCCAGTGAATGCCTCTGGGCAGAAAGCTCAGGCTCCACTGGGCTTACTTCTCCAGGGATGACAGTTGTCCATTGTCTGATGTCTGAAGTTGATTCCTATGTTTTTGTCCAGTTTTCTAGTTTTTTATGGTGGGAGTGCTAGTCTGGTACCAGGATTCCCTGGTGGCTCAGACAGTAAAGCGTCTACCCGCAATGCAGGAGACCTGGGAAGATCCCCTGGAGAAGGAAATGGCAACCCACTCCAGTACTCTTGCCTGGAAAATCCCATGCACGGAGGAGGCTGGTGGACTACAGTCCATGGGGTCACCAAGAGTCAGACACAACTGAGAGACTTCACTTTCTAGTCTGGTACCAGTGACTCTTTCATGATCAAAAGCAGAAGTTTTCTGGCTCAAATTTCAGAGGATGGCTCTGGCTGCTGTCCTCGTTACCCGCTGATTTCCACCCTCTCTGTGCTTGTTGTTACTTTCTCATCGGTTCTAGCCATCAGGTCCAGTGGACTCTTCTTAAGCCTCATCCTTCTAGACGTTTCCGTAGCATTTGATTCTCCTGGCTGCCCTCTCCTTCCTGAAATCCTCTTTTCCTGTGGCTATCATGAGACTCAGAGTTATTTTGTTTTTGTTTTTACAATCACACTTCAGTTCTTATGCTCACTTGAATGCATACCCTCTTCCCCTCTTGACTGCAAGCCCCTCAAAGCAAAGATATGAAATGTTCAGCTTTATGTACCAGGCCTAGTGTAGTGCTCTTGACTTCAGCAGGGGCTCCATATGCTTGTTGAGAGATTGTAAAATACAGTCATAAAAGACAGTGTATGAGAAACACCCTTGGAGGGACGCAGACCTGCTTAGAACTTTCTTAGGGTGGCCAACTTTACCTGTGGGCCCAAGTGTCGAACTTTAAGTGCTAAAAGCCACAGTATGCTCAGCTGCTCAGTCATGTCTGATGCTTTGCAAACCCATGAACCCTGTAGCCAGGCTCCTCTGTCCATGGGATTCTCCAGGCAAGAATGCTGGAGTGGGTCGCCATTTCCTCCTCCAGGGAATCTTCTCCAACCCAGGGACTAAATCCGGGTCTCTTGCATCTCCTGCATCGGCAGGCGGGTTCTTTACCCCTATGCCACCTGGGAAGCCCATGAAGCTGGAAGAGGCCTAGGCAAACCAGAGTGATGGGTCTTCCAGGAACCTCCTAACCTTGTCAAGTCATGGTACATGGACAATGGTTATCTTTCTGAAGCATCCTGGAGTTGATGGGGAGGACCCACCTTGGCAGAGATGGTCTGGGAGCTCTCCACTCCTCAGTCCTGCAGGGTCCCTGGGAGGGCCACAGGGAATTCCCAGCTGAGCATTCCACCGCTGGGGAAGTGGGTGTGCCCTCCCTGCGTGGGTAGCCCGGCTATTCGTAGTTGCAAGGAGGAGGCGGTGGCTGGCAGGCAGGACGGGCCTGAATTCGGAAGGCTTGCATTAGAGTCCTCATGCAGACACTCATCACTTGTGAACGTGAGCAAGTCCCCTCACCTCTCAGAGATTTAACAATGGGATAACAGGACTTCCCTGGTGGTCCAGTGGGTAAGAATCTGCCTGCCAAATGCAGGGGACATGGGTTCTATCCCTGGTCTGGGAAGATTCCACATGCCATGGGCAGCTAAGCCCAGTTGCTGCAATGACTGAGCCTGCTTTCTAGAGCCTGTCTCTGCAACAAGAGAAGCCGCTGCAACGTGACGTCCTCCCATCGCAACCAGAGAGTAGCCTCCACTCTCTGGAACTAGAGAAAGCCCTCACACAGTAATGGAGACCCAGCGCAGCCAAAAGTAAATAAAAATAAATATTTCTAAAAGACTATAAAAAATTAAAAGTGGGAAAACAATAATACCTGTTTCTTTTGTTTTTTTCTTTTGTTTTGTTTTTTGGGTTGTGGGGATTTAAAGGAAGTTATGTATGCAAGAACATTTCCTATCCTAAAAATACCATACAGGTGTTATTTCTTCTTGTTGTTGCTTCTATTACATAATACAAATATTTAGAGAAAAGGAACTGGTTGAAAGGACAGAGCCACAGAAGAATTCTTCAGGACAAAGATGAACGGGCAAGGCTGGAACTCAGCGGGCAGCATCTTTCCTGGGACAAGAGGGAAAAAAAAAAGAGATGAAAACATACTGAGTTGGGGCCAGTTAATGGGGCCGTTTAAATCCAACCACTTTGAACTTCTCAGGAAAATTAAAAACAATATTGTTTGCTCAAACATAGGTGATGCTGGAGCTAAAGGTCCCTAAAAAGTATTTGAAATGGCTCTGTTTTTCCTTTGGCCACACGACATGCAAGACCTTAGTCCCCCAACCAAAGACCGCACCTACGTCCCTCATAGTGGAAACGCAGAGTCATAACCCCTGGACTGCCAGGGAAGACCCCCAGAATGACTCTGTTTTACTAACACAAGTGTGGTGGTGTGTGGCAGGGGAGGGAACTGAAGGTGTTTGTGGGATAAGTAGAGAAAGGAGACAGCAAAGCCCCTGCCCCCACCACCAGCAGTCCTTCAAGTGGGGCAGAAGTAGCAATGTCTAGGAGGAAAAGCCATTGACTGAATATAATCAACTTATTTTCTTCACTTTCTTTCATTTCCTCATTTTTCTCATGCCCACTCCCCTGCCCCCGCTTTCTTTCCTTCATTGGCCATAATTGAGGCAGTTTTAAAGACATTAGTCTTGCAACTTATATTTATTGAACTCACGATTACTTTAAAAGCTTGGAAGTTGAATGCTTTGTCCTTCTCTCTCTCTCAGAAAAAGAAATGAATAATGAGAGTGTTTTCATTTCCGTGCGGCCAGTAATGACTTTTTTGGTGGATCCTTTATTACCCTTGTAGGGGGGAAAAGAAACCTCCCCATCCTAAGACTATTCCTATAACAGTTAAAACATGGGGCATTAATGGCTCTTCTTTAATATTCATTTACCACATTTTGGACTTTTATTTCCTATGCAATTTTTTTTCTGGAGAGACAAAACCTCTCCTTTGATCATTTCCTGCCTGATGCAAAGAACACACAATGGTTGGAAAAGAAGAGAAAATGTTAGTTGCTCATTCGATCTGACTCTTTGCAAGCCCATGGACTGTAGCCCACCAGGCTCTTCTGTTCATGGAATTCTCCAGGCAAGAATACTGGAGTGGATGGCCATTTCCTTTTCCAGTGAATCTTGCCGACAGGGATTGAACCCAGGTTTCCTGCATTGCAGGCAGATTCTTTACCGCTGAGCCACCAGGGAAGCACAATCCTCCCAAACATCATCTGCCTTGAAGTCTGTCCCATCAGAGCTGTCCTAGGAAGAGGCAGCTTTAAGGTTCGACAGCTGTTAAATGCCCCTGCCCCAACTCTTGGTATGTTTTGAGTGGCTGTGATGATTCTCATAAATAATGCTTTGATACTCATACTGTAATTTATTTTTGTTAATTAAAAAAAATTATTGGAATATAGTTGCTTTACAATATCATGTTAGTTTCTACTGTACAGCAAAGCGAATCATCTGTACACAAACATGTACATGTAGTCCCTGTTTTTTGGATTTCCTTCCCATTTAGGTCACCATAATGCATTGAATAGAGTTCCATTTGCTGTACAGTAGGTCCTTATTAGTATCTATTTTATAAAGAGTAGTGTATATGTGTCAATCCCAATTCTCCTATTCATCCTACCTCCCACTTCCCCCTTGATGTCCATACATTTGTTCTCTACATCTGTGTTTCTATTTCTGCTTTGCAAATAGGTTCA
Organism: Bubalus kerabau; assembly: GCF_029407905.1. Lineage (NCBI taxonomy): Eukaryota > Metazoa > Chordata > Mammalia > Artiodactyla > Bovidae > Bubalus > Bubalus kerabau. Next base: position 16,431,105 of record NC_073639.1, on the reverse strand, counting down.
TCTGTATATCATGTATTAGCACACATATGTGGAATCTCATGGCTTCCCAGTAAAGAATCCGCCTGCAATGCGGGAGACCTGGGTTCAAGGTTTGGGAAGATCCCCTGGAGGAGGGCATGGAAACCCACTCCAGTACTCTTGCCTGGAAAATTCCATGGACAGAGGAGCCTGAGGGGCTACAGTCCATGGGATTGCAGAGTCGGACACAACTGAGTGGAATCTCATGGAATCTCATACTGTGATTTAATTTGTCCCTTTTCTTATGACCATGCCCTCACTATTTATTTATTCTGAATACCTTCACACAAATACACCTTCTTGGATGCTTTCTCTAACATTCAGGACTAGCTTGCTATCTTTGGCCTCCAATAAGCTAAGGATTAACCTTCTGCCACCTCTGTTGAAATCTGAGCCAAGACATCATTTCTGAAGTTGAGTTTACTTATTTGGCTTTGCTGTTTGAAGTTAATTTATGATGTAGCCCAACTAACTTTTATCTCCTTACCAGTGGTTTAACTTTCAAAGTGGCAAGGGAATATTACTAGTATAAGTACAGTATGGTCTCAGGCTTTCAAATGCTATATTTGTCTTTTTTCCTATGTCTTTAAATATCAACCATCAAGTCAACAAGACACTATTTGGCATTACTGGTCAATATGCAAATATATCTTCATATGAATGGGCATTTCCGATAGATTGCATTGAACTACTGGGCTATTTGTTGAATTTCACATTTATACTGGAATTGGTTCAAGACATTAATTATGTGGAGTTTTGAAATACCCAAACTCAGATATTTGAATAGGTCTATTTGGTTTAATCCATGGTTCTCTATCAAGGTTGAATTCCCTAGGAATCTTACTTGGTATCAAGATGGATGAATGTCAGAAAATCAGATTAAACTTATGTCATCGCAGTGCATCTAATGTACCATAATATAGACAGGTTTAAAGTTCTTCCTAAGAATTCAGAAATTCATAAATAAATGTATACCAAATTTGCCTCCTCTCCTCATCCTTATTTATTGAAATCTTCTGACCTCCAAGAGAGTTTCCTGCTTATGTGGAGCAATTAGAATCTCTCTTTGCTGTTTTGCTCTTCACCCCAATTCATGCCATCTACTTGGGTTACATCCGTGTCCAGGTGAAGACCCACCAGTCATCCTACCTCAAAGCCCCTTAACCTCCTATAGGTCAGTGACCTTGGTTTCTGTCTCCCCAAACCATTACCAAGACCATCTCCTGGACCTTGTTATAGCCAAAAATCACCCCACCTCTGAAACACCTCTGTCCTTTTTTCAAACTACAATTTCCTATTCTTTCAGCTCTTGTTCTCATTCTATACCTTGAAAGGCTTTTTCCTCCGTCTTCTTCACCAATGCCACTTTATTTCTTACTCTGCTATTCAAAAAAGAAGCTCTTGATTGTAAAATACATCATTATTTTATGTACCACTGGTGAAAATAACCATGTCAATTAAACAACAGCTCAGTGATTTCTTATCACTTCTAGTTTTTATTTTATATTTACTGAAAAAGCTCTTTTAGACTTATGTATTATTTTTATTATGTAGCACTCTCATGCATCTATTAGTAAAGGAACTTGACCACATTTAGTGTCTGAATTTTCTGAATCACTTTTCGAAGAAATCGTTGGTACCTATGGCTTGCCATGTAAAGTATGGGTTAACCCCGGAATCGGCGATGGAGCAATTTTTAAGACAATGTCACTACTGTCTCGGTAGCTTTCTCCAAGACAATGACAACCATTCTGCAAGTTTTGATGCTGACATGTTATTGATCATACCAGAAAGTATCAATGGAAGGTTTTTGACAACGTTAAGTGCTCATATTTCTTTCTCAAATGGTCTTCAAATGATCTGTTGATTGAAATGTCAAGGAGATGTCATGTCCAGTTGTGACACCAGAAAAAGCCATCATATCACCATCCTTTCCAGCGAACTTGTCTTACTGTTAATATACAAGTTTGTGAAATGGATCAAAAGCTAATTATTAGGTGGGCAATGTGAGGTTCATAGAAGCCTACTCCAGGTAACAGTTAGTGATTTCTACTTCTGTTTTTCCTGGTGCTCCTAGGGACGCTGTTCTGGCCCAGAGGAATCCACTTCCCTTAAGTTTGAGAGGAGTCCTTATGGCTGTGAAATCCTTTCCCCTTTAGGCTAAGCCTGTATTTCCCATTCCTCTTTTTCTTTCTCTTCACGTTGCCTCTGTTCCCTTCTTTTTTTTTTTTCTGAACAGTTTGGTCCTTAAAGCTGTTAAGTGGGGGCAGAGCAAGGTAGGTGTCTGAACCTAAGGTGAGGTGGGGGTGGGCCCCAGACTGGGCTATGGGAGCTTGAGCAGGGAACACACGGGAGGCGGCCCCACAGGAAGTGTCGGAGGACACCTGTGCAGGGGAGGGGACAAAAGAGAGCTGGGGTTTGGGTTACACAGGTGGACTGACCAAAAGTGACCAGAGAGCCAGCTTTTTTGTTGTTGTTATTTTACTACCGGACAATGGACTTACAGATACAGAAAAGGAGAAAATTAGAACGAACACTGTGCTATTGGATTGGAATCAGCAGTAACAGTGTGTATCAAAAATGTGAATAGATGAAAAAAATAGAGACATGCGGAATTTCCTGGTGGTCCAGCCATTAAGATTTGGCATTTTTATGGCCATGGCCAGGATTCGATCTCTGGTGGGGGAACTAAGAATCCACAAGTTGCATGATATGGCCAAAAATAAATAAATAAATAAAAATATAGAAGTAAAAGTGTGTTAGAATCTCTGTGTGTGTATAGGTCTGTGTACATGCATGCTAAGTCGCTTCAGTTATGTCCAACTCTGTGCAGCCCCATGGACTGTAGCCCTCCAGGCACCTCTGTCCATGGGATTCTCCAGTCAAGAATCCTGGAGTGAGTTTCCATGCCCTCCTCCAGGGGATCTTCCCAATTCAGGGATCAAACCCACGTTACCTGACATCTCCGGCATTGGCAGGCAGGTCTTTTACCACTTGTGCCGCCCGGGAAGCCCGTATAGGTATAGACACGCACATGTATTCCCTAGTTCTGTACATGGAAAGGGCTTGGAACTATTCATCTGAGCACATCCAGCTCTCAGAATGTACCTCCTAAATGTTCTTTCATCAAACGGAACCAAGGATCCTTAGAGAAATGACTGATTTCAGGGCTGGTAGGGAAAGTACAAGATGAGTCTGGAAGATCTTATTTATGCCAGAAAGCAAGGAAGTATTTCAGGAACGGTAGGTTCATGTCAAAAAAAGACATGGAAACTAGCCTAAAGGGGCTGCCACTGGCCAAATCTGGGTTAGTTTAAGGACATCCATAAATAATGATAGTAATGGATTATAACCGAGTAAAGAAATCATGAATCCATTCTGATATAAATTAATGAATTAATAAATTGAAAGTTTGATGAGAAATAGCAAATGTACTTATTAATTACATAGGGGAGAAGCATACCTTTAAAGTGAAGAAAACTGGCAGATATCACTTTTAATCAAGCAATCAAAGCCAACATCATCAGTAATGGGATAAACTAAAATCACCTGATACATTGCAATGAGAAGCAGGTCATTTTCCTGCCAAAGACACATAAGCTGAATCTCACATCATGAGGAAACAAGCCCAAATCGTGGGACATATAACAAAATAACAAACTCGTAATCTTCCAAAGACTCCAGGACGAGAAAGGCCAGGGAAGACCGTGGCGTGGTCCCAGACAGAAGGAGGCCTGACAACGAAATGGAGCTGGGGATTTTGGACAGGATCCTTTTGCTGAAAATGACTGAAGGGACGTTTGGCAAAACTTGACAGAATGGAGGTTATTGGCAGTAACCCGCCTGCCAATGCAGGAGCTGCGGGAGACATGGGTTCGATCTCTGGGCCAGGAAGACCCCTTGGAGGAGAAAATGGCAACCCACTCCAGTATTCTTGCCTGGAGAATCCCATGGACAGAGGAGCCTAGTGGGCTACAGTCCATGGTACAGTCCATGGAGTCACAAAGGTCGGACACGACTGAGCCCACATGCACCGGCACATGGGCAATGTCTCAAGTTAATTTCCTAATTTTGTGGCTGTCTTCTACTTATGTGGGAGAATGTTCCTGTTTCTAGGAAATACATACTAAAGAATTTTGTATTCTCTACATACAGTTATGGTCGCAAAGAGTCAGACCTGACTGAACTGATGGCACATTAGGTCCGCAGTTTACTTAGACGTAATTATAGGGTTAAAGGGGTAAAAGTTTTATTTTTCCTTTGTACTGTAACTACAGCTTTTCCATAAGTTTGGGATGTTTAAAGATTACAAATATATAAAGAGGGAGAAGAAAATAATATTGCCACCTGTTTAAACCTCAGGTACTTATAACTGAATTTACCCCAAACAGAAATGAGCCCTCTTCCTTTGTTCCTTTATTGGTATTTTCACCAAAGCATTTCCTAAAGCTGAAGACCTTAGGCTCATTCCTAATGTCTTCTTCTCTCTCTCCCACATCTAAACTTTATCTCTTCTCAGAAATATCCCTTAATTTGAACTCATCTTCTCCACCCCAATGGCCACAATCTCTATTCCTTGTCCCTGACATCACCCACCAGTCTTTCTGCCTCCAACCTCTCTCCTCTACAAACCTGGTGGCAATTATCTTACTAAAAGGGAATGCTTTCGTGTCACCCTCCTGCTTAGAGACATGTCTGGCCTGCATGTCTGCATGTTTCAGGATAGAACCTAGCATTAGTTACAGTAGTTTTCCAAGGCTTCCCCAATCCCAGCCAACCACTGTCGTCTTCTCTCCTGCACCCCCGAAACACTCCAACCAGCTGCCCACACTTCTGCATCTTCCTCAGACATACTTGCCCTTCCTTGACTTCGTGTTTTTGTGGATGCTGATTCCCTAAAATGCCTCCTGTGCCACCTTCAAAGTAGGGAACGCACACTGGAAGCCCCACAAGCTGAATCTGGCCTCCAGAATACTTTGTCTGTCTCCCCACTAAAAGGGGGAACATACATCCTTGAAGTGGGGTAACTTCGCTCTGCAGCTCATCATGAAACCATCCATGGGGACTTCACAGGTTCGTTTGACTTTGAATACTCATCTCTTCTGAAGCCTTTCCTGACTTCTCTTCAAGCCTCCACTCATCACCCCCAAAAAGCACTGACCACATCATCCTGAGATTTCTGCTGCTTGTTGCTCAGTTCTTTAAGAATCGCAGCAAGAACCAACCTAGATTCTGCAGAGCGAAGTCTATCTAGACAGATACTGGACTAAGAAACAGTGGCCAGGGATTCAGAAGTGCTTCGGCCCTTACATGGAACACTGCTGAGCTCCAAAGGTAGACTCTTGAGCCCTCATTTTCATATGATCCCAGATCATACATTTTTTGGAAGAAAGTTCCAGAGGGAAGCCAGTACTTTGCAAGTTTCTTTTATCCTCTTTGGGAAAGTGGTGACCCTAAATATTTGGCCTGGACTGCAGATTGTGTCTAATTATGCCTTTTGGTGAATTGGGAAGCAGAATGTGAGCTTTTTCTTAATTTGGGTGCTTTCTGATTCCATTTCTAGTTCAGATCTTCCAGCCTTCAGAGAGCAAGCAAATGAAGAAGTGTTATCTCTGTATATGATTATCCCACCCAACAAAGCAGCAAACAGATTTGTTACAATTAAAGAGCCTTTTGGCTGTGTGTGGGGTGTGTGTTAGTCACTTTAGTCATTCCTAACTCTTTGCAACCCTGTGAACTGTAGCCTGCCAGGCTCCCCTGTCCAGGAATTCTCCAGGCAAGAATACTGGAGTGGATTGTGTGAATCAACATCAAACTTTGGCTCCCATGGAAATGGGCAAAAGGATTTACATGATTCCACCAACCCTGTATGAATACTTACGTTTTGCTAAAAATTTTGGATTTGAATTATGTTCTCTTGTGACACATTTTTAGAGGGTTTGAGAAATTAAGGAGCATAACACAGCAGATGAACAGAAATGCAGAAACACCAAGTGCTCCCCAGGTAGAGTCCCTGGATGCGTTCATAGTTCTGTTTGCTCCCATCAGAAATCAGAGCTCATAAATGCCAGTCATCACAGGGAGGGCAAACACATGTGGGTCCCCTTAAGAACCGTCTTCCGGGGGTGTTCCCTGTACTTCTGACAGTCTTCTCTCTGCGTCCCATTCTTGGATTCCTTAGATGAAAGCAGGTTCCTTTCCTTCCTGCAGTCGGAAAGAAGGAGGCGGGTTGAAAGAGGAAGGGGGTATGGCTTTTGTAAGTTATCAGGGAGTGACACTCGATTTCTCAATCAGATCTCTTGTTCATCTACTGAGAAAGCCACAAATTACTGAGTCAAATTCTGGGGGTAGTCAAAAGTCAGCAAATTCTGTTTTTTCATTTTATTGTTTTCTACTGAATAGAGTTGGTAGAAAGTTCCGATTTCTCAAAATCTAGAAACAGGGCTTTAAAAAAATTGGTTATAGGACTTCCCTGGGGGTACCATGGATATGAATTTGTCTGCCAGTGGAGGGGACATAGGTTTGATCCCTGGTCTAGGAAGATTCCACTTGCCAAGGAGCCACTAAGCCCGTGCGACACGACTGTTGAGCCTCCTGAGCCTTCAGCTGCTGAAGCTCATGTGACTAGTGCCTAGGTTTCACACCAAGAGAAGCCACCATGACAAGAAGCTTGTACACCACAGGGAAGAACAGTCCCCACTGGCCACAGCTAGAGAAAGCCCTCGCACAGCAGTGAAGACCCAGCACAAACAAGAATAAATACATAAATAAATTAAAAAAAAATTCACTGTATATTTAAAGATGGTGACAGTTAACCCTTAAGAATGTTTCAGATGGGACCATCTGTATAGACTTTTTGGTGACAAGTGGGCTTATTGGTTTAAAATGTTGAGTTCAAATAAATTTAATAAGCCTTGGCTCCCAGTTTTTTCTCATTACCTGGAAATGTGTTATATACATATATATGCCATTGTAATTATATATTAACATATGTATAATAAATACATATATAATTCTAGATGTCTCTGCCTGGACCTATCTATTAGGACCTTTTTAACTTGTGATGTATGTGTATGTGTGTGAGCTCAGTAGTGTCTGACTTTTTGGGACCCCATGGACTGTAGCCCACTAGGCTTTCCTGTCCATGGAATTTTCCAGGCAAGAATGCTGCAATGAGGGTAAATGGCATGCCACTGACCAACCAATCCAGTGGCCTTCATTGGTGTTCTGTAGTCTCCAGTTCTGAGATGCCATCACATGCAAGCTATACCTAATAATCTGTCAAGAGGCAACATCTCCATTACGTTGACTATGTGTTTGATTTTAGGATAAGTCCTTGTTTTAGAAATTTTGTCAAGTCTCAGGGAGAAGAGGGGAGAGATACATCTTAAAATGGGAGTAGAGAAATACTTGGAGAGAGTTTGCTCTTACAAAATGGCATCTATTTCAAGGTCATAGAAAGGTCTAGAACCCAGTGACAGGAAGTATAGGAAGACCTCATAAGAATAGGCAGTCACCCAGCAGCAGGACTAAAGTGGTGGTGTGGTCTTCTCTCTACCACTCTTTCCAGTGTATCTTTCTGCCAATCTTTCCATTCACCACTCTGAACTTCTGCCTGCCCATCATTCCAGCTTTGACTTTTCATGGTGCCAAATTTGGGCTCCATTTGACTGATGCCTGCTGCTCAGAGCCTTATTTTTAAAGTGTTCCAAAATTTAACAGGAGGAATCTGATTGGCTCAACTTGGGTTAGGTAGTCTCTCCTTGTCCAATCAGGTTTGGTCGTGGAGTTTGGGTCGCCTAATAAAATTGGGCCACACAGACTCACTTCATCAAGGTGTGGGTGGATTTAGGCCTTGGAATATGGGAGGGGAGATAATGGTTATCATTTGTATGAAAATCAAGGATGTGTAGGGAAATTTTCAAGACTGTAGATTTTTGGAGTTAAATGAAAGGTGGTCATAAGCACCTTGGCTTATATTTGCAAATGACGGAAACAGTTCTGTTTACTGCTCACCTAACGAGTGCCTATTGTTTTAAGATGGGAAGCTCCATCCTACATATAGGCTACATCCTCTGCCATCTAAAATGTCACATAGTTAAAGCTACAAGACACTGGGTTTATATAATATACAATTTGTGTGACACACTCTCTTAAGTTTTTAATTTTAACACAAGACACATAGTGAAACAGTTTTCTTCCATTGCTTGTGGGAGTGCCAATTGTCTGAATCCTTTTAGAAAGCCATTTGGAAATGTGTATGTATCAAGAACTTTAATGGTCCATAACTTCATTTTGAATTTAATTTGAGGCTTCTTTGAGCTGGTTACATAGTTGGTGCTCAATGAAAGCTTGTTGAGAAATTACAGTTGACCCTCTGTATCTACAGATCAACCAACTGGGGAGCAAAAATATTCGAAAGAAGAATTCCAGAATATTCCAAAAAGCAAAACTTGAATTTGCTGTGTGGCCAACTGCCTATATTGTATTAAGTATTATAAGTAACCTAGAGGTGACTTAAAGTACACAGGAAGATGTGTGTAGGTTATGTGCAAATGCTGTCCCATTTTATATAAGAGAATTGAGCATCTGTGGATTTTGGTATCCGAGGGAGTCCTGGAGCCAATCCTCCTTAGATACTGAGAGGTGACTGTAGTTTACATTTTATTTGCTTTTAACATCCTGTCCTTTCATGCTTTTCTATTTAACTTGCCTTACTGTGTGAGGCATATCACACTTATGTTTGAATGAATAAAACGACATTTTCGAGAGCAGGATAAACGTGTGCATGCAATTGGGGCAATTGAATCCAAATTGCATGCAAATGGAGCTCTGTGCTAGCTGGCTTGTGAATACAGGTGTCCAATGTGAGCTTTAGGATGTGATGATTGAAGGCAAACTTGGACAAAGGCCACTGGCGAGAGGTTGAGGTTTCATTATGTCCACTCTTGAGTGAAATTTCATCGTCCCCGAGTTTTCTTGGTCTGGCTCAATTCACTTTCTTGGGCAGCCGAAACTCATCACCTCACCCACCATGCAAAAGGCAGGTCTCCTTCCTTGACACTGGCTCTTTGTCGGCAGTCGGAGCGAAGACCGTGGAGTAGGCTGTTTCTCCCCTCCTACAGGCCTTTCCTTCCCCTACTCCTGCTCCCACTTACTTTATGGGATTCTGCTACACCAAGCTGTTTCTGTGGAAGTTTCATTTACAGGGTCGTCCTCGAGTGAGATCACGTGTTGTTCATTCCAGGCTGATATGATAGAAGATCTTTCCCCCGCCCCAGTTTTATAGAGATAAAATTGACATGAAACATTATATTCCTTTTAAGGGCATGACATGATGACTTGATATATGTATATATTGCAAAATGATCACCGCAATAAATTTAGTTAACATCCGTCACCATTCATAGTTATGATATTTTTTCCTTGGGATAAGAACCTTTGAGATTTACTCTCAGCTACTTTCAAACATGTATAGCATTAAAAGCTATAGTCACCCTACTGTGCATTACACCCCAAGAACTTATTTATCTCATAACTAGAAGTCTGTACCTTTTGATCACCATCACCAATGTTTCCCATCTCCTACTTCTTGCCTCTGACCACCACCAATCTGTCAGCAGGAGGTCTGATGATCTGATTCCAGGCATCCTTTTCCAGAATTGCACAAAGGTTGGTCCCTGACTTTGGAGAGAATTTGTCATCAGGCTTTCTTTTTTTAATTTTTAAAAAATATTTTTTAAATTTATTTTTTATTTTAATTTTGGTTGCATTGGGTGTTTGTCGCTGTGTGCAGGCTTTCTCCAGTCACGGAGACCAGGGACTACTCTCTAATTGTGGTACACAGGCTTAATTGCTGTGAGGCATTTGGGATCTTCCTGGACCAGGGATTGAACTGGTGTCCCCTGCCTTGCAAGGTAGACTCTTAATCACTGGACCACCAGGGAAGCCCCATGCCATCATGCATTCTTGTGGACACATCAACATGTAGATCGCTCCTTGCTTACTTTAAGACTGTTGTTCCTAAGGCAGCAGCAGAGATTGGTGAATGTCAAGGTTCTGCTTCCTCATTATAGACAAGTTCAGCTAGACTGCCATCTTTACCTGTGGTTTGTCAGGAGCAAGACAAATCTAACTTGAGCTCCCCATCCTTTGGGGTATGCAGACATACATATGCATGGTAATAACATTTTCTGCTTGACATATTAAATTTAGATGTTCTTAACATAACGTGGAAAGTCATCACTGAGTAAAAGAACTCAGCATTTGTGAAATTACTTAAAATAAGTTAAAATTTCAATATTAATTGAATTCAGAGTTGTTTAGTTATTAGGTTTCCAAGATTCCAATGAAATCTTTAACAACATTTGTCATGAGAAATGCCAGCTGCCATTGGCAGGTTTGGGCTTCCCTAGTGGCTCAGACGGTAAAGCATCTGCCTGCAAAGTGGGAGACCCGGGTTTGATCCCTGGGTCGGGAAGATCCCCTGGAGAAGGAAATGGCAATCCACTCCAGCACTCTTGCCTGGAAAATCCCATGGACAGAGGGGCCTGATAGGCTACAGTCCATGGGGTTGCAAAGAGTTAGACACGACTGAGTGACTTCATTCACTCATTGGCAGGTTTGCGTGGTCTATACTAAAGAATCCTTTAGTAAAGGCCACTACAGATCCCATACATGTACTTCTTTTCTCATCAAGATTCCCATGTCTTTATATTACAAAAGAAGCCAGTTAGATTGAGTTTTGGGGTATTGAAGAGAATTTGTGAGGAGAAGTAAGGAAGAGAAGAAAATAATTTTATCTACATTGGCTGTGAAACGAAAGTTCTAAGTGGACCCCTGCCACACATCAGAATAAAGGTGAGTTGCTGTAGTTCAACTTATACATAAAATTTATATGTTAAAATTGTAATTCTAACTCCTTTCCTGCTAAAATGTGTAATTTCTAAGACTTGATGATAGGGTGACAAGATGACCCTTTAGGTCTCCAGTTAGTTCTAGGTCTTAGTGTGGAGAGCCCCTTTCTCCCACCGCCAAGGGATAACTGCAGGCTTATCTACCCATTCCAGACTCTTAACATCCCAGGGAGCCTTGACCTTGTGCCTCTTTGTCCTTTAGCTCCCACAGAATGAGAGGCAGATCTGGCTACTGGGTCCCCATGCAGAATGTTAGCCTGCCAGGATGCCATGAAGACTTTTATTAAGATTTCTGTCACCTACCTGGTTTTTTTTTTTTTTAAATACATATAATTTTATTTATTTACTTTAGTCTGCACTGGGTCTTTGTTGCTGCTCGAGGGCTTTCTCTGGTTGCGGTGAGCGGGGACTACTCTTTGTTGTGGTGCGTGGGCTTCTCATTGCGGTGGCTTCTATTGTTGCAGAGCACAAGCCCTAGGTCGACAGACTCAGCAGTTGCAGCTCATGGGCTCCAGAGTGCGGACTCAGTAGTTGCGGCGCAGGGACCCAGCTGTTTCGAAGCATGTGGAATCCTCCCAGACCAGGCATTGAACCAGGGTCCCCTGCATTGGCAGGCAGACTCCTATCCACCGCGCCACCGGGGGAGTTCCTTACCACCTGTTTTTGTGGTCGATTCCTAAGCGCAGCAACAAAGGGGAACTGTCGCCCTGTCCCTGCCCCACACTCCTTCCTGGAAGTGAGAAAGCCATCGGCACTGGCACACACGCTCAGAACGCGAGGCCCCTGCTTCCTGTAGTCTTGTGATCACTGAAGGTTTGAGGGTGAACAAAGAGCTTTCCCTGGGAATGACTCTGAGGCCCTGAGACTAGATTTGAAACTAGTCCCGTGTTGTTCAAGGTCAGGAGATAAGTAAGAGCTGATGTCAACACCAACTGCATGTGTAACGTCCTCGCAACCCCACATTCTGCGTTGTCGTATGGAAACAGGTCAGAATCTCAAATTGAGTATGCCATATTTTTCAATCCTGCTTAAGTAAATAGCTTTGGAAAAGGTAAACATTTCACTCTTCCTGTCAAATTTAAGGTACTTCAGTTTCTCCTTTCTGGTGGGTACAGCAAGAAACAGGAAGTGCCAATATTCAGCCAGGATAAAACATCTGTACTTAAAGCCATTTCTCTGTCACCACGCAAAGTCGTAACAGAGAACAATAGATTTTTATCTTAACTACTTGGTAAGCCACATAAATACTTAAAATCTAAATAAAGATATATTAATATATATGGCTACAGAGGGGTATTTTTGTTTGTTTACTTTGACTTTAACCATTTTAAATAATTTTTTAAACATGGATATAAAAACATCTTTTTGGTAAGTGAAAGTGTTTATTCTCTGGAAAATTTTAAAAGAAGGCTTTCCTGAGTTTTATATCTTTAGCAGTTTTTTTTTTTTTAAGTTTTCTATTTTGTTTAGCAGAGGAGAATTCAACAAAGTTCTGCAAAACATCGCTTTAACTTGCAGTTAGCTGTGATTATACTTAATACGCTCACTTACTCTTCAGTTAAATGCATTAAATACTGTTGTTTCAGTGGTCCTTGCTGTGTCAAACTATTATTTCTGGCATTTCAATATAAGCATGAGGTCAAGAAGAATAGAGAACACCAAATAAATTTCTCAGCAGGAATTTCAGCTTCCCTTCTCCTGTATGTTCAGACTTCTGATTTCCAGGAGGAAAAAAAGGAAATCTTATAGGCAGATAAAGTTGTCTGAATTTTTCTGCTCATGGCTTTAAGAACACTAAGTGTATGAGATTGTATACCAGAGTGGACAGTTTTATATAGTAGAGACTGATTATAAATCTTCCTAGCTTATACAAGGCTAAACAAAAATCTGAAAATAAAATGGATTTTAAATCCTCAGCTCATACTCTCTCCGAGTCCTTTCTTATGTAATTCTCCTACAGGAAAACGTACTCCACGACATCTCATTTCCAGAGCTCTCATTGACAGGTGCTTTCCAAACTTCAGTGTCTGAATGTCTTTAAAAATGTTTAATCACCATAATACATAAAACAGTGTGGAGCAGTCTGACATTGTATGTCTCTGTGTGGTTGAAAAAAAATGCAAAAATAAATTGTTTGTATGGTGCTGAAAATGGAGGTTGGGATTAAATTGACCTCAGGTTAATGATAGGATGAAGATCAACTGTCAAGTAGCAAGAAAGCATTATAGCCTTGGCAATAATTAATGTTGAACAATGACTGGAGTTCAGATTATTGTAATGAGAGATGATATGCTGTTCTGACTGTCCAGAGGTCAATGTTACTTGGTTTCCTAGGCTTAGGAGTAAATAAGGAGGACTTTCTAGTAAAAACAATGTAACTGGATACAATGAGCCTGGGGTGACCCAAGGTTCCTGGGAGACGTTGTTAGTATGTATAAAGAGTTTATAAAATATGCAACAACCAATGTCTTACGGAAGTTGGTGCCTGATGGGGTGTGGGTGTGTGGGTGTGGGAGCCTAGGGAGCTAGGGAGGTATTTATCTAACTGTAGAAAACAGACCAAGGTTACAGTTTCCAGAGTCCCCCTGTGTTGGCAGTTATCCTATAATTTTAATGAATCTTTTCTGAATCCTTCATTTTCTGAATGGCACCATTCTTTCCATCATGTATCATCACTGTCCTTGCTCTGATAATGTATTACATTAATGTATCATTAAAGCAACATATGTATTAGAGTAATACATTATCAGAGCAAAGCACTCTCAGTTCAGTTCAGTTGCTCAGTCGTGTCCGCTCTTTGCAACCCCATGAATCGCAGCACGCCAGCCCTCCCTGTCCATCACCAACTCCCGGAGTTCACCCAAGCTCATGTACATCAAGTCAGTGATGCCATCCAGCCATCTCATCCTCTGTCGTCCCCTTCTCCTCCTGCCCCCAATCCCTCCCAGCATCAGGGTCTTTTCCAATGAGTCAACTCTTTGCATGAGGTGGCCAAAGTATTGGAGTTTCAGCTTCAACATCAGTCCTTCCAATGAACACCCAGGACTGATCTCCTTTAGGATGGACTGGTTGGATCTCCTTGCAGTCCAAGGGACTCGCAAGAGCCTTCTCCAACACTGCAATTTAAAAGCATCAATTCTTCAGCTCTCAGCTTTCTTCACAGTCCAACTCTCACATCCATACATGACCACTGGAAAAACCATAGACTTGACTAGATGGACCTTTGTTGGCAAAGTAATGTCTCTGCTTTCTAATATGCTGTCTAGCTTGGTCATAACTTTCCTTCCAAGGAGTAAGCATCTTTTAATTTCATGGCTGCAATCACCATCTGCAGTGATTTTGGAGCCCCCAAAAATAAAGTCTGACAGTGTTTCCATTGGTGGTGATGTATTTCACAAAAGATGGCTCCATCTTGGACAGAACAGGTCTGGAAGCTAGAATCAGATCAACAAGACGAAGCTGAGTCCATGGCACATGTTTGTTGGCACTGAACACGTCTCCAGTTGTACGTTGTGACTCAAGGATAATACTCAGTCTTGTTTCTATCGGACAGTTGACTCTTCAACAAAATGAAGAGTTTTGTTAAAACTCTTCATCACCTTGGATATGGTGAGTCCCATTTCTGAAGAACAGTGTGGAATGAAAGCCTTCTATCAGAGAGGAGTGTTAGCAGGCAATGGATTGGTCAACACTGCTCCGTTTCTGGGAAGTTCATCTGGGAATGAAAACCTAAGTCTCACAGTCAGATTGAGAGCTGTGCCATTTGCTGACACAGAAAGGCAGCTGTATTTGCCTTCCCTGCCACCTCACTATAAGCATCATTTTCCCTCAATACTTCATCAAGTCCTTTAACCAGGACAGGTGCTTTCAAAACCAAACATTTGGTCTGTACGTAAAGAGAAATTTACAAGATGCTCAAGATCTCCAGGAAAACTAAAAAAAAAAAAAAAAAAAAAGTAAAGAGAGAAAACCAATATACTTCTTCTAAGATAGGCATATGTGAGTCCTGCCACCAATGACCAGAGAAATGGTATGCAGATGGGCAGAAAGATGAACTTCAGAACTGAGTGCACTTTCAGATAAAGAGGTGTGTCTAATAGTTTGTCTTTCATCATCTTCATTCTGTCAAAACTGCGTTTAGGAATTCAGGATATGGACAGGGTTGGACCAGCAGGATCTTGAGATCACAGTGGGTACCGTGACATGTTTACAGGCAGATGGTGCCATGATCTGTGCTGGGATTTTTCTGGCAAGACTCCAATCACACTACTGCTATCATGGTGTAGGAATCAGATTTTTCATTCACTGCTACCCTTTGCACCTGGCTTCCCTGGTGTCTCAGTGGTAAAGAATTCGCTTGCCAAGGCAGGAGACATGGATTCGATCCCTGAGTCAGAAAGATCCCTTGGAGAAGGAAATGGCAACTCAATTCTGTGTTCTTGCCTGGAGAATCCTGTGGACAGAGGAGCCCAGTGGGCTACAGTCCATGGGGTTGCAAAGAGTTGGGACACGACTTACCGAGTGAGCATGCATGCACACATGCTTTGCAGCTACTAGACCTGAAAAAAATTCAAGGAAAGGAACCAAATATTTATTTATGATAACATCTATTTATGCTTGATTGACTATGCCAAAGCCTTTGACTGTGTGGATCACAATAAACTGTGGAAAATTCTGAAAGAGATGGGAATACCAGACCACCTGACCTGCCTCTTGAGAAACCTATATGCAGGTCAGGAAGCAACAGTTAGAATTGGACATGGAACAACAGACTGGTTCCAAATAGGAAAAGGAGTACATCAAGGCTGTATATTGTCATCCTGCTTATTTAACTTATATGCAGAGTCCATCATGAGAAACGCTGGGCTGGAAGAAGCACAAGCTGGAATCGATTACCCGGAGAAATATCAATAACCTCAGATATGCAGATGACACCACCCTTATGGCAGAAAGTGAAGAGGAACTAAAAAGCCCCTTGATGAAAGTGAAAAGGAGAGTGAAAAAGTTGGCTTAAAGCTCAACATTCAGAAAACTAGGATCATGTCATCTGGTCCCATCACTTCATGGGAAATCGATGGGGAAACAGTGGAAACAGTGGCAGACTTTATTTTTCTGGGCTCCAAAATCACTGCAGATGGCGATTGCAGCTATGAAATTAAAAGATGCTTACTCCTTGGAAGAAAAGTTATGACCAACCTAGATAGCATATTAGAAAGCAGAGACATTATGTTACCAACAAAGATCCGTTTAGTCAAGGCTATGGTTTTTCCAGTTGTCATGTATGGATGTGAGAGTTGGACTGTGAAGAAAGCTGAGCGCCAAAGAATTGATGCTTTTGAACTGTGGTGTTGGAAAAGACTCGAGAGTCCCTTGTACTGCAAGGATGTCCAACCAGTCCATCCTAAAGGAGATCAGTCCTGGGTGTTCATTGGAAGGACTGATGTTGAAGCTGAAACTCCAATACTTTGGCCACCTCATGCGAAGAGTTGACTCATTGGAAAAGACCCTGATGCTGGGAGGGATTGGGGGCAGGAGGCGAAGGGGACAACAGAGGATGAGATGGCTGGATGACATCACCGACTGGATGGACATGAGTTTGGGTGAACTCTGGGAGTTGGTGATGGACAGGGAGGCCTGGCGTGCTGCGATTCATGGGGTCGCAAAGAGTTGGACACAACTGAGCGACTGAACTGAACTGAACTGAACTGAAAGGCAAACTGGCTAGAATATGCAATTGATGGGAAGAGTTCCATTATTTAGGGTTTGTGTGTGGGGGGAGGGGTAATACTTTCGAAGTAGTGAACTCTTGCATCTCAGTGAACCTGAGAAAAAGGGGTTTTCATTTTAATTCTTTCTCTTCAGAATTGTCTTGCCCCTCTTTCTCTGTTTCAGGGGAAAGCAGTAATCACCTCCTACAGAGAGCCTGCAGCAACAGCCAATACCTTGAGAAACTAACCCCGATGTAGACAATGGTATCGTAAGGGGTTTCCTTAGCATGGGAAAGAAGGATTTGGGAGTGTCCAAAGCAAGGAGAGTATGTACTTGCTAATGTGATGTTACGGTAGTTGTTGTGACTCTTTGTCATGAGACTTTTGCCTAGACTCTTGGTGTGAGATGTTTGTTAACTCACTGCGCATTTTCTGAGCGGATGACTTAGGTGAACAGATGGATCCATCCCTTAATGGGCTGATTAACTCTTGATGCTTCCCTGGTGCCTCAGACAGTAAAGAATCCACTGCAGTGCATGAGACCTGGGTTCAATCCCTGGTTTGGGAAGATCCCCTGGAGAAGGGAACAGCTGCCCACTCCAGTATTCTTGCCTAGAGAATTCCATGGACAGGAGCCTGGTGGCTACAGTCCATGGGGTCACAAAGAATCAGACATGACTAAGGGAGTAAGCGATGGCACCCCACTCCAGTACTCTTGCCTGGAAAATCTCTTGGATGGAGGAGCCTGGTAGGCTGCAGTCTATGGGGTCGCTAAGAGTCGGACACGACTGAGTGACCTCACTTTCACTTTTCACTTTCATGCATTGGAGAAGGAAATGGCAACCCACTCCAGTGTTCTTGCCTGGAGAATCCCAGGGATGGGGGAGCCTGGTGGGCTGCCGTCTATGGGGTCACACAGAGTTGGATATGACTGAAGCGACTTAGCAGCAGCAGCAGCAGCAAGGGAGTAACACACTTTATCTCTTGATAGATTGCCAGACATCCCAGGAGAGAGAAGTAGAGGGAGAAAGTTGCTGTTTTGCTAATTCCAGTTCCTTGCCTAGAAGTCACAAAACAAAATACACATGATTTACATGCCTGAAAGAGAAGAACTCTGAGTGGGACTCATTGCAAAATGCCAGCCTTAAATATAGGACACAGAAACAGGCTTGTGAGAAGAGACGGTCATCTCCCACATGAGCTTGGGTCCTTACTGTGCGTGTATTTACCAGTGACCTTACCACTGTCACTCGGCACTGGATGATGTGAGAAATGAGTGAGGGCCAATGTTTTACATTTCACCAGAATAGACCCAGTCCCCACAAGGGGACTGATCTAGCCAGTCCCTGAGGTCCCATTGACTAATTCATTGATTTTAAATATTTTATAAAATGCACCCATCAAAAGGCTAGAAGCATATATCCATCAATTAAAAATTAAACAATCAAGGCAAAACAATACACATACACACACAAACTCAGCCATGCCATCCATTACTATGAATAAGCCATCAACAGGAGACCAGGGAAAGACAAATAACTTACATCAAGCCTGCAAGTGAAATACATTTATCAGGCCACTTAATAAATGCTTTTTGACATTTAAGAGCCTGTTCCTATGTGGTCCTGTATGAGAGAGATTTACTCGTGTACACTGTGCATTCTCAGGACTCACTGCCTGAGACTGAAATGAGCACAGTCCACTGAGGGCTCCGTGGCATGCTCTACTAACAGGAAATTATTTTCCAATATGATGGGGATTGACATGTACACACTACTATCTATAAAATAGATAACTAATAAGGACCTACTGTAGAGCACAGGGAGCTCTACTCAATACTTTGTGATGACCTGAAGGAGAAAAGAATCTAAAAAGAGTGGGTATCAGTTCAGTTCAGTTGCTCAGTCATGTCCCACTCATTGAGACCCCATGGACTGTAGCATGCCAGGCTTCCCTGTCCATCAACTGCCAGAGCTAGCTCAAACTCACATTCATTGAGTTTGTGATGCCCTCCAACTATCTCATCCTCTGGTGTCCCCTTCTGCTCCTGCCTTCAATGTTACTCAGCATCAGGGTCTTTTCTAATGAGTCAGCTCTCCACATCACGGGGCCAAAGTATTGTAGCTTCAGCTTCAGCATCAGTCCTTACAATGAATTTTCAGGACTGATCTCCTTTAGGAATGACTGGTCTGATCTTGTAGTCCAAGGGACTCTCAAGAGTGGATATACATAGGTGTATAACTGATCCACTTTGTTGTACACCAGAAACTAATAAAACATTGTAAATCAATGATACTCCAATAAAAAATGTAAAATAAAATATAACAAATTAATATGGTTGCCTTTGGGTTTTTTCTTACATCATAATCTGAATTTGGAAGATAGACGACTGAGAATAAGATAAATGAATTAGAGGACTCACATCATATGCATGTACAGTGAGTCACAGATATTTCTAAGGGGACTGCAAATTGTTTCCAACTTCCTAGGGCCATTTGGCAATGTGTATTTAAAGCCTTGAAGTTTTTCATTCCCATTGGCCCAGAAATTCTACTTGCAGGAATTTATTTTAAAGACATAGTTATGGAGTTTGCAAAGCTATAACAGCAAGAATATTCATTTCAGCATTGTTCACAGGAGCCCCCATTGTAAACAGTCTAAATGCTGAAAAATATAGTATTTTCCTGATCTATTAGGGGATACCCAAATAGTCAAAGCCTATTAGGTTCCTAAGAAATGATGAAGAACAATTAATGAGATTTTAAGATGAAAGAAGTATGCTGTAAAACAGTATCACTGAATCACCACTTTGTGCTTAAAAAATTACACATACAAATATACATACATACTCTGATTTCTGTGTTCATGTAGACAGTGCAAGACTTCAAGGAAACACAATCAAATATTAGTAATGGTTATCTCTGTGTGATGAAATTATTGATGAATTTTATTTTAGGTTTACTTACTTATTGTCATTTCTAAATTGAACTATTTAAAACTAATAAAAATGTACTGAGGTAGGTGAAAACCAGTTTCAGTATGGCTGGAGAGTGGAGCACCAAGGAGATAAAGTTGCCGTTGGAGCTAGAAGAGCCTTGAAGCTAAGAAACGGGACATTTTCTTCATATGGAGGAAAAAGGAAAAAATACACACACACACATATATGTATATAATGGGCTCCCCAGGTGGTGCTAGTGGTAAAGAACCCATGTACCAAGGCAGAAGACAAGAAACATGGGTTCAATCCCTGGGTCAGGAAGATCCCCTGGAGGAGGGCATAGCAACCCACTCCAGTATTCTTGCCTGGAGAATCCTATGGGCAGAGGAGCCTGGCAGGCTACAGTCAATAGGGTCTCGAAGAGTTGGACGACTAAAGCAACTTAACATGAATGCATGCATATATAATATATTCCCTGGTGGCTCAGATGGTAAAGAATACATCTGCAATGCTCGAGACCTGGGTTCGATCCCTGGGTTGGGAAGACCCTCTGGAGGAGGGGATAGCAGCCCACTCTAGTATGCTTGCCTGGAGAATTCCATGGATAGAGGAGCCCGGTGGGCTACAGTCCATGGGGTTGCAAAGAGTCAGACACAACTGAACAACTGACACACACCTCCAGGGTGTTTTACTGAAGTTACATAAAATTGAACCAGTGCTGCATAAAACACTGTCAGTCTTGCTTTATATTCAAAATTTAAGCTAATTGGAATCTCCTCCCCCCCCCCCCCCCCATTTAAAACCCTTCATCAAGAGTCACACGCCATCAGAGCTGGCAGGCTGAGCAGTCTGGAAGCTGTGTTCACGGTGGTCACAGGACGGCAGCTCCTTAACCACCGTCCTTTGTAAGTGCCCACTGAACCGCAGCTCTTTACCTGCGTGGGAATGTCTGCGAGAGACCTTACGGCTTTTCCTTTGTTATTTTAACATTTGCTGCCATTATAATTTAAAATGTTCTTTATATGCAACCTATAATCCCGTAACAAGGTCACCCAAGAGTTCATTAAGTGGTAGAACTGTAAAACACTCAGGAAAGTCGGGAACTTTGGAACAGAACTTGGATGTGCTAAATCTCAATTGAGAAGGCCAGACAACTCCCATGATGCTCTGTGCTGTTAATTTAAGAGAGAGCACTTCAAAATATTAGAGGAAATACAGGGAAAATAAAAAGCAGTCTTAAAGCAAATATACATTGCCACGTTCTAAGATTTATGCACTTCAAGATTCATCTCCCTCCTGCGCGTACTTTCTATTCAATCCTGTGGGAAAAGCAGGCTTGAATTATGTAAGTTTTGAATTATAGGAGGTCTCCAGGAATACATTCTTTGCATGAAATGTAACCATCTTGTGGAATGGGGCTGGGGTGGGTTGAGGGTGGTGGCGGAAGGCAGAATGAAAGGCAGAGGGGATGCTGAAAAGAGGGTGACAGGAACACAGAGGTTTGGAAGCTCAGAGGGGGAACTTGAGGGAAGAGGATTTGGGGCCTGGGAGGCAACGGGGATGGGGCTAGAAGGAATGAAAAGTGACTCATACAAGGCACTGGAGAAATTTACTACATGGACCACGTGGTTAACTTTCACGATCAGAAGATGATACTTCTTCTTGACCAGAGAGAAAGACAATGGAGATCCCAAAGAGGCTTGCACGGAAAGACTCCTTTATTTATCCATTTCTTTTTCATTCTTCTGATTGTTCTAAAATGAAACTTTTGATTATAAAAGTAATTTTCTATGTGAAGTGAAGTTGCTCAGTTGTGTCCGACTCTTTGTGACCCCATGAACTGTAGCCTGCCAGGCTTCTCTGTCCATGGGATATTCCAGACAAGAATACTGGAATGGGTTGCCATTTCCTTCTCCAGGGGATCTTCCCAACCCAGGGATCAAATCCAGATCTCCTGCATAGCAGGCAGACTCCTTACTGGCTGAGCCATGAGGGAAGTCCAAAAAAGTGAAAGTGAAAGTTGCTCAGTCATGTACTCTTTACGACCCCATGGACTAGTCCATGAAATTCTCCAAGCCGGAATACTGGAGTGGGTAGCCTTTATCTTCTCCAGGGGATGTTCCTGAAACAGGGATTGATCCCAGGTCGCTCGCGTTGCAGGCAGATTCTTTACCAGCTGAGCCACAAGGGAAGCTTAATTTTCTATACTTAGTCTTTAAAACTTCCAGATGTTCAAGCTGGTTTTAGAAAAGGCAGAGGAACCAGAGATCAAATTGCCAACATCCGCTGGATCATCGAAAAAGCAAGAAAGTTCCAGGAAAACATCTTATTTCTGCTTTATTGACTATGCCAAAGCCTTTGACTGTGTGGATCACAATCAACTGGAAAATTCTTCAAGAGATGGGAATACCAGACCACCTGACCTGCCTCTTGAGAAACCTATATGCAGGTCAGGAAGCAACAGTTAGAACTGGACATGGAACAACAGACTGGTTCCAAATAGGAAAAGGAGTACATCAAGGCTACATATTGTCACCCTGCTTATTTAACTTATATGCAGAGTACATCATGAGAAACACTGGGCCGGAGGAAGCACAAGCTGGAATCAAGATTGCCAGGAGAAATATCAATAACCTCAGATATGCAGATGACACCACCCTTATGGCAGAAAGTGAAGAAGAACTAAAGAGCCTCTTGATGAAAGTGAAAGAGGAGAGTGAAAAAGTTGGCTTAAAGCTCAACATTCAGAAAATGAAGATGATGGCATCGGGTCCCATACTTCATGGCAAATAGGTGGGGAAACAGTGGAAACAGTGGCTGACTTTATTTTTCTGGGCTTCCAAAGTCACTGCAGATAGTGATTGCAGCCATGAAATTAAAAGACGCTTACTCCTTGGAAGGAAAGTTATGACCAACCTAGACAGCATATTAAAAAGCAGAGACATTATGTTGCCAACAAAGATCCATCTAGTCAAGGCGCTGGTTTTTCCAGTGGTCATGTACGGATGTGAGAGTTGGACTGTGAAGAAAGCTGAATGCCAAAGAATTGATGCTTTTGAACTGTGGTGTTTGAGGAGACTCTTGAGAGTTCCTTGGACTGCAAGGAGATCCAACCAGTCCATCCTAAAGGAGATCGGTCCTGGGTCTTCATTGGAAGGACTGATGTTGAAGCTGAAACTCCAATACTTTGGCTACCTCATGTGAAGAGCTGACTCATTGGAAAAGACCCTGATGCTGGGAAAGATTGAGGTCAGGAGGAGAAGGGGACAACCAGGATGAGATGGTTGGATGGCATAACCGACTCAATGGACATGAGGTTGGGTGGACTCTGGGAGTTGGTGATGGACAGGACGGCCTGGCGTGCTGCGGTTCATGGGGTTACAAAGACTGAACTGAGTGACTGAACTGAACTGAATCTTTAAAAACCCTTAGAAAAAATTTCATGAAGTTAAATATATCTCAGAATATCAATACAGAAAGCCAATAGAAGTAAAGATCCACTAATTGATAGGTAAGACCTTGTTCTCAAACTGCTCCTCTACCACAGTGCCCTGAGTTATCTCAAGGGCACCCTTGGCATCTCTGGATGCCTAAAAGGGATTAAAAAAATGATATTCAGCATCAGAAATGATTATCTAAACTGCAAAAATAAAAACTAACCTCATTTTAGGGGAAGAAAAGAACACATTCTTTGAAAATATAAGTTTAAATAATGAAGAAGTATTTATTGGGTTAGCCCAAAAGTTTGTTTGAGTTTTTCCGTACCATCTAAGAACAAACTTTTTGGCCAGCCCAATAAAATACAGTGTGGAAGTCCACCATCCAACAATTTCTCCTTCTCCCACAACTGAATTCTCTTCCTTAGAGAGAACCACTGTTAACCATTGAGTTATGACCTTCTAGACGTTTTTACACACACACAAGGCTCATTCTGGAGAAGGCAATGGCACCCCACTTCAGTACTCTTGCCTGGAAAATCCCATGGATGGGGGAGCCTGGTAGGCTGCATTCCATGGGGTCACTGGGAGTCAGATACGACTGAGCGACTTCACTTTCACTTTTCACTTTCATGCACTGGAGAAGGAAATGGCAACCCACTCCAGTGTTCTTGCCTGGAGAATCCCAGGGATGGGGGAGCCTGGTGGGCTGCTGTCTCTGGGGTCGCACAGAGTCGGACACGACTGAAGCGACTTAGCAGCAGCAGCAGCAGCAGCAAGGCTCATTCTATATCTACTGTTCTGAAACCTGCTCCCCAGCCCCATCCAGTCATATTTTTGGACATTGAAGATATGAACCATTTTATCTTTAAAAAAAAAATCTATTTGGTTGTGTCGTGTCTCAGTTGCAGCATGTGGGATCTTTGGTTGCGTCTCACTGACTCTCTCGCTGTGGGATGCGGGCTTAGTTCCCTGACCAGGGATCGAACCTGTGTCCCCTGCATTGCAAGGTGAATTCTTAACCATTGGGCCAGCAGGAAAGTCCCCCACCTCCCTTTTTTGAAGAAATTAATAAACTTAGTCTTTTAGAGAAGTTTTTGGGTCACAGCAGAACTGAGCAGAAAGTACTCTCTATTCCCACACGGCCCCAAGCCCCATCCATGTACAGCTTCCTCAACTACCCACATCCTGGAGCACAGTGGTCCCTGTGTTACAACCTGTGAACCTACACGGACACAACAGTGTCACCTAGAGTCCACACTTCACTTTAGCGTTTGTTCTTGGTGTCTGCTG
The DNA here is from genome assembly GCF_029407905.1 of Bubalus kerabau. Taxonomy (NCBI): domain Eukaryota; kingdom Metazoa; phylum Chordata; class Mammalia; order Artiodactyla; family Bovidae; genus Bubalus; species Bubalus kerabau. The sequence continues at coordinate 16,406,795 of NC_073639.1, read as the reverse complement.
TACTTTTACGGGTTTGGACAAATGTATGATGACATGTATCCATCATTATATATATACTGTACAATAATTTTACTTATTTGTTTTTGGCTGTGCTGGGTCTGTGTCGCTGCCTGGGCTTTTCTCTAGTCGTGGTGAGCGGAGGCTGCTCTCTAGTTGCTGTGTACTGGCTTCTCACTGTGGTGTCTTCTCTTGTGGAGCACACGTTCCAGAGCCCACAGGCTTCAGTAGTCGTGGCTCCAGAGCTCTAGAGTACAGGCTCAAGAGTTGTGGTGCTCAGGCTTAGTTGCTCTTCAGCATGTGGGATCTTCTTGGATCAGGGGTTAAACCTGTGTCTCCCGAGTTGACAGGTGGATTCTTCACCACTGAGAAAGCTCCTATCCACCTTTATATATTACACCGAACAGATTCACTGCTCTAAAATTTCTCTATACTCTGCCTGTTTATCACTCCCTTCCTAACTGACAAACAATTGAACGTTCAGGAGTTAAAAATTCCAGGGACACTGGGTCATCAGGAGGTCCCCACAGTATCATGAGTTGTATCTCCAGGAGCTTGACCACATTCCCACAGTAAATATAGAAAAATCCCCTCATCCTTCCTGCAGAGGGAGCGGGAAGAGGAGCCATTCTGAAATAACACTGGAGAGCTCTGTTCTTCTTGACAAGATCTGCCGTCAGGTGAAGCTAGTTAACCGCAGCCTAATTGCTTGGGATATTATCAAAGCCTGACTGACTGGAGGAGGGGAAATACCCCAATCCAACCCTCTCTAGCCATCCTGACACACCCAACTGGGGAGAAAAAAGTGAGAAATGCTTGTGAAGTTCACAGTCCGGAGGCACAGCCTCACTAAAAGACTAAAATCCAGTCAAAGGATTACGGGATGCTTCTACGTGTATCTTTACTTTTCAAGTGGGTTTCTTGTAGACCCCATAGAGTCAGTCTTGCTTTTTGATCGGCTCTGGCAGTTCCTGTCTCTTAACTGGTGTATCTAGACCACTGACATTTGAAGTGATTGTTTATAAAGTTGGATTAATATCTGTCACATTATTACTGTTTCTTTTTATTACCCTTGTTCTTTGTTCCATCTTTGGTTTTCAGACTTTTTCTGCCTTTTGTGGTTTTAATTGAGCATTTAAAACTATTCTATTTACCTCATTTCTTAGCATATTAAAACATCTACTTTCAATGTTATAAGTACCCTGCTTGCTTTGCTTCAGTCATGTCCAACTCTTTGCGACCCTAAGGACTGTAGCCCACCAGGCTCCTCTGTCCATGGGATTCTCCAGGCAAGAATACTGGAGTGGGTTGCCATTTGCTATTTCAGGGGATCTTCCTGACTCAGCGTCTCCTACATTGGCAGGCGTGTTCTTTACCACTAGCACCTGGGAAGTGCCTTAGCATAACAAAATAATTCCATTTCGTCTCTCTTGTCCCTTGTATCATTTCTGCTATTCATTCACATGGCCTGTAGCCTACCTGGCTCCTCCCTCCATGGGATTCTCCAGGCAAGAGTACTGGAGTGGGTTGCCATTTCCTTCTCCAGGGGATCTTCCCGACCCAGGGATCAAACCCGGGTCTCCCACATTCCAGGCGGACGCTTTAACCTCTGAGCCACCAGGGAAGCCCTATATTTAAGCATACAGAAGCAAATATATATCACATATACATACACATAATCAAATACACAGTGGCTGTTATTATTTTAACAACATTTTCTGTTAGATCAATTAAAAATAAAAACAAAAACTTTATTTCCCTTCCCTTATTTATTCCCTGATGTTCTTCTTTTCCCTATGTAGACCTAAGTTTCTGAGCTATGTCATATTCCTTCTGTCTGAAGAACTTTTTAACAATTCTTGCAAGGCATGTCTACTTATGAGAAATTCTCTCGGGTTTGGTCTGAGAAAGTCTTTGTTCCTCCCTCATTTTTTCAAGGGTAATTTGGCAAGGTAAAGAATCCTAGGTTGGCGGATTGTTCTTGCAACTCTTTACTTCCCTCAGTTCCTTTATTATCTGTTATGGTTTCTCAAGATGTAATTTGGATATGATTTTTATCTTTGCTTCTTGCTTATCCATAGGTAAGGTCGTTTTTCCCTCTGGCCTCCTTAAGATGTTTTTCTTTATCTTTGACTTTTGAAGTTTGATGTTGATACGCCTAGGTGTTTTTTGTTTATCTTGTTTGGGTTTTGTTCGTTTGCCATATATTCTTTTTGGTGTTCTCTAAACATCTTAGATCATGGTTTGGTGTCTGACATTAATTTGGAGGGAATTCTCAGTTATTACTGCTTCAGTGATTTGGAAGGGCCTAATTCCTGGTTTAAATTCCTTCTATTTAACACACCTGGGTAGTTTCTGTTTCTGGCAACTGACCCTACTAATTCCAAAATCTATAAAGTATCACCTGGTAATACAAGATAGTCAGAGTGTCTGGTTCTAACTCCCCTGGAACAACTATTTAGCGAGATAAGGATTCATAAGCAAGTGCTTTACTAATGAGGTTCTTCCAGGAAGGACCAGTAAAGGTATGGGAGAAGCAGATGGGGGAAGGAAAGATGCCAAGCAAGGCTGCTACTGCTGCTGCTGCTAAGTCGCTTCAGTCGTGTCCGACTCTGTGCGACCCCATAGATGGCAGCCCACCAGGCTCCCCCGTCCCTGGGATTCTCCAGGCAAGAACACTGGAATGAGTTGCCATTTCCTTCTCCAAAGCATGAAAGTGAAAAGTGAAAGTGAAGCCGCTCAGTCATGTCCGACTCTTAGCAACCCCATGGACTGCAGCCCACCAGGCTCCTTTGTCCATGGGATTTCCCAGGCAAGAGTACTGGAGTAGGGTGCCATTGCCTTCTCCAAGCAAGGATGGGATCTCAGTAAAGCCAGGCAGAGGGTGGTTTCCACCCAATCCCACCAGGGAAATGACTCTAATCATGAAAAGTGACCGTGTTATTCATGTCCTACTCTCTGTGACCGCATGGACTCCTCCCACCAGGCTCCTCTGTCCATGGGGTTCTCCAGGCAAGAATACCCAAGTGGGTTGCCGTTTTCTCTTCCAGGTGACCTTCTCAACTTAGGGATCAAAATGGCATCTCCTGCATCACAGGCAGATTTGTTTTTACTGCCTGAGCCACAAGTGATACCTCAGAGTTGTCTTACATCAGGGCAAGGGGCTAGGTCTCATATTCCCACCCCTGTCAGTCATTGGTTAAGAGCTGCCCCAGGCGATTGGTGGGAGTTGTCAGGAATTTCCAGCTCTCTGTGAATGAATGCGTGCTAAGTTGCTTCAGTCGTGTTCGACTCTTTCCCATGCTATGGATGGTAGACCACCAAGCTCCTCTGTTCATGGGATTCTCCAGGCAAGAATACTCGAGTGGTTAGCCATGCCCTCCTCCAGGGGACCTTCCCAGATTAGGTATGAAGCCTGCATGTCCCACGCTGGCAGGCGGGTTCTTTTACTAGTGCCACCTGGGAAGCCCTCCAACTGTCTGTATTTGTGGGCAATGTGGTTCTAGTAGAAATGCTAGTCCTGCAAAGGAAAACTGCAGGTGCTGACTGTTGGACGCGATGGCGCATCAAGGACAAGAAGGGAGCACAAACATGGTAGGAAAGGGGCTGAGGAGCCTGCGCAGCGCTCAGGGCCGCACTGGGCTTGCTGATAGAAGAGCTGAGATTCCGGAGCATGGGCAGTCCTTGGGCATAGCTGCTTCCCTTTTATCTTGGTATGACTGAGGGGTTAATATAAAAACAAAATTGATGCCAAGGGGACAACATGAGCTACAAACAAGAAACCTGACTCAACCTTCACTTTTTAATTAGTTAGGATTTTCTCAACCATCAAGGCTTGTTTGTCTTCTTTTCGTCTCAAGAACCATTAACACTTATTGGGCATCTGCTTTTATCAAAGTAGTCTTAAAGTGCTAGGATACAAAAAGATGGAGAACCCAGACTCATTGGCAAGGCCCACAGAAGTCATCCTGCTTCAGCCCTGCCTTCTTCTCCCCCCGTTTCCCATTTCCCTGCTCACATCCAGGCTCCAGGAACATCAGTTCAGTTCAGTTCAGTCGCTCAGTCGTGTCCGACTCTTTGTGACCCCATGAATCGCAGCACATTAGGCCTCCCTGTCCATCACCATCTCCTGGAGTTCACTCAAACTCACATCCATCAAGTCGGTGATGCCATCCAGCCATCTCATTCTCTGTCGTCCCCTTTTCCTCCTGCCTCCAATCCCTCCCAGCATCAGAATCTTTTCCAGGAACATGAACCTGCGTAAACAATTAGAATAGGTTGCTCCTTCCTAACTCTGTGCTCTCTCCCATCATTTCTTTAGCCTGAATACACTTCCTTCTCTATTTCATACATTCACTAGAATCCAACTTATGGCAGATGCTTGGAATGGACCCAATCATGCTCCCAGATCCTTCTCCCTTCTTCATTTCCCTGTAAAACAGAGAGATGGTTACTTTTGCATCCTTCTTTGCTGCCGTGATTGACTGTGTACTCAGTCCTGGCCAATGAAGCCAGGAGAAATCTACATCCATTTGGGACTGCTGGGAAAGCTTTGCTTTCTAATAAAAGGGACAAGTATAAGAGGACAGCTGCTGGGGTTGCCTCGTCCTCTTTCTTCCTGTCTTGAACATGGGTGGACCCAGTGCTGGAGCTATTGAAGTCACTCTGTGTCATGAGACAACAGGCATGAAGGAAGGCAAAGCTGACAGATGGAAAGAGCCTGGGATCATAATGACAACCAGGAGTTCCCAAGCTAGAACCAATAACTACATATCTCTGAGTCTCTTTATATGTATATTGAATTTCTATTTGTTAAAACCAGGGTTTTGCAAATTATGGCCCTGGATATGATTGCCTGCTTTCCCTGTTATTTGCAACCAAAGAATTCTTAATGGAAACCCTGACTTCAGGATCACCTCTTCCAAGATCTTCCTTCCACTCCTCAACACTATTAATGCATATGTGTCTTGGTAGATTATTTTATTTTTAAAGATTTTTTTTTTGGATGTGGTCCATTTTTAAAATCTTTATTGAATTTGTTACAATATTGCTTCTGTTTTATGTTTTGGTTTTTCGGCTGAGAGGAATGTGAGGGTCTTAGTTCCTGAACCAAGGATCGAACTCACACGTCCTAGCATTGGAAGGCGAAGTCTTAACCACTGGACCACCAGGGAAGTCCCTGTAAATTATTTTATTGTTCTTATCCCATGGAGTTAGAATAGCTGCCTTTTCCCCTCTCCTCTAGATGTTGGGTCTGTGAAGGGGAGAGCCTGTGTGTTATTAATATTTAGCATCATTCCAGCCTCATGCCCCGTTCTCAGAAAAAGATTGTTGAAAGAAGGAAACACACAGTCTCCCCTCTGCGGCAGACCCTGAGTGCTGCCTCCCCGACAGCCAAGTCACTCCATGCTGCAGTGGTCTTTCCAACCTGCTCAAGTCTTACTGTGGCCACTCTCCCTCCTGCTTCATTCTCCCAACGCACCACTACCGTCAGGATATTGGGTACATCCACACACACTGGGCATTTGAGGGTAATGGATGATGACTTTAGCGCAGCTCAGGACACGAGCCAACTTCCAGTGAAGTTCCATACTAGACATCACCAGCTGAAGCTCTTCAGTGACTGTGCTCTGTGCAACATCACATTGATTGTCTTTCCTTTCTCTCTCTCTTTCACTTGCCCTGGAGACCTCTTTTTCTCCCCTCTTTCCACCATTCCAGAGCTTGCTACCTGATGACATAAGTGTGTTAACCAACTTAACTCTCAAGGGCTTTCCAAGTGCTCTGGACTTACTTTGGGGCATAAGTTGGATCTTGCTAAACAAAAGTGACATAATCTCTGATGACACTCGGGAGAAGTTCTGAAATTCATTCTCCTTCTACTTCCTTCCATTTCTTAGGCAGGGTTTCCTGCAGCCTATAATCTGTGCACTGGTGGGTGGAATGTAGGTGGAGTGGTCCTTATTCTTGAGGCAGTTGGGGAAAAAATGAGATGGTCTATCCTAGAAAGGAGAAAGCTGGAAAACAAGTCAATAAGCTTCAAATACAAATTTTATTCGTATCTTGAGAGAGGAGAGTGGTAGCTCTGATCATTTCAGATTTATGAATAGCATTGAAATGTATATGCTTGCACACTTGATGCAGCTAATTTTATAATGAGTTGGCACTCACCTGCTTTTTGAAAATATACTATCTGAGTCAGAAAAGGAGATAATGCTATGGTAATGTGTAGGAAGGAGGGGGAACTTTACCTAGGAGTTTTTTTTTTTTTTAATGTCACAAAGTGGATAATTAAGAGCTATCCACAAAGAGATATTATATAACCATTCATCAACCCTAGGAAGAGAGAAGGGGGATGAGAGAAGGGGAGAGGAGAAGAGGGAAAACACAGGGCCTTGAGCAAGCTGTTCTATTTCTTTATGCTTGTAGAGCTAGAATTTCCTGCCATCTCTGCTGAGAGGCTCTGGGAGTAGGGATATTCATTACAACATACTGGGCTTCCCTGGTGGCTCAGCGGTTAAGAATCCGCCTGCCAATGCAGGAGAGGAGGGATCAAACTCTGGGTCAGGAAGATCTCCTGGAGGAGGGCATGGCCACCCACTCCAGTGTTCTTGCCTGGGAAATCCCAAGGACAGAGGAGCCTGGGGGGCTACAGACCATGGGGTTGCAAAGAGTCAGACGTGACTTAGGGACAACGACAACACCACCTCCACCCTGCGTGTCTGCCTGGCCTATGAAGGGTCCAGAGTCCGTCCAACACAGCAGGTTTTCTAAATTCTAAAGAATTAAAGAGACAAAGCGAAGGCTTCCTTGAGTGAAGGGAGGCAAGGGGATTAGGTGGGTGGGTGCACAGGACGGAGTGTGGGAGCCGCACGGCACGCTGTGACCAAGGCTTTCGCCGAGGCCCTAGCTCTCGTTAGATGTAGTGGGCTCCTAGGTGCTCATGATGGTATTGAAAATGGTTAATTCACCAAATAAGCAAAAGCAGGTTATGCCTGGCCTCCACGGATGACAGTGTGTCATGAATCAAGGATTATGATTAATCTGATGCTGAGATTAATTAACAGAAAGAAAGGGGAAAACGATAAATACTGGTTCTCTCCCATGGCACTACTCCTGACCCATATCTTCCAATTAAAAATAAATAAAAATTTTAAAAAGTGAATGTACTTTAAAAAAGTAAATAAAGAAAAATCACTATTCTAAAAAAAAGAGATAAGTATCCTGAAAAAAAAAAAGACAAATTTATAAGCAAACAAAAACCTTCAAATGATTGAAAGGGATTTAGGAGGGAAGAGGGCCTGCTGGGGCTTCCCAGGTGGCACTGGGGTAAAGAATTCACCTGCCCATGAAGAGACATAAGAGAGACCTAAGAGATGCAGGTTCGATCCCTGGGTCAGGAAGATCCCCTGGAGGAGGGCATGGCAGCCCACTCCAGTGTTCTTGCCTGGAGAATTCCCATGGACAGAGGAGCCCGGTGGGCTGCAGCCCATGGGGTCATAAAGAGTTGGACAGAAGTGACTTAGCACACATGCATGTACAGGGCACTGCTGCTTGTGATAGGTGAATTCACAGTGAGCTCTATGGCGATACACGCAGTGTGATCCCACTCGGTCCTGACAGAGTCCATGCATTTGGTGTGATGCCCGTTTCACAGATGAGAGTATGGGAGCTCAGGGAAATGAGATGGTGTGCTCAAGGTTGCAGCGTTAGGAAATGATGTCTTTGGGTTTGTGTCCTAGATGTCACTCCCAGAGCCTGAGCTATCCCTCAGCTGTGCCATGCTGGCGGCCAGGGGCCCATAGACAGCAGGGCTGGGTGGGCAGGAGGGCCTTCACTCTTCTCCCGTGGGTCCCAGCCTGGCCCTGGGCTGGTGAACAGTGTTAGTAGTTTGATAACGATTCTTTTATAAGCACAGTGAAGCACAGGAACAATAATCATCCTGCTTCAAACAGTGGACTGGCTCAACATACCCAGTTTCCCAGAATCATTTATTTTTGGAGTAGTTAAACTTTGCTGAGAACCACATTTTATCAGTTTCTAATATTAACAATATTAAAATGATGCAACATTATCATCTGTTAACCAAAATGTCAAAACAACAAACAAACAAACAAAAAATAATAGCAAAGCCCCAGAGTAGGCAGAAGCCACTCTTGGGACTTGCAAGAAGAAAATATGATAACAAACAAGGCTGCATGAACAACACAAATTTTGGACTTCTACCCACAGGACTCACAACAGTGTCTTAAAACAGCCAGTCCTGAGTCTTCGGTGGGGTCTGAAATCTATTTAGGTCTAAGTCAGACTTCACTTTGACTTTTCACTTTCATGCATTGGAGAAGGCAATGGCAACCCACTCCAGTGTTCTTGCCTGGAGAATGCCAGGGATGGGGGAGCCTGGTGGGCTGCCGTCTATGGGGTCGCACAGAGTCGGACATGACGGAAGCGACTTAGCAGCAGCAGCAGTTTTTTAAAGAAAAAAAATAGAATAGAAAATAGAATTGATCTGTATAATAAAGGTAAGTATCATTTTATAAGGGCTTTGTTTCAGTCATAAAGGCGCGTGTGTGTGCATATGCATGTGTGGGCCCATGTGCACACGTGTGCACTGGGTGGTGGATTTCTTACTGGACATAGTGGTTGAAGATGGCCCTTGGGTGTGACCCTGTCAGAGCATTAATGAACGCCTCTGAGGGGTTAATGAGAAGGTTGTGAAGAATATACCCTAATCGTGTGTGTGCACAGGGAATACGTACTATACATTCCTGATGTGTTTCGCAGGGTTAGAATTAGATATCGAGGCAAGCCATAAATGCAGGCCACTTTAAAGCAGATGGCACCTGGGTATAATTTAGAACACGAATAGTCAGCAAGAGAGTTGAGCTGGACAGAGCCATTTGGACCAAGTAATGGCCTGAGTTATAAGAGGCTAGAGAATTGCAGGTCTTTAGAAATATCGTGGCCTCACTGCCAGCTTACTGCCTATAGATATGTTGGGAATGTCTCCTATTATGAGAAAGAATGTCTCCTACTTATTGTGGATGGTAGTTATTTATTACTCCTTTTAAGAGTATAGCGTATATTGGATTTGGGATGCCTGCAGGTACCAAGATCCACTGATGCTCAAGTCACTTATATAAAATGGTGAGGTATTCACATATAACTTGCACACATCTTCCCATATACTTTATTTATTTATTTTAAAAGAATTTTTTTGATGTGCAACATTTTTTAAAGTCTTTATTGAATTTGTTACAATATTGCTTCTGTTTTTATGGATTTTTTTCTTTTTTCTTTTGGTTTTTTGGCCCTGAGGCATGTGGGAACTTAGCTTTCCAACCAGGGATGGAAGCCCTACCGCCTGCACTGGATGATGAAGTATTAACCCCTGGACAGCCAGGAAAGTCCCTTCTCACATACTTCACATCATCTCAAAATTTCTTATAATACCTCATACCATGTAAGTGCCATGTGACTAATCTTAAGTACAATGAAAATGCTAGGTAAATAGTTGCCCTCCTGTGACAGATTCAAGGCTTGCTCTTTCAAATTTTCTGAAATTTTTTTTTTTTCAGTGTTTTTGGTCTGAGCTTGGTTGAATCTGTTGATGTGGAACTCACAGATAATGGAGGTTGACTGCAATTCAAGACATGTACAGTTATCTCTAAAATGCAAACAAGAATAACAATAACTCCCATATTTATTGTCTACCTGGCGTCAGGCATCCTCTTAGGTTCTCGGCCTGTATTATGGTTCATCCTCTTAGTGACCTTACAAGGTGGTCCTTGCAGAAGTTTTACATATAAAAGGACAGCAGCTATTGTTGGTTCTGAGGGTTAACAGGAAGCTAGTTGCTCAGGCACCAGTTCACAGGATGCTACTAATTTGGTAGCATTTGCATTTGCCCAGTCCTTGGCTCCACAGGCTCAGATGCCCAACTTCATCAGCGACCTGTCTAAAGCTCACAGAGGAGAGGACAGCCAGAGTGTCTGTTGATTAACTTACGATGAGAATAAGTGACACAGCCTGGACCACCAAAGCAAGCAGAAGCAGAAGCATGGAACTCAAAGCCCAACTGAAGCTTGCGTGCTGAACACTAAATTAGAAAAGGAGATGGGTACTGTATAGCACAATATTAGGGAACTCTGCTCAATATTCAGATCAGATCAGATCAGTCGCTCAGTCGTGTCCGACTCTTTGCCACCCCATGAATCACAGCACGCCAGGCCTCCCTGTCCATCACCAACTCCCGGAGTTCACTGACTCACGTCCATCGAGTCAGTGATGCCATCCAGCCATCTCATCCTCTGTCGTCTCCTTCTCCTCCTGCCCCCAATCCCTCCCAGCATCAGAGTCTTTTCCAATGAGTCAGCTCTTTGCATGAGGTGGCCAAAGTACTGGAGTTTCAGCTTTAGCATCATTCCTTCCAAAGAAATCCCAGAGCTGATCTCCTTCAGAATGGACTGGCTGGATCTCCTTGCAGTCCAAGGGACTCTCAAGAGTCTTCTCCAACACCACAGTTCAAAAGCATCAATTCTTCGGCGCTCAGCCTTCTTCACAGTCCAACTCTCACATCCATACATGACCACTGGAAAAACCATACCCTTGATTAGATGGACCTTTGTTGGCAAAGTAATGTCTCTGCTTTTGAATATGCTATCTAGGTTGGTCATAACTTTCCTTCCAAGGAGTAAGCGTCTTTTAATTTCATGGCTGCAGTCACCATCTGCAGTGATTTTGGAGCCCAGAAAAATAAAGTCTGACACCATTTCCACTGTTTCCCCATCTATTTCCCATGAAGTGATGGGACCGGATGCCATGATCTTCGTTTTCTGAATGTTGAGCTTTAAGCCAACTTTTTCACTCTCCACTTTCACCTTCATCAAGAGGCTTTTGAGTTCCTCTTCACTTTCTGCCATAAGGGTGGTGTCATCTGCATATCTGAGGTTATTTATATTTCTCCCGGCAATCTTGATTCCAGCTTGTGTTTCTTCCAGTCCAGTGTTTCTCATGATGTACTCTGCATAGAAGTTAAATAAGCAGGGTGACAATATACAGCCTTGACGTACTCCTTTTCCTATTTGGAACCAGTCTGTTGTTCCATGTCCAGTTCTAACTGTTGCTTCCTGACCTGCATACAGATTTCTCAAGAGGCAGATCAGGTGGTCTGGTATTCCCATCTCTTTCAGAATTTTCCACAGTTCATTGTGATCCACACAGTCAAAGGCTTTGGAATAGTCAATAAAGCAGAAATAGATGTAACAATCTAAACAGGAAAAGAATTTGAAAAAAAAAAAAAAAAAAAGATACATGTATACGTATAACTGAATCACTTTTCTGTACACCTGAAACTAACACAGCTTGTTAATCAGCTATACTCCAATATAAAATAAAGCTTAAAAAATAAAAAAATAATAAAAAAATAAACCAAAACAAAATAAACCGTAAAAATAACAACAACAACAACAACAAATTTGGGTAGGGATGGGGGGCGGTGAGGACCAACGATTGACTGCCCGCAGGTCGGAATGGCCTGAAGCATCTCTTGGAGGTGACCGTTGCTGGCCCTCACCCGGCAGTCAGTGAGAAGAAGAGAACATTCTAAACATGGAATGTTCAGGGAGAAAAACAGTGCCTCTCCCTTGAAGCCCCCAGGCTCCAACTCACCCAAACTGAAGGGCATGGTTAAAAGGACTTACCCCTTACCCCCTACGACACCTCCCCAAGACGCACCCCAAAAAGCTGGAGCAGGAGAAGGCAGAAGGCAGCCTGCTGGGGATGTGAGGTTCATGGGGGTCCCTGTGCTGGGTAGGCGGATCGAAGAGAGCAAAAGTGAGGTGCAGGAGCGGTTCTCTGACTCCATGACCCCGCCCCCTGGAGCATGAGGCCAGGACTTGATAGGCTGTCCCATGTCCGGGTAGCCCCGCCTCTTTCAGGGAGAAAAGAATAAAATGGCGGAGAGAGCGCGCCCACCTGTTGTCCACAATAGTCTGCATGCTGGGTGGATCAGGGTCCTCCATCTATGAGCATCAGCTGATACAGGAAGGGGACTAACATTGGTAGCCGAAAATGGGCAAACCCAATGCCTGGACTACTGGATGTTCTTGATTAGGTTGCCTCTCTCCCCCCTAATTATTTCTAGATGGATGCTGTGAGCTTGGCATGGGACTCCATGAAGGCAGAGCAGGCCCGATTTCATTCACTAACTTGAGGGCAATGCTTTAGCAAACTTTCAAAATGCAAACAGAGCTCATGAATTTTCCTCTGTTCTCTCCTTTTCCTTCTCCCATAGTATCGATTGCTACTTCAAATTGACCATTATTCCTTCAGCTGTGTTAATATCTTCATTCAGGTTACTATGTTCAGCATGATGACTCTGCATACCTCTGCTGCATATAATGTTTATATATATCGATTTTTAATATTGAAATATAGTTGATTTACAATGTTGTGTTAATTTCTGCTGTGCAGCAAAGTGATACAATCAGTTATGTTGAATACTTATATGTGTGTATATATATATATATTCTTTTAAAAATTAAGAAAAAAATCTTTTCCACTGTGGTTTATCACAGGATATGGAGTATAGTTCCCTGTGCTATCCAATAGTTGATTTGGTTGTTTAGCTCTTGGAGGAAATTTTCATTTTCCTTCATTCCCCATACCAAGTTCTTTAGAGGGACATTTCCCTGTGGCTGTCTAGTGCTTACTCTCTCTTCCCCACTCTACAGTCACTTGAGAGGAGAGGGAAAGTTGAGGTCCAAGTTCACAGAGGAAAAAACTCCTGGATGCACTGTTTCAACCACTCCCATTAGACATTCATGTTTCAAGAGAACTCATTGGAGAAACCCAAGTCTTCACCAACTCTACATGTATTTCCACCTCCCACAGCAGTTAGCTTGCTCAAGAGAGGAAATTACTTCCAATTTACAGAGCCGATCCATTGGAAAAGACTCTGAAGCTGGGAAAGCCTGAGGGCAAGAGGAAAAGGGGGGGAAAGAGGATGAGGTAGTTGGATGGCATCTCTGACCCAATAGGCATGAGTTTGAGCAAGCTCTGGGAGATGGTGAAGGACAGGGAAGCCTGGTGTGCTGCAGTCCATGGGGTCACAGAGTCGGACACGACTTAGCGACTAAACAACAAACAACAACAGCTGGTAAAGGGCACCTCCCGAAAAGTTTCCTGTGAGGGTCGGAATGTGATCTTACTATGGGGTTAGTACTTTTATTGGGGCAGCTCCTTGGCGTGAGTTAGGGAGCAACACTTCCTCCACCACTCTTTTTGTAATCTCTGCAGAAAGAGGCTCTGGTGGGGTCGTTGCAGAGGCAGTCTGGGGGATCCAGTGAAGTTCGACGTGCTGCCTAAAAGCAGGGATGCCCTGTTCCATCCCTGAGTCACCAGATCCGGTCACCGAGGAGCTGAGCAGGGTGAAGGTGGATGTTTCTTTGCCTTTCTCTTCCATTTCCTGTTCTTCCACTGCTTCCATTGCCTTTGCACAACTAACCCAGGCTGCCCCTTTTCTTTTCTCTTCTCTTTACAAGTTCTCAAATGATGTGATAACTTTTAAAACTTTTCTTTCTTTCCTAATTCCTTACACATCTCCTTAGCCATTCAAATGCACAAAGTTCACCGTGCAGCCAAGGAGACAGTGCAACTTGCAAGGTTGAGAACATAGACTGTAAAACCAGACTTCCTGAGGCTGAATCCCAGCTGCCTGGGAGAGTTATTTAGTCTCTTGGTTCCTCAGTTTCCACATCTGTGAAATGGGGGCAATCCTAGTAATGCTTTCACCATAGGGTTATTATGAGAATCAAATGAGTTAGTACATGCTTAGAAATGTTGCTTAATACACACAAGAGTGTTTGCTGGGAGGCAGGGACCCAAAACGTGTTGTAGTTGGGGAAGAATGAATAGGAAAGCAAAATGGGTTTTAAAACAAAAGTCATATTCCACACTTTGTTCCTCTGATTGAGGACGGGGGAGTACACTTATATTTAACTCTGGATCTGTTCTTTTTATGTAAGGTGAATTTAGTCCAGAAGTATTTGCTCTCTCTCTTTTTTTCGTTTGCTCTTCTCTTTTGCTCATATTTGTCACCATTTTTTTTTTTTCTTATAGGGTGAAAAGTCTGGTCCCTTTTGTGAAGAGATATCTCTGGCCAGTTTATTGATGGTGTTAATATTAATGACTATTTTTTATGCCCATGTGATATGACACCTGAATGACTGCCCCTGACATATAATTCATGTCCTAGATATGGAGGTTAAAAATGCCAGGATATTATGGGGAAGAGAGAAGTAAACATCACCAACCCGCTGGTAAAATCCCCCCTCCTCCCATATTCACTCTTTAATTACAGAACTGTATTTATGTACATATTTAGATAATTGCATGTTTACATGTCTTGTCTCCCCTAGATCACAGGCTGGTGTCTGTTCCATATTATGAACTCTCAGTGCTCAGAACAGCGCTATACTTACCTGTGGGGCTATAAGTACAACTTGCTGACAAGCTGAGGTTTTTGATGCAAATTTTGATGCAAATACACCACACATTAAGCAAGTTTTATAAATATAGAGTGCATCAAATTTATGAGTTTCAAATGACAAAAACGAAAGGAAAGAATTAAAATGAGAGTGGCTTGCATTTTTCTAATCACATTCTTTTACAGAAAGATCTGAAAGGCAGTGTCAAACATACTTTTGTCCACATGTGTGCATGGAAGGGATATATATTATATGTACGTATGTGTGTATATATATATATATATATATATATGCACTGTATCTTGATTACCTTGTCAATTAAGAAATGTAAATTGAAAGAAAAACCGTTTCGATCCAGTTGGTAAAGACTTTTTTTAAATGCTAATACTTATACGGCTTCCCAGGTGGTGCACTGGTAAGGAATCCGCCTACCAAAGCAGGAGACGCAAGAGATGCTGGTTCGATCCCTGGGTCAGGAAGACCTCCTGGAGGAGCAACCCGCTCCAGTATTCTTGCCTGGAAAACTCCATGGACAGAGGAGCTACTGTCCATGGAGTCACGAAGAGTCAGGCATGACTGAGCACGCACACACTCACTGTTTTGAGGGATGGGAACTCACTGTGTACCAGACATTCTCTTAGCTGGTGGATATAAACCATTTCAATCTTTCAAAAAGCAATTGAGTGTTGTATATCTAGAACCTTAAAAATGTTCAAGGCTTTGGATCTAGCATTCTGAACCCTAGCAAAAATTTCCGAAGGTAATCAGATATGTGGCCAAAAGACATTACTTGCAGAATTATTTACAATGATGAAACACTGATGTTCCCAAGTAGAATGGCTTAATAAATCAGTGTAAACTTATGTGATGTGATATCACACTGCTGTTAAAATAGTATCTTTGAATGTTATTTGATAATTTAGAAAATGTTTATGCTAACTGAAAAAAAGAATCCAAATATATATAAAATCTGATTCCTATTTTTTTTTTCTTTTTTTTTGAAGTCTTTATTGAATTTGTTACAGTATTGCTTCTGCTGTTTATGTTCTGGTTTGGGGGAAGTGAGGCATGTAGGATCTTAATTCCCCAAAGCGAAAGTGAAGTCGCTCAGTTGTGCCCGACTCTTTGTGACCCCACAGACAGTAGCCTGCACCAAGCTCCTCCTTCCATGGGATTTTCCAGGCAAGAGTACTGGAGTGGGTTGCCATTGCCTTCTCCAGGGAATCTTCCTGACCCAGGGATCAAACCCAGGTCTCCCACATTGTAGACAGACGCTTTACCGTCTGAACCACCAGGGAAGCCAGGGCTCAAACCTGCACCCTCTGCATTGAAAACCAAAGTCTTAACCCCTGGACCACCAGGGGCATCCCAGATTCCTGTTTGATTATCAAGAGTGTATTGAGAAAAAGCGCTAGAAGAAAATCAATTAGAGGCTAACCTTTCTGGTTGGTGAGCTTTGAAACATGCTGCCCTTCTCATAGTAAGGTGTGCAATTTTGTATACGTGTTGCTCAAATAAGCAAATGAATGAATTGTAGGATTATGGATAATTGAAATCTTCTCCATAGTTTTTGAAATTTTCCAGATTTGGTACAATGAGAATGCATTCTTTTTATTATTATAAAAATTTACCATTATAGAAAACTTATAGTGTGTTGACACTGAATAAGACAGGAAAAACTCATTTTTCTGTTGTTTTTGTTGTTCAGTATCCTCCATTTTTATTGCTTTTCCAAAAAGCAGGATATGAGGACTCAATATTGACTTAGTAACCTTTTCATGGTGAGGCTGGATGAATCCCTTTAAAAATTAGCTTGCTTTCCATTCTTACTTAGTGATTCTAGTTGATAGAATTTATTCATTCAAGGTCACCTGAAGACAAATATATAATATCACTTATATGTGGAATCTAAAAATAATACAAGTGAACTTATTTATGAAGCAGAAATAGACTCACAGATGCAGAAAACAAACTTACGGTTACCAAAGGGGAAAGGAAAGGGGGGGAGGGATAAATTAGGAGTG
This sequence comes from Bubalus kerabau, assembly GCF_029407905.1. Classification (NCBI taxonomy): domain Eukaryota; kingdom Metazoa; phylum Chordata; class Mammalia; order Artiodactyla; family Bovidae; genus Bubalus; species Bubalus kerabau. The sequence continues at coordinate 16,390,285 of NC_073639.1, read as the reverse complement.
TGAGATTAATGGATACAAACTACTAGATATAAAATAGATAAGCAACAAGGATTCACTGTATAGCACAGTAACCTAAAATGGAAAATAATCTGAAAAAATATATAACTGAATCACTTTGCTGTCTACTGAAACTAAGACAACACTGTAAATCCACTGTACTTCAATTTAAGAAAGACTGCTGAAGAGTACCTTTGTATTAGTCAGGGTTCCTCACAGAAATAGAAGAAGTAGGAGATGATTTAGCTGTAGATATAGTGAACTGTGGTGTTGGAGAAGACTCTTGAGAGTCCCTTGGACTGCAAAGAGGTCCAACCAGTCCATCCTAAAGGAAATCAGTCCTGGGTGTTCATTGGAAGGAATGATGCTAAAGCTGAAACTCCAGTACTTTGGCCACCTCATGCCAAGAGTTGACTCATTGGAAAAGACTCTGATACTGGGAGGGATTGGGGGCAGGAGGAGAAGGGGACGACAGAGGATGAGATGGCTGGATGGCATCACTGACTCGATGGACGTGAGTCAGTGAACTCCAGGAGTTGGTGATGGACAGGGAGGCCTGGCGTGCTGCAATTCATGGGGTCGCAAAGAGTTGGACACGACTGAGCAACTGAACTGAACTGATAGATGATACAGATATAGCCATTGATTTTTAAATGTTTTGTACTGTTTTTAATGATTACTTTCCATTTAGTTATTACAGAATGCTGGCTGTATGCCTCCCATTGTACAGTACACCCTTGAGCTCATCATACACTCAATGCTTTGTGCCCCTACCCGCCTTTTCCTCCCCCACCCCTCCCAATGTAACCACCAGTTTGTTTTCTATTAGATACAGAGATTTATCATGAGGGATTGGCTCTCATGATTATGGAGGCTGAGAAGTCCCACAGTCTGCTGTCTGCAAGCTGGAGGCTCAGGGAAGCCAGTCCCGGTGTGGTTCCCATTTCCAAGCCCTCTGGTCCAAGGATGAGAGCAGGGAGCCAGGGTGGGGATTGGGGTGATGGCACAGGTCCCAGGCTGAGTCTGAAGATCTGACAACTTGGAGGAGCACGGCTGAGGGTAGAAGACAGATACCCCAGCTCAAGCCAAGAGAGCAAATTTGCCCTTCTTCTGACTTTTGTTCTATTCAGGCCCTCAGCAGGTTGGATGATGCCCACCCGCACTGGTGAGGGCAATTTTTTTCACTCAGTCTATTGATTCAAATGCTAATTTCTCTGGAAACACCCTCACAGACACACTCAGAAATAATGTCTTACCAGCTATCTGGGCATCCTTTAGCCCAGTCCAGTTGACATATAAAATGAACCAGCGCTGCCAACAGAATTAAAATCATTATAAAAAGTTTTTCCAATTTTGCAAAGATTTTTGTTTCGTGGCATAACTTTTAGACGTACCCAAGCTTTGTATCATTTCCATATGAACAGAGACGTGTATCGCAGAGGGCAGAAGGTAGCTAGGGCTGTGATCGTGCTATGCTGTCTTTATATAAACCAACTGTCCTGCATGGAAATAGGACTTTTGATATCAGGCTCATTGGCATTATATATTAACCAAGTGACTTACTGGGTGGTAGAGGTGACAATGGGAACTCTTAGTGTAGAGTTACGGATGGCTCAGCTCAACCCATTTCTTCCTTCTGAAAAACAATTCTAATCTCAAAGCCAAGATCTGGAAGGCAGTTGAGTTATATTCATACAAGAGCAGTCCAATGTCCTTCCATGTTTTCATTTCCTTAGAATGTCAAAAATAAGTTGCCGTGCATTGTTACAAATACTGCAAATTGGTGTGGAAATCACAAAAGAACATATCTCTTTAGCAAGATCCATCTCCCATGTATTTTTTTATAATTTAGTAATCTTTCATAATCTTTCAGAATTTAATAGGGTAGAAATTGTCCCCTAAATTACTGGAAAATTATCATTGACTTTCTTGTAAAGGCAAATGAGAAATTTTTTACTAAATCTGGGGCTTCAAATTGGGACTTTACTGAAGAACCAAGGGGAACCTTTGGACCTGAAAATGATTTTGACATTAAAAAAAAAAAGAGAGAATCAGTTACACGACTGAATCAGATACACTGAAGTCAAGTAAGACATTCTCATGTCAGCACATAAAGCAAGATTCCATTAGTTCCTACACTCAAAGAGTCCATTAGAACTTACTGCATATTTTATAAGGAATGGAGCTATTAAGATTATTTTGAACAGTGAGGTTATTTGCCCATTGCATTTTTTTTTTTAAATCTACGTCTGGAACTTCCCTGGTGGTCCAGTGTTTAAGAATACACCTTCCAATGCAGGCGGCGAGGGTTCAATCCTGATCAGGGAACTAAGACCTCACATGCCATGGGGCAACTTGAGAGCCTGAGCTCCAAAACTACTGAGTCTCTGCGCCACAACTGGAGAAGCCCAAGCATTGCAACTGTAGAAACACTTGTGTTGCAACTAGAGAGACGCCCTCGTGCCACAACCATAGAAGCCGTCAGGCAGCAACGAAGACCCAGGGTAGCCTAAAAATTTTTTTAATTAAAAAAATTTTAAACTTACATCTATATATAAATGTGCTAAAGATGATATTGAATTTGTTTTTTTATGACCATCCATGTAAGAGTCAGGCTGAGAACAATATAGAATTATTGCACTTCCCAGGTGGCGCTAGTGGTAAAGAATCCACCTGCTGATGTAGGAGACGCAAGAGACATGGGTTGGGAAGATCCCCTGGAGTAGGAAATGGCAACTCATTCCAGTATTCTTGCCTGGAAAATTCCATGGACAGAGGAGCCTGGTGGGCTATAGTCCATGGAGTTGCAAAGAGTCAAACAGGACTGAATGACTGAACACACACACACACAGTCATTTAAAATGGAAACACGTGGGACTTCCCTAGTGGTTCGGTGGTTAAGACTTCAGGCTTCCACTGCAGCAGGTACTGATTCAATCCCTGGTGTCAGGGAACTAAGATCCCACATGGGTTAGGCATCTCCAAGCCACAAACAGTAGCCAAATATATTGCTTTTTTATTTCTGAGCAGAAGTGAGCAGTCGTTGGCATAAACAGTTACCTGTATGATCAGAGGATGAAAAAAGTTCCCGCTGATGGAAGAGTCCTCACTCCCGGCAAGACTCAGTGCACAGCGGTTTACCTCAATGACTTGTCAAATAATGAAATTGCCTGCTGTGATCCTTGTTCCTAAAGGCCTTCTAGACACTTACTCATTTTCTCTTAACTTCCAAATAAATTTTTGATGAGCAACTCCTATCTGCTAAGTGCTAGGGGAAATAAATACTGAAGCAATCAATGAAATGATTCAAACCCAAATTCTGTCCACAGTATGCTTTTTCTCAAGTCCATAGGAGGACCACTCATCTGCTCAAGTAATTGTAACCCAAAAAGAAATAAGTGTAATTAGTAGAAATCACAGCACAGTTATCTTCGAGTTACAGCTAATGGGAGTTTAAAGGAAGGCGAGATCATATTTTAATTTGGTTAAAGCATCAAGTCATCCAGGACGATTACTAAATTGATAGGGATTAGATTATTTTATGAGTAAATTGCAACTACCCTCTATCATCTTCAACAATGATTTCTAAACACTTTTGATTGCACAGGCTAATAGTAAATAACATTTTGAGTAGTAACCCCCAAAGATGTCTATTTATATTTTGTTCTAGATATGTAGTGCTATATTAATATATATGTATATCATAGCATACACAAAATAGATATTTTTAAAGGATGAGCTAAGTTGGAAATGAACAATATCTGAAAACATTTATTTTTATTTGTGACAAATTATTTTCTTGAAAATGTTATTTTTAATCAGTGCAATGCGTTTGAATACGCTTCATTATTTTTGAGAATTGTGGTTTGACATTTTGTTATGTAGCAATTCAAAGGTCTGCTTCTAAGTTCAGTTTGCTTTGTCATTGGTTCTAACAGCTGTCACAGTCGAAAAAGACATTTCACAGTTGCACTAGAAGCTTAGTAGGTATACCCAAAGTAAAATTTAGGTGCTTGAAGGTAGATGGCCTTCCATAGTTCTGGTAGTCTTCTGGGTATTTTCAGTTTGGTGGGAACCACTTTTTCAATCCAACTAGTTCGTCCTTATTTCTCCTGTGTAATGTGACTGAATAAACCTTAGGACCACAGATGTCAGCTCTGTCATTATCTGGTTTGATTTTTGTCTTAGTCAAATCTTCAATCATCAGGGTTTTTTTTTTCCTGTAATCTTTTAAAGTCCTTTGTACATATTGTGAGGTTACTTTTATGATCTGTGCGTGTGTACTAAGTTGCTTCAGTTGTGTCTAACTCTTTGCGACCCTCTGGACTGTAGCCTGCCAGGCTCCTCTGTCCATGGGACTCTCCACGCAAGATTACTGGAGTGGGTTGCGGTGTCCTTCTCCGGGGGATCTTCCAGACCCAGGGGTTGAATCCACGTCTCTTGCGTCTCCTGCGTTGGCAGGCCTGTTCTTTACCACTAGCGCCACCTGGGAAGCCCACAGTGCTCTGTAAATCCACTTAACCTAACACAAATAAACGTCTGTGCCAGACACTGGAAGCTGTGGGATGCCACAGTCAGTGCCTCCAAGCTGTGACGTTCCTACTTTTCCGTAGACACATCCCCTATAGTGAGTGAAGACTGACAATCTCACGTCTCTACCAAGGGTTGAGTGTTGGTGCCGCTCTCAGTCCATACACTGAATATTCATAATGCTTATTTCCCCTTTTGTGAAGGGGGCATGTCACACAGCGCGGCTTATAGAATTTTAGTTCCCTGGCCAGGGATAAAGCCTGTGCCCCCTGCAGTGGAAACACAGCATCCTAACCACTGGACCACCAGGGAAGTCCCTCCCTTCTTTCTAAGATGATCAATTTTGAAAAGTTCTAACATTTTCTTCTCACAATGCAGTGACTACCCTGAGAATCCCAGGAGGGGCAGGCTCACACCCTACTCTGGAGACCTTCCAACTGGTAGACAGCCTCTCCCCTCTCCCCTCTCCCCTGGCTTCCCTGGTGGCTCAGTGGTAAAGAACCCACCTGCAGTGCAGGAAACATAAGAGACAGAGGTTTGATCCCTGGGTGGGGAAGATCCCTTGGAGGAGGAAATGGCAGATAACCAGATAGCCATTATGTTGCAAATATACTACATTTTTGTTTGTTTGTTTGGGGGGACCCCTTTTGATTAAATTAGCAAATTAACTCTGTCCTAATCCTCAAGGCTCTTGAAGTCTTAAACCTGTGTGGGTTGACTCATTAGACAGATGGATTAGCTCTCTCCTCCCCTCCGGGGATCACTTGGGCAGCACAGAACATGAGGCTTCTACTTGTTCATCATCAGCATTGGGAGCTTGATCAACAGTTTTAATACTAAATGCCAAATATCTGTGTTTGTAGATCAAACAGATGGTCTGTGTTGTTCTTTTCTTATTTCTCAGACTCAAAATGAAACACTGCCCTCTCTAGGATGTCACTTATTCTGAGGATGCCCCCTTGGCTGTCTCCAGGGGCCTGAGACCCGGTTCCTTCTTGCTTCTTCAAAGGCCAGAGAGCCTTTTGCTGTGTAATGCTGGTCTATGATCACCCCCTGGCCTCCAGCTGTGTCCCCAGCCCTCTTAACTCCATCAAGTAGTTTTTGTTTGGCCTGAGAATGTTTGTATGACACACAATTCAAATTCAGCTAGATAAGTTGTTTTGGTGGTGGTGGTGGTTTAGTTGCCAAGTTGTGTCTGACTCTTTGGGAGCCTGCCAGGCACCTCTGCCCATGGGCTTTTTCAGGCAAGAATGCTGGAACAGGTTGCCATTTCTTCCTCCAGGGGATCTTCCCAACCCATGGACTGAATTTGCGTCTCCTGCATTGGCAGGCGGATTCTTTCCCACTGAGTGCCCACGAAAGCCCAGGTAAGTGTTTGCATCTTCCAAATGGGCACAACACCTAGATCCACAGTTATTAGTCTGTTTGGGTCATCAACGCCTTTGAGGGTTTATGCAACATTTAATCAGAAAAAATGCTCAAACACAAACATTTTGCATAGAATTTCAAAGCGGGATATTTTATATTCCTTCTGAAGTTCATCTTAAACTAGAACTATTTTTTAAATTGTTTTTAAAAATTGAAATGCAGTTAACTTACAGTGTTGTGGTAATTTCAGTTGTACAGCAATATATAAGCATAAATATATATTCTTTTTCATTTTCTTTTCCATCTTAGGTTACTACAAGACATTGAATTGCCTGTGCTATTCAGTAGACTAGCTCCCCAGGTGGTTCTAGTGGTAAAGAACTTGCCTGACAACACAGGAGACTTAAGAGACACGGGGTTCAATCCCTGGGTTGGGATGATCCCCTGGACGAGGAAATGGCAACCTGCTCCAGCGTTCTTGCCTGGAGAAGTCCATGGACAGAGGAGCCTGGTGGGCTATGGCTCATTGGGTCACAAAGAGTCAGACATGAGTGCAGCAACCTAGCTCACATACAGTAGATCCCTGTTGGTTATCTGTTTTAAATATGGCAGTGTGTATATGTCAGTCCCAAACTCCCTCTATCCCCCTCACCTTTCCTCTCTGATAAACGTAAGTTCATTCTCTAAGTCTGGGTGGGGGTCTGTTTCTGTTTTGTAAATAAGTTCATCTGTATTAGTTTTTAAGATTCCACATATAAATATTATGTTTATCTTACTCTGTTTGACTTACTTCACTTAATATAATGATCTTTAGGTCCCTCCATGTTGCCACAAATGGCATCATTTCATTCTTTTTTGTGCTATTGCTGCTCATTTGCTAGGTTGTGTCCAGGTGTCTGTGACCCCATGGATCGCAGCAGGCCAGGTTTCCTTGTCCTTCAGTACCTCCCAGAATTTGCTCAAACTCGTGTCTATTGAGTCAGTGATTCCATCCAACCGTCTCATCCTCTGATGCCCCCTTCTCCTCCTGCCCTCAATCTTTCCCAGCATCAGAGTCTTTTCCAGTGAGTCAGCTCTTTGCATCAGGTGGTCAAAGTATTGGAGCTTCAGCACCAGTCCTTTCAATGAACATTCAGGGTTGATTTTCTTTAGGATTGACTGGTTTGATCTCTCTGTGGTCCAAGGGACTCTCAAGAGTCCTTTCCAGCATCAATTCCTTGGTGCTGAGCCTTCTTCTTTTGGAGAAGGCAATGACACCCCACTCTTGCCTGGAAAATCCCACAGATGGAGGAGCCTGGTAGGCTGCAGTCCATGGGGTTGCTAAGAGTCGGACATGACTGAGTGACCTCACTTTCTCTTTTCACTTTCATGCATTGGAGAAGGAAATAGCAACCCACTCCAGTGTTCTTGCCTGGAGAATCCCAGGGATGGGGAAGCCTGGTGGGCTGCCGTCTATGGGGTCACACAGAGTCGGACACGACTGAAGTGACTAAGCATAGCATAGCATAGCAGCCTTCTTTATGGTCCAGCTCTCATGGTCCAATTCTTTTGTATGGCTGACTAATATTCCACTGTATGTATGTAACACATCTTCTTTAGTCATTCATCTGTCGATGGATATTTAGGTTGCTTCTGAGTCTTGGTTAGTGTAAACAGTGCTGCTGTGAACACTGGGGTACATTTTAAAAACTATTTTTAGTATATTTTTAGGGCTGCTTATAAACCTAAATATACTGAGTTGATGTCCTATAAATCAATTCAGAGTAGAACTGATTGTTTTAGGTTTTAAATGTTTATTGCCAGTTCTACAAAGAGGTTAGCTTTGAACAGATGAAATGTTTATGATATGTCTATTTACATTGCCTTGAATGGTTAAGGACTGTTCATTATGGCATAATATTTATCCTTCAAGACATAGCTTCAAAGGCCTGTGCTTTATAATTTGATTGTTACTGAAGCCAGAACACAGATACAGGTGTTAATTATTTACCCCAAATCTATCTCTCTCCTTTTTCTTCACTAAGAGAACCTTGATTTTGCTGGTGGATGTCCATGTACCCCGCTGAAAACCTTCATTTCCCAACCTCCCTTGTAGACAGAGGTAGCCACAAGACTAGCTTATTGTCAGCGCCAATTTAAAGTATGATCCTTAAAAGGGGAAGACTCAGCAGGAATGTGTTCTTTTGCCTCCTTCCTCCCACCCTATCCTCTCTTTTTCTTGCCAAGAATACAGATGTCATGAGCTCCTGTGGCCATTTTATAGCCACCTGGCAATTCTGGGAATGAAAGCCATGCTCTCTGCAGATGGCAGAACAAGAGAGAGAGAAGGAGACTTAGAAACTTGAAGCCTCTAACTGGCCCTGGACCCCTTTCCTTTGGACTTCTTGTCTTCAAATTACACGAGGAAAAAAGAAACCCTCACCTTCATCAAACAAATAGGTATGTGTACACACACACACACACATATCCATACAGCCTAGCACATTCTTTGGCTAATATAAGGCGTATATGTATACACACACATATATACAACATATATATACATACACACTTCATAAAAGTCTGTGAATATTAAGTAGCAAATTTTCTCTCCTTAAAAAAATGAAGAATTTTGACAAATTCAGCAAATTCTTTTGAAAATGAGTTATTAAACAACCTGTTTGTAAAGTAACATCAGAAGTATGTATTAGTGGTTAGCATACAGATGATAAATTCTTGCAAAAATTCCCAGTTTAGAAGTTTTAATGTCCTTTGATATTTCCTTTCACTTCCCTCTCCTGCAAAACCTTGTTCCCAAGAATAACCACTTGCATCAGTTTCCTGCTGATGGAACAAATTACCACAAACATCGTGGCTTGAAAAAATCCCCCACAACTTTATTATCTTACAGTTCTGGAGGTTGGAAATTCAAAACGTGTCTCTCTGGGTGAAAATCAAGATGCTGCCGGGGCTGAGTTCCGCTCAGGAGGTTCCAGGGCAGAATACACTTCTTTGCCTCCTGCATCCTTGACTCCCTCCTCTCTCCAAAGCCAGCAAAGCCGATCCAGCCTTTCTCACACCTCATTACTCTGGCACTGACTGTCCTGCCTCTCTCTGTCACTTATAAGGACTCTTGTGATTATACCTGCACCTCCTGGATAATCCAAGTTAATCCTCCCATCTCAGATGCTTGATTTAATCCTATCTGCAAAGTTCCCTTTGTCGTGTAAGGCAGTACATTCACAGGTTTGGGGGATGATAACGTGGATACCTTTGAGGGAACATTACTCTGTTGACCACAGCACGATTACAAATTTGGTGTGTAATCAAACCAAGTCCATGAAGACTTTGGGGTAACTTGTTCAGTGACATTGTATTTTAAATATTTTATCAAAATGATAGTACTTACTGTTCTGAAACTTGCTTGTTTTCACTTAGCCACGTGTGATGTACAATTTTCCACGTTAGGATAGATAGATCCAGTAAGGAAATATTTTAAATAAAAATCTCCTGGAATTTTGAGGTGTTTTTTCTTTTCGGATGAAAAGAAGAAAAAAAGATTCTAGACATCCCTCTTAAGGCTAACTAAGGTGAAAAATGACAGTGAGAGTTTCACAAGAAACATTCTCATCCATTTGCATATTACAGGTGAATGTGCTATTTTGTGAAGTGGTTGATAAACCCAATTGCATCAGTTTGTCCTGTGTGTTGTGTTGAGTTGCTCAGTTGTGTCCGACACTTTGCAACCACATGGACTGTATCCACCAGGCTCCTCTGCCCATGGGGATTTTTCAGGCAAAAACACTGGAGTGGGTTGCCACACCCTCCTCCAGGGGATCTTCCCAACCCAGGGATCGAACTGGGGTCTCCTGCATTGCAGGCAGATTCTTTACCAGCTGAGCTACCTGGGAACCCTGTTTTCAGTTTAGCTCTGTTGAAATCTTGGAAGCTGTCTGCAGTGGACATTTGTGGTTATTTAACTGCTTGGCACTCATTCCTCTTGCTGATAGCATTTGAATTCCCTTGGAAAATTACCACTTCCCAATGGATAAAGTTTGTTGGGATTAAAATAGGTGTTCAGCCCACCTCTTAGCCAAGGATGGCACAGGACCCAAGCTAGACCAATCACATTTTCCCCTCTCCAAATTTTGATCAGAGTTACTTTAGGCTATATATTTGTATCCCTCCCCCCAATTCATATGTTGGAACCCTAATCCCTAATCTGATGTTATTTGGAGATGGGAATTTTGGGAGGTAATTAGGGTTAGATGAGGTCATGAGAGTTAGGTCCTCATGATGGAATTAAGAAAGAAAGTGAGAAAGTGAAGTCACTTAGTCGTGTCCGACTCTTTGCAACCCCCTGAACTGTAGCCTACCAGGCTCCTCTGTCCATGGGATTCTCCAGGCAAGACTACTGGACTGATTTGCCGTATTTCCTTCTCCAGGGGATCTTGCTGACCCAGGGATTGAACGTGGTTCTCCCGCATTGCAGACGGACGCTTTACCCTCTGAGCCACCAGGGGAGCCCCCATGATGGGATTAGTGGCTTTATAAAAGGAGGAAGAGAGAGATCCCCTCCCTCCTGCCCTGTGCCCACAGACCAAGGAAAGACCACGTGAGCACACGCTGAGAAGGTGACCACATACAAGAAAGCCTTCACTGGGACCTGAATCAAAGCCTACACCGTGATCTTGCACTTCCCAGTCTCCAGAACCATGAGAAATAAACCTCTTCTTTAAACTACACAGTCTACACAGGTGTTTTGTCACGGCAGCCTGAGCAGGCTAAGACACAGAGTGATGATTAAACTGAAAATGGCTGATATTCATGCATCATTGTGGCAACTCTAAAAAGATTAAAAGCATGAGGGAGCACTCAGTGAAATAGAAAATGCCCCTGAAAACAACTGTGAAGCAGGTCTCCAGAATTGTATTTTAAAAATGTTAAGAATTGTCAGTCCTGCCTTGTTAAGAACTGTTTTGGTGAGCTCTCTTGCTTTTATCATTGGGATTAAAAGGGCAAGGCCATCCTAGGAATGGCTCAGGTACTCCTGAGGACATTGTGCTTTAGTGATGTGACAATTCAGGGGGGTGTGTTTGCTACTGCACCTGAGAGGTGGTGCCCACCTACCTCTGTAATCTGGAGCCAGGCCAGCAGTGTTGGACAGCTTTAGTCAATATCTAAGCTGGGAGAGGGGAGAGCAAGAGGTAAGAAAAACCCAGGAAGGGAGCTTCCATACCTGAGAAATCTATGACTGAGAAATCCAAACGGAAAGGTAGCAGAAAGCTTTGCCTAACTAAACAGTGACTTCGTAACTATTTGATCAAATAAACAAAAGTAAATGCCAGACATTCATCCGAGTTATCGGTTGTAAACACCAGATATCTCACTTGATTTACCTTCAGAACAAAAGAGGAATAATGGGAAAGATATTTATTAGGGGAGCTTCCAGAATAGAAGGAAAGTGGGGACGGTCAAGCCCCCAAAGGCAGTGGAGGCCAGAAGATGGCAGTGGGGACCTCAAGCACTGAAACCAAGGACTTGAGGCTTTATTTCACCTGTCTCTGCAACTTTCAGACCCTGATGCTGGGAAAGATTGAGGGCATGAGAAGAAGGGGACGACAGAGGGTGAGATGGATGGATGGCATCATCGACTCAATGGACATGAGTTGAGCAAGCTCTGGGAGATAGTGAAGGACAGGGAAGCCTGGCATGCTGCAGCCCATGAGGTTGTAAAGAGTCAGATATGACTGAGCAACTGAACAACAACAACTCCAACTTGATTTCATTCTTACTGACTCAGACTTGCTCCACGTGGTGGAGTTCCACGGTTCTTTCAGGCATCATCACTAGGAAAGGAAGGGCTTCCCTCCACCTTTGTCTCTGCTTGGAAAACCCGGGAGAAGACCTCTAATTGGTTTCACCTCCATAGCCTCTTAGAGCTATCACCAAAGACAGTGTATAATACATGAAGATTTACAACATTCCTGTCACTATGAAGAAAATCAGAACACTAGCTCCCAACATGGGGTTTCTATGTAAGCTACCTTCTAGAGGAAATACTGCATGCCACACCAAAGCTAAAATGTCTGAGTCTGTAGAGCTACTCTTTGAAAAAATGTAAAGGATGAAGATATGTATGTGTGTGTATCCATGTATATGAAAACTCTCCTGTAAAATGAAAGATAAATGGGCCCTTATAACCTAATAGCTTAAGAACAGAAAATCAGGACCCTGCAGTTAGAATTTCCCACATGGCTGACATGCAGAAACAACAATTCTTTCCAAAAAATGGGGACGTTTTCATCAGAAGAAGCAATAAACAATATTAGGCAGACAAAAACAATAGAGTTTCAGGGAAGCCCGGCTGTGAGCAACATACCAAGGATGATGTTTGGGTGTTCAATATGCCTGTGTGAAGAACAAGTCTGGATATCATTTGGTTTCAGAAATTCACACTTCATCAAAAGTGAAGACAAATGAAATGGGGATTTATTCAACAAATATTTGTATAGTTAAAATGAGCAGAGATTGTTTATTTGTGACTCTTGACCACTCTCTGGCTTTCAAGACAACACTGACATTTTCTTCCTCTCTGTTAATGTGGACATTCTTCTAAATCTGGCTTAACAATATCACTTCTGGAGCATTTTATCCTAAGCTCAGGAGATGAAGGAAGAGCTACCATACACTTGGGCTTCCCTGGTGGCTCAGATGGTAAAGAATCTGCCTGCAATATGGAAGACCTGGGTTCAGTCCTGGAGAAGGGAATGGCTACCCACTCCAGTATTCTTGCCTGGAGAATCCCAAGGACAGAGGAGCCCGGGGGGCTACAATCCATGGGGTTGCAAATAATTGGACCTGACTGAGTGACTAACAGTTTCACTTTCAGCATACACTTGCTCCAAACATGGGGTTTCTATGTAAGTTACCTTCTAGAAGAAATACTGCATGCCATACCAAAGTTAAAATGTCCGAGTCTGTAGAGCTACTCTTTGAAAATATGTAAAGTATGAAGATGTGTGTGTGTGTGTGTATGCATGTATATGAAAACTCTTCTGTAATGAAAGATAAATGGGCCCTTATAACCTAATAGCTTAAACAACTTTCAAAGAAAAAATGCCTATTAAATTTGAATTATGATGTTTATTTCTCCTGCATCATGAAACTGTTGATTTCATTAATCATTGTAGTTGGCCAATGATACCAATTTCAAAATAATCCCTTGATAGTTGACAGCCCTGCCAACTCTTTTCATAGTTATTCAAATATTCTTCTTCTTATGGTATAAGTATGTATTCCTGCATATTTTTTCAATGTTCAGTTTCCTCATTCTTTATAAACTAGTGAAAATAACATACTTTAAAAGCTGTTCTTTTACTATTACTACAAATAAGTATTAGGCAGGCCTATCAACTAAAATGGTATTACTTTCTCAGCAAAATTTTTTTCATAGCAAATAACAAATAAATATAGATAGGCAAACTTACAGTGAGAGCTCTCTGTCTTTGTCTGGGCTCCCCCAAAAGCAGATCCTGTGAGAAGCGCTGGACTCTGGGTTGTTGAGCTGGTCATCACAGAAAGCTCGAGGGATGGACTGGGCAAAGGACAAAAGAGAAAGAGGAAAGTTGAACATGTGCATTAATGAGCAGACTACCCCTTTGGACAGCTGGGGTTCAGCACCACTGGGGGGCCCAGAGAAATCGGGTAGAACACATCCCAGAACTAATTCACTGGAGGGTAGGGAGGTTGGAGCAGTTATCTTCCGACTCATGAACTTTATTGGTTAAGGGTTGATCTTGGAGCCCTCCAAAGACTGAAAGTAGCAGAGTTAGAGAAGCTGTAGTCTTCCCTGCTGTGGCTGGTCCAAGGCCATAATCCATACCCACCATCTCTCTCTTCTGCCACCTGTCCTGGATTTCTCTTTCTCTCAGTCAGTACGTCTACTGATCTAAGTTGCTTGCTGGTAGGAGGACCAGACCTTCATCTCTGAGCAGCGGAGTCCTGGTCATCTCGCCCTTGTCAGGCCCCGGTGTCTTCAATCACCCCTTTACCAAATGCAGATGCACTGAGTGTCCTGGGAACCCTCCCAGGAGGCTTTGTACTGTAGCTTCAGTCTCACACTGTGAACTGATCATTGGATGACGTATTTGCATCATTCTCTTTCCTCAATGGTTTTGGCCAGTGAACAAAAGCCAGACACCTCTTCAATTCCTAGGATTACCACAACCTCCATTACTTTCAGACATAGCCCTATTGCATGATCAAAGCATCTTCTTTTACACTGATCTCATTCCAGTATACCACAGGTGCAGGCTTGGGTAGTTATGATTCTATGAAGTGCCAGGGTTTATCATCACCCAACTTACCACCATCAGTGGGGTTTCTGTTACCTCCACATCATTGAGAATATACTTTCCAGGGCCACTTCCACTACCTATTCCCTTAGTTTGGGTTCCTCCAAAAGCTGACTTTGAGAAAAGGCCTTGGATACAAGGAATTTATTTTAGAAAGGATTTCAGGAAGCATGAGAGAGTATGGAAGATGAGAGAGGAAAAGGAGAAAATCTAATCGAATTGGATTGAATTGAATTAATAAATACGAATAGGCAACTTGGGGTCAATTCCACTGGGGAGTTCTGAGACACCATGAAGAATGTCTTATAATAATTCCACCAAGGTATAGGAAAGTTAGGTAGTAACCCACTGATTCCATTATTCACTGGGTGAGAGGTGTCAAATGCCCAGAAATTCTAGGATACCTTATATAAGGGCTGAGCAAGTTTTTATGATACCACAGAAAATCCTTGATTATAGAGGCAGAATGATGCAGGTGTTTTCTTGAGAAACTGTCAGTATTGTTAGACAATGTTCATTGCAATTACAGGTCAACTCAAAAAGGGAGTTGGGACAGGACATAAAGACCGTCTGTTATGTGTAATCCATCTGAGAAAACCAGGAGGAAGTCCCTGTTAAACATGGTGGATGGAACGTGTGCATTTACCATGCCTCCACCTGAAAGTCTCTATACAATGACTGACAAGGAATAGAAAATTTTTTTAGAAAACCTGGAAGGATCAAGAGAACAGAAGAGACAACAGCAGATAAGACCTAACAACAGAATGCTGGAAGACGGAAGGCAGAGGATGAGTGGTAACAAAGGTAACCGAACAGCAAGCGAGTTTGCCTTGCTGTGGAAACCGTCAAAAAAGCTAATAGATCCCTACGAGAAGACCCTGGAAAGGCTCAGAAATTGGAAATAGTTGTTACCTCTGTGTGAAGGAGTTCAGGGTGGGACTGAAAAAAAAGAATTCCTCTCTTCTCCTGTGCAAGAAGGGGCCAAAAGTATCACTGGCCAGCTGGCAACAAGAGGATTAATTTCTGGGAAAATGAAACCAGAGAGTGTTCAGAATGAATGATACCACATTTGATAGAAGATGGGAGTAAGACTGAAAAAGACCCCAGAGAGCTCCCCTCCCCCTCCATTACGTGAGGATGCGTGTGAAGAGGGCAGTCCATGAACCAGGAAGTGGGTCCTCACCGGAAGCTGAATCTGCCAGCACCTTGATCTCGAACTTCCCAGAGAAATACATTTTGTTGCTTAAACCACCTCCTCTCTGGTATTCTGTTATAATAGCCCGACTATGACAGTGCCTCACTCTTTGATATGAACGGACAGTCAAATATCACCAGACGTGTGTGGAAAGTCTAATAAAATATGGAGATTAAAACAAATGGACAAAGATAACTTGGGGTAAACAAAGACAATGAGCAAAAAATAGATAACATTTAAAACAAATTTACTAATGACCTTAGGAATATAAAATATTGCATCCGTGAAATAAGAACACAATGTTAAATGAAAAATTAACATCTCAAAAGGAAAATTTTTGGAGTAAGAAATAGCTGCTGGAAAATAAAAGTAGGATGAACAGTAGGAATAATAGAATCAATGAAAGGGCTAGAAGACCAGTCTTAAGAAACTGAACCAAGAGATGAAAAGAGATGGAAAAATGGGACGGCCAAGTGAGTTAGAGCATCAGATCAGGGGACCTGTCATTAACAATAGGCTTTCAGGAAAGAGGAAGTGTAGTAAACAGAGGAAAGAAATTACAAAAAAAAAAAAAAAATGGTTCAAGAAACTGTCTCAGAGCTGAAGGATATGAATCTCCAGGTTAATAGGCTCATGAATACAAATACAATGGATGGGAGAAGATCACCTCCTGGCTTGCAGTCACTCTCCAATATCTATGCCCTCATGGATAATCTGGCAACTCAATATCAAAGTAGATATTTCTTCCAGAATCCTGACCTCTCAGCTCCTTGACATCCTTTCCTTCAATTATTGGTTTAATTAATTCCCACCATTTTTTTTTTCAGGCAGCTTCTCACTACTCAGATCCTAGACTTGATCAAGACCAAATAACCACATTGATATTAACTTGATATTCAACTGCAAGCTTTCCTGTTTTTCCAATTCACTCCCACTCCCATCCTGGCTCCTAAAATATGTCAAGTCCTTTAGGACCAAAAATCAATAGATCTTATCTTACCACTTTTTCATAGTCCCTCGTCCACCTCTGGTGCTTACTTAACTTAGACTGCACACTCTATCATTATAAACAGTCCTTTGCATATAGGTTCAACTCTCTTGTTCTTCTGTCCTTTAATTGTATTTTCTTGACAAGAGCCTAATCCTGGTTTTAATCCAACTTTCTACCTTATATGGTCTCACATGCATGCTACTCAACACAGGTGGAGGAAAACCTGTATCCATGCTATGTGGTCCCATTTTAAATTCATCACCACTCACCTCCCATGAGCCTTTGGTACTATCAAAATCCCATCATATTTTCCTAGTCTATTTATTTTCCACTCTCCTACTTCATTTCTTGTCCCACCCCCCTAAAGGACTGTTTGCATCTTCTGTATACTCCCCTCTTCCACGCTCTTTTCAAGGTGATGACCAGGGGACTTCCCTGAGGGTCCAGTTGTTAAGACTCCATCCTTCCACTGTGGGTTCCATACCTGGTTGGGGAACTAAGATCCCACATGCTGGGTGGCATGGACAAAAAACAAATTAAAGAAACAAAGGTAGTGACCTTGCTTCCTATTTCTCTGAGAAATCTGAAATCTGCAAAGTACCCCTGTTCATTCTCACCACCACATTCACTTGCATCTCATGGCATATTCCACCTGTGTGTAGACTGTCCAGGCTCTGAGCTAAAATAATCTCTGTACTTTCTGTTATCTTTTAATAACTCTTCACACAGCCTAGTCTCCATCTTTAATTGGCAACTCTAAATTTTGAAGATGTACTTGACACAAGTATTACTTCAACAAGGTACGCATCCCCCTTGCTTGTGGTTGCCAAGGGTTATTTTGCATAATTGAGACTTACTAGGCTGAAGAGAATTTAGGTAAACACTGGCCAAGATGACTGGGAGTGAAAAATAGAACACATTAAGGTGTGGAAAACCATCCACATGGGGCACTTGAACCTCCGTTGTACCTGCTTGGAGGAAAAAAATATAAAGAATGTGTGTGTGCTAAGTCGCTTCAGTTGTGTTTGACTCTGCTGGACCCCATCCTAGGCTCCTCTGTCCATGGGATTTTCCAGGCAAGATTACTGGAGTGGGTTGCCATGCCCTCCCCCAGGGAATCGTCCCAACCCAGGAATTGAACCCGTATCTCTTACGTCTCCCGTGTTGTCAGGCTATTTCTTTACCACTAGTGCCACCTGGGAAGCTAGTGTGCTAAACCTAAAAAAAATCCTCTAGATATCATCCACTTGGCTCACATTCCAGCAATGGTCCCTTTTCTCTCCTGTGTCATTAGTTTTTTTTTCCTCTATTGGATCACCCTCACCAGCCAACAAATGTGCTATAACACCTTTCATTGAAAAATTAAAGCCCTCTTCCTTACATCACGTCTCTGCTCCTCTTTAGGACAAAATGTAAAGAGTTATCTCTATTTCTGCTCTTCCACTTTCTGTTGAACACTCTGCAATAATGTTTTAACTCTTGCAGGCAGATCTAATCAAAGTCACTGATGATCTCCACCTTGCTAATTCCAAAAGTTAATTCTCAGTCTTTTCTTAGTCAATCAACTAGCAATGGATCACCCTCTTCTTCTTGAAACTCTCTTCTGGTTTTCTTTCTACCTCTCTGATCACTCCTTCTTGGTCTCCTTGGCGGACTCTTCTTCTGATCTTGACTATATTAACACGCCCCAGAACTCAGTCCTTAGACCTCTTCTCTTTTCTGTATTCCCTCTCTCCTTTGCTGATATCACCAACTTTGTCATTATTTATTTGCTGATGACGTCAAAGCTTAAACATCTAGTCTAGACCTCTCCCCTTAACTCCAGACTCCTGTATCCAGCTGCCCACTTGAGATGTCCATTCAGGTGTCCAGTAGATATCTCCAAATGAGATATCCAAAACTAAGCCCCTCTTTTTGCTACAGACTTCTCCATTTCTGCATCAGCAACTCTTTCCTTCCATTTGTTCAGGTAAAAACACTGGTGTCCTATTTGACTCCACTCTTCCTTTATCCCATTTACAGCCATTAGCATTTCCTATTAGCTCCACACTCAAAACATAATCAGACTCTAAACACTGTTCAAAGCTTTCAGCGCCACTACCTGGAACACACTTGGTTCACTTCCTGCAACCACCCCCTAACTGTTCTCCCTGCCTCTGCCCTTGGCTCTCTCAGTTTTTTTTCTACACAGCAGTCAGTGTGATCCTTTACACATATAATTCAGATCATGACATTTCTCTGCTCAAAACCCTTCATTGCCTCCCCAACTTATTCAGGATAAAAGCCAAATCCTTATAGAAACCTCCGAAGCCTGATATAATCTGGCCACTGAATACCTCTTGCACTCCACATCTAACTTCTCTCCCTCTTACAAGTTCTGCCCCAGACTCCACAGGCCATTACTGTTCCCACCTCTTGCCCCATGGGCTCTTTACACTGGGTATTCATTACGTGGTAGGTGCTTCCCTCAGTGGCCCACTCCCTCACTTCCTGAAGATCTATTTTTTTTAATGCTTCAAGCAAAATATTAATAACAATGCCTTTATGAGACTGAAGCACTACCTACTGTGCTAATGTGGCACCTAGTGATGCCTTTATAAACTTTGCTGGAAAAGACTCCCAGTCTGTAATTCTCTACAAATCTATAATATTCATCAAGCTTGAGGGTAGACATGATATTTTAAGGTAGGCAAGGTCTCAACAAATTTCCCTTCTATTTTTTTTCAGGAAGTTCCTGGAGGATGTGCCCCACCAATGTGATATAATAACCTGAGAAAGAGGAAACGGGGCATCCAACAGTGGAGAGAGGCAGTGGGAATTCCCAGGGTGATGGTGACCGGAAGTCCTGAGCACTGGCTGTGCAGCCAGCCTAGAAAGAGGACAGAGGTCTCTGGGAGGAAAGCACCAGAGGGGCAAAATGGAACTGCAAGGTTGTCTGATATATTGCATCATGATAAGGAGAGGGATGCAGTTTTCCAGTTTGGTGGTGATACATGAGAGTTCCATAGAAAGCCAGGGGCATGGTTTTCTGCAGGAAAGAAAACAATTGGGCAAGAATGATAAAAAAAAAAATTCGTAATATTCAACATGCCTCAACTGTAACAGTTTTTTTCATGATTTAATTTTTAAATGTATAACAACTGTATTGGAAGGATGTAAGAAGAATGTAAAGGGTTTCCCAGCTGGTGGTAGTGGCAAAGATTCCACCTGCCAATGCAAGAGACCCAAGTTCAATCGTTGATCAGAAAGATCCCCTGGAGGAGGAAACGGCAACCTGCTCCAAGATTCTTGCGTACAGAATCCCATGGACAGAGGAAGCAGGTGGGCTTCAGTCCTTGGGATCGCAAAGAGTCAGACAAGACTGAGTGTGAGCACACACACACACACACACACACACACACACAGTGTGGAGAGGAGAGGGGGTTGGGAGAGAGCTAGAGCTTCCACTACTAGGAGGCTAACACACTGCCTCTGAAAGTGTAAAAGTCAAGACACAGCAATGGAGTTACGTTTCTGAAGAATGAGTAGGTAAACGCTAGAGATCATAGCTAAAAGATTTCAAGATGGTTCTTCCTATGAAAAGAAGTCAGGATAGAGGGGCAGGGTGGATATTTTTTTCCTTTCTTAAATTAAGAGCCTTGTGGTAATTGACTTTTAAACACTAAGTGGTGATGGTTAATTTTATGTGTAAACTTGACTGGCCATGGGGTGCCCAGGTTAAACATTACTTCTTTCCTTTTTAAAAAAATTTTTTTTAAATTGGAGTATAGTTGCTTTAAAATGTCATGTTAGTTTCTGATGTATAGCAAAATGAATCAGTTATAGGTGTCTGAAAGCGTGTTTCTGGATGAGATAAATATTTGAATCAGTGGACTCAGTAAAGTAGATGGCCCTCCCCAATGTGGGTGGCCTCACCCAATCCTCTGAGAGTGAGAGTCTGTAAGGCAGCGGAAGGGGGGATTTGCTCCCATTTCCTGCATGGTAGATTGTGGAACTTCTCAGCCTTCAAAACTGCATGAGCCAGTTCTCATAATCAGTTTTACAGAATCTATCTATTCATGCCTCCATCCTATTGTTTTTTTTCTCTTGAGAAATCTGATATACAAGTGTAATCGTTTCTTTGAGAAAATTAAAATAAAATAAAAAATAAAGCAAAAACTCCTTCTCTTCAAATCACCCAAAAAGAAGGTCAGGAATTATGTAAATCATATTTAAGATAACTGATATGTAAATGGTGTAAATTTCTCATAGATGGAAAGCAAAGGAGATCATCTCAATGTGCTATCACCCTGTGGTTATCTGATAACTCAGCCAACATTCCTCCTGTCTTCTAGGAAATGCATCTCCTTTGCTTTAGACATTTCTTCTTTCTCTAACCCAAACACAAGCTTTTGGACATGCCTATCGTAGTATCGCTTATCATGTACACAGGACAATGAGTCTTGTCCTGGAAACTTCTGAATGGCATAGAGAAATGCAACTCTGCAGAGGCAGATCCAGAGTAGCCAGCAGGTATGTCTCCTCTGTGGAAAAAAATCCTGTCTGTACTTCAAGTTTCCAGTGCTGCAAGTAAGGAGCTTCGAAGTTGCCACTTCATCCTAACAACAAGTAAAAAGCTGATGAGACTGAAAAATCAGCAGCTCTCTCTGCATCCGTAGCAAGGGGAGGACACAGGGCAAACCTCTGCCTTCAAGACTGGAGAGACAGACAGGTAACCACAAGTTGTCAGGGCTTCCGAGACTCACCAGCAGAAACTACTGTGGGATCCACTGCCTAATTGTTGAATTGGTGGAGGCTTAATGAGGACAACTCTGAGAGTTAAAAATGCCAGGGTACCCAGTCTTTGGGCCCCCCTATACTTTTGTGGGTTTACCTCCAGGAGCTCCACCAGCTTCTCACAGTAAATATTGGAGAAAAATTCCCTCATGCTACTAGCATAGGGAAGGGGAGGGGGGCGGACTTTTGAAAAATGCCAGAGAACTCTGTTCTTTTTAACAAGGCCTCCCCTCAAGGGAAACTGGTTAGTCAGAGCTTAACTTGCTGAGGAATTATCAGAGTACAACTCATCTGGGAGAAAGGAAAGATCTAACTCCTACCCGATTTAGCAATCCTGTTCCCTCTAAGGGGGAGGGAAGAACAATGGAAAAACACTTGTGAAGTTCACAGCTTGGAGGCACAGGTTCACTAAAAGACTGAGATCTAATCATAGAACTATAGAATATTTCCCCTCCCCCCCACTTCATCACCATGTTACTGAAGACCTACTTACAGCAGTTCCTCTTACCTAGTATTGTGTCCAACTATCCAGAAAAAATAACAACGCCTACTATTTAGAAGAAAAAAACCCCACAATCTGAAGAGAAAGAGCAAACATCAGAATTGGACATGGGAAGGAGGTTGGCATTACCAGATCAGGAATTTGAGACAACTGATTGATAGGTAATGGCTGGAATGGATACAGCGGACAGCATGCAAGAAGAGATGGACAACTTAAGTGGGGAGATGGAAATCCCAAGAAAGAACAACAACAAAAACAAAATTGCCAAAAACGAGAAACACTATGATGGAATGAAGAATGCTTTATAATGGGCTTATTAGTAGACTGGACATGACTGAGGAAAGAATCTCTGAGTCTGAGGACATGTCAGTAGAAACCTCCAAAATTGAAAAGCAAAGAGAACAAATACTAAAATAAACAGAACAGAACGTATCCAAGGACTGTGGGGGCAATGATGAAATATATAGCATATGCGTAATGAAAACACTGGAAAGAGAAGAAAGAGAGAAAGGGACAGAAGAAATATTTGAAACAAAAATCACTGAGGATTCCCTACATTAATGTCACACACCGAATCACAGATCCCAGAAGCTCAGAGAATACCAGACAGGATAAATGGCAAACAAGAAAGAAAGGAAGGAAGGAAACTCCAAAAGCAAGCAGACAAAAACCCTACATTTAGGCATATCATTGTAAAGCTACAGAAAATCAAAGACAAGTAAAATTCCTAAAATAACCCAGAGGGGTGAGAAATCTTATCTATAAAGGAATAAAGATAAGAATTACTTCTAATTTCACCTAGACACCATGGAAGCAAGAAGAGGGTGGAGTGAAGTATTAAGTGTTGAGAGAAAAAACCTGCCAACATAGAATTTTCTACCCTAGTGTGTGGGTGGTGGGGAGGGGGTGCACACCCGTGCTCAGTCCTGTCCGACTCTTTGTGACCCCATGGACTGTAGCCCACCAGACTCCTCTGTCCATGGGATTTCGCAGGCAAGACTACTGGAGCCAGTTGCCATTTTCTCCTCCAGGAATCAAACCCACGTCTCCTGCACTGGCAGGCGGATTCTCTACCGCTCAGTCACCTGGGAACCCAGAAGGAGTGATAGACTCTTAAACACAAATTGAGGGAATCTGTTGCCAGTAAACCTGGCGACAAATTACATGCAATGTGAGAAGAAGTTCTTTAGAGAGAAGGAAAACAAATCAGAAATTTGGAGAAAAAAATAAATGAAGGTAAAAAGAAAACTTCTATAACATATATGCTTGTATATAAGTGAAATGAATGACAGCAAATGAAATAAGGGATGAAAAGGAGGAATTAGAAATAGTTTGTTGTTATAAAATACTTAGACTACCTAGGAAGCAGTATAGTTATTTAAAAGTTGACCAGTAATTAGCTTCCAATTAAAATAAATAAATTAATAAAAATAAAAGAACTAAGTTCAGTAACACAGAGGTGATTTAATCAGAACAGGTATGGTGATTCTCTTTCTTTTCTTATTCCAGACACTGTATTTTTAACTTTTAATAAAATAAATCTTGGAATTAAAAAAAAAAAAGAAATTGACCAAAAGCATGATGCATGAAGGATATAATTTACAAATTGAAAAATTCTGCTGCAAAACACAATGTCAAGTGAATGAGAAGACAAGTTACAGACTGGAAAAAAGAGAAACATCAGATAAAGATCTGTTGTCATAAACATGCAAAGAACCCTTAAAATTAAATATAGGAAAATAAACAAATGATTAAACAATGGGAAAACAATCTGAACAGATACTTCACCAAAAGAATAAAAGCAGGTGGCAATAAGCATATGACTAGATGCTCCATACCATACAGTACCAGGGAAATACAAATTTAAATAAAGATATACAATAACACATGTATTAGAATGGTCAAAATTCAGAAAACAAACATCTAATGCTGTTGGGGATGTGGAGTGAAAGGAACTCATATTCATTGTTGGTTGGAATGCAAAATTGTACAACCACTTTGGAAGACAATTTGGCTGTTTCTTACAACATGATCCAGCAATCGTGTTCTTTTGTATTTACCCAGAGGAGCTGAAAGCTCATGTCCATACAAAAACCTGCACAGGGATGTTTGTAGCAGCTGTGTTCATAACTGCCAAGAATTGGAAGTAAACAAGACATCCTTCAGAAGGTGAATGGGTAAGTAAAATGTGGTACATCCAGACAATGGAATATTATTGAGGGATAAAAAGAACACAGTCATCAGGCTGTAAAAAGATGTGGAGAAAACTTAAATGCATATTGCTAAGTGAAAGAAGTCAATCTGAAAAGGCTACATATTACATGATCCCAACTACCTGATATTATGGAAAAAGCAAGATTAGAAAGGCAGCAAAAGAGATCAGTGGTTGCCAGGGCTTGGGGGACGGAAGAGGATGGATAGATCACAGAGGATTTGGGGGCAGGAAAAATACTCTGTGTGATAGCAATACAATAACAATGGGTATGCGTCATTTCATGTGTATCCAAACCCACTGAATATACAACGCCAAGAGTGAGCCCTGATGTAACTATGGACTTTGGGTGACTACGATGTGTCAGAGTAGGCTCATCAGTTGAAACAAACGTACCACTCTGGTAGGGCATGTGGACAGTGGGGGAGGTCTGAATAGAAGCAGGGAGTATATGGAAAATCTCTGTCCTTCTTGATTTTGCTGGGAACCTAAAAATATTCTTAAAAAATAAAGTCTTAGAAAAAATCTTATTTGAAATAGGTAGTAGGTAACAATGACTCTGCCATACAGAGTATCTGTGTATGAGATGAAAAAAAAAAAAAACAAACAAAAAAAAACCCACAAAGTGGGAGAGAAATGAAAAACTGACAGCATTGAAGTTCATGGTTCCAGTTGTCCCAGCTGGTTGCCTGCATTCCCAGTGCACAAGCCAAAAAAGCCCTGCTCAGCTGCTTGAGCTGTTTCAGGTTGGATTTACAGCAACCTCCAAAAGCAGGAGTAACACACTTGTTACTCAGGCAGAAGAGGCACCACCAGCAAACACTGATTACTCCCTCGGTGACTGTGGGGCACTACGCTTGACTCTGGGTCCACTTGCAAAAATACATAAACAACCAGGACACCAACACAGGTAGAATCCCACGGAGTCTCAACTGCAGGGTGATCTGTGTAGGTAGAAAGAGCATGGGAAAAAGGAGGTATGGTGATCCAGGATTAGGTGACCTGATAGGGACAGAAGGTGCCCATGGGAGGAAAAAGAAAGAAACAGGAAGTGTGTTGTGGGCTGAGCACTGTGCGAGCCAGGGCTGCACACTCAAGAGCTTACCAGGGCCGAGCGTGAAATGAGCCAGGCTGCAGGGCGATCGTCTGCAAACAGCTCCTCTGCCTCGTGACTAAACACTGCCAGGGGACACCCCAGTGCTACCCGACCTTTCTGTTTTCTAGGAAAAGCAAGAAATCTGCATTTTATTGTGAAATTTATTACTTTTAGATGTTGACAACAATTTTAAAAAATTAAAACACGGTGTGAGCCAAACATCACATGTCTGTTGGCTGACTCTGGGCTGCAGACCTCCAGTGAGAGACGGGGGCTGTGAGCAAAGGCAGAGCGGGAGGAAGAGGCCTTCTGTGTGTGGGTAGGAGACCTGGAGCAGATGGCTCGTGGAGAAGAATAGCGGGAGAGAGTGGAGACTCGCTGGAGCCGCAGACCTGTTAACAGGTTATTCAAGAGAAGTGCGTGCAGAGCAGCATTCTAAGAGGACAGAGTTAGTAGCCAGTTGAAGAAAGCGTCAGACATGGGAAAGATCAGAGCACTGTTTTATTTGAAGATACGATCTTCTGGAATTGGTGCTTTGCAGGTTTTTTTTTTTTTTTTTTTTTTTTTTGCAAACTGGGCTCCCATTTATTTTCATGTAAAATCAGAAGGCTTCTGAAGCAAGACTGATCTCTTTGTCACTTTCTGACAGAGAAAGACTGAAATGACAGTTGATTGAGTGGAGAGATGGTAGGGAAGATTTGCATGGCATGGCAGGTAAAGAAGCATCTAGTGAAATTCTCATATGATATTTCTATACTCTACACAGAGTCCCTCGTTTATGTCTGACCACCGAGTCTCCTTCTGAGTCAATTCCAACCCCTCCATCACTACATACATAATCCTCCTCCCAAATACAGTAAGTCCTCTACATATGAATGAGTTCCATGCTGAGAGCATGTTCGTAAGGCCAATTTGTTCATAAGTTCAACAAAGTTAGCCTAGGTATCTAATTAACACAGTTGGCTATGTAGTACTGTATTGTAATAGGTTTATAATACTTGTCACACACAAAAAATACAAAAAAAAAAAAAAATACAAACCCAAAACATTTTAGATCTTACAGCAGAGTACCTTGAAGCGGCTTTCCAGATGGCACTAGTACTAAAGAACTTGCCTGCCAATGCAGGAGACGAGGGTTTGATCCCTGGGTTGGGAAGATGCCCTGGAGGAGGGCATGGCAACCCATTCAAGTTTCCTTGCCTGGAGAATCCCATGGACAGAGGAGCCTGCTGCGCCACAGTCCACAGAGATGCACAGAGTCGGACACAACTGAAGCGACAGTATGAATGCACGCAGAGTACCTTGAAAAGGTACAGTACAGCAGCTGGCTTATAGGGACACGTTTGAATCTTTGAGAGCTTGCAACTTGCAGGTTCATGTGTAGGAGACCTACTGTAGAGCTGTGGTAGCCAATGGAATCCCTTCTAGAGAGAATCTGCTGTGAGCTGAGTTAGCTCACAGCCTCCGCCTGTAGTGCCCTCCGGGACTCTCTGCGGGGCACATGCTGAAGTCAGGCTCTCCACAGGCTGCTCCCAGCCCGTCCCTGAATGTGGCACGAGTCCCAGAGCTGGTCCTTTTGACCAACACGGGGCACTTCTTGTGGCCAGCTGGGGCTCCCGGTTGGCCGGGATGGTCTCAGAGCTGTACTTCAGTTGTAACCTCTTTCTACCCGCACCTCCTTCCTTCCCTATTTCCTTTCATGGAGTCAGATTTGCATCATCATCTGAAGGTTTCCCTGCCTGTCCCCACTCCCTCACCCCTATATCTTTCAAAGGCATTTCTCCCAATATATCTTTAGCGTATATCCAAATATGTGTAAAGAAATCGTTACTAATGCCTTCCAGTCCCTTCCATCCTCACCTCGTGGTTAAGCAGTGGTAACTGTTCGGTGCACTTTAGTCAACATCGTTACTTAAGCTCACACAGAAATGCAAAAACAAGGATACTTGTGTGCTGTAAATTTTTGTTTGATTAAAAAAAAAGTCACATTTAAGCAACTTGATTTTTTCATTCTTCTTTGTTAGTAACTGAGACTTTGGCTCCTTTTATTTAAAATTACATCATATTCAAGTTATTGGTAAAATCACATTTTATTCAGTTTGTTGATCTCTGAGTTTTAATGACTTGGAGCATGTTTTCATAAAACACTTAGTTATCTCTTCTGTGAATTGCAAGTTCATTTTCTTTTTTTCTTATGTTTAAATGCCTAAGCCATTGGAATCCTGTTTTTGTATATGGTGGGAGTTATAACATGAGCTTGTTTTCTTCCATATTGATGGCCAGTTTGTACTATCATTTCAATACATCATTGTAATATATGATGTATTAAATCAGAATAAATCAAACTTTTACCTCTGAATTGAAATATCAACCTTTCTATAAGATTTCATTTATACATGCTTTTATTTGCAGATCAATTTCTAATCCACTGATAAATTTTTCTAGTCCCCTTTTAATATTGTTTGGATTACAATGACTTTATAATACATATTAAGATTTGGTAAGGGATGTCTCCCTATCACAAGCCTTTATTTTCACAATTTTCTTTATTCTTGGCCACGTGTCCTTTTGCCTAAGAATCCGCCTGCAATGCAGGAGACCTGGGTTTGATCCCTGGGTTGGGAAGATCCCCTGGAGAAGGGAAAGGCTAACCACTCCACTATTCTGGCCAAGAGAATTCCAGGGACTGGAATTCCATGGGGTAGCAAAGAGCTGGACACGACAGAGCAACTTTCACTTTAAATTCATTTAATCCAGCTTCTTAAAATAACTCAATGTGATTATAATAGTTATATATTGATTTTTATCTGTCTGAAGCAATGACATGCTTGTCCATTTGTCTAGAAGATGTTTTCTGTCTTAAAAAATATTTTATAGTTTTTTCATATAGATAATGTTCTTTATTATTAAAAAATTCTTAGCCATTGTTGCTATTGTTTATCATCATTTTTTTTTTTTCTTTTTGGACACACTGCACTGCACTCAGGATCTTAGTTCCCTGACCAGGAATTGAACTCTTGACCCCTGAAGTGGAAGTGCAGAGTCTTAACCACTGGACTGCCAGGGAAGTCCCCATATCATCATTTTTGAGAAGGTGTTTTAAATTTCAAGTTGTATTATTAAACACTTAAAATATGTAGAAAAGTATAGAAAATATTCAAGGCAACAAGTGCCCTCCTCTCATTAGATTTTAGCATTTTGATATATCTAAGATTTCCTTATATAAAAAAATAAAGACTATGAAGAACACATTCTTTTATCTTCACACTTCCCAGAGATGTCATTACCACCCAGAAGTCTGTGTGCTATGCAGGTAAACTTTCCCTATCAGTGTATCCTTAAATAATAGACAATGTTTTTACATATTACAATAAGTGAGACTTTAAAATCAGTTCTATCAATGACTAGTTACTGCTAGTATTGAGAAAAGCCAATGACTTTTATGTATTTATATTAATTGGAGGTAGTCTACCCCCAGTTTTTTTTTTTTTCATTGTAAGCAGTTTTATTAGAATCTTAGGCTTTCTTTGTTCACAATCCAATCACAGGCAAATAAATAAAATTTTATCTTTCCTCATATAATACTCACCAATTATGTCATTTTCTTTTCTGTTTAATTAGGTAAGTTTTCTAAATGTAGTTGAATAAAGTTGTTCACATTATGTGCAGGGCACAGCTAGATGGTTCACAAAATGTGCTCCCTGGGCCAACGGCATCAGTTAACTCCTGGGAATCTGTTTGAAATACAAAGTCTTGGGTCTCATACTAGACCTACTAAACTAGAAACTCTAAGGGAAGGGGCCCATCAAAGTGTGTCCCCGCAAACCTTCTGACATACACAGAAGTTTGAGAACCACTGGTCTGGAGAACATCAGGCTTCAGCTTCTTTAATTTGTAAAGTTTTCTCTTGATCTCACTTTTCCCACCACTTATCATCCCATTTCTCTTTTATTTTCAGAAAAAAAAAAAAAAACTTAAAGAATTGACTATTACTTGGGGTATGCAATATTAATTATAATTATGTTAATATTGTTGTCATTAATTATTAATATAACCATAATAGTTCATACTTATATTAAGGAATTAATTACATGTCCCGAGGAGAAGGAAATGGCAACCCACTCCAGTATTCTTGTCTGGAGAAGCCCATGGACAGAGGGGCCTGGCCAGCTACTGTCCATGGGGTTGCAAGAGTCACAGATGACTTAGTGATCAAACCAACCAATCAAAGCAGTATTTGGGACATACTTATACTTACAAAGTATTTGTTGTTTGTCTGAATTTCAGTTATCACTAGGTGCCTGGGAACTAGAACTCCTCAATGATACCTCCAGTCCAGATATTGATCTAAAACTCCAGGAATTGTTAACATTCAAATCTCCACTTAGATGGCCGACAGACAATTCAACATAACTCACACTGTGCTCCTGGTATTGACCATCCCCAGATCTGCCCTACCTCTACCAGCCTTCCTCTATTCCAGCTGATGGTGATGCCTTCCTTCCAGTCGATTGGAAAAAACACTTGGGGCCATCACTTTCTTTCTTTCTTTCTTTCTCTTACAATCGGTCAAGAAGCCTTGTTGGGTCTACCCTCAAAAGGTATCCAGATTCCAACCATTCCTCACTATCTGCATTCCACAGCCATCCTGCTGCAAGCCACCATCATTTCTTGCTTCCATAGCCTCCTAGTTGGTCCTCTTCCCCTCCACCTCCCTTTTTCTGCTGCAGTCTCTTTTTATTACAGAGACTAAAGGGATTCTTTATAAATGTAAGTCAGATGTTCCTCTTCTGCCCAACCCCATCTAATGGTTCCCTCTCATGCAGAATCAAAGCCACACTCCTTTTAAAGGCCTGCAAGGTCACATCTCCTCAAGTCCTTGTTACTGCTCTGATAGCATTTACTATGGTGATTCTAGTGGTAAAGAACCTGCCTGCGAATGCAGGAGACATAAGAGACCCGGGTTTGATCCCTGGGCTGGGAAGATCTTCTGGAGGAGGCCATGGCAACCCACTCCAGTATTCTTGCTTGGAGAATCCCCATGGACAGAGGATCCTGGTGGGCTATAGTTCATGGGGTCTCAAAGAGTCAGATACGACTGAAGTGACTTAGCACACACACACATCCCTTCATATACAGTCTTCTATCCATACTGGCCTCCTTGGTATTCCTTGTTCATTCTAAACATGTTCTCCCCTGAGGCCCTTCTATTGGCTATTTCCTCTTGTCTAAGATAGTCGCGCAGATAACTCTCTCACCTCCTTCAAGTCTGCTCAAATGTCACCTTCTCACTGAAGCCCAAACTAACCACTCGATTTAAATTTGTGATTTACCCTCCACCACACACACATACACTCACATCCAGATATCTGATATCCCTCACCCTGCTTTATATTTTTCCATAGCACTTATCATTTTAACATAATGCAACTTATACATTGTGTTTATTAGTTAATATCTGTTTCTTCTCCCTCCCCTGATCACCTAGAACAATCAAAGGAAGCTCCTTTTTTATTTCTGTGAGTTGGACTTGTCCAACATTCCTTACACCTACTTCTCTCAGAATATTTTCTTTTTTTTGTTTTCATTTATTAAGTAGAAATAATATACAGTATTTCTAAAGTCTGGAGTAGATGAGTCATTATTTTTTTTTTACCGAGAGGATAATGGCTTTACCATGTTGTGTTGGTTTCTGCAGTACAAGACTGTGAATCGGCCGCAGGTACACACTTGTCCTCTCCTTCTTAAACCTCCCTTCCACCTCCCATGCCGTCCCACCTCTCAAGGTTGTCACAGAGCACCAGGCTGAGCTCCCTGTGTTATACAGCAACTTCCTACTACCTATCTATTTTATATATGGTAATGTATACATTTGAATGCTATCCTCTCAATTCATCCCACCTCTGCTTCCCCTGCCTGTGTCCACAAGTCTGTGAACATATTTTCTTAATACTGGTAAAATCCTTTGATTTAATTTGGTCCCTCTCCCCAGCACTCAGCAATAAAGAATCTGCCTGCAATGCAGGAAACACAAGTTTGATTCCCTGGTGGCAAAGATGCCCTGGAAAAGGGCATGGCAACCCACTTCAGTATTCTTACTTGAAAAATATCATGGACAGAGGAGCCTGGCAGGCTATAGCCATGGGGCCACAAAGAATTGGACACTACTGAAGTGACTCAGCATGGCATGGCACTCTTTCCAGCAAGATAATGCAATTCATTCAAAGAAATAAAGTGCCGAAGAGTTTTGATTATGCATGTCCAAGGACCTCAAGATTAGGTAATGTCCAATACATTTTGCTTCAGTCAAACTAGAATGTTACCCACAGACATTCCTTCACAGAAACTTATGTAAATTAATATATGTTCCCCTGCAGAATTTGCTTCTTATTTTAAAAGACCCTAAATGTGTAACTACATGGTTTTTCATTAACAAGGTATTTCAGCAAATTAAATATTAGGAAGCAATGCTTTATAGAGTACATGACACATGGTAGGTACTTCATAAATATGTTTTGACACTCTCATATTCTCTCTTCCTTAAAATGTACTACTTATTTAATCTAACATCTTTTTCTTAAGAGCTCTTGGCTTAGCAGAGCTCAGGTGAGTTCATAGCTATTACACCATTAATTCAACTTGTGAAGCAGAGTTACCAGTGACTATTACCCTCATTTCGGAGAAGGCAATGGCACCCCACTCCAGTCCTCTTGCCTGGAAAATCCCAGGGATGGGGAGCCTGGTAGGCTGCAGTCCATGGGGTCACTAAGAGTCAGACATGACTGAGAGAATTCACTTGCACTTTTCACTTTCATGCATTGGAGAAGGAAATGGCAACGCACTCCAGTGTTCTTGCCTGGAGAATCCCAGGGACGGGGAGCCTGGTGGGCTGCCGTCTATGGGGTTGCACAGAGTCGGACACGACTGACGCGACTTAGCAGCAGCAGCAGCAGCAGCAGCATTACCCTCATTTTGGGAACAGGGAAGTAGACTTCCTTGTAAGTCAGAGTGATTTGCCCTAACTTTTATGTGTCATTGTCACAGGTCTTCTTTCCATCAATTCTTGGTGCCTTAAAGCCAATATTGGGTTGCAGTTTCAAGAGAGCCTTTAAGTGAAACTAGCTGTAAGAAATCAGCCCAGCAAAAATACTTTATATTTATTACCCTTCCCTAGGACCCTCGAGATTCAGCATCTCAGTACTCAAGAAACGAGCAGTAAATTCTGAGGTTCATTTCATGCTGAGTGAAATGATTGAAGTCAACAGTCATTAAAGGTGATGAAAGTGATAAATTCTGCTCCATATTTCAGCTGTTTATCATCACTGCTGTTGCTCATTAATCAACAAATTAAAAGATAGTGCCAGTATTGATATTGCCATTCATTCAAATCATTTATTTAACCACTCTCATAGACTTTTAATATAGGAAAAGGGAGATTTTTTAAAAAACTCCACCAAATTTATAAAAGAGATAAATATAAACCTAATTCAACATGTTAGCAGCCTCGAAAATTACATTTCTAAGAACTCCAAAAGAAAGCTATGAATTCCCAAACCTGGCCACATCTGACTGATCTGCTTTAACAGATTAAAAAAAGAAAAGCATGAGCCCAATCTCCAAACATTCAGATTCAGTACGTTTGAGTTGATGGTTCAGGAATCAGTATTTGAAAACACCTCCCTCACTGAATCAGATGTAATCAGGTTTGGGAATCACTGAGTTAAAGAAATAGACTGTTAGAATGAAGAGAGAGTGAGCTTGAAATTTCTCACCAACTAGCTGATTATTTTTTGAAAATTTACCATCTTAACCATTAAAAAAAAAAAGACTTATTTATCTATTTTATGTTTTGGTTGTGGTGGGTGTTCATTTGCTGCATGCAGGCTTTCTCAAATTGTGGTGAGATGGAGCTCTGGCTCCAGGTGCGAGGGCTTCACGAGCTGCAGCCCGTGGGCTTCAGGAGCTGCGGCTCACGGGCTCTACAGCGCTGGCTGAATAGCTGTGACGCACCGGCTCAACTGCTCTCCTGCATGTGGGTTATTCCTGGACCAGAGGTCAAACCAGTATCTCCTGCATTGCAAGGTGGGGTCCCAACCACTGGACCAGAAGGGAAGCCCCCAGTTGGCTGATTATTAATGGACCCAAGCTGGGTGATGCAATTCCATTGGAAAGTCTTCATTCAAAATGTCAAACAAATATCTTAGCGTCTTAGATTTCCTTTACAAACTGCTGATCTGTGCTATGTAAAGCCAGTGTGGCGACTTCTGTACATGCTCAGGAGAGAGGGCTGTGTTAGACCCATCTCTTCTGATACCAGCATCCCTCAGGGGTGTTCCCTTCCTGTAAACTTGCGGGTGCTTTGGTTTCGCTTTTCCTTTCTACTGGCATCCTCTGCCACACTACCTCGCCTTTTCCCACTGGGAAGTGTGCACAGAGTCCAAATATGAACTGAGAGGATGAGAGTGTAAAGTAATAGGCCTCAAGTAAACAAAGAGCTCTTGGTGGTCCTGAGTACCTGATTTGTTTTGACAGAGTCTTTTAAAATAATCACCTCACATAAGGTCATACTGTTCTTCGCTGTATTCCTCCTTAATCCTTCCCCTCTGCTTAATTCGGACCTTGAATCATTACTATCTTCTGATAGCTCTTCTCTATTTATCTGGATTAAACTCCTTTTATTGATCTCATCCTTTGCTCTAATTTTATACATTTTAATTCAATTTCTTCTGCAGGTGTGGTCCCTCCAGTATCACGCCATCTTCAAATTTTTATTCATATGGTCTTCAGTCTGTCTTTGAGGCTGATAGTTATTACTAATATTATGTGATGTTAATGAGACTATTTAAAAATATTGTGCTGTGGTAGCACCTTATTAGAAAAAATAGCCTTAACTCGACAGAAAGCCATTAATATTAACTTTGATGTTTTATTATTAGTATTTGCCAATTTGGCATTCATTTTACAGCAGAGAATTGCTTGATTCACATGTTTCCAGTTCCCCTCTGGGTGTTGTGTAAAGGAAAATGCTTTTCTAACACAGTGAAATAATACCATGAAATGCTCACTTTGGCAACTATATTTTTTTTTTACCTACAGAACTTCTTAGTTCATCCAATAGATAAATCCTCCACTTTCTTCACCTTCATAAGTTAAGGTAAAAAACAAAATTCAAGGAAATGTTAAAATAATTGAAAGCCTTTGACATAAAACTACAAACTCTTGACATTTATAGGTAATACTGATGCTACAGCCTAAATTCATTCTGTGGAGTCTAAGTGCTAGTCAATACAGGATTTTCAAGTTTCCCCAAAGAGCTGCTTATCATGGATCCTTACTGTATATAAAAGAAGT
The DNA here is from genome assembly GCF_029407905.1 of Bubalus kerabau. Classification (NCBI taxonomy): domain Eukaryota; kingdom Metazoa; phylum Chordata; class Mammalia; order Artiodactyla; family Bovidae; genus Bubalus; species Bubalus kerabau. The sequence goes on along the minus strand of NC_073639.1, from coordinate 16,355,931 downwards.
GGGTTAAGATAAATGAGTGGATTAAGATATAGATGTCCCAGAGGTTTCTGGCAATTCCAGTCAAAATATTATATACCCACATAAAGATGATAAACCTCAGCAGTGACACTCTGCCCTCATTTGCACCTTCTAGTTACAAATTTCAGCTCCTTCTAGAATCGTTAAATTTCAGAACACTTGACAAACAGTGTTAAGCAAGGTTATTCTCTATTTCCAAAATGAACATAAGAGTGAGGAATGTTTACGTATCCCAGGTTTTTATGTTTCGGGTTTTTGGCCAGGAGGCATGTGGGCTCTTAGCTGCCCAACCAAGGATCAAACCTGCACCCATTGCATCGGAAGTCTTAACCACTGGACCACCAGGGAAGTCCCTTATCTCAGGGTTTTTAAGCCAAGAGATTCACCCCACTCCCGTCTCTAACACGGCTGCATAGTTCTTTCTGGACTGTTTTCTCCCTGATAACCTCAGGGTTTTGCTTGCAAACTGGGCTTTTGACAAGATGACCAGTTTTCAGGCTGAAGATCTCACCATTGCCACTTGCTCAGTTTTGACCTTTTAAATTCCCCATGGCTTAAGATTCACAATGGAGAATCTCCCTCTTATTGGGCTTGTCAACTACATCTGCTAATTGCATTTCTGGGTCCAGCCTCTAGGGCATTTCATCTCAGCAGGACCTGGGTCTGGCGCCCGGCTGTGTTTACCCTAGATCCTTCTGGAAAATCCAGATGGTGTCCATGCAACCGCAGCTTAATTGGCCTGAAATGAAAACTGTGGTTATTTCAAATCAGCTAGTTTGGTCTGTATGATTGAACCCTGTGGGATGGCTCTTAATGATGATAAGGCCTTAAGTCACCCTCTGCCACACCTGAGGATATAAAAAAAAGTTAAAAAAAAGGTATTTTATGGTGCACATTTAATTTTCTTGAGTAGAAAAAAGCCTAAAGTATCAGTGAACTAAAAGAGACTTCAAAGTCAATTTGGCTAATGTTTTCAATTACTGAAGAGGCTGTACAATGCAGACTTTCAAAGACGGTCTCTTGAATTCCTTCCAATCTCATCAAATATTAGGGTCAGAGGAGAGGAACCTAGAAGAACATATAATTGACCTTCTCATTTAACAGAGTAAGAAATGTAAATTGTTGTTGTTTTAGTTGCGAAATCATGTCTGACTGTTTTGTGACTGCATGGATGCAGCCCCTCCAGGCTCCTCTGTCCATGGGATTTTACAGGCAAGACACTGGAGCAGGTAGCCATTCCCTTCTCCAGGGGATTGAGCCCACATCTCTTGCATTGGCAGCCAGATTCTTTACCACTGAGTCACTAGGGAAGCCGAGAAATATAAATTACAGAGAAGCTAAGTAAATTTTCTAGAGCTTGAACTATAACCTAGATCACTAGTCTTCTCTAATCTCTTTTATCTATCACTCTGCCTGACCTTAGTGTGAAAATGTTTCTGTTTTCCCAAAGATTAGTAAAATGAGACCATGAGTAACAAAATACAGGCATTATAAGAAAAATAATCTAGCGGACATTTCTGGAATGTTTTATGAATCGTACCCTATGATGAAATAGGACCATGGCATTTTAGAATTGAAAAAAACACATCATCTACTCCATTCCAGCCCACATAAGAAGGCAGTGGACAGGGCTTATACCTTTGTTATCTTTGAGTTCACTAACTACTTTCTTGTTCTTAATTCTCTCCAGAGAAGTTGCTAACATTTGGCCGTCTCATGAGAATGTAGCTGAAACAACCCCATGGAGAACTCTGTTTTGAAATTCTCGAGTTCATCCACTGGAATTGTATCTTCATGATTCCAAACAGTTTCATTCAACCCATTAAGTCAAGAAAATCATACCTATAAAGCTCATTTGTGTCTGACTCTTTGTGACCCCATGGATTCTATCTAGCCTGCCAGGGTTCTCTGTCCATGTCTCCAGGCAAGAATACTGGAGTGCGTAGTCATTCCCTTCTCAAGGGGATCTTCCTGACTCAGGAAATGAACTCGGGTCTCCTGGACTGCAGGCAGATTCTTTACCATCTGAGCCACAAGGGAAGCCCATAAAACGTAATAAAGCCAGTCCAAATCCATTTAAGAATTTTAAGCAAAGGGAATAAATCTTCACAGCATAGATTAAAAAGTGACAATAAACAAACAAATGTGGTTTTTCTACAAATGGTAGATACTGGTACTTTGGTTTATGGTGATAGATTGAGTTGATAACATTCTGACACCATCTGTTAGGACAGCCACTCATCTATGCTTGCTGTCCTCAGGCACCTGGCCCCAGGCTTCCGTGTTCCTTGACAGTGTCATGTGGCATTTCCCCCATCAGTTATATCACCATTGCTCTTAGACTGATCACATCTTAAAGATTTCAGTAAAAGAATCACTGTCTTCACCCAAGATAATTAGGTTATAACCATGCGCAGGTAGAAACTTCCTTTGGAGGAGGTTGAGGGGGCCTGGTAGAACGCTGAAATCAGGTAACTGGAGAGCTATGCTAGGCCAGTGCTCTCCAATAAAAACCATAAATCTCCTAGGAAAGAACATAGGCAGAGCACTCCGACATAAATTGTAGCAATATATTTTTGGATCTGTCTCCTAATACATAAGAAACAAAAGCCAAAAAAAGTAAAAACAAAAAAAATGGGATCTAATTAACTTAAAAGCTTTTACATAGCAAAGGAAACCACTGACGAAATGAAAAGAGAACCTACTGAATGGGAGAAATCATTGCAAATAAGATGACAGATAAAGGACTAATATCCAAAATTTATAAACAGCTCATACAACACAATATAAACCAAAGCCAATAAGAAATGGGCAAAATACCTGAATAGACATTTTTCCAAAGACGATATAGATGGCCAACAAGCATGTGATAAGATATTCAATATCATTAAAATCAGAGAAATGCAAGTTAAAACCCCAAAGAGATATCACTTCACACCTGTCAGAATGGGCTATCATCAAAAAATCTACAAATAACAAATGTTGGTTAAGATATGGGGAAAAGACAGCCATAGTACACTGTTGGTGGTAATATAAATTACCATAAAAAACAGTATGGAGATTCCTCAAAAAGTCCAAAAATAGAATTACCATATGACCAACAATCCCAATCAAGGATAGATATCTGAAAAAAACAAAAACACTAAATTGGAAAGATACATGTACCACAATGTCCATAGCAGAATTATTTACAGTTGCCAATATATGAAAACAAATGAAGTGTCCATGAACAGATGAATGGATAAAGAAGATATGGTATATGTAAAATGGAGTATTAGTCAGACAACAAATAAAATTCTGCTATTTGCAATAATGTGAATGGACCTAGAGGGCAGAGAAGGCAGTGGCACCCCACTCCAGTACTCTTGCCTGGAAAATCCCATGGACGGAGGAGCCTGGGAGGCTGCAGTCCGTGGGGTCCCTAAGAGTCGGACACGACTGAACGACTTCACTTTCACTTTTCACTTTCATGCATTGGAGAAGGAAATGGCAACCCACTCCAGTGTTCTTGCCTGGAGAATCCCAGGGACGGGGGAGCCTGGTGGGCTGCCGTCTATGCGGTCGCACAGAGTCGGACACGACTGATGCGACGCAGCAGCAGCAGCAGGACGTAGAGGGCTGTGTAATAAGTAGAGGGTTGTGTAATAAGTAGAGGGTTGTGTAATAAGTCAGAGAGAGAAAGACAAACAGTCTATGTTATCTCTGATATGTGGAAAATAAAAAATAAAACAAACGAATATAGCAAAATGGGAACAGATTCACAGATACAGAGAACAAACTACTGGTTACCAGTGAGGAGAGATAAAGGATGAGGGGCAAGATAGGAGCAGTGGATTAACAGATGCAAACTGCTATATACGAAATAAATAAACAATGAAGATATATTATTGTACAATTCAGGGGATGTAGCTATTATTTTGTAATAAATTTAAATGCAGTACAATCTATAAAAATATTGAATTACTATGTAGCACCCCTGAAACTAATAAGATATTGTAAATTAGCTATACTTCAATTAAAAAGAGATAAAATGTAGGACTTCCCTGGTAGCACAGTGGATAGGAATACTCCAGCCAATGCAGGGGACACGGGTTTGACCCCTGGTCCAGGAAGATTTCACACCTTGCAGAGCAACTAAACCCATGTGCCACAACTACTGAGCCTGTGCTCTAGAGTCCTAGGGCCACTACCACTGAGTGTGCACGGGGCAGCTGCTGAAGCCCGCACACCCGAGATCCTGTGCTCCACGGCAAGAGAAGCCCAGGCCATGAGAAGCCCGAGCACTCAAAGTGAGAGTAGCCCCTGCTCGCTGCAACTAGAGAAAGCCCGCACAAAGCAATGAAGACCCAGCCCGGCCAATAAATAGATGAATAAAATTATAAAAAGATAAATAAAATGAGAGGCATATATGTAATTTAAATTTTTCTAGTTGTCACTTTATAAAAAAAGAAAAAAGAAACACATGAAATTAATATTAGTGGTACATTTTACTTAACCCAGTGTATTCAAAATATTATCATTTCTAGAGGTGGCATAGTCATATTTTAAAAGCTCAACAGCTACACGTGACTTGTGGCAACTGCGTTGGAGAATGCAGTTAGACTTATCTCTAGGCAAATCATTTTCTCCTGTTGATGCTAAAGAGCCCACTCTTTACAATGAGCTTGCTATGATGGGAAAATTATGATAAGTCATGACTTACCAATTGTATGAGTCAGAGTTCTCCAGAGAAGCAGAATCAATAGGGTGTAAGAATTAGTGCACACAATTGTGGAGGCTGGTGAGTCTAAAATCTGCAGGGCAGGCCAGCAGGCTGGAGACAGAGGGAAGAGTTGATGTTGCATCTTGAATCTGACAATGGACTGGAGGCAGAAGCTCATTTTCCTGTGGCGACCTCGGTTTTTTTCCTCTTAAGGTTTTCAACTGATTGAATGAGGCCACCCACATTATAGAAGCTAATCTGCTTTACTCGAAGTCAACTGATTTAACATTCATGATAATAAAACTATAGATACAATATCACAGCAATATCTAGACAGGTTTTTGACCAAATATCTGGGCACCATCACCTAGCCAAGATGACACATAAAATTAACCATCACATCAGCCAAAGCAAAGAAAAAGATTTGAAGCAATAATAAATGGAACTCAGGGAACAGTCTTCATCCAAGAAGTCAAGATAGAATTGAGTTTGTTTTTGGCTCTGATAACCTGGCAGAAAGGATGTCCTTTCCCAGATTCTCTTAAACTGCTTATTATTCTCATGGATGGCCTCATTTGAAACATTTTAACTGTTACAACAAGTAACTTAATTGGATTGTATTAGCAAGGAGGACATTTTATAAATTAAACTAATAAAAAAACTAGGAATGCTAATTTACTCAATAGCTTTTCCTCTGGAACCTGGATAAGCCACAGAATATTTATATATATAACATCCAATGACACCATGGGAAAATACAGAAGATGGTTATTGATCCTTTTTCACACGTTCTTTCACACGGCACTGATAAATGCAGAAATCACACACTCTCATTGCTTGACTGCTTCTGTTGTCCTTCCCAAGTTAAGATTTGAATAATGTCATTTTTAATAGCCTGGTACTACCTCAAACCCACCAGAAAATGTGGAAGGCAGGTATTCTTTGGAACCTGAAACAAGCATATGTTTCTTCTGCCCATCCCCTGGATATGCGGATAAGGACATAGAAATGAGGTTTTAGATTTTTGCAAATCTCTATAATCTCTGGCAGAATAGGAGACAATAGCATTCTCAGATAAGCTTCTGCATTCAACATGTAATATGTTCTTTGAATTAAAATATGAAGAAGATCCAACCTATCTCCGATATGTAATTGGAAAAGAGAATTTTGATAGCCTTTTCAGATAATTGTGGATAATTTTTGAGACCATGTCAAAACTTGACAAGTTCAGTTCAGTCGCTCAGTCATGTCTGACTCTTTGGGACCCCATAGACTGCAACACTCCAGGCCTCCCTGTTCATCACCAACTCCCAAAGCTTGCTCAAACTCATGTCCATCGCATTGGTGATGCCATCCAACCATCTGATCCTCTGTCATCCCCTTCTCCTCCTGCTTTCAGTCTTCCTCAGCATCAGGGTCTTTTCCAATGAGTCAGTTCTTGGCATCAGGTGGCCAAAGTATTGGAGTTTCAGCTTCAATATCAGTCATTCCAATGAATATTCAGGACTAATTTCCTTTAGAATTGACTGGCTTGATCTTCTTGCAGTCCAAGGGACTCTCAAGAGTCTTCTCCAACACCTTAGTTCAAAAGCATCAATTCTTCGGCTCTCAGCTTTCTTTGTAGTCCAACTCTCACATCCACACATGACTACTGGAAAAACCATAGCTTTGACTAGACACACCTTTGTTGGTAAAGTAATGTCTCTGCTTTTTAATATGCTGTCTAGGTTGGTCATAGCTTTTCTTCCAAGGAGCAAGTGTCTTTTAATTTCATGGCTGCAATCACCATCTGCAGTGATTTTGGAGCCCCCAAAATAAAGCCTCTCACTGTTTTCACTGTTTCCCCATCTATTTGCCATGACATGATGGGACTGGATGCCATGATCTTAGTTTTCTGAATGTTGAGTTTTAGGCCAACTTTTTCACTCTCCTCTTTCACTTTCATCAAGAGGCTCTTTAGTTGTTCTTCACTTTCTGCCGTAAGGGTGGTGTCATCGGCATATCTAAGACTATTGATATTTCTCCCGGCAGTCTTGATTCCAGTTTGTGTTTCCTCCAGCCCAGAGTGTCTCATGATGTACTCTGCATATAAGTTAAATAAGCAGGGTTACAATATACAGCCTTGACATACTCTTTTCCTAATTTGGAACCAGTCTGCTGTTTCATGTCCTGTTCTAACCGTTGTTTCTTGACCTACATACAGATTTCTCAGAAGGCAGTTCAGGTGGTCTGGTATTCCCATCTCTTTCAGAATTTTCCACAGTTTGATGTGATCTACACAGTCAAAGACTTTGGCATAGTCAATAAAGCAGAAATAGATGTTTTTCTGGAACTCTCTTGCTTTTTCGATGATCCAATGGATGATGGCCATTTAATCTCTGGTTCCTCTGCCTTTTCTAAATCCAGCTTGAACAGCTGGCAGTTCATGGTTCACATACCTTTGAAGCCTCACTTGGAGAATTTTGAGCATTACTTTGTTAGTGTGCAAGATGAGTACAATTGTGTGGTAGTTTGAGCATTCTTTGGCATTGCCTTTCTTTGGGATTGGAATGAAAACTGACCTTTTCCAGTCCTGTAGCCACTGCTGAGTTTTCCAAATTTGCTGGCATATTGAGTGCAGCACTTTCACAGCATCATCTTTTAGGGTTTGAAATAGCTCCGATGGAATTCCATCACCTGCACTAGCTTTGTTTGTAGTGATGCTTCCTAAGGCCCAGTTGACTTTGCATTCCAGGATGTCTGGTTCTAGGTGAGTGAACACACCATCGTGGTTATCTGGGTCATCAAGATCTTTTTTGTATAGTTCTTCTGTGTATTTTCTTAACGGTTAGTTGTAGTATAGAATCTGAAACCATACCAGTAAACATTTCCTGAGTTGTGGCATCAAAATTTATTTAAAAATAGTTTTGCAACATGCATTTTGTTGTTGTTTAGTTGCTAAGTTATGTCTGACTCTTGTGACCCCATGGACTGTATTGCTTATCTGCAGAAAATGGGTTTACTGTGTTATACTCATCTTCTAAAGGTTGACACACGTAACTATATGATATCAGAACATTCATTAATGTCACTACTGAACCAAATTGAAAGATCTTTAAGTATTAGGAAGTTGTCAGGCAAATACAGAGTTTTTAAAATTCTAGTTTCACTTGAAAGCTCAAATTTTATCACTGGCCACAAAAACTCTCAGCTGTTTTCCTCCAAGTGACAGGATCATTTCATTCACTTAAAAAAAAGAAAGAAAGAAATGTCTACCAAATACATCAATACATCAATAGGAAAAACCAGAATTAATCTGGGAGTAATTTTTTTAAGTAAAATGGTGTTTTGTGAAAAAAGTGACTACTTCAGTTATGTTCAAACTATTACTCATATACTTTTCTGGAAGATATTCATTGTACTTTGGAATGTGCAGAAATGCTTTGTGTGCCCATTTCTTCACATAGGATATTTAAAAATCTTGTATTCAAAGGTCTTGATTTAATAAAATTAATAATTTTTCTGCTTTTTAAGCAAATCATCTTTGCTGCTTTAGTGAAATTGGCATTTCTGCCTTGCAAGCGTGTGGTGGTAAAGAACGCAATGACCTAGTGGACAGTCAGGAGTCATCGCCTTGATCCACACTGGGTCACTAGCTGCGTTACCTACTGTCAAGGCAGAAGCCAACACAATACAGAGGCAATGCTTTAACAGTATTATAAAAATAGCTTGAGGGCCCTTAAAGGTTCTCAGAGCCCCTGGGGCCTCCATGGACCACATTGGGAGAACGGGACGCTTATGAGCAATAGTAACATTTATCCTCAGCAACAAAAGGAGAGGCTTTTTAAGTCTCCATCATGCAGAAGTGAAGTGAAGTGAAGTCATTCAGTCGTGTCCAGCTCTTTGCGACCCTATGGACTGTAGCCCACCAGGCTCCTCCATCCATGGAATTTTCTAGGCAAGAGTACTGGAGTGGGTTGCCATTTCCTTCTCCAGAGGATTTTCCCAACCAGAGGATCGAACCTGGGTCTCCCGCATTGCAGGGAGACACTTTACCATCTGAGCCACCAGGGAATCAAGCAGAAGGAGATGAATAAAAGAGCTGTCTGCTTCATTTACACTTTTCTCTTAAAATTTTATCTAAGTAAAGAGTACTCTGACTGCTTTCTTAAAAGATTCTTTTCTATCTTACTCTAAGTATAGGCCATGTAAGATTTTGAAAGCTGGAATATTGGGGGATTTGGTACCTTGCAATCCAGCTGTTATCTTGCCCTCTAACCTCTCAAACTGTGGTAGGTTATGCCATAAGCATCACTCCACTGAGGGATGAGGCTGGATCATCAGGAAAGGTTAGTTCACGCGAGGTCTTGTAACGATCTGTGGGTGTGTTGGTTTAGGTATCAGACAGTCCAGGAAGTGGTATCGGTGAAACCTCTCCTGAAATCTAGATGTAATGGGTTCTGACCCTTTGATTAAAGGCATTAATGTGAAATAAGAGGCAATTAGTGAGAACTTTCCATGAGCTAGCTTGAAAGGGTGCCAGTGACAGGAGTCTGGACCTAGACCATACTGGATTGATAATGACAAGAAAGATCTCAGCAGAAGTCTTCTTTCCAAGAATAATCTGTTAGAATAGAGTGTCAGTTACAAATCTACACTTAGGTTGAGCTTTTGCATTGGTCAGTTTGAATATTTTAATTAGCAAGTATTGGAGAATCTCCTTTTTTCTCCAGAGAAAATACATTATAATTTCTTTTGCAGACTAAGTCTGATAAAGACTAGGGGAAAATTTTTTTTTCTGTCCTAGTTTGAAAAAAAATGTTGATTAGATAACAAATAGAGTTAATCACAGTTTACTATACTTCCCAGATTACAATGTGTGAAAAATATTCTGAAAACATATATTTGGTAACTGAATACCTGTCATGTTATGAGGTTTGTCATTTTTATTTCAGAGAAGTTAAATAATGAAGAACTGATGTATTTAAAAGGTTGGACACAAAAATTCTTCAAAATACCTCTAAGAGAATACAGCTAAAATTACAACATGTCATTATATGCAGTAATTCCTGCATATCTTGACCTGGGGATAGAATTTAAGGAATCTGAGTCTTTGGCCTGGCACAAGGTCAAGGTCAGGAGCAGGCCAAGTGCTCATGAGGCTTGGAAGTCATGAGAACTGTCTTCCTTGCTGGTAAGGTGGGAGTTGGTTGAACATGAGAAACAATTTGCAATACCCCAAATCTGAAAATATACTTACCCTAAGAGCCAGAAATTCCATCTCTAGAAACATTTCCTAGAGAAACCTTCACATATGTGCACAAGGAGAAATGTAGAAAGAATAATCATTGCAACCTTATTTATAATAGCAACATTAAAGAAAAAAAACTGAATAGTCACTATTTGGAGATGAATAAATAAGGGGTGAAATAACCAAAAAATAAAATAATAAATAGTTGAAAAGAGTAAGTCAGAGTGGTATGTTGTAGATCTCTCAACAAGAACAGAGTTAATATTAAATATAATTGCAGAACTGCTCTCGTAGTTCAGTGGTTTAGAACTTGCCTGCCAATGCAGGGGACGTGGTTTGAGCCCTGGTTAGGAGGATACAGCATGCCACAGGGCAACTAAGCCCCTGCACCACAACCACTGAGGTCCCTGGGTGCCACAGCCCCTGCTCTGCCGCAAGAGAAGCCTCTGCAGTGAGAAGCTCGTGCACTGCAATTAGAGAGCAGTCCTTGATCAACACGATGAGCGAAAGCCCACGCACAGCAACGAAGACCCGTGTGTAGCAATGAAGACCCAGTGCAGCCAAAAGTTAATTATAAAAAATGCATATGTATTAAAATCAAGCTACGAAAGGTATATATACATCATTGTACCATTAATGAAAGAAGATAAAATAAGCAGCATATCATATAGCATTCTTTTTTTTTAAGTTGCTCAGTTGTGTCCAACTCTTTGCGACCCCATGGACTGTAGCCTACCAGGCTCCTCTGTCCATGGGATTTTCCAGGCAAGAGTACTGGAGTGGATTGCCATTTCCTTCTCCATCATATAGCATTCTGAATACAGTTATAACCATTAAATATTTCAAGATATAATATACACATTTTATATATAATTTAATATTTATACAAAATATGAAAACAAAATTGGGAAGGATGCAACCCAATTTCAGGTTAGTGGTGGATTTAACCATTGGGAATCAGATAGGTGACATCAATTTTGTCTACAACATTTCATTCTTAAGCTAAAAGGATTGGAGTAAAATATGGCAAAAATGATCCCATTTATTAAATGGATGGTTGGTATGTGTAAACTTGATGTACTATTTCTATTTTTTGTTTATATTTTCATAATGAAATAACAAATATTTAAAAGGAGAATGGACCTGAGAATTAGACAGATCTAGGTCCCAATTGTGGTGCTGGAGAAGACTCTTAAGAGTCCCTTGGACAGCAAGGAGATCAAACCAGTCGATCCTGAAGGAAATTGACCCTGAATATTCATTGGAAGGACTGATGCTGAAGCTGAAGCTCCAATACCATGGCCACCTGATGCAAAGAGCCGGCTCATTGGAAAAGACCCTGATGCTGGGAAAGATTGAGGGCAAGAGGAGAAGTGGGTGACAGAGGATGAGATGATTGGATGGCATTACAGACTCAATGGACATGAGTTTGAGCAAACTCTGGGAGATAGTGAAGAACAGGGAAGCCTGGTGTCCTGCAGTTCATGGGGTCGCAAAGAGTTGGACACGACTTAGTGACTCAACAAGGACAAACAAGGATAAGGTCCCAATTTAGTTCCCGTTTCTGACTAGCTGTATGTGCAGGAGCAAGTTATGTAACCTCACTAAGTTGCTTCCCCTCATCTCCAACTGTATTTACCTCTTAGGGATATTGTGAAATCTAATGGAGCTCATACAGAGCACCTGGTACACAGCATATAGAACAAATGCTAGGTTCCTGTTTTATAATGTACTGCTTCATAATATTGACTCAGTTCAGTTCAGTCACTCAGCTGTGTCCAACTCTCTGTGACCCCATGGACTGCAGCATGCCAGGCCCCCCTGTCCATCACCAATTCCCTGAGTTTACTCAAACTCATCTCCATTGAGTCAGTGATGCCATCCAACCATCTCATCCTCTGTTGTCCCCTTCTCCTCCTGCCCTCAATTTTTCCCAGCATCAGGGTCTTTTCAAATGAGTCAGTTCTTCGCATCAGGTGGCCAAAGTATTGGAGTTTCAGCTTCAACATCAGTTCTTCCAATGAACACCCAGAACTGATCTCCTTTAGGATGGACTGGTTGGATCTCCTTGCAGTCCAAGGGACTCTCAAGAGTCTTCTCCAACACCACAGTTCAAAAGCATCAATTCTTTGGTGTTCAGCTTTCTTTATAGTCCAACTCTCACATCCATACATGACTACTGGAAAAACCATAGCTTTGACTAGACACACCTTTGTTGGTACAGTAATGTCTCTGCTTTTCAATATGCTGTCTAGGTTGGTCATAGCTTTTCTTCCAAGGAGCAAGTGTCTTTTAATTTCACGGCTGCAGTCAGCATCTGTAGTGATTTTGGAGCCCCCCAAAATAAAGTCTCAGTGTTTCCACTGTTTCCCCTTCTATTTGCCATGGCGTGATGGGACTGGATGCCATGGTCTTAGTTTTCTGAATGTTGAGTTTTAAGCCAGCTTTTTCACTCTCCTCTTTCACTTTCATCAAGAGGCTCTTTAGTTGTTCTTCGCTTTCTGCCCTAAGGGTAGTGTCATCTGTGTATCTGAGGCTATTGGTATTTCCCTAGCAATCTTGACTCAAACTCCATAGTTTTGTATAAATTAGAAAAAGGCTCTGTAGGAAGAGAGGGATGCAGTGGGCCAGCATATTCTTCCTCTTTGTCTTATCATGTCCTTCCTTTCCTCTGAAACCCCTACCTTGTTGCTGGTTTTTAAATGCACATGTACATACATGTGCACACAAGCAATAATTCACAAATGCCTTAGAGTAGACACTAAGCTTTCAGAGGGTTTAATTTCACATAAGCATGAAGCATCTCTTGTCTCACGGGCTCCCAAAAAATATATCACAGTGCAACTAGAAATCATTTAAACTTATTTTAAGAAAAATGATGTCTTGTTGAAGTCTCATGGTGTATGCTCTCATTTTCACATAGGCTTTCATAGAAATATAATGAAGACAGCTGAGTTTTCAATTACTTAAGCTATGAAGATAACAGAGTGTTCAGGAAAATCTAGAGACTTCATCTGAATCAAGAGTTTCCACTTTTTTCAATTGCCATTTGAGCTAGCAGAAACAATAATAGATTCAAGTCTCCACACCTTTTTGTTATTTTTTTTTCATTCTAGAGAATTTGTTAAAGAAAAATGTGGATGTCAAAATATCAGCAGCAAGAACGATGAAGAGAAGGAACCAATCAGTTAAAAGTGCTCTGCTACTTGGGCAATGTTGTAAAATGTCTACTGAAAATCAAGCTGACCAAAATGGTTGCCATCAGCTCTCTGTTGTCTATCTCTAGACTGAAGCTCAGAGCTTCTTATAACTAAGCTTGGCCCACAGAGGAGGAGGGGGTGCAGAGAATAGGTAGGAAGGAAGCTAGATTGCCAGGGCCTCCCACGTGTGTTGTGCATTGCACCATTCATAGGAGCCACGGGGTAGGCATATTCTTGAAAGATGTCAAAGTAAAGAATAGAAAAGGCCTCGAATGGCACGGAAAGGTACATCATCTCTGAAAATGCTCACAATCCAATTCTATGGATGGAGCCCCCTCTTTTTTCTTACCTCCTTAAACTAATAAGTAACAGATTTGTTGGAGAATCAAAGTCTATAATGCAGACAATATATAGAATTGTTCAGTGGGATACCTCCCAAGAACATGCGAATAAAGAGGATAAAATGAATAGGAACCACACATAATGAATAAATTTACTCATTTGGAAAAGTTACCCAAAAGATTGAAATTAAGAAGCAAATACATGTGATAAACAGTTAAATCTAATTTAAAAAGTAGATCAAACAGCCTCTGATGTATGTTGTGTGTGAAGTGTTAGTCGTGTCTGACTCTTTGCAAGCCCCCTGCCCCCTGGTGGACTGCAGTCCACCAGGCTCCTCCGTCCATGGAGTTCTCCAGGCAAGAATACTAGAGTGAGTTGCCATTGCCTTCTCCAGGGGATCTTGCTGACCCAGGGATTAAAGCCAGGTCTCCTGCATTGCAGGCAGATTCTTTACTGTCTGAGCCACCAGGAAGCCCCATATATTGTGTGGTTTCTTGTATTTACAAAGATGAGAAGAGGCAACAGTAATCAATATTGGGAGATGAAAACATGGAGAAACTCATCTTTAATGAAGTTCCATTATTTAATGGAGAACCTCATCTTTCCATTAATAGACACATGTGAGGAGTCCAGTTTATACAATTTTTGCAATTCTGAGAATAAACTTGCTAAACCTGTAGAGAGAAAAAAGTACTGGAGAGGTTTGAAGAGTATCCTGAGTTTCATTGCTTTGGTTGGAAGTGTAAAGTGGGTAACCGCCCACAAAGGAACTTCTATTTATGTGTGAAATTGAAGGTAAATTCATGAGTTCTTTTTAACTTTAAGGCTTTGGTGATTCTGTTACATGGATGGGTGATATATAAGGAAGAAGAGCTGAAAGAAATTGTTACTTTCCATAAATTGCTCCTACTCTTCTTTACCAATGCATTTGTGTGTGATTAAATTTTTTAATTTTGGTTAAAAAATATGTTATTCCAAATGTTTTGCTTCAAATCTGAATAGAGTGCCTTTGATGTAAGCAGTGAAGGACTGTTGTTTAATAATGTGATTTGGAGATCAAGCTCTTTACCTAATATGGTCAAGGTCTATTTTGAACTCTTTTATTTGAAAGTAGCAACAACAGATTAAGCACAAGTTTACACTGAAAATTGAAAGTAGGAATGTCTCTTTGACCAACACTTAATTTCTGGCTCTTTCAGATTCCACTTTGGTGAGATTTGGGAGGTTAAGTATTAAGATTATATTACTCTCCTGTGTAGAAAAATAATTCTAATCTGTGTAAGGGTAAGCTTTCAGAAAAGTCCACCACTTGTTTTCATGGCACATTGATGGCTATTGGCTTGTGACACATTAGGAGGTCAAGTTCATTGTCAGTAACCATCATATTATCCTAACCTTTCCTGCTAACCACAGAGCAAATGAACGAGAAGATAAGGTTCTTTCCTGGGTCATTAAATTTTTCCATTTTGGCAAATTTATCTCTTTCCTGATGTAGCAAAGGAGCATTAAGCACTGTAATTTCAGGAGCTGAAGCAGAGGTGTTACAGAAAGAAGCCAGATGACTGCCGATACAGTGGTGGTGTTGTGGGGAGGCTCCCTCTGCCCCGAGTCTGTGCTCAGACCTTCAGGTCTAGAATTGGTTGTTTGCACAACCAGATGTGATTGGGCTCTGGGGTAAGAGCGAATAACCAAACTCATAAGGAATTGATGTAAAAACAAACATTCCCGCTCCTTAATCATAGTGGTAAATATTACCATATCATGAACAGAAGATTGATGTTCCATAGTCAGGACCCACTCTTACAAAGAATTTTGGTTTCTGGGAAGTTGAGTGAATTTCACAAAGATGCTTTCTGTAATGGTGAAGGTCCAGTAAAGAGAGAGGAAAACCTACACAGTAATTCAAACAAGGAATGTTGAATATACAGCATTATTAACTATAATGGAACCGGACATAAGAAATTGGCTAACAAGAAACAGAAGAACTCGAGAGCATATGGAAATAGCAGAGGAACAGCCACTGGCCCTGAGACTAAGACAGAGCACCCAGAGAAGAAACACCCTGCTGGAGAGAGTGAAACCACGGCGCACGCGATGGCTGACAGGCACTCAGATGCTTTCCCAGAAGAACTTGCTGGAAACCCGGCCTCCAGGCTCTGAGGGAAGCCATTCCCACAGAGGCATCACACCTTGGAATTTACTGGAAAGCCAGTAGAGAGGTGCTATTGGGCCCCGGGTGCCGTGGGCTGCAGCATGCTACAGGGGCCTGGCAGGGCAGAGGCCACTCATAGCAAAGAAGTCTGGGGAAGAGGGCAGATCCCTCCTTACCTTCTCCTGGCATAACATCCTGACGGATGGAAAAGGAAAAATATTTACAGGGCCCTTCTCAGTGCTCTTGAGCAGGTAGCAGATGGTGGGTCTGGAGCCGAGAGGCAACACATTGAACACATCTACCAAGTCAGTCAGCATGAAATTAGTTCATAGAAAGGGAAATAATTTTGAAAAATATGTCATTCATGCCCAGGAAAATTCAATAAGCTCTCCCAGTCCTAAAACAGAGCACAGGCCTCTGTTCACTGAAGACGGTTATGGGTTCCAGATCGTCACTCCTGGGAGGCTAAGGATAAGCACCATCCAATTCCTGTCTTGTTCCCTAAGATCACTGATAACCATCTTGCTACTTGGGTGGGGTACAGTGAAACCAACCTGGTTATAATTTTCTTAGATTTCTGTCATTTCATGGGCTATGTCCCCCTTATTATAATCCTATCACTTTGATTAATCTTGGGTGTTTCACGTCTCTTCAACTATGATGATAATCTTTAGGTAACAGTTACACATGGTGAACTTTCCTGACCAGATGTTCTGAACTTTCCAGGCCTTAAGTTCCAAGATGACCTTAATTTCAAGTGATAAAATACCTCTCATTGTAGTCCCCTTTATGCCTATAGAAGGAAATCTAATGCCCTCCAATCTGACCTGAGAGGGGTAAGATCATTTGTCTTTTCAGGCCAGTAGTGTTTGATTCCATGAAATACTAAAGAACTTAGTAGCCTTCCTAACAACCTGTCTTATTCCTTGGAAATAAGCTTTGCAGAGGATTACTAATAGAATGAAAGGAACACATACTCAGAAAGATAAGTGTTTACTAACTGTGTAACTTTAGTCACTCTTTGTGCCCAGTTTTTTCCACAAAGCTAAATGTATATTAATAGCAACCGTTTTGTTGGGTTATCATGAAAATCAACTGTGTTGATTTTGCTTAAGCAGTTATGCCTTATACAGAGCAATATATGTGACACGATATGAAAGTTAAAAACTGAGGAGAGAAATTATGCCTATCTTGGGAAAAAAGTTCAGCAAGAATAAAGCATTGTAATACGTTTTTTAAATAAAAGGAAGGTATTGTACCCATTGGTACTAAACTGAGTCTGCTTCCATTGATTACAGTCAAATATGTCCTATTTATTTGACTTTTATTTGGACACATGAGCATGTGAACATTTAGACGACCTGGCCATTTAGGACCTAAAGACCTTGAGGGAAAACAGTGTCTCCGGTGGGTTCATGAATAGTAACGCTTGGTGCAACATTCAGTGTCGCTAGATGGCGGTGTAGAGCAATTAAAATGTGTACTTAAATGTGACTTTTTTTTTTAAGCATTTTTTTAATTTATTTAACACCATAAACATTTTGTGTTGGGGTATAGCCGATTAACAATATTGTGGTAGTTTCAGGAACTCAGATATACATATACATGTATCCATTCTTCCCCAAACAGCCCCCTCCGTACCTGGCTGGTACATAACATTGAGCAGAGTTCCATTTGCTATACAGTAGGTTTTGTTGGTTATCCATTTTAAATATAGCAGTGTGTACATGACCTTCCCAAAGTCCTGAACTATCTCCTTCCCCCAGCAACCATAAGTTTGTTTTCTGGTCTGAGTCTGTATTTTGTAAGTAATTTCATTTGTATCATCGTTAAATGTGATTTTTGAATAGATTTTAAAATTTAATTGGCAAATAGCTGTGTGAACTGAAAATAATGTGGGTAGGTTTACCAGGCTTTTTACTTTTAAATAGCTCATGTGGCAAAGGGCGAAAGCCTTTGAGTAGACTAGGAGGAATAGTAGAGTTTAGAAAGATAACTGAACACAAACCGAAGTTAGACTCAGCCCTAGTTGGGATCATTAAATGATGATGGAAGAAATATGGTTCAAGGTCAAACTGTCAAAACAGAAAGCAACTCACAGACTTAGAAAATGAACTTATAGTTACCAGGGAGGAAGGGTGAGGTGAAGGGTTAGATTGGGAGCTTGGGGCTGACATGTACACACCGCTTTATTTAAAATAAATCACCAACAAAGACCTGCTGCTGCTGCTAAGTTGCTTCAGTCATGTCCGACTCTGTGCGACCCCACTGATGGCAGCCCACCTGGCTCCCCCGTCCCTGGGATTCTCCAGGCAAGAACACTGGAGTGGGTTGCCATTTCCTTCTCCAATGCATGAAAGTGAAAAGTGCAAGTGAAGTCGCTCAGTCATGTCTGACTCTTAGCGACCCCTTGGACTGCAGCCTACCAGGCTCCTCCATCCATGGATTTTTCAGGCAAGAGTACTGGAGTGGGATGCCATTGTAGCAAAGGGAACTCTGCTGAATATTCTCTAATAACCTAAATGGGTGGATGAGGGGCTTCCCAGGTGGCACAGTGGTAACCAATCCACCTGCCAGTGCAGGAGATGTGGGCTCGATCCCTGGGTCGAGAGGATCCCCTAAAGTAGGAAATGACAACCACTGCAGTGTTCTTGCCAGGAAAACTCCATGGGCAGAGGAACTGGTGGGTTACAGTCCACGGCGTTGCAAAGAGTCAGACACGACTGAGCACACACACACACCCACAACCTAAATGGAAGAAGAATTAAAAAAAAAAAAAGATACGTGAGTATGTATAACCGGATCACTTTGATGTGCATCTGAAACTAATACATTATTAATCAACTATACTCCAATATAAAATAAATATTTTATAAATAAAGGCTGTAACACTAAAAAGAGTTCTCATCACAATAAAGAAAAAAATTGTAATTATGTGAGGAGATGGATGCTAACTAAATTTATTCTGGTGATTGTTTTGCAATATACACCTATATCAAACAATTATATTGCAAACCTTAAATTAATACAATATTATTTGTCAATTATACCTCAGTAAGACTGGGGAAAATAGAATAATGAACCATGTTAGCATAAATTTAAAAATTGAAAGACTGAAAAAAAAAAGGTCAAATTGTCAAATCTAAGCTGACATTGCCAAAATGGAAATGTAAGCTAAACAAAATGGAAATGTGAGCTAAAAGAGAGCACTGGAAGAGTATGATTTGATATTATTATTTATATGTTACTTTCCAACAGTATTACCTAATGTTTCACTCTCCAATTCACATAAACCATGCTAAATTGAAAAAAAGTTTTTTCTAGTCTTACTTTGGATTAGTGTCTTCACTCTGCAAAAGACATATTTTAGAAGGGTGTAAGCAATGAGATAAAAAATTGTGTTTAGGATAGAGTAGTGGGTGAAGGAGTGAGGCAGGAAGTCCGACAAGATAGGAATGAGTTTTATAGACAGATGTTAAGGAGGCTATAAAGAAAGAAGGTGCTGGCCGTGTTCCGACGTTTGACTCACTCTGCAGGGCAGTAAAACTAGTCGCTTCAGCTCATTGCCTTCAATCTCCTCAATCAGTACAGCCTTGCCAATTTTTAAACCAGCCAGCAGAGAACAAGAATGGCTGGACTGCCACGCTACAATTCATTTATTGTACGACACAGACCTACAGCTAGATTCCAACTACGCCATAACATCAGAAAGGAGCAGGTTTCACTTAACCTATATATGAAAGGCTTTTGATGGGGACTGAGATGGAGATAAGGGAAGTCAGCAAGCTCAGCGCAAACTTTAGAAAGGGTGGGAAAAGGAAACAGTCTAATAGCCTTGGGATAAAGAAGTAATGGAGATAAGAGATTCACAAGGTCAAGAAACGAAGAGGAAATAGAAAAGAACTTAAAAGGAAATTATCCCCTGGCTTCAGGAAATTAACTACTGATTCTTCCCTTGGTAAATTAGAGCCTTAAATAGTTGGCAGTGTCTGTGGTTTGAGAAGAATGTCTTTCTGACTGTACTGTAACTCAGGACGCTTGTTGACGCCCAAAGGTATAACATTTCAATAATCTGGACCTTCAAACTCCAAGTTTTAGTGATTTTAGTGTTGTAAGTCTTTTTGGTCTCCACAAAGTTCATCACAATTGAGCATGAATACTTCATTATCTTTGGATTATTAGACTTTGTCTGAGTTATAGAATTCCTGCTTTAGATATCTTCTAAAATTAACTGAGGGCAAACTTGTATAATTCTTAGGTATTGCCCTGGCACTCAAGGTTCAAGTGATAATTCAGTTGGGAAAAAAAAAAAAAGTTGTCTGTTACCGGGTCTAATGATGCATAGAAAATGTTACTTCTGTTGCAGCTGGTATGAGAATCTTCTAGGAGGTTTTGTTTGGCAAGGACTGGGCCATTCCTTCTACAGACTCTGTACTGTGGGTGGTAAGGCGGGGGTGGGTCTTTGGGGAGGGCCCTAGGGCAGAGGAAGAGATGCTAGTGAGATGGTTGAAAGTGAAGCGAACCTCATTATTGTCTCTCCCGTGGCCTGTCAAATCTTCTGCCACGTTTCTTCATGCATGATGTGCTTTGTGTCAGTAGGTCCAGGGTTTAGGACAAACCCTGAAGGGATTGGGCCTTGTGTCTTGTCGGCATGTTTGAACTTGGGGGTAAAGATGAAGGAGGAACTGTGAGAAATTATGATGTTAAGTATTACACCATTGGGTTACTGTTGTCATTTATTTAGGGAAGACGACAGGTCATCTAGCTAGAGCATGGCAGAGATGCCACACCACACTTATTCTACGTTGGAAGCAGAGGTCTTAGCCACTGGATCATCAGGGAAGTCCCTTCACACTTACTCTGCTGTTGTTCAATCGCTAAATCATGTCCAACTCTTTGTGATCCCATGGATTGCAGCATGTCAGGCTTCCCTGTCTTTCACTATCTCTCAGAGTTTGGCCAGATTCATGTCCATTGAGTCAGTGATACTATCTAACCATCTGATCCTTTGTCACCCCCTTCTCCTCTTGCCCTCAATCTTTCCCAGCATCAGGGTCTTTTTCAATGAGTCGGCTGTTTGCATCAGGTGGCCCAAGTATTGGAGCTTCAACTTCAGCATCAGTCCTTCCAATGAATATTCAGGGTTGATTTCCTTTAGGATTGACTGGTTTGATCTCCTTGCTGTCCAAGGGACTCTCAAGAGTCTTCTCCAGCACCACACTTAGAAGGCATCAATTCTTCAGTAATCTTACTCTAATAGAGGGTAAAATAAACTCTTACACAATGAAATGAATGAATGTGGAAGTTCCTTCTTTTTCAAGGCCTAATGGTACTCTGTTGTATGTCTATATCACTTTTTCTTCATCCATTCATTTGCTAATGGACGTCTGAGTTGTTTCCACATCTTGACTGTTGTGAATAATGCTGGCAGTGAACATGGGAGTTCCAGTATCTCTTTGACAATAATATGCCAACAATACGGGTGAACGTTGAGGACATTACGCTAAATGAAATCAGCCGGTCACAGGAAGACATACTGCATGATTCCACTTATATGAGGTATCTAACAGAGTCACATTCATGGAATCAGAGAGTAGAATGGCGGGACTTCCTTGAATGTCCAATGGTTAAGACTCTGCACTTCCCATGCAGTGGGTGTAGGTTTGATCCCTGGTCAGAGAACTAGGGTCCCACATGCCGAATGATGTGAACAGAAAAAAAAAAAAAAAAAGAGTAGGATGAAGGTTTCCAGGGAAGGGGGAAATGAGGCGATACTAAAGAATGGGCAATTTGATTAGTTTCAAATTAAGTGAGATCGTTTTCAGTTAAGTGAGATAAAAATGTATCAATAAGTTCTAGATATCTGCTGGACAACATTGTGACTGTAGTCAATATTTGTGTTGTACATTCAAAAATCGTTAAGGAGGTAGAGCTCATGTTAAGTGTTCTGATCATAATAAAATAAGTAAAAAGGCATGAATAAACACAGAGACTAGTGAGGCATTCCCGCTATCACATTCTATCCTCTTTATTGCAACCCTTATGTTAGCCAGGACCTCCCTGCAGCTTGAAGGGTTAGGTAAAATGAATAAAGGAGAAATTGCCCCCTCAGTTTCCTTATCTGCGAAATGGGGGTAAAGGAGCCTCCCCTATAAGACATGATGATAGTGAATATAAAGCCTTTAGATAGTTCTTATAATATGGTTGAATATAGAAAAATGTTACTTCCTATTATCCTTAAAAAGTGAATTGGGGAGCTGTTAGTTAAAAGCCATAAAGTTTCAGCTATGCTAGATTAACAGGTTCTAGAGATGGGCCACAGAGCACGGTGCCTGCAGTTAACAGCATGGTATTGTGCACTGTATCATTTAAGAGGGTAGAGCTCATGTTAGGTGTCCTTAACACACACACACACACAAGGAGGGACACAATGAAAGTCTGGGAGGTGTCGGATATGTCTGTTACCTTGATTGTGGTGATGAT
The DNA here is from genome assembly GCF_029407905.1 of Bubalus kerabau. Taxonomy (NCBI): domain Eukaryota; kingdom Metazoa; phylum Chordata; class Mammalia; order Artiodactyla; family Bovidae; genus Bubalus; species Bubalus kerabau. The sequence goes on along the minus strand of NC_073639.1, from coordinate 16,333,804 downwards.
ATAATGGGTGTTTGCATGTGTCTGAATGCATCAAGTTGTGCACATTAAATATGTGCAGTTCTTCATGTGTGAATCATATCTCAGTAAAGCTTAGACAGCATATTGAAAAGCAGAGATATTACTTTGCCAGCAAAGGTCCATCTAATCAAGGCTATGGTTTTTTCCTGTGGTCATGTATGGATGTGAGAGTTGGACTGGGAAGAAGGCTGAGTGCCGAAGAATTGATGCTTTTGAACTGTGGTGTTGGAGAAGACTCTTGAGAGCCCCTTGGACTGCAAGGAGATCCAACCAGTCCATTCTGAAGGAGATCAGCCCTGGGATTTCTTTGGAAGGAATGATGCTAAAGCTGAAACTCCAGTACTTTGGCCACCTCATGCGAAGCGTTGACTCATTGGAAAAGACTCTGATGCTGGGAGGGAGTGGGGGCAGGAGGAGAAGGGGACGACAGAGGATGAGATAGCTGGATGGCATCACCGACTCGATGGACGTGAGTCTGAGTGAACTCTGGGAGTTGGTGATGGACAGGGAGGCCTGGCGTGCTGCGATTCATGGGGTTGCAAAGAGTTGGACACGACTGAGCGACTGAACTGAACTGAACTGAACTGAAAGCTGTTATATACTTTAAAAGACCTAGTCCAGTACTCTCTACTGTAGTGACAGAAGAAGGAGACATTATCCTTATTGTTTAAATTTTCTTCACCTTGTGTTTTATCACCGCAGAGTCTGAACACCAATCAAAAGTGCCAGCTCTGAAGAAAACCTTGGTGCTCTACTGTGGGGAAAGACCCAGAGTTCTTTTTTAAACTGATTTTTTGTTATCCTATTTTTTTATTGAAGTATAGTTGATGCACAATATTATGTTACAGGTGTACAGTATGTTACAGGTGTACAATAGAGTGATTCACAATTTTTAAAGGTTATGCTCCATTTATAGTTGTTATAAAATATTGGCTATATTCCCTGTGTTGTACAATATATCCTTGTAGCTTATTTGATACGTAATAGGTTATATCTCTTATTCCCCAACCTCATATTGCCCCTCCCCACTCCCCTCTCCCCACTGGTAAACACTAGTTTGTTCTCTGTATCTGTGAGTCTGCTTGTTTTTGTTATATTCACTAGTTTGCTGGGTGGGGTTGTCTTTAGATTCCACATATAAGTGATATCATACAGGATTTGTCTTTTGCTGTCTGACTTATTTCACTTAGCATAACAGTGAAGTCCATCCATGTTGCTACAAATGCTATTCGGCCATTAAAAAGAAGTTCTTACAGCTGTACAGTCCACCTCTTAGCTGTAGGCACTGTGGCCAAATGCCAGGCATTAAAATATCCTAAGAAAGGGGCTTCCCAGGTGGCTCAGTGGTAAAGAATCTGCCCGCCAAGGTGGGAGACGTGGGTTCCATTACTGATCTGGGAAGATCCCACATGTAGCAGAGCAACTAAGCCTACGGGCCACAGCTATTGAGCCTGTGCTCTACAGCCTGGGAACTGCAACTATTGAGCCCACGAGCTGCAACTTCAGAAGTCCATGCGCCTGTGCTGCCATAAGAGAAGCCGCTGCAATGAGCCTGGAGAAGGAAATGGCAACCCACTCCAGTATTCTTACCTGGAGAATGCCATGGACAGAGGAGCCTGGCGGGCTGCAGTCCATGGGGTTGCAAGAGTCAGACACGACTAAACCACCCCCACCACTGCAATGAGAAGCCCAAGAAGGCACCAGAGAGAAGCCCCTGTTTGCCAAACTAGAGAGAAGCCCGTGCAGCAACAAAGGCCCAGCACACCCAAATTTAAAAAAAAAAAAAAATTATTTTAAAAAATACTCTGAAAAAGATGAGGACGAAGCTAAAGCAGAAAGAAATCAGAAAACAATCATTTGAATGCCACTCTGTTACGATTAAGTAATACAGAACTGAAACTGAGCAAATTTTTTTGTTACACTCCGGATGAGAAATGTTTGTACTTTGAAACTTTTAAAATATTTAAGGCAAGAAGAAATAAAATGCATGGCAACCAGTTAAGGTCATACATTTAGGACAAAAATGATAAAATATTAAAATGAAAGAAATAAATGTTCTAAGTGAAATACTGAGATTTCATGAAGATGAATTATTCAGAGTTGGAAACACATAGGACCTCTAATCTATGAAGTAACAGAGGGACATGGCGGTAAAGATCAAGTGGAGAGCCAAACGCCAGGAAGTGAGGACATGGTGGTAGTAGATACTGCTTAATAATATTCTAACTCCGTGCTTCAAGTCAAGGGAAGGGACTTCAAAGAGAGAAGAGGAATGGTTGGCTAGGTGGGAGTACCAATCTTGAGGGCTTGAAAATGGTGCTTTCATTTAGGACAAAGGAGTCAGGACAGACCAGGTTGTAGCGCAGTAACCGGCAGCCCCAAGCCTCAAGATCTGGAAACTTGCAGTTTTACTGCTTGCTCACAGCACAGGCCTATCACGAGCTCCTGGGTCCTCGGTCACTGCCGCTTTAGGGAGTGAGGCTGCCTGTGCCACAGTCACCGCCTTGAACTTGGACTTGGCCAATCTCTGTTCTAAAGGGAAGAGCGCCCAGGGTTTCAGATCATATAACATGTTAAGGTCCAGAAGTCTCACAAGTCATTTTTGCTCACTACTCCCTGGTTCGGACACATCAAGGCTTCACAAAGTCCAACCTTACCCTGTTCCCCAAAGTGAGGAAGAAACAGAAAGATATGGAGAACATTCCTAGTGATTCCCATGAAGCTCAATGTGGCACTTGTTGGAAGGGAAATCTTGTTTGCTTGGTTGGAGGCTTCACACCCTCTTTGTTCATGGAAAAAAAAAAAAAAAATGGCTCCTGACCCCAGAACTTAATGTGAGCAGAAAATTTGTGGCTGAGATGTTCATAAACTGAGGATGATTTAAAGAAAGGATATTAGCTTTAATTTTAGTACTAATTGCCATAGATGTAATGGAAATCCAATAGATGATGGGAATAGCAAGGGCCTTAACAGTCATCTCGCCTCGGGATCTTGAACTCAAATGGCTCCAGGGTCAAGGCAGGTTCTGTGAATGAGTGGGGAGGGCCCAGAGTCATACAGGAGCGGGTGGTGGGGGCCGGGTGACAGAGAGGACATGTCTTGGCTAAAACCAGCAGCTGTTTCTCAGCACCTGCTAATTGTCATTATGACAGATGGTGAGGTGACTATTGCCAGATTTTCTGATTTTTGAAAAAACTGGTCAATATGGTTTTATCTCAGCATTTACTAAAATTTTAAGACAATCACAAAGAAGACCAAACGTTTCAAAAAGTGCAAAGTATTACAAAGCTGATCCGTGCTATCAATGTTCCCAAGCAAGCAATCTCTTTTGCTGAGATATAAGAATCCAGAGACACAGGGTGTTTTATTGTTTAAGCTCTTCAATGTGAAAATTCTTTTTAAACGTTGGTTTCAGATTTTAACTTTTTGTAACACCATTTGGAACCAATAAAGCATGGCTAGAGCCCACCGCCCACCAGTCTGTGATGATGAATTTAGCCGTGTTTTTCACAATCTTTTTTCTCCTCTAACCTCCCCACCCCAGCCTCCCCACCCTCCTCAAGACGCACAGCAAATATTTGGTCCAAACTGAACTCAGAAGCCCCATCTGTAGAGTGGCTGTATCTGGGGAAATATTCTGATTGGAGCCAAGTAAGGGGCCAGACCCTAAAATTCAACTCTTATCCATCTTCGCCCAGGACTCAAGAAGCACAGTTTGAAAACCAAGAAAGGAGCACAACCTCTTCTGCAGGAGAGACAGGCCAGCCGCCTGAATTCTCCATCGGCTCCCCTTGCAGAGCATCAGCAGCTGGTGCAGAGAGCGTGCATCCGAGTGTCTGCGGTAGCTCTCTGTTTATTTAGAGTCACTGGGGACTCTGTTAACAGACAGAATTTTGGCTGGCAAGGTCATCACCACCTTCACTATCACCAAACATGCCCTGAAAGACTTTTATGTAGGACATTCTCCTGGCAACACGTGAGGCAAAGGATGCACACACTGGTGTCACCAAGAAACTGTATTCTAAGAGGCTCATTTCCATCTCAGCAATCTCAGGGACAAACACCCAGGCACTATACTCCAAAGAAGTTAAATTAATAAATTAGGGGAGTGCTAGCTTTGGCACATATACTAAAAGTGGAATGGTGCAGAGAAGCTTGGTGTGGTCCCTGAAAAAGAATGACATGCAGATTCATGAAGCAATCCATATTTTTATAAGACAGGTTTGATAGCAGAAAAAATTTTAATGGCTAAGTCGAAATATATGCAGATAGCAATGGTAAGAGACAAATGGTAGCCCTGGAGACAATATGTGCAGCACACATAAGACACAATTTAATAGTCGTTGTACCGAAAGATTCTCCCATATCATTAAGAAAAACATTCCAGTAGGGAAGTGGAAACAGGAAGTGAACAAAGCAATTGAAGGAAGAAATATAAATGGACAATAAACATTTGAAAAGATATTCAACTTCACCAAGAATCAAAAAGGTGCAAGTAAAAGCACTTGATCATTTTTAGCATCTCAGATTGCCCTCCACCAAAAAAAAAAAAAAAAAGAAAAAAAGAAAAAAAAAGGTGGAATTTATCAAGTGTATTTTGATTGTATTCTACTATGAAATAAAAACTACACAAACAGCAAATAAATTAGGGGAGCAACAGGTGTTGTGTTGTGGGAGCTGGAAAGTGTGGCATGACAGACTTGATGGCAGGAGTGGGAAGGAGAACACGGCATCATTGGTGTATGACAGTTTGAATAAATTAATAATTGGCATCCTTACTTCACAAAGAATTCCATATATTTGTATCCAGATGCCTCAGGTCTGGAAATATATGTATAAACTTATAATTTTTCCAGTGAGTTTTATTTTTAAAAAGAAAATTATTTTTCTAATTCAGATATGAATATGTACATCAAAAAACCCCAAACGTTGGGACTTCCCTGCTGATCCAGTGGTTAAGAATTCACTTGCCAATGCAGGGGACATGGGTTCCATCCCTGGCCTGGGAACTGAGATCCCACATGTCCTGGGGCAGCTAAGCCTACCTGCCACGGCAACTGCTGAAGCCCACGCACCTACAGCCAGTTCTCTGCAGTAAGAGAAGCCACTGAGACGTCTACAACCAGAGAGTGGCTCCCACTCACGGCAACTAGAGAAAGCCTGCCTGAAGCAGCAAAGACCCAGCGCAGACAAAAACAAATAAAAAGTAAAACCCGAACATCACCAATTATCTAATCCAGTGGTCACTTTATGGCCTCTGGGCCAGATTCAGTCTACTCCCTGATTCTGTTTATAAAGTTTTATTGGAACAGAGTCATGTCCAGCTGCTTATATATGCCAATGTAACGGCAGAGTTGAATAGTTGCAACACTGCCTGTATGGCCCACACAGTCTAAATATTTACCATCTGGCTCTTTGCAGAAAAAGTTTGCTTACCTCTTACCTGGTCCCACCAAACAAGGTCATCACAATTATTATTGTGCATATTTCTTTTTCTAATTTTTCTGTGTGCACATATATATTGGGAAAAAAATATAATCATAGTCTATATTAGCATCCTGCAACAGAATTTGCTGCAAATGTCTGCAGTGTCCAATATGATAGCTATTGAATACTTGTGCCTTGTGCAACTGAGAAACTGGATTTAAAATTTTAATTACATTTAACAAAATTTAAATCGCCACATATGGCTCGTAGGTGCCATACTGAACAGAACTTTCTTGAAATATTTTTTACAAAGCAGAAATACTCACAGACATATAAAATAAACCTATGGTTACCAAAGGAAAATGGGGGGGGATAAACTAAGAATTCGGGGTTAACATATACACACTACTATATATAAAATAGATAACCAATAAGCACCTACTGTATTACACAGGGAACTCTACTCAATATCTTGTAATAACCTATAATGGAAGAGAATTTAAATACATATATATATCAATATGCTGATATATACATATGTTTTGTTGTATACCTGTAACCAACACAACATAAATCAAGTATATATATTTCAATAAAAATTTAAAAAATAAAGAGTCAAAGAATGAATGAGGTACAGGAACAAAATTGCTTAAGTGAAAAAAAATGTGATTCTGGAATGAAAGCAAAAGAACTTTCTTGAAATATTTTTATTTGCATAATATTTCATGATCATTTCTTCCAATCATTAAGCATTCTTTGTAGAGCCCCTTGTTCTGATTGTATAATACTATAATGTATGGATGTGTCATGATTTTCTTAACCAAGCCCCTATCATTGACATAGATTATTTCCCATTTTTCGCTATTATAATCCATTTCTGTGATAAGCAATTCTGTGCATACAAATATTTGTACATGTCTATGATGACTGACTTAGAATAAATTCCCAGATGCAGAACTGTTTGATCATAAAGCAATAAATACTGTTCAGATTCTTGAAACGTATCACAAAGTTGCTAGAGAGGTCTTTCCACACTTCTTAATCAACAGCAATGTAGGAAAATGCTTGTTCTCCACACTCTTCCCTGTGTATTTGAAAAATTATCTCCAAAAGGCTCTCTCCCTTCTCTCCTCTACCAGGTCTGAAATCTAAGGAATAATTGAGGAAGGCATTCTATGAGGACCTATCGATGTGCTGAGAGAGGTGGGGCAGAGAGTAAAATGGAACATTTTCCATTGAAATTTTCTACACAATCAAGGCTTCGGGCAACTTGATTAATTTGGCAATCACTTCTGAGCTTCGTATTGAGGAAAACGTCCTTATTCTGTGGCAGATCGCAACATTGAAATGTTCTTGCTTGCGGGTGATTAAGACTTAAATGAACTTGTGTGTGGGAAAGTGAAATAGGTATGCAAACAGGAAGGAGGAAACTAACTCCTTTTCTTCCTCCAGCCCCCATCCCCCAGGGCAGAAATTTTCAGCAATACTTAACATAGAAATTTGAAAAGACCCTGATGTTGGGAATGATTGAAGGCGGGAGGAGAAGGGGACAACAGAGGATGAGATGGTTGGATGGCATCAGCGATTCAATGGACATGAGTCTGAGTAAGCTCCAGGAGTAGGTAATGGGCAGGGAGGCCTGGTGTGCTGCAGTCCATGGGGTCGCAAAGAGTGGGACAAGACTGAGGGACTGAACTGAATTGAACTGAACATAGAAATATGGATGGAGGAATGGAGAAGTTAGAGGTAAACACCAACTGCAAGTGGTGTAAATAAAGGTGAGATGAAGTGAATCAGAGAAGGGTTTTCTGGTCCAACACAGGATTGAATCTTACTCTGCCATCTCATCATGGAATCTATCTCTCTGAGCCTCAGTTTTTTTTTCATGAAAATTATCAACTTTATGATAAGGATTGGGTTTCCCAGGTGGCTCAGTGGGTAAAGAATCTGCCTGCAATGCAGGAGATGCAGGAGATGAGGGTTTGACCCTTGCATCAGGAAGGTCCCCTGGAGGAGGGCATGGCAACCCACTCCAGTATTCTTGGCTGGAGAATTCCCCTGGACAGAGCAGCCTGGTGGGCTACAGTCCACAGTATTGCAAAGAGTCAGACACGACTGAAGCGACTAAGCACACACACACACATACACACATGATTGTGAAACGTTCAGTGGTGGGCCTGGCTCATATTTATAGCATCTACAAGGACAAGGGAGCGCCGTGAGTAGGGTAGAGCTAACTTTCTCTCACGTCTGAAACCGGGGTGCTGCATTCTCCTGGGTGTTGGGCCACCCACCCTTTTTCACAACAAGCATGCTCACCACCAACTGGCAGGTGCCCTTATAACACAGCTGTAGCCCATGTGGTTCTCAAAGAGCAAGGGCCCTTCTTGTAATATTCCTAAAAGTCAAATAGCCTAGCTTTAGGATGGCCTGGGCTACTCACTGATCTTGAGATTTGTGGGTGGGCTTAGCTGTCCCCTTCTTGCCTTAATAATCACTTTCTTCCCAATAACTGATTATAAGTATGTGCCCAAGAATGCCTATATGTTTACGCATTTTCCCATCAATGTCTTTAAGATTTACCAGTTTCATAACTGTTGTTGTAATCTGGGGTTCTCATTTCTTCCATCCAACACCACCAAGAACACCAATACTATAACGGCAAGTGACGCTGTTGTATAATGTAGAAAGAAGACACGTTGATTCCATTTGTGGGCAAATATATTCTTCTCCGGAGAAGGCAGTGGCAACCCACTCCAGTACTCTTGCCTGGAAAATCCCATGGGAGAGGAGCCTGGTGGGCTGCCGTGCATGGGGTCACAAAGAGCCAGACACGACTGAGAGACTTCACTTTCACTTTTCACTTTCATGCAATGGAGAAGGCAATGGCAACCCATTCCAGTGTTCTTGCCTGGAGAATCCCAGGGATGGGGGAGCCTGGTGGGCTGCCATCTATGGGGTCGCACAGAGTCAGACACGACTGAAGCGACTTAGCAGCAGCAGCAGCAGCATATTCCTCTCCTGTTCTTACAGATCTTTCCCCTGCTTTTAAATCAACAAAGGTCAAAAGTGAAAATGTCCAAAGGGAAGAATACAGCTGGTATGAAAGACAGTCAAAAGCAGGCTTACCAGAATTCCAAACACAAGGCCCCCCTGCCGCCCGGCCATTATCCATATGTGCGCGCGCGCGCACACACACACACACACACACACACACACACACACACCTGTTGTTAACCAATTCCTCACTTAGCACAATACTAAAATCTCACAGAAGCCTTGGGTGGTTTTCTTTAGGAAATAACAGTCAACATGCTATTCATAAACTAGGGAGTTCTCTCTGTCTCTTGCATTGGTAATATTGTATTGGCAAAGATGAAATTACATAATCTAGACAACCTCATGGCAACCACAGAAATCTTCTACCACTCTGATCAAGGGTCAGATACTGCAGGAGTAGCTCCATCTTTTACCAACTTCACAGTGGTTGCTGGAAGCACCAGCCAAGTTTCTGAAGCAAAAAGTCAGCCATGCAGCTCACATGAAAAGCACTGCGACCCAATCTAAGCATTACGACAGCTGGTTTAATTACTAACAGGAGAAAGCTGATTTTTTTTTTTCCCTGTAGAGCCCAGAAAGTGAGTGAAAAGGTTACATTTTCATCAAGCTGTGTCTGGGTAGGGCACGCAAAACCAGTCCCTGCTTGCTTAAGAAGAAACAGAAATCCTGGGTGTGGACGGACTTTCAAGTTCAGGCGTGGAGACCAGTGATGGGATTGCCCCAGACTGCCTTCATGAAGCCTTTCCTGGGTGTACACAGGGGAACAGTCCCCAACCTTCAGGGAGATCCTTTGGCTGTCCTCATTCACCATGTTCCCCACTCTATTTACCTAATATGTTTCCCAGCAAAAACATTAGTTAACATTCACACATGAAACTCATTATGATAGAATTAAAATTTTGCTTGCTCCTTTCCACAAATTGAATTACTGAGACTCAGATTAAATTCTAAAAAATCTCTTCTTGAGTCATTCTGTGAAGAAAATGAATTACATGTGTTGAGAGCCTTGAGCGCCATGGTTTCCTTATGTGGCCGCCATGGCAGGGAGCTACATGCTCCAGGGGAGTGGGTAACCCTGTGTAACAGAAATCAGAAAAGGGGAGTGGGAACTTCCGCTGCATCTTTAAAATAGCCCCTCTGGAGCACAGAATTTCAGAGAGTGACACGATTGATCTTGTAGCTGAGATTTAGACAGTCTTAAGTCAACCAGTCATAGACTGGTTTAGTTGTGACTCCCTTGAGAGATTGTAATGTCTGTCACGTCTTGGACATTCTGCAGGTTCCAAATCATAAAATAGAATGTCCAGAATATTCTCAATGGCTCTATTTACATCATCCATTTTAACCGGCATGTCAACATTTATGTTGCTGGAGAATAGCTTTGGGAACTGTTGCCCTGAATACAAATTAACAATGGGATGCACTGACCCAATAGCACAGGGTAGGGGGGGAAACGAAATACTGTTCCCCCAAACTCTAGATGAACTATGTGTGAGAGTGTGCTTGTATGCCAGTAGGCATTAATCAACTGATATTGGCCAACACAATTAAAACTCACTTCGTGGGAAGTGTCTACTACATTAAGATTTTTCCCCAGTGGTATTTCTGAGCAGGATGCTTTTATCCAAAGTACAATGAAACATGCAATGATGAAATTCTATAGCTTGTCACTCTTTTCAAGTACCTAGTAGGTTAGAGGCACCATGGGAAGTACAAAATAATCAACCCCAGGTCCCACCTTCAGGGTATTAAGAAATTCTAGGTTTTTCCCAATAACGGAGAAAATTAAAATACAGCCAGTTCCCACCCAACCCCCATTTGTGGTCAAAAATAGAAAGAAAGCCATTATTTGCTTACAAAATTATATAAACAGATGCCAGCATAGTAAACTTAAAGTATGGTGGAACTGGAAGTTCTTCGTTCATACTGACCAACAAATAGAGTTAACCATTTGATTTTTTAAAATATAAATTTATTTATTTTAATTGGAGGCTAATTACTTTACAATATTGTAGTGGTTTTGTGATACATTGACATGAATCAGCCATGGGTGTACATGTGTTCCCCGTCCTGAACCCCCATCCCACCTCCTTCCCCATCCCATCCCTCTGGGTCATCCCAGTGCACCAGCCCTGAGCACCCTATCTCATACATCGAACCTGGACTGCTGATTCATTTCACATATGATAATATACATGTTTCAATGCCATTCTCCCAAATCATCCCACCCTCTCCCTCTCCCACAGAGTCCAAGAGACTGTTCTATACATCTGTGTCTCTTTTGCTGTCTTGCATATAAGGTTATTGTTACAATCTTTATAAATTCCATATATATGCATTAGTATACTGTATTGGTGTTTTTCTTTCTGGCTTACTTCACTCTGTATAATAGGCTCCAGTTTCATCCACCTCATTAGAACTGATTAAAATGTATTATTTTTATAGCTGAATAATATTCCATTGTGTATATGTACCACAGCTTTCTTATCCATGCATCTGCTGATGGACATCCAGGTTGCTTCCATGTCCTGGCTATTATAAACAGTGCTGCGATGAACACTGGGGTACACGTGTCTCTTTCAATTCTGGTTTCCTTGGTGTGTATTCCCAGTAGTGGGATTGCTGGGTCATATGGCAGTTCTATTTCCAGTTTTTTAAGGAATCTCCATACTGTTTTCCATACTGGCTGTACTAGTTTGCATTCCCACCAACAGTGTAAGAGGGTTCCCTTTTCTCCACACCCTCTCCAGCATTTATTGTTTGTAGACTTTTGGATCGCAGCCATTCTGACTGGTGTGAATGTCTCCTTCTTCCCTCTTCTCTTCTCTGTGTAACTCTGTGAACATCTCTAAGTGGTCCAGACGGTGGAGAGCCCATAGGGAAGTGATTACTGGCTAGCTTGCTCTCTCCCTTTTTGATTCCCTCTCTTCTCCTCCTGGTCACCTCCATCTCCCTCCTCCCTCTTCTCTTCTCTGTGTAACTCTGTGAACCTCTCTGGGTGTCCCTCACTGTGGAGAAAATCATTAACCTAGATGTTTTTTATCATTGGTGCTGTATAGATGGAGAAGTCTTGAGGCTACTGTAAGAATAAGACTGAAAATCAGAGGCAGGAGGCTTAAGTCCAAATCCTGAGAACACCACAGAACTCCTGACTCCAGGGAACATTAATTGACAGGAGCTCATCAAACGCCTCCATACCTACACTGAAACCAAGCACCACCCAAGGGACAACAAGTTCCAGAGCAAGACATACCACGCAAATTCTCCAGAAACACAGGAACACAGCCCTGAGCGTCAATATACAGGCTGCCCAAAGTCACACCAAACCCAATGACATCTCAAAACTCACTACTGGACACTTTATTGCACTCCAGAGAGAAGAAATCCAGCTCCACGCACCAGACACAAGCTTCCCTAACCAGGAAACCTTGACAAGCCACCCGTCCAACCCCACCCACAGTGAGGAACCTCCACAACAAAGAGGAAATGCAAACTGTCAACGAGCATTTGGATGACTTGCCCAGAGTCACACAGCTGTATATCGGATCCAGTGCCACAGGAAAGCAGCTTTTAGGCCCTCAGATGGAGACCCTTGGATGTACACCGTGAGTACCAGCCTGGGATTTGGTCTGGCTCTAAAATGCTGGGACTCTCCAAGGACTCTGTGACCATTAACCATACCCCTGTAGTTCCTTTTAATGAATAAAATCACTTGCATGAACAAAAATAATAGTTTCATCAAGATGGAGAAAATGTCACATTTCATTACTAAAAATGACATCAGGCCTCATTCATTTTAGGGAAATTTTTATAGTTAAAATTTTAATATTAAGAGATCTTAGATATTTGCCTAATGTGGAAAAGCAACTGGTCTATTATTGTAAATACTTGCATGCATGGTAAGTCACTTCAGTAGTGTCCAACTCTTTGCAACCCTATGGACTGCAGCTCTCCAGGCTCCTCTGTCCATGGGATTCTCCAGGCAGGCATACTGGAGTGGGTTGCCATTCCCTTCTCCAGGGGATCTTCCTGACCCAGGGATCAAACCCACATCTCTTATATCTCCTGCATTGGCGGGCGGGTTCTTTAGCCCTAGAGCCATCTGCAATTACTCTACTTCTATCAGTGAGCAAACTGTTGTGTCCTTGCACTGAGGCATGTGTAGAAACTGCCCGGTTTTAAACTCTGCCATTCTAGTTGATAGAATGCATTTCCCATTATTGGAATGATGTTTTAAACTGACCATTTGTTGTTAATATCATGACCCACTGAAGAAGTGCTAAGAGCTTCCTAAGGAATGCAAGGTCAAGGGAACACTTTGAAATCAACACGTGAGGCTTGGTTAGCAATGGTTTGGGGTCCAGCCTTAAGCTCAGCTTGTGAGGTGCAAAAAGAAACTTTGTGCCTGCCTCTGTGACGTGTGCTCAGTTGCCTTTGCTTCAGCCTGCCTCCTGGCCCCTGCTGGCTAGGTCCTGGGAAGTCAGTAATTGTATTAGCAGACAGCAGTAACAGTGATAAAATGTGACATTTGTATTGATAGTACTCTGAAACCTTGTTTCAATGCACTTTTCCACACTATCTCCGTAACCCTAAGGGAGGCAGAAAACAATATTATTATGACAAAACTGAGGTTCAGAAAATGTAAGTGACCTGAAATTTGACAGAAGGCAGACCCAGGACTAAAATCCAGGTTATCAGAAGCTCAGTCTGGGGCTATGCCTCCATGGCGAGGAAGGGCATGTAGAGATCGTTCAGTCTTAAGTCACCTTGCTGCTAAGTCATTTCAGTCGTGTCCGACTCTGTGTGACCCCCATAGACGGCAGCCCACCAGGCTCCCCCATCCCTGGGATTCTCCAGGCAAGAACACGGGAGTGGGTTGCCATTTCCTTCTCCAGTGCATGAAAGTGAAAAGTGAAAGTGAAGTCGCTCAGTCATGTCCGACCCTCAGTGACCCCATGGACTGCAGCCCACCAGGCTCCTCTGTCCATGGGATTTTCCAGGCAGGAGTACTGGAGTGGGTGCCATCGCCTTCTCCATAAGTCACCTTAGGGATGGGAGATATTTCTACGCCTGTCCCCCTGATGACTCCAGAAGCAGGTCTCTGGCTTCTGGGTATCCCTGACTGCTCTCATCTTACCTGACCTGGGTCATGCCCACATCTTACCTACAACATTCATGCACTTCCTTCCCTGTGCACTAGTCTGTCTTTTAGGTGCTTTGGTATGTCGATCATGGGCTACCTTACTGGCCCAGTTTTAATTTTGGGATAAATTGGAGGAAACAGAAAACTTTGGACTGTGAGTTTTTGAGTCTGTCCCCTGATTCTCAGTCCCAACCCTCTGTCAGATCTGAAAAACATTTCATTGTTTTTCAGGAATACAATATCATTAGCATTTATTAGGCACTAAAAATGTTAGGTATGATGCTGAAAACTTCGAATGTTCTTAATATCCTAATCAGGTATGAAATTGCAGGGATTTAAACTTAGACCATCCAGTTCAGAACCCACAGTCTTAGATGGGACGGTACCATTGTCTTCCATGAAGACCATATTTCTAAGTTTTCTGTAACTATAGCATTTAGATATCTGTTCAAAAGCATGGGTTCCTGGGACTTCCTTTGAAAAGTATGGGATCCTAGGACTTCCCTGGCAGTCCACTGGTTAAGACTCTGTGCTTCCAATGAAGGGGGTGTGGGTTTGATCCCTGTTTGGGGCACTAAGATCCCACGTGCTGTGCAGTGCAGCCAAAAAAATTAAAGAAAAATAAATACTAATAAAGATATATTCTTTTTAAAAAGTAAGGGATCGATCCTGAGTTTTTCTTCCTCTGCTGGAGCATAAACACAGACTACAAACATACCTAATGAACAGCTGCCCCTGATATTTCCATTATAATTGGGGGTTAAATATCAAATAAATTGTCCTATTTAGAAGGATTTATTCTGTCCTAACTTTTCCAGTAGTTCGTTTCAAATAGATTTTTTCTTTTTTTTTTTTTATTTTATTTATTTATTTTTTTAATTTTATTTTATTTTTAAACTTTACATAACTGTATTAGATTTGCCAAATATAGATTTTTTAAATAGTGGGAGGAAACAGTATCATGGTAGCTTTTGAAAGTCTATGTGGGAAATTAACTGCAAATATTAAAAAGATCACTCATGCACTGTTAGCATTCATTTTTAACCCCCGAACAACAATAGGAGCAAATATGACTGTTTTTGCTCTGTTATCTTTGTTACACTTTCCTCTCAGAAAACAAGCCCATAAATAAGGAGGTATGAAAGGAAAATGCAGACATCTCAAGACAAATTACACTCCAAGTTTTTTTTAAGACACAATTTTATCAAGATGAGTTTGCGTATAAAAACATAACTAGCAAATGAACATATTAGGGAAGCGTGGCCATTAGGCATGTTTTTATTATGCAATAATTTATCCATGAACAGTTTATATTTCATCTCCATATTACAGCATCTCTCCCCTGTCACTGGGAGTACTCAAGCAGAATTGAATGTATGTGTGCTCATCAGTCTGGAAAGTTTCAGAAGGGAGTTTGCAGTGGGTAAGAAATTGAGTTAGGTTGGACTACAAGGTCTTTTCTAATCTGAAGATTCTACAATTTCCAGCTTGGACAACTGACATGAGGTCAGTGTCTCATAGACTTCATGTCACAGTGAAATTGAAGGACCTGGTGATGGGAAGCATTCATGGACTGGCCTGGAACCTGAGCCAGTCTACTCGGCTTTACCAGTTGATTCCACTACTTACTATCTGTGTGACCCTGTCTCTACCTCAGTTTCCCCATCTGTAAATTGGGGATAATAATAATATTAATAACACTGACCTCATAGAGATGCTGTGAGGAGTAAATGAGTGAGTGTAAGCAGAGTGCTTCACATGGCCCCTGGCACATGGGAAATGTTCTGTAATCTTAGTTATGCCATTATTTTCCAAGAACAATGGGGTTAGATTGTTCATTTCAGAAACAAGGTCTTATCAGCACCTTCTTGTTGCCTCTGACATGAAATAAACGGGAGTCCATTCTGAGTTTAATGAAGGTGAGGTTAAAGCTCATAGCTTGTCTGAAGGAAAGGAGATAAGGAGGAGAGGGGGAGTGGTAAAACGAGGGATTATATTGAAAGGAAACAGAAGTGTCTGATGTTCAGGGAGAGAAATGGAAATTCCGAAGGAATGATGATTTTAGGTGATGCTGGGCATGCCAGTCTGATAGGAGGAGAGAGAAAGCTCATGGTACATACTCCAATTTTGCACACAAACTTACATACATGCTCCATAGCAAACAGATTTGGGAATAAGTGGTCTGTTTGTATCTCAACGGAGAAGGCAATGGCACCCCACTCCAGTACTCTTGCCTGGAGAATCCCATGGACAGAGGAGCCTGGTGGGCTGCAGTCCATGGGGTCGCTAGGAGTCAGACACGACTGAGCGACTTATCTCAAGGTTTCTACATTAGCAGAAGTATTAATATTTATTCCTTATACTAACCAATGGCTTCAGTTGGTAGTTCAAGTCCAGAGATTTGCCCCGAGCAACATGTGAGATACTGCAGAGGAAAGAGGATGTGGTCCTGGGGTGCTCAGCCTGGAAGGGGACCTGAGAAGATAAATCCTGTACATTTTACTCGGGCCGCCAAGTGCCGTGACCAAGCTGTGTGCTGCACTGTGGATCTCGGAGGAGGCCCCCGACCCAGCTTAGAGGAACAGGACAGATGCCCAGGAGGAGGCGAAGCCTAGACTTGAGCCAGCTCTTAGGCTGATGAAGAAAGGAGCCACACAGACAAAACAAAGCAAAACAAAACCCCAAGGAAAGTAGACTTCTGATAAGTTTGTTATTTTCTCCATCAACTTTGAAATCTAACAGAACTGGTTCTGCTACTTAGTTATGTGATTTGGGGTAAGCTACTTGATTTTCTCTTAACTTCAGTTTTGTCCTCTCTGAGGCAGCCTCTAGCTCACTGGGTTGTTCCAGGAATTAGGGAGACAATGTATAAAAATCTCAAAATCCTTGTGCTTGACACAAGGGGTTGTTGTTGTTCAGGGGCTAAGTCATGTCCGACTCTTATGTGACCCCATCAGCTGTACTCTGCCAGGCTCCTCTATCCATGGGATTTCCCAGGCAAGAATACTGGAATGGGTAGCCATTTCCTTCTCCAAGAGATCTTCCCGACTCAGGGATTGAACCTGTGTCTCCTGCACTGGCAGGTGGATTCTTTACCACCTGAGCCACCAGGGAAGCTCTGACATAAGGGGTGTGAGAAGGAAATGGCAACCCACTCCAGTGTTCTTGCCTGGAAAATTCTAGGGATGGAGGAGCCTGGTGGGCTGCCGTCTATGGGGTCGAACAGAGTCGAACACGACTGAAGCGACTTAGCAGCAGCAGCAGCAGGCTTATTTTGAGTACTAGTGGCATTAAATCACTCATACTAAAATATGATAAAAGAGTTGGTGATTATTTGTTGAATTTAGAGTAGGAAATAATGCCAAGTAAAGCCAAAAGTAGCATAAAAAACTCAGTGTTAAGGCCCACGTGTCAATTCTGGCCCTAGCCAACTTGTTGCCAGAATTTAATTATCAAAAATCTCTACATTATAAATTTGGCCTTTAGAGATATTTAAAACTGCATCTTTGACTATTCTCTTCTGTTTTTAACCAAAGTCTATTTTTTAAAATAATTTTATCTATTTATGGCTGTGCTGGGTGTCTGTTGCTGCTCCGGTTTTTCTCTGATTGTGCCACTCTCTAGTGGCAGTGCATGGGCTTCTTATTGTGGTACTTTTGCTGCAGGGCTCGGGCTCCAGAGCACAAGCTCAATAGTTGTGGCTCGCAGGCTGAGCTGCTCCGCGGCACGCGGGATCTTCCTGGATCAGTGATCGAACCTGGTTTCCTGCGTTGGCAGGCAGACTCCTCACCCCTGAGCCATCAGGAAAGCCCTTCTAAAGTCCATTTGAAGATTCCAGTCTTCACTGGGCCAAGGAAGAAAGGGAAAGGGACTTGAATTGCTACTCATTGAGCGTGTTTTGCTTTGTGAAAGAAAAGAACACCCGTGTCTGGGGTCAGGTTCTTAACTCCACTCACCTCTGAAGAATTCTTCTTAGTCTTTCCTATGCCTGTTTGGGAGGTGCTTTGTCTATGTCTACTGTAGGGGAAATGGGGGCCACATGCCCCAGGGGTGATGAGACAGAATGTAAGGACTCTAAAGAAAGGGGGAATTCAGGAGACAGAGTCAGAGGCCCCAAGTCCCCCTGGAGTAGCTTGTCCCTTGTTCCCTTGATGATTTTCTGCCCTGTCATGGCTCTCCGTGGAGCTCAATCTGCTCTATGGCTAAACACCCGACTGCTGCTGCCTGGTAAGATGATCTGGGCTGGGGAGGGTCAACTGAGAACAGTGTGAGCTCCTGACACACCATGTCCCGATAACTGATGCAGACCAGCCCCGGAAGCCGGCGAGCACTGCAGCCCTGAAGGGTGCTCGTCCCCAAGGAGGGCTGCCACATAGTGAACCACTTGACCTAGAGCAGAGACCAGAGGGTTTGAGGGTGGGGAGAGGATGCCGGCCGCTGTGGCAAGCCAATATGGAAATAGGCAGTTATCCTTCGGAAACGATGCTCACAATTTATCTAGATCTATTATCTTTCTTTCCATCATATATCTATCTGTTGCTGCTGTGGGCATGGTCAGTCATGTCTGACTGTTTGTAACCCCATGGACTGTAGCCTGCCAGGCTCCTCTGTGCATGGGGATTCTCCAGGCAAGAATACTGGAGTGGGTTGCCATGCCCTTCTCCAGGGGATCTTCCCGACCCAGGGATCGCGTCTCTTGCGTCTCCTTCATTGGCAGGCGGATTATTTACCACTGTACCACCTGTGGAGCCCTAATCTAGGGTCACTCATCTATCTACCTATGATCTATTTATTGTCTATCAATCATCTACCTACCTACATATCTATATATGTGTGTATGTTTGGAGGTGGGATGGTGTAAGGTTAAGTTTGGAGACACTGCTACTTTTTAAATTGAAGTTTAGTTGACTTAACAATGTTGTGTTAGTATTTGGTGTACAGCTAAGTGATTCCACTTTGTATATATAATATATACATATATATAATTTATATATATTCTTTTTCAGATACTTTTTATAATAATTATACTATAAATTATAGTTTATTATAAGATATTGAATAGAGTTCCCTATGCTATACAGTAGGACCTTGATGTTTACCTATTTTATATATAGTAATGTGTATCTGCTAATCCAAAACTCCTAATTCCCAACCTCCCTCTGCCCCACCTTTCTCCTTTGGTAGCTATAAGTTTATTTTCTAGAGACACTGCTATTTTAAAACCTACCTATATTTTGCACCCATTTGTTCTCGCCTGGGGAGAAGGCAATGGCACCCCTCTTGCCTGGAAAATCCCATGGATGGAAGAGCCTGGTAGACTGCAGTCCATGGGGTCACTAAGAGTTGGACATAGCTGAGTGACTTCACTTTTCACTGTCATGCAATGGAGAAGGAAATGGCAACCCACTCCAGTGTTCTTGCCTGGAGAATCCCAGGGACGGGGGAACCTGGTGGGCTGCCATCTATGGGGTTGCACAGGGTCGGACATGACTGAAGCGACTTAGCAGCAGCAGCAGTCTAGAGGTAGAGACAGACTTCATCTTCAGGGAAATCATCCTTATGATTGGGAAAACACTGCAATAGACTTTTTGGTAAAACAAAGACAGGAGCATGCTTCTATTCTGGAAAAGACAGATTAAAACAGGGAAAAGCTAAACTGCTCTCCAGAGGTTTTTTTTTTTTTTTTTTTTTTTTCTCTAATAGATTTGATGACTTCTTCAGAGGAGAGAGAGGTAGGGCAAAGCAGAGAGAGGGAAAGGAGCTCCCAGAGAGCAGGGAAGCAGAGTCTAATGCCATAGTGGCCGGCAGGGGTTCAGAATGGAGTTTAATTGTAAGGGATTCCTTTGAGAAAGAAGACTATGACCAATGAGCTTAATAAGTGATGGTATTGTTTTCTATCTACTTTGTGGTGTGACTCTTCAGGCTGTCCTGGACTTTTGGTAAAGTTTTGTCACCCTCTATATCTGGTGTCCCCCTTCCCAGATCACTTGTCATGTCAAAGGAGCTTGCATAACTCGATGAAGCTATGAACCATGCCATGTAGGGCCACCCAAGACAGATGGGTCATAGAGGAGAGTTCTGACAAAACATGATCCACAGCAAACACCCCAGTATACTTGCTGTGAGGACCTCATGAACTGTATAAAATGATAAAAAGATATGACATCAAAAGATGAGTCCCCCAGGTTGGAAGGTGTCTAATATGCTAGTGGGGAAGAGCAGAGGAGAACCACTAATAGTCCCAGGAAGAATGAAGCAGCTGGGCCAAAGCAGAAATATCGAGCACTTGTGAATGTGTCTGGTGATGAAAGTAAAATCTGATGCTGCAAAGAACAGTATTGCATAGGAAACTGGAATGTTAGGTCTATGAATCAAGGTAAAATTGGATATGGTCAAACAGGAGGTGGTAAGGATAAACATCAACATCCTAGGAATCAGTGAACTAAAATGGACGGGAAGGGCTAATTTTATTCAGATGACCATTCTATCCACTACTGTGGGCAAGAACCCCAGAGAAGAAATGGAGTAGCCATCATGGTCAACAAAAGAATCCAAAATGCAGTACCTGGTTTGCAACCTCAAAAATGACAAAATGATCTTGGTTCGTTTCCAAGGCAAGTCATTCAACATCATGGTAATCCAAGTCTATGCCCCTTACCACCCATGCCAAAGAAGCTGAATTTGATCAGTTCTTTGAAGAACTAGAAGACCTCCTAGAACTAACATGAAAAAAAATGATGTTTATTCAAAATTGGGGATTGGAATGCAAAACTAGAAAGTCAAGAGATACCTGGAGTAACAGGCAAGATTGGCCTTGGATAACAAAATGAAGCAGGACAAAGGCTTGAATTCTGCCAAGAGAATGCATTGGTCATAGCAAATACCCCTTTTCAACGACACAAGAGATGACTTTACACATGGACATCAGCAAATGGTCAATACTGAAATCAAATTGATTACATTCTTTGTAGCCAAAGATGGTGAGGCTGTATACAGTCAGCAAAAATCAGACCTGGAGCTGACTGTGGCTCAGATCATCAACAGCTCAGCAAAATTCAGGCTTTAACTAATGAAATAAGGGAAAACCACTAGGTCAGCCAGGTATGACTTAAATCAAATCCCCTATGAATATGCAATGAAGGTAAAGAATAGATTCACGGCATTAGAACTTACAAACAGTGTGCCTGAAGAACTATGGACGGAGGTCCATAATATTGTACAGGAGGCAGCAAACAAAACCATCCCAAAGAAAAGAAAAGAAAAGCAAGAAGGCAAGGTGGTTATCTGAGGAGGACTTACAAATAGCTAAAGAAAGAAGGAAAGCAAAAGGCAAGGGAGAAAGGGAAAGGCATATCATCTAAGTGCAGATTTCCGAAGAAGAGCCTGGAGAGACAAGAAGGCCTTCTTCAATGAACAGTGTATAAAACTAGAAGAAAACAACAGAAGGGGAAAGACTAGAGATCTCTTCAGGAAAATTGGAAAATCAAGGGAACATTTTGCCCAAAGATGAGTACAATAAAGGATATACATGGTAGAGACCTAGTAGACTTTGAAAAGATCAAGAAGAGATGGAAGGAATACACAAAAGAACTGTACAGAAAAGATCCAAATGAACTGGATAACTACGATAGTGTGGTCAGCTGCCCAGAGCCAGACATTCTGGAGAGCAAAGTCAAGTGGGCCTTAGGAAGCAATGCTGTTAATAGAGCTAGTAGATATGATGGAATTGCAGTAGAACTATTCAGATCCCTTAAGGACAAGCCATGAAATTAAAAGACGCTTACTCCTTGGAAGAAAATTTATGACCAACCTAGATAGCATATTGAAAAGCAGAGACATTACTTTGCCAACAAAGGTCCGTCTAGTCAAGGCTATAGTTTTTCCAGTGGTCGTGTATGGATGTGAGAGTTGGACTGTGAAGAAAGCTGAGCGCCAAAGAATTGATGCTTTTGAACTGTGGTGTTGGAGAAGACTCTTGAGAGTCCCTTGAACTGCAAGGAGATCCAACCAGTCCATTCTAAAGGAGATCAGCCCTGGGATTGCTTTGGAAGGAATGATGCTAAAGTTGAAACTCCAATACTTTGGCCACCTCATGCAAAGAGTTGACTCATTGGAAAAGACCCTAATGCTGGGAGGGATTAGGGGCAGGAGGAAAAGGGGATGACAGAGGATGAGATGGCTGGATGGCATCACCGACTCAATGGATGTGAGTTTGAGTGAACTCCAGGAGATGGTGATGGACAGGGAGGCCTGGCATGCTGCGATTCATGGGGTCGCAAAGAGTCAGACACGACTGAGCGACTGAACTGAACTGAACTGAAGGACGATGCCATCAAGGTGTTTCATTGAATATGTCAGCAAATCTAGAAGACCCAGCAGTGGCCACAGGACTGGAAAAGGTCAATCCTCATCCTAATTTCCAAGAAGGGTAGTACTAAAGAATGTGCTAACCATTGGACAATTGCACTCATCTCCCATGCTAGTAAAGTCATGCTTAAAATCTTGTATGCTAGACTTCAGCATTACGTGAACCAAGAACTTCCAGATGTCCAACCTGGGTTTAGAGAAGTACAAGGAACCAGAGATCAAATTGCCAACAGTTGCCGGATCATAGAGAAAGCTAGGGAATTCCAGAAAAACATCTACCTCTGTTTTATCAACTACACCAAAGCCTTTGACTTGTGGATCATAATAAACTGTGGAAAGCTCTTAAAGAGATGGAAATACTAGACCATCTTACCTGTCTCCTGAGAAACCAGTATGTGGGTCAGGGAGCAACAGTTAAAACCCTGACAGAACAACTGATTGGTTCAAGATTCAGAAAGGAGTACGACAGGCTGTCTGCTGTCACCCTGTTTGTTTAACCTATACGCTGAGCACACCATGAGGAATGTTGGGCTGCATGAGTTACAAGCTGGAATCAAGATAGATGGGAGAAATATCAACAACCTCAAATATGTAGATGATAGATGATACCACTCTAATGGTAGAAAAGAAGAGGAACTAAAGAGCCTCTTGATGAGGGTGAAAGAGGAGAATGAAAGAGCCAGCTTAAAACTAAATATTAAGAAAACTAAGATCATGGCATCTGGTCCCATTACTCCATGGCAAATAGAAGGGGAAAAGGTTGAAGTAGTGACAGATTTCCTCACTTAGGCTCTAAAATCGCTGCAAATGGTGACTCCAGCCATGAAATCAGAAGACATTTGCTTCTTGGCAGGAAAGCTATGACAAACCTAGGCAGAGTGTTGAAAAGCAGAGACGTTACTCTGCCGACAAAGGTCCAGATAGTCAAGGCTATGGTCTTCCTAGTGGTCACATATGGCTGTAAGAGCTGGACTGTAAAGAAGGCAGAATGTCAAAGAATTGATGCCTTCGAACTGTGGTGCTGGAGAAGATTCCTGGGAGTCCCTTGGACTGCAAGGAGATCCAACCAGTCCATCCTAAAGGAGATCAGTCCTGAATATTCATTGGAAAGACTGATGCTGAAGCTAAAACTCCAATATTTTGGCCATCTGATGCAAACAGCTGACTCAATGGAAAAGTCCCTGATGCTGGGAAAGATTGAGGGCGGAAAGAGAAGAGGGCATCAGAGGATGAGATGGCTGGATGGCATCACTGATGCAATGGACATGAACTTGGGCCAATTTGGGGAGATGGTGAAGGACAGAGAGGCCTGGCGTGCTGCAGCCTATGGGTTGCAAAGAGTCGGACACGACTGGGTGACTGAACAACAACAACATGGCTGGTGTCAGTTGAGCTGGAAGAAAGGGAGGAGCCACTGTGCACACAGGACAGACAAGTTACAGGGAACTTCGGTCAGATGACAACAGTTGATTGGTAGAGATAACCAAGCAAAAGAAATTCTTGGGAAAGAAGACTGGGCATCTCTTGGTCACACCAAATGGGTTCAGATTATTTGAAGGAGGATATTGTCATGGATATTTACTGTGTGATTCATGAGCACACTTTTAATGTTTACAGAAGCCCCCAGCCACACCCTCAATGAGCCTTGATGAGACTTAGAGCCCAGCTCTCCCATGGCCCTCAAGCAGCTCAGAGACTGCATACTCAGCCCCCTAAGCCCAAATGGGCAAATGTGACCTAGGCTTGGCCAATCAGGCACCCACTCAGGACCCTGAGTTAGGGGCTTATGAGCCAAAGAAGGACTTCCTTGGTGAATCAGTGGTAAAGAATCCACCTGCCAATTCAGGAGACACAGGTTTGATCCCTGGGTTGGGAAGATCCCCTGGAGGAGGAAATGGCAACCCACTCCAGTATTACTGCTGGGAAAATCTTATGGACAGAGGAGCCTGGCAGGCTGCAGTCCTTGGGGTAATAATGAATCAGACATAACTGAGCAAACACGTGTGAGCCAAAAAGAGGGGCAGTGAAAAATCTATTCTGGGAAGTGGGGTGGGGGATGGGAGACAGCTAAAACCTCCAGTTTCCTGGGGCAGGAGAGAGAAGGGGCTGGTACCATTTATCAGTTCGGGTTCTCCAATAAGCAGATGTTAAGATGAGATTAGAGGTGCAAGAGATTTATTAGAGAAAGCAGCTCTGTAAGATAAAGGAGTGAGTGGAAGGTGGTGGAGAGAGCCTTGGACTGAGATGCAGGTATGACCACTGTGAAAGGAGAAAGGGAAGAAAAGATTTGTGGGAAGAGTCACAGACAGCAGCACAATTCTGCAAAAATCTTAGCTTGGCCAGTGTAGAGTCCCAAGTAAAAGCTCTGTATGAGTTTCCTATTGCTATTTAAAACAACACAAATTCATTACCTAACAGTTCTGGAGGTCATGAGTCTAGAATGCATCTTATAGGGCTAAACTCAAGCTGTTGATAGTGCAAGGTCTTCTGAGCACTCTAGGAGAGAAGATGCTCCTTGTCTCTTTAAAGAGACCGTCAACATTCCTTGGTTGTGGCTGCATCATTCCAACCTCTGCTTCTGTCATCACGTCTCTTCCTTGCTATGATCTCATCTTCTCTCTTATAAGGACCCTTGTGATTACATCAGGTCCATCCAGATAATCCATGATAATCTCATTTCTCAAGATCACATGTCTTTTGCCATATAAAGTAACATTCACAGATTCTGCAAATTAAGATGCAGACACTTGGGAGGAGACCATTTTTCAGCTGACCACAATGGCCCTGTAGAGGAGCCCAGCATTGGGCAGGAATGGGCCAGCACTGGTATCCCTGAGAGGCTCAGCCACTGGCTGGGAGCAGTTTGGGAGGAAGTATGGTCTCGGTGATGACAGGTCAGCAGCTGGATGCTCGCAGTCAGCTCCCATCCCTTGTGCAGGTTCTATTGAAAGGGAATCTGAGCAGCATCACTCTATGGATGCCTCATAGTCGATCTGATTTCCTGTGTTGTGGCAAGAGTGCAAACTCTGGTGTCCCGTGCTCAGTGGCACTAGAAGCAGAGTCCTCTGCTTATAATCCTGTGGCATGATTTTCTCTCTGGTTCTAAATTCCTCAACTCTCGTCTACTTGTTTTCTGAGCTTTCTTCTCAACCCTTCCTTGTGTTTCTGTGGGCTTCTTTATCACCTTTCTAAAAATAAATATTTTATTTAAAAATTTAATATTGGAATATAGTTGATTTACAAAGTTGTGTTAGTTTCAGGTGTACAGCAAAGTAATTTAGTTACACATACACATGTATCTATTCGCTTTCAAATTCTTTTCCCATCCAGGTCATTACAGAGTATTGAGGATAGTTCCCTGTACTATACAATAGGTCCTTGTTGGTTATCTATCTTATATATAGTAGTGTGTGTGTGTGTGTGTTCATCTCAAGCCCTTGATTTATGCCTCCCCATCTACCTTTTCCCTTTGGTAATCCTAAACTTTGTTTCTGATCTCTATTTTGGTTCACCTTTAAAAAAAAATTATTTATTTCCCTTTTGACTATGCTGGATCTTTGTTGTTGTGCAGGCTTTTTTTTATTTGTTGTTTCCCAAAATTTATTTTCCCCTTTTTCTTTTAATAATTAGAACCTCTTTCCCAAAGCTCACCTGGGCAAATAGCCACAGGGCTAGCACCTAAATTTTCCAGTTCTCCTTGTGACTAGGCATGACCAAGTGGCTAAATTGTCTTCAAGGGAATGTAAGCAGAAGGCCTGCGTATAACTCCCAAATGACTTCCTCCAAAGGGACTTGTTTGACTCCCCTTCCTCATTTTCCCTCTCCTTTGTGGGCTAGATGCATGTGTGGTACTGGTGAGTTGGCTTTGATTCAGTGAATTAAGAGCAACATTGGGGAGATGATTGCGCTGGTAGAGAGAAGGAACCAGGATCCCTGGGTGACTTCAGAGTTCAGCGACCTGCCCACCTCAGATTGCCTGTCTTCTGGACTGCTAGGGACAAAGAAATAAGCCTTGTATTGATCGAGCCACTGCATTTCAAGTTCTCTTCTGAAAGCCACCATGTCTATTACAGGTTGAGTGAAAACAGTGAAAGTAATGTACTTAATGAAAACAGGCAATTCCTGTCTCATAACCCTGACTAGTTCAGAAACAGAAACCTAGAGGAATCCCAGTACCTCAGGGAAGAGGAGAGGAAAGAATCCTGGCATTAATTATCTGGAAAGTTGGGACTAAGGGCATTAAAATTCCAGTCACAGTATATAAGAATGGGAATTTGTTAGGCTATAGCACACAGCGGTAAAACAACCAAGTGTTGGGGATCCACACAGCCAGTGCCATGAAATAGGACGGATGGGAACAGGCACACAGGACGGTGGGGCAGGGCTGTTGCTGTTCAGTCACTCAGTTGTGTCCAACTCTTTGAGACCCCGTGGACTGCAGCACACCAGGCTTCCCTGTGCTTCACCATCTCCCGGAGCTTGCTCAAACTTATGCACACTGAGTCAATGATGCCGTCTAACCATCTCCTCCTCTGTCACCCCCTTCTCCTTTTGCCTTCAATCTTTCCCAGCATCAAGATCTTTTCCAATGAGCTGGCTCTTCGCCTGAGGTGGCCAAAGTTTTGGAACTTCAGCATCAGTCCTTCCAATGAATATTCAGGATTTATTTCTTTTAGGATTGACTGGTTTGATCTCCTTGCTGTCCAAGGGTGGGGTGATTGCTACTAACAATAAAAAGTAGCTTAAAAAAATAAGATAACAAATTTGCATCACTGAATTCTAATAATATAATCTCCTGCAATGGAGCCAACTTGACTGCAGACCAAAGGCAACGGCTAATTCTGAAGTTTGCTTTGATCTGTTGAATCCTTGGCCTTACAAGTAGAACACTGCACATCAATGTGTAGGATCTTGAGAATTGAAATAGGGGGATGGATACGACAATGGAGAGGCCTCAGACTATTCTGATCCCCCAGTGGCCACTGGGCCTCTGCAGGTCACCAAGGAACGTATACCCATAGGTAACAAACCATAAGACACTGCAGAAATCAGCTGTTGGAAGTTCTACTGAATTTTAACAAATCAAGGCGGGGAAGGTCTCAGTCTACATCCTGATGAGCATCAACTCTCTGAAGAGGTTGTTCTTGCTTATTTGAAAACCCTGTAATAACCTTTATGAGGATTTACTCTACAAGGAAATGTCAATTGTTTATTTCCACACTCTCAACATCCTTCATTGTCTACAGACCTATAATTAAAATGCCAGCATGCCTTGTGGAGGGAGAGGAAAGCAATTACAAAGTCAAGTAGCAAGGGAAAAGGCTTTCTAGAACAAAAGAGTATTTTTTTCCGATTTTGTAATATCAGAAATATTTTTGGAATATGATTGGGAAATGGATTCTGGGGTGCTAGGTCAAGGAGGGGGAAACATACATTTAAATCAAAGATTTTTGTCTTTATCTTGGTAGGATTGGTTTTTCAGGGCTTCCTCTAGGTTCTAAAAAGAGTTCATCAAACCAACCTAACATTCATGAGGGAATTGCTGATTAATGATGAAATCAGGTATTAAAAGCATAAAGTGTTTTAGTTATCCATTTAACTTTCTGGTTTGACTGGAGTGGAGCATGGACGGATCTTAGACAGTACAGTGGGTTGTTGCAAGCTCAATTAGGCGATGGCTCCAATTGCGGCTTCTGCTCCAGATGTCATCTTTTTAATGGAGGCAGTTATTAGGGCCCACATGGGCAGGTACTACTGATTCTTTTTTCTCTGTCCCAGGGTTTGGAAGACTTTTTCCAGACAGTATATATTACAGGCTTTGCAGACCACATGCTCTCTGTTGCAACTATTCAGCTCTGCCAGGGCAGCATGAAAACAGCCAGAAAGCATGCATAAACAACAGGGCATGGCTGTGTTCCAGCAAAGTTTTATTTACAAAAATAAGCCAGCTGTAAGTGCCCATAGCAACAAGCTATGCCCAGGTCTTGATTTCTCTTTAAAAAAATTAATTAATTAATTAACTAGTTTATTTTTGGCTGTGCTGGGTCTCCATTGCTGCACCTGGGCTTTCTCCAGTTAGTTGTGAAATCGTCCCCAACCAGGGACTGAATCCGTGTCCCCTGTGTTGGCAGGTGGATTTCTAACTACTGGACCACCAGGGAAGTCCCAGGTCTCTCCAATAAAAGGAACTAGGGCTCCTCAGGGAAATGTCTGATTCTAGGACAGGGATAAGAAATATATAAGATGAACCACAAAGTAAGAAAGCACTCAAAAAAAATAAATCTCATTAATGGAGATATGTCAAAGAGCCAACAAAAAGAGCTTCCAATGGCCAAAGCTGGAACAAAGATAGCAAGAAGTTAAATTAGTACTGAATTATAGCCCAAAAGATACAGTAAATATCCATGAACTGATACTGATAAAAATAAATGATTGAATAAATTAGTAAATGGAGAGAAGAGACAAATTCCTCATGCGGGAGAATTCTAGATAAATTATGTAACACTCCATCCTGAGGAAGGAGGTGCATAAATGCCGGTTCTTCAAGTATGGGCTGCGCATGGTGACTTCTTTCCGAAGAGTACTATGGAAGGTGGGAAAGTGACTTTACAGTAGAGAAACATGACGAGCATGGCTTCATCAGGCGACTGAGGCCAACATCAACAGTTATAAATCAGGGTGACCATACGTACCCTTGATGTGATGAGTACGGGCATTTTACATCTGTGGTACTCTTCTCCAAATCCATAACCCCAGTCTCTGAGAAAATCATCAGATTCCAATAGAGGGACGTTCTACAGTATTCCTGACCACAGCTTCTTAAAACTGTCAAGGTCATCAAAACTGGGGAAAGTTTAAGAAACTGTCATAGCTATGAGCAGCCTAAGGAGACATGACAGCGATATGGAATGTTGTATCCTGGATAAGACCCTGGCACAGAGAAAGAAAAACAGTAGGTAAAAAATGAGGGAAGTCTGAAAAAACTGTGAACTTGACTAACAGTGTATCGATGTTGCGTCATTAACTGGGACGAATGAAACCTAGGATGTTTTTAACAGGAGAAACCATGGAGAGGAAGGATTTATAATGGAGCTCTCTATACTATCTGCTCAATTTTTCTCTAACTCTAAAACTCTTTTTAAAAATTAAGTCTATTTCATAGAAAACAAACTCATGATTACCAAAAGGGAAAGGAGGAGGAGAGATAAATTAGGAGTATAAGATTAGCAGACACAAGCTACTATATATAAAATAGATGAACAGCAAGGACTTACTCTATAGCCCAGGGAACTATAGTCAAAAGAATTGGAAAAAAAAAAAGACCTCTATCTACATCACTTTGCTGCACATCAGAAATTAACATAACACTGTAAATCAACTCTACTTCAATAAAAAAGAATTTAAAAATTAAGTCTGTTAATAAACTTTAAAAAAGGTGACAAGCTGGATTTTACCTTCAGACTCTACTTCGCTGACTCCTGCTCTGTGCCGTGAAGTGGAGAAAACAGTCAAGTTTGCGTTCACCCGGCAGGAATAGGGGAACATCTTCACTGTTTTGCCTCAGCGATATGCCAGTTTGGGGGCTCTACACAACAGTACATACACCAGTACCTTGACCACCCCATTACTCCATAGGACAGCATCGTGGTCCAGTAGATGGGTGACATCCTGCTGTCAGAGTTGAAGAGCAGAAATTGAGAGGTAACCTGGATACTTTAATAAGTTACATGTCCGCAGATGGGAAGGAGATATACACCCCATAAAAACAGAAGAGACCTACCATTTCCATGAAGTTTCCAACACTTTTTGAGTCCAGGGCATAGTGGGATATCTTCTTTAAAGGGAATGATAGATTGAAACATATGGTAGCACCTGCTTATCACAACAGATACAATCTGGGAGTCCTTGAATTTTATTGCATTTGATTGGGTTGCCCTGAGCCATTTAAAGACAACCTGAAGAATTTCGAGGATCTTGGAGAAGGAAATGGCAACCCACTCCAGTACTCTTACCTGGAAAATTCTATGGATGGAGGAGCCTGGTGGGCTACAGTCCATGGGATCACAAAGAGTCAGGCACGACTGAGTGTTCGCTATAGGATGCAAGGAATACATGACGGCCTACTATCTCAGTTAACAGGGCTTATTGTTAGGTTACAAGGAAAGTAAGAAAGACCAGAAAAATCACAATAACCCAGGCTAAGACCCTAGAGAATTAAAACATTATTGCTATTTAAGATGCACTGAAAGCTCTCATCCTATGTCTACTGACTTAACAGTTATCCCTCGCCATCAGACATGCTCCTGACTCAGATCTTCTACTTCACTTGGAAGAAAAGCTATGACCACGCTAGACAGCATATTAAAAAGCAGAGACATTACTTTGGTGACAAAGGTCCATCTAGTCAAAACCATGGTTTTTCCAGTAGTCATGTATGGATGTGAGAGCTGGGCTATAAAGAAAGCTGAACACCAAAAAATTGATGCTTTTGAACTGTGGTGTTGGAGAAGATTCTTAAGAGTCCCTTGGACTGTAAGGAGATCCAACCAGTCTATCCCAAAGGAGATCAGTCCTGAATATTCATTGGAAGGACTGATGTTGAAGGTGCAACTCCAATATTTTGGCCACCTGATGCGAAGAACTGACTCATTGGGAAAGACCCTGATGCTGGGAAAGATTGAAGGTCGGAGGAGAAAGGGACGACAGAGGATGAGATGGTTGGATGGCATCACCGACTCGATAGACATGAGTTTGAGCAAGCTCCTGAAGTTGGTGATGGACAGGGAAACCTGGCTTGCTGCAGTCCATGGGGTCGCAAAGAGTTGGACACGACTGAGCGACTGAACTGACTTCACTTATTGCTTTTCCTAGAATTAATTCTCTACTCTCTCTTGGCTTCTGTTTCTGCTCCTGTAACTACTATAGTTTAATAGCAATTTTTAATCTCCTCTATTTATCTCAAGATTTCTGTTTACTCAGAGATTTTGCTACCACCCAGCTCTTGCTTACTGCCTTCTTTTTGTGCCTGTGTCTCTTGGCCTCTCCTGACTGCTGACTCTCTGTGAGTGCTTTGCACTCAACCTCTCAAAAAGGTTTCTGGTTGGACCCTTAATTCCCATCCAATGCCCTTTTATGGCAGAGCTCTTGTGCCAGATCCTTTCACAGGCCGCTAGCTAAGTTATAGATGGCTTACCAATACCAAGCCCTTGGTCCAATCGGCTTTGGCCATGGCTGTGATGTCACCGGATACACACAGGAACCCACTGACCCATGCAGAAGAGGCTGTCACTGTGACGGGCACACTAAAGCTTCTCAAAATGAGGACATTATACCCAGCAGGCACTTTCCCTGGCCTGGCCAGACAATTTACTTTGCCATTTTGATCCCAAATTTTAACACCTTAAAGAATTAGTCCTGTGGCTAAGACTCTGCACCCCCGAGTGCAGGGGGCCTGGATTGGATCCCTGATCAGGGAACTAGTTCGCAACTAAGAGTTTGCATGCCACACCTAAAGAGCCTGCATGTCTCAACTAAGATCTGGTGCAGCCAAATAAATAAAATATTTTTAGAAAAGAATTCAGGGAAAAAATTAAAACTCTTATTTCAAATTGGCAGGTGAGTTAGAAAGTTTTGATTGAGAGGAAGGTGCCCTGGGAGGTGGCCAGTCACCTGCACACTCTCTGTTTCCTTATGGAAGGGTTTCCTCCCAGTGGGTGCTCTTGGTTTATGGTGGGAATATGAGTAGGGCTGTGGAAGAAAGGAGCACAGCGGCTCCAAACTCCACCCAGAGGTCTGGTGGTCGCCATACCGTCACTCATACAGTTAGATCTCAGCGGGTACCTTGTTAGTCCCTGCCTGGGTTGGGTCCTGGGTACAATGATCAGCTTACTCGATTGTCTTTATTTTTCCTTTAAAAACATTAACCTGAACTTGGTGACTGTGTTTTTGCTCATGGAAGCCTGCTCATCAAAACCCTCGGCACAGTCGGTGTGATACTTGAGTCGCAGCCCTCAGCCTCCCGCACTCCTCAGCCTGTCTCTGGCACAGCCTCCAGGGCTCTGCAGGCTGTGGGTGATAAGGGTGGATCACTGAGATTCTCTCTCTGGCTGCCTGTCACAGCCACTGCCATCAACCCCTGGATTCTTCTCTCTTTAATTCTCGGAAACTCTCTCCTTAGTCAGTTAACGTGAAAAGAAGAAAAATTATTTTTCCTCATCTAGGTTTTTTTTTTTTTCCTTAGAGGGGAAAGGTTTATTGATTATCTTTTTAACAACAAATGAGTTTCACCAATATTTTTCATTATACCTGGAACCACTCATTACCTGTCATGCCCTTATCCTGTCATTTTTCATATAAAAGTTAAGAGAACATAGAATGGAATCATCTTTCAACCACCACTCACATTAGCACTTATTTTTGTTTGCAATTTTGAAATTAAAGATCTATAAAATTTTAGATATAAACTCCCTAGACACGAGGTTCTCAAACACTCGTGAGTGACTGAATTTAGTGTTGAACTTATCCTTGAGAGAGAGACAGACTGTGTGAAGTATACCTCAGAGACTCAGAATCATATCTTGGAAAAGCAATTATGTTGTATTTGTTTCAAATCAAAGTAGCATCATTACAGTATTAATTCAAGTTATTATCTGAGACGATATTAACCTATGTATGGTACACAAATTCAACACTCACTTTCATTTTGCTGCATGAATATTAGCATAGTCGCTTAGTGGAGTCTGACTTTTCGCAATCCCATGGACTGCCCGCCACTCTCCTCTGTCCATGGAATATTCCAGGCAAGAATACTGGAGTGGGTTTCCATTTCCTACTCCAGGAGAAGTCTTCCCAAATCCAGGGATTCAATCCACATCTCCTGCATCTCCAGCATTGGCAGATGGATTCTTTACCACTGTGCCGCCTGGGAAGCAAGAAACTATAAATTTTATTGGACAAGCACACAAAAAGCCTGTCATATTATTCATCACCCCTAGAAGCAGGTCACAGAACAGCAAGGTAATGTCACTAACAAGAAGCAGTTTTCTGTAGTAGACAGCAATTTTTACGCTGTCATGAATTCATCTTCCTAGTGACAGCAGGTTTGGCTGGCACTGACCAGAACTGGTACTTTCACCAGTCCCATACCAGAGTTCGAATATGAGATAAGCTTAAACCATGTTCAATGGTGGTCACATATTTCCTCCACTCAAAGTCCCATCCCCCTTCTGATCTAAATGTTTAAGGAGGATGTTTAGGAACTGACATTTCTATGCTTTGTTATAGAGTGGTTGGTAAGCACTATTTTGCAATGCCAACACTTGTAAGAGAAGACAGCAACTACTTTAATATGATTAAAGGTAGCAAATTCACTACAACAAATGAGACCTTTCATTGGCCACCACACGTTTCTTTGTAGCTGGCTAACTCTCTATTTACTTTGTTCAGGAAAATGCCAGGTCAACTAGTACAAGAATTTGCTGGGCTCAGAAATAACCCTGTAAGGAGTCGGCATTCTATTTTTCTAGCTCTGTTATTTCTGTTGTCTTCTTAAGACATGCTGTATGGTAAAGCTTAACGTGACTCGCATTTCTTTAAGGTCACTTGAGGGATGAGATAGCAATGAGAACCTGGGGAGGAATACAGAGGCAGGAACCAGTAAACCTTACTTAAGTAACTGGGCTCAGGGTATGCAAATTAGTAGGGAGAGGGATGTGCCTCTCAGTGAGCAAGTGTCTTGGTGAAAGCTGCTGAGATGGGGAACCTTCTTGGGGTCAGTGGAGGAACTGAGGAAGCAGAGATGGCCTCAGGAAAAGTGATACCTGCCTCTCAACAATATCCATTTCCCCTTTACAGAGCTAGTAGGAGGGTTAAAAGATAGAAATAGTGAAATCATTCATATCCACAATAAGTAGTTAAGAGACACACAAGACAAAAAGATGTAAAATATAATGTCAAAAGCATTAAATATTGTGAGCATGGGAGTAAAAACACTGGATTGTTAGAATGTGTTTGAACTTAAGAGAACATCAACTTAAAATAATCATGAAAAGCGAAAGTGAACGTCACTCAGTTGTGTCTGATTCTTTGTGACCAGAATTCTCTAGGCCAAAATACTGGAGTGGGTAGCCTTTTCCTTCTCCAGGGGATCTTCCCAACCCAGAGGTCAAACCCAGGAGTCGAACCCAGGTCTCCCACATTGCAGGCAGATTCTTTACCAACTGAGCCACAAGGGAAGCCCAAGAATACTGGAGTGGGTAGCCTATCCCTTCTCCAGCAGATCTTCCCAACCCAGGAAATTAACCAGGCTCTCCTGCATTGTAGGCGGATTCTTTACCAACTGAGCTATCAGGGAAGCCCAATACATGATACCAAAATCAAACAGATACAAAAAAAAAAAAAAATTAAAGGCTAATATCATTGATTAACATAGATAAAAAAAATCATCAACAAAATATTAGCTAACAGATATTACTAATATATTTCGAGGATCATATATCATGCCAAATGGGATTAATCCTAGGGATTCAAGGATGGTTTAATGTCCATGAATCAATCCATGTGATCTAGCACAGTAGCAAATTGAAGAATGAAAATCATATGATCATTTCAATAGTTGTAGAAAAATTTTTTGACAAAATTCAACATTCATGTATGATACTCTCAAGAGAGTGAGTATAGAGCAAACACCTCAACATAATAAAGTCGATATATGGCAAACCTATAGCTAACATCATAGACAATGGTAAAAAGTGGAAAACATTTCCTCTAAGATTAGGAACAACCCAAGGATAATCACTCTTGCTAATTTTATCCAACATAATATTTGAACTCCTACCTGGCCACAGCAATCAGGCAAGAAAAAGAAATGAAAGGAATCCAAATTAGAAAGGAAAAGGCAAACCTGTCACAGTTGCAGATGACACTATACTATATACAGAAAATCTTAAACGTGCCACCAAAAAACTATGGGAACTAATAAATGAGTGTAGTAAAATTGCAAGATACAAAATTAATATAGAGAAATACCTTGCATTTCTATACATTAACAACAAACTATCATAGAAATTTTAAAAATCATTCCATTTACAATTGCATCAAAAAGAATAAAATATCTAGGAATAAATCTAACCTGGGAGGTACTAGGAAAGCTCTCATAGGATGAAATTCAAGATGACACAAACAAATGGAAATGTACATCATGCTCATGGACTGAAAGAATTAATATTGTTAAAATGATCATGCTCTTCAAGGCAAGCTACAGATTCAATGTAATCCCTAAAAAAATACCAAAGGTATTTTTCACAGAACTGGAACAAATAATTCTAAAACTTTTATGGAAACACAGAAGGCCCTGAGTAGCCGAAGTAATCTTAAGAACAAAGAACAAAGCTGGAGGTATCATGCTCCCTAATTTCAAACTACATGACAAAGCTATAGCAATCACAATAGTATGGTACCGGCACAAAAATAGATTAATAGAACATTGAACATAGATCAATGGAACAAAATAGAGCCCAGAAATGAATGCAAATTTATAGGGGCAATTAATCTATGACAAAGGAAGTAAGAATATGCAGGGGGGGAAAAAAGAATATGCAATGGGGAAAAGATAGCTTCTTCAATAATTGTGCTGTGAAAACTGAAAAGTTGTATGCAAAAGAATAAAACTGAACTACTTTCTCATGCCATATACAAAAGTAAACTCAAAATGGATTAATGACTTAAATGTAACACTTGAAAACATAAGACTTCTTCTGGAAGAAAACATAAGCAGTTTTTAGAAAACAAAGACATGCTCTTTGACATCAGTCTTAGCAACATATTTTGTTTGCTCAAGCAAGGGAAACAAATGCAAAAATAAACAAATGGGACTATGGCAAGCTAAAAAAGCTTTTTCATGGCAAAGGAAACTCAAAAAAGAACCAAAGAGGTTGCCTACTGTATGGCATGTATACTGGTATTACTCAGACAGTCACTTGTGTCTGACTGTTTGCAACCCCATGAACTGTAGCCCGGCAGGCTCCTCTGTGCATGGTATTCTTCCAGCAAGAATACTGGAGTGAAGTGTCATTTCCTCCTCCAAGAGATCTTCCAGGGATCAAACCCACATCTCTTATGTTTCCTTACATTGACAGGCAGATTATTTACCACTAGCGCCACTTGAGAATATGCAATACCAATACATAATATTTGTCAATATACAAAATACACAAAGGGCTCATACAACTCAACATCAAGAAACAAACAACCCAGTTTATAAGTGAGCAAAGAATCTAAATAGACTTTTTTCCAAAGAAGACATAGAGATGACCAATAGACACACGAAAAAATATTCAATATCTCTAGTCATCAAGGAAATGCAAAAAATATTCAATATCTCTAGTCATCAAGGAAATGCAAATCAAAACCAGTAAGATCTCACACTTATCAGAGTGGCTATTATAAAAAGACAACAAATAACAAGTGTTGGAGAAAAGGGATCCCTCATGCACTGTTGATGGGAATTCAAATTGGTAGAGCCATTGTCTGGGTTTTCCTCAGAAGAATTAAAAGAAAAACTGCTATAAATTGTGCGCCTGCATATTTTCCCACAGAAAACAAAAACAGAAAAATTGAAAAGACATATGCATCTCTATATTCATTAAAGCATTATTTACAATAGCAAAGATATGGAAGCAATCTAAGTATCCATTGATAGATGAACAGATAAATATGTGACACACACATATATATATATGTATGAACATTACTCAGCCATAAAAAAGAATGAAATCTTAACATTTGCAAGAACATAGATGGACCTAGAGGGTATTATGCTAAGTGTAATAAGTCACAAAGAGAAAGACAGATATTGCATGATTTCTCTTATATGTGGAAAATAAAAAACAAAACAAATGGACAAATGATAGAACTGAAACTGACTCATGATACAGAGAACAAGCTGGTGATTGTCAGAGAAACACATTGGTCTGTTGGTGGGGGGATGAGTGAAATAGGTGAGGGAGATTAAGAGGGACAGCTTCCCATTATAAAATAAATGTCTCGGGGATGCGATATATATAGCATAGGGAATAGAGTCAATGATATTGTAATAACTTTGTATGGTGACAGATGGTAACTTATTGCATTGATCATTTTGTAATGTATAGGAAAATTGAATCACTATGTTGTACACCTGAAACTAATATTGCAAGAAAGAAAAAATGTGCTTTGCACAGTTAAAAAAATATCCACCCCTTATTTTATATAATACTATCTTGTTTTATGGAGAGTTTTCCCATCAGCATGCCACTCTGTTGGCTACTCTCAGTTACCTGAGTGATGAAGGCTGGAACCAAATCCATTGAATCTGTCTCCTATAGCACTTACAAGGCTACTATGAAGCTGTCACAATTAAGGTTACTATTAACAGGATTTTAAGCAGCAGGATGAGGGCAACCTGCAGTGCTGACTTTAGCCACGCTGCCCAGAGTTCTGGGCCAACCAGCTTAACGAATGTCATAAACCATCAGATTCTACCTTAGAAATCCAGGTGTCTTCCTCCTTAAGTTTCAGCATTGACCTTTCTACCTGGCCCTGGCATTACTCCAAGTACAGAAGAACATATTAGCGATTGCACAGATTTCTCCTTGACCCATGAGGAGGAAGTTTACAGCAATTCTATCATCCATAACAGGTCTGACCTACATGTCTTCCAGACCCTGGGTGGTGTCATTGAAGATTTCAGCTAAAGTAAAGGGCAAATTTTATACTACCTTTTCTAATTGTACCACTCTTATCTCCTATCCTAGATATATTGCCTACAAAGTATGCACAGATGTGAAGACATCTATCTACCTTAGAAGCAACCCCAAGTAACCAGGGGTCTCTGCAGCCATCTGAGGGTGGTATGATCTACTCATGGTGTTTTCTTAAACACTTGAAGATCTCTGTGATACGCTTCTGGTCCCAAAGTGCAAGTCGTCATATTTTGAGAAGGGAGGCAAATTAATGCTTGACTCCCACACAAAAAGTACAATCCTGAGGGAGTACGTGGTGTGCTGGAAAAAACAGTTTTGTTTACAATTGTTGGGGGCCCCCAAGGAGATGTACATCATTGGGGGGCACAAGTTGATAATGCTTCTAAGGTGGCCTGCTAGCCAAATGGTAAAGCTTAGGGGTCCCAGGTCAGTTCAAATAGCTGAATGTAGTCCTTGTTTTTGGAGGAAAGAAATCTGTATCTATCATCTATTCTACAGATAAACAGATAAGAGTTATCCATCTATGCTTTGTTAAGAATCTTGTTTTGCCCAGAATGTATTTGAACTTGACCAAATGTTTTGAGTAACTATAGAGATAACTACATGGTTCATCTCCTTATCTGTAATAGTATGGGAAAGTACATAAAAAGTTCTAAATATTGGAGTATTCTTATGTTCTTGAAACAAACCTTACTTACTCGTGCATCCTAATTTCAGTATGATGTTGTATTTTTTGTGTTAATATTTTATTTAGGATATTTTAATTGATATTGACAAGTCTATTTGGTCTGTAGTTTTATGTCCAATCTTTGTTAGACTCTCTCTGTTGTGCTAACTTCATTTAAAAAATGTGGTCTGTATATAGTATTTGGAATTTATTAAGTTTTTCTTCATGGCCTGCTATGTAATAAAGTTTAAAAAATATTCACCAGGGATTTGGAAAGATTGTGTAATTTTGTATATTGGGTAGCTTGTTAATTGTGTGTGGTTTAAATTCTCTAAAATGTTCCCCTGCCTGCCTCTGACCTATATCCCCTTTCTCTTAAGATAGCCAATGTCAACAGTTTATAGGGCATAATTTCAGAAAAATATTTATGTATTTAATATCATATATGTGAATATCTTTTAAATATAAAAATTAAATTGCTTTATATAATGTTTTATGACCTATATTATTTTAATTTCACTTCACTTGGATATGTATTTATAGCCACACACATAGATGTAGTTCATTGTCAATAGTTTTTTCTATTTTCTTTTAAAGAATAACTAAAACAGTCTTTTCCTCCCATGTATTTTGATTTATTTTAAATGCATTTTGTCCCTAACATCTAGTTTTCTTGCATAATGATCAGAGAATGTAGCTGTATATAATATTTGGGGTTTATTGAGAATTTATGATCTGATACATAATAAAATTTGTAAATATCCCATGAGGATTTGGAAAGAATGTATAGTTTTTGTATCTTGCCTGGCTTACTAATGGTTTGTGATTCAAATTCTGCCAAGTTTTGGAGGTCTGATTCTCCCATTATGATTGTGGTTTTGACAATTCTTGTATTTCTAACTTTTTGATTTTTACATATATTTTGATTACTGTGGCTTAGAATAAAATAGTTCTTGGCTCTTTTATCTTCTTTGTATATTGTATTTTTAAATTAATATAAAATATCTCCCATTGCATTAATGATTTCTGCATTAAAATCCATATTTCGGACAGATATGCTTTTACATGCCATTTAGTTTACATTTGGCTGACATTGCCTGCTTTTTATGTCCAAGCAGTGACAGTCTGCTTTGAGTGTGTTTCACAGAAATAGCGCATAGCTGAGTCTAACAGCTATAAGAAGACTACAGAGCATGTAATGAAATTTTTTGGCATCTCCCAGATCTAAACCTCGGCTCCACCATTTACTGGCCATGTGACCTCATGCGAATTATTTAACTCCTCCGAGACTCAGTTTCCTTATCAGTAAAATGGGACAACACACTCATAGTAGTTCGTATTTTGGATTGTAATAAAAAGGCAGCTCAAATGAGATTATGTGCAAAGGAAAATGTATGTGGTTTCTCATAAAAAGCAATAAATACCAGACCATGAGGAAAGACTGATCTATCCCTGGCCTTCATTCACTCCATCTCTAAATTTTAGCAGCCTCTCCTCATGCCTTTGTTATTTCCAATCAGAAACCCTGTATATTCATAGACTTTCCCTCACGTGGCAGTTTGTTTATGTCTGCCTTGGCCTTACGATGTAAGTCATATGAGGGCAATGGACCCACTGATCTTCACTGCGTTACTATGTGGCACACACTGCCTTACCACCATGTGGCACATAGTAGGTATGCAATTAAGCATATTTGTAGAACAAAAACAGATGAACTGGACCAGCATGGTGGAGGGTCAAGGGGGAGACTTATAGGTTGAGTTGTGTTCCCACAAAAAGATGTGTCCAAGTATTAATGCCCAATACCTCAGAATGTGATCTTATGTTGTGACAGGATCTTTGCAGACAGAGTAAGTTAAGATGCGTGTGTGCTAAATCACTTCAGTCATGTTTGACTCTTTGCGACCCTGTGGACTGTGTAGCCCACCAAGCTTCTCTGTCCATGGGATCTTCCAGCCAAGAATACTGGAGTGGGTTGCCATGGCCTCCTGCAGGATCTTCCTGATCCAGGGATCAAACGTGCTTCTCTTTATGTTTCCTGCATTGCAGACTGATTCTTTACCACTAACGCCACCTGGGAAGCCCAAGTTGGGAGGAGGTGAGCCCTAATCTAATATGACTGGTGTCCTTCTAAAGTGGGCAAAACTGGACACAAGCAGAAACATGCACAGAGGACTATGTGATGACACATAAGAACTCCAGTGTAAATTACGCTGCCACGAGCCAAGGAACATCAGGGGTTACCAGAGCTGGAAGAGGGAAACACCCTTTTCCTGTATGTTTCAGAGAAGGCGTGCCCTTATTGCCGGGAGCCGGCATATTACATATTGAGTGCATATTGCATATTGAGTGCAGCACTTTCCACAGCATCATCTTTCAGGATCTGGAATAGCTCAACTGGAATTCTATCACTGCCGGGAGCCAGCGTGAGGAACTCCGCCCATGACAAAGATCATGAGGAAGGAGGCTAGGCATACGCAAAGGCGGGATCGAGCCTCAGGAGTCCCCCTGGAAATTCTCGAGCATCTACCCCCAAAACCAGAGTCTGCCTACTTTCTGCTTTGTGCTTTCACCTACGCCTCTGACTTTACGGGGGGCTGTCCCCCACTACCTCTCTCTGAAAAAAGAGTTAGCTTACAGCTCCAGTTAATAATTCCTGGGTGTGACAGTGTTTAACCTACAAACTCCTTTGGAAATCCTCTAGCCTGCCTGAATAGGTTTTTCCGGCCACATGTGATTGTTCAGAGCCTCCCAACTGTGAGAGGCAGGAGATGTTGTAAACTGTCTAAACATAGATTC
This sequence comes from Bubalus kerabau, assembly GCF_029407905.1. Lineage (NCBI taxonomy): Eukaryota > Metazoa > Chordata > Mammalia > Artiodactyla > Bovidae > Bubalus > Bubalus kerabau. The sequence continues at coordinate 16,292,583 of NC_073639.1, read as the reverse complement.
CTTTGATTAGTTAAAAGATTGATTAGAAATTGTATTGGTGAAGGGTTTTTCACTTATTGAGCCAATGTTTGCTGCTAAGTCTCCATACTCCGTACCTACTGTGTCCTTGGCAGTGTATTGATTGATATAATGGGTGTATAGAAATGTAAGTAGTAGCCTCAACGTTTGTAACGTTGGACCCTTGAGTTAATTCTTTTCTTGATTGAGCCCACCTCACCTTTGCCCTATAGGAATGCAGCTTTGTCCAATGCCTTTTTGGAGGCTGGTGCCTGACTTTGGAATAATCACCTTTAGAGAAAGATAAGTTTCTTAAAATGTTAACAGGCCTCCTGGCCAGAAGATGATGTAATTCACCTGAACTTTTGCATATGATAAGTTTGAAAAGCCTGGCTTCGATTAGGACCAGGAACTGCTGTCCTTGCATGACTCCACCCCTTCCCCCATTATCCTCTATGCACAACTTTAGGTATAAAAACTACTTTGGAAAATAAAGTGCGGGCCTTGTTCACTGAAACTTGGTCTCCCCATGTCGCTCTCTCTCTCAAATTCTGGCTGAGTCTCCATCTGGAGCGCGGAACCCGCCATGCTTGCTAATTATGCCTGGGCTTCTAAGATCCGACCGGGGAGGCCTCAGTGTCTCCTCTCCTTTGGGAGAACGGAAGGACGCCTGCGGCCTACGCAAGTGGTGCAAACTTCTTGTCTTGAAGTTTTATTGGTCTCCCGCGTAAACCAAGCTACTCAGCCTCTTTTCTCCACTGAATTTTCCTACTGAGCTATCCTCATTCTATTACTCTTTATATCTCTAATTAATATCTAATTGAAGCTATTGTATCCTGATCCTCGCTGACGCCGTCCCCACTTCGAATACCCTGGATCAGCCGGGGCTGGACCCCAGCACCTTATCGATAACTTGATTTGGGGGTTTTAGCCTACACAGCTATGAGACAGTAAATTTACTTTGTTCTAAGGTAACTAGTTTGTGACACTTTGTTACAGCAGCCCTAAGAACTAATACAAGGAGGGGGCCGCCCACTCAGTGGGTCTCAGGTACCAGAGATCCACAGTTTACCCCAAGTATCATGGTAAAGAATCCCCATGCCAGTGCAGAAGATACAGTTTCGATCCCTGGGTCAGGAAGATCCTCTGGAGAAGGAAGTGGCAACCCACTCCAGTATTCTTGCCTGGAAAATCCCAAGGACAGAGGAGCCTGGCAGGCTACAGTCCATGGGGCTGCAAAAGAGTTGAACACAATGACTAGTTGAACAACAACAACAACAGTATTCCAGATGGTGCATGTCTACAAGGTAATCACGGACCCCACAGCCGTGGCCTCGGGGGCTCCTGAGTCAAGACAGACTCAGGAACTGCAAGCATAAAACTGCAGGTAAGAGACACAGGGGAACCCAAGGTGCTCTGCCTGAAAAACACCCTGCCTGACCACTGACCACTGAGTTCAGCACCGCGGAGGATGGCACCTTCAAGGGAAAAAGAAAGTTTTTTACTCTGCACAGATTGGCTGCTGAGTGTCTGAGAAGTCAGGATTGTGAAGGAAAACACCCAGATCTGAATGTGTAATCAACCACACACTGCCCCTGTGTCAGAAGTAGAAATGATCAAAGAAAAATGCACCCAATGCATTCTTCTGAACAGCATCTGCCATGTCAGAGATGATTGTGGAATTAGGATTTTCAAGGCTATTTAGGCAGAATAAATTAAATAGATTACTTGAGGAAAATGACCTGTTTCCCCTACCTCTGATCTTAATTAGCCATGAATAGATGCTTGAAAAAAATCCCATATTTTTCCCACCAAACTGGGACTTTTCAATGCACCCCATGAATGGTACTGTTTGTGTGGAGAGATTCTCAGTGATGGGCAGTTTATTTTTATTTATTTATTATTATTATTATTTTGGCTGTGCCTGGATCCCACTAAGATCCATGTGGGATCTTAGTTCCCCAACCAGGGATTGAACCCACACTTTCTGCAGTTGGAATCCTAACCACCGGATCACCAGGGAATTCCCTGACAGTCAGTTTAGAAAGTTGATTGGACTGATCAAAATTTATGTGATTTGAATCCCAGATAAGGAAATACCCACATACATAAGTCATTCTAATGAGCACCACTGGGAATTACAGACACACACTTTTATGCAAGAAGCTTAGAATACATCCACCATTAGAAGACATTAGAAGTAGAATCATTCAATTCAAATGGTTTTGTTTACCTTTCAATAAATGCAGTCGAAGCCTGTTCTTTAGTACCATCTCCAAGTATAATCTCCAGGTATAATCCAAAGAGTTTTCTTTAGGTTTCTGTTTCCAAATTCAATCCTTTCCATTGCTTACAAATGAATAATTGGGGAGAAAAAGTAAACTTAGTTTCAATAATTTTAATTTAGCTGAGGTTAAGAAGTTTTTGGTTTCATTCCCATTACCCTATCCTGATTTTGTTCTTTCTAGGTTGATGTTTAAAAAATATTATACAAAAAGAGTAAGGGAAGCTAAAAGTGAGTTAATAGAAATAAATTAGAAGCAAACTTCACACTACTATATATTTAGGGGTTTCCCTAGTGGCTCAGATGGTAAAGAATCAGTACTATATATAAAATAAACAACAAGGATTTACTGTATATTACAGGGACTCAGACTTAATATTTCATAATAACCTATAATGGGACAGAATCTGAAAAAGAATATATATACATATAACTGAATCACTTTGCTGTATACATGAAAGCAAGAGGACATTGTAAATCAAAAACTACACTTCAGTAAAAAAAATAAGTAAAAAAAAACCTCTCTTGCTACTCACTTAGCATGGAGAAAGCACAAACTCAGGAGAAAAAATGTGAGTTAAACATAATCACATTTTTTTTGACTATGATGAAATTTTTCATCTTAACTTCATGAATTAAATACTAAAAAAGCATGGAGCATTTTTATAGTCGGGAAGGGAGAAATGATATAAAATCAGGCTCAGAGTGATGGCTTTCTCTTCTCTTGCTCTGTGCAGAAAATTCAGTTGTTAATAAAGTGGGGTCAGTTCAAAAACTGAGGGAGGCTCAACTGATGGGTCCATATTCTGGTTTGTTGTCAGTGAATTCAAATAATGATGCGACAGTTCGAAGTGTGCATTTTTAAAGTCTTTAGACAGGCGCTTTCTTGGCGTTGAATCAGAGCTCTGTGTTTGACTTTGCTTGTTATCCTGGGACATATAGCTACGCTAAGGCACAAATCTTATCTTCACCAGTTTGCTGTGTTGCTGTCACCGAGGTCCCCCATCTGATGACCCACCAACTCTCTCATCACGTGTTGCAGCTCTTCACCTTACGTTTCTCCTAGGCTGTTTGTGTGCTGTGTGCTAAGTCGCTTCAGCTGTGGCCGACTCTCTGCGACCCCATGGACTGTTACCCCGCCAGGCTCCTCTGTCCTGGGATTCTCCAGGCAAGAATACCGGAGTGGGTTGCCTCCTCCAGGAGATCTTCTCGAGCCAGGGATTGAAGCTTTGTCTCATAAGTCTTCTGCATGGGCAGGCAGGTTCTTTATCATTAGTGCCAGCTGGGAAGCCCCCTATTCTGTTTGTCACCAAGTAATTTGAACAAGGTCCTTGCCAGCTGTAGAGAGAAACAGGTAACCTTTAGAACCTTTCCCAAAGTCGTGGAAAGTTTCTCTTTTATATACTAAAATTGGGTTGTTCCTGAGCTGCCTTTCCACTGGAGGGACCCTTCTGTATCAAACATGCAGTTAACAGGACAGGATCGATGGTTATGCTCTGAGGGCTGGCCCGCTTGCTGGACCTACTTGCTGGGGAGACAGTGGATCCCACAGGACAGACAAGCAGGAAGAGTCACTCCCTAGGTAGGGAGTGGTTATCTGCATCCATCCTCAGCGGTTCTCACAGCAGTCAACCCAGAAACCCTCCATACAGTGGCTCTGATTCCTTAAAGCTGACCAAAGTACTCAGCTAGAAAGTTACTCTTATCAAGAACTCCTGCCTGCCTTTAAAAAAAACCTTGCATCCCAGCTGGGAGATAATAGCTGTATCTTTTGAAAGTCAATAACCTTGCCCCTTCCTGCTGCCTCTCAGGCCCACACTTTGCTTGTTTTGTCAGCTATTTGGGGGCATTTAAAAATAAATCTAACTCTGGACAGCTGCCCTCACATTGTTACCATCTTCTCCCTTTCTCCGGCACAGGAACTCAGCACAACTGACTGTTTTGATGTTTCTGGCCTGAAATCCTTCTCCTATCCCAATCTGATGTTCATTCTGGTTCTCTGACATGTCTGCACTCATACCCATCAATTAGTATGGCAGGATGCCCACTTCAACAAGGTGTGGAGCCAATTTCAACAAGGCGATGTGCCAATCCCATCCTGGCTCAGACAGGGACTGAAGCAAATGACACAGCATGTCCATGGAGATCCTTCCTGCTGGACAGAGTTGCCAAAGTGGGACCTCGTGTTTCTCTCCAGGAAACCATTGCCGTGGAATTCTTTAATCACTGTACATCATTCTCAGATTATTCTCTGTCTTGTAAGAGAAAAAATCTGCATTCTTGGATACTGTGGGTCCAGGATTCTTCTTTTAAAGTGAAAAATTCTCTTGTTGAAGCAGAAGATATCAGCTTCCCTGGTGGCTCAGATGGTAAAGAATCTGCCTGCCATTCAGGAGACTCAGGTTTGATCCCTAGGTCAGGAAGACCTCCTGGAGAACAGAATGGCTACCCCCTCCAGAATTCTTACCAGAATTCCATGGACAGAGCAGTCCATGGGGTAGCAAAGAGTCGGACACGACTGAGTGACTAACGCCTTCACTTTACAAGCAGAAGATAGACATGTGAGTGTTATCAAGCATGGAAGGGTGCAGTAAGGAGCTTGGAGCTGTCTTTCCTGCCCAAATCTGAGAACTGCCCTGACAGAAAGACAGGATCACAGAGAGCAAAACCCTCTGTGAGCTGGTGTTGTTACCTAGGAAAGGTGACTCTGGTGGTGTTAGAGAACAGAGAAACACCATTGTAAAAACGCTGCAGAATTGTCCTTTCCCAAGAAGTTCCCTCTGGCTCATGGAGAAAAGACTTGAATGAATTAGGACGCTGAAAGAGTGGGAAACACAGGTAGAATCTAGCAGTAGAATGAGCAAGGTAAACTCTCATGAGTTTAAGTAATGTTTAAAGAAAAAAAGCCTGTGAACAAAAATTTGCTCTGACTGCCCCCCACTTCTCCCCCAAAGACAAAAAAGGGCCCACCCACATGAGAACTGTCCTCAAGATGGAATGAACTTTTTTTTTAGTAGTGAGACTAGTTCAGATAAGTGACCAGAGACATCTGGATGCAGGAAAACAAGGGTAATAATATTACTAGTGCTTGCAATTATAGTGAAGAGGTTTACTTTATAAATTTTTCATTTAAGTCTATATTCCTGTTTTTCCCTGAAATAAATGCATGATTTTTTTAACAAGGAAAAAAGTACAAAAAATATCACTTAGGAAAATTAAGACTGCAAGATATAAAAGTGAGGCAAACCACAGTCAAGGGAATTTGGAAGGTAGGAGCAAGGGTCACAAGGCATTTTTGGTAAGAAAAGGCATTCAGATAAAAGGAAGATTGGCAAAGAGGAGGGATCACCAATGAGACTTTTCTAGAGCTTTCTGCTTGCTGTCTGTTATAGAGTAGAGATAACGGAGCTCTTGTTCACAGAGGTGAATGAGAATCAGGGACTTATGGCCACTGACCCAGCTCAGGAGTATTTCTGGCTATCCTTAGGAAATATTTGGAGAAGGCAGTGGCTCCCCACTCCAGTACTCTTGCCTGGAAAATCCCATGGACGGAGGAGCCTGGTAGGCTGCACTCCATGGGGTCGCTGGGAGTCGGACACGACTGAGCGACCTCACTTTCTCTTTTCACTTTCATGCATTGGAGTAGGAAATGGCAACCCACTCCAGTGTTCTTGCCTGGAGAATCCCAGGGACGGGGGAGCCTGGTGGGCTGCCGTCTGTGGGGTCGCACAGAGTCAGACATGACTGAAGCGACTTAGCAGCAGCAGCAGGAAATATTTGCCAGTGCAAACCTTGTGCATCGGGAGCTCTCTGCACCCCAATTCTGGGTGCTCCTGATGCTGTGGCACCCTGATGCCCCAAATGGGCTGTGCGCTGGGGCCCTGAGTCAGTGGTGTGCTGGAGCAGGGTAGACTGACAATAGCTGGTGGTGGCATATTCAGGAATTTGGCCTGTGGTCATCAAACACAGACATTACCAAAATCTGAGTTACATAAACTATAATTAAATAAATAATATTAAAAACAAAAGCAATTCATTCTCAAAAGTCATCAGTTCCTCATTATTTTACTATGATCATAACATTTACCTGCCTCTGTTGAATCTGTAAATGACAACCCACTCCAGTATTCTTGCCTGGAAAATCCCATGGACAAGAAGCCTGGTAAGTTACAGTCCATGGGGTTGCAAAGAGTTGGACACGACTGAGCATGATGGATGGATGGATGGATCAAATCTGTGACTGAAATTATTATGTGTGGGGCATGGGGAGGGGGTGTTTCTGCATCTTCTCCCGGCTCTGTGTTTAACGACATCACATTTGCAGCTTGAAACTGGCCACAATGGGAATGTTTACACCCTGAGAATTAGCAAGTTCTGCACATTGTGGCTTTTGTTTTTTTATTTTCCAGCGAGCCGGTTATTCAAATATATTTATTAGCACATCATTGCTTGAAGTCCACACAAGCTGAGCTTCTGTGTGCTATAACCAAGTGGCCAGCCTTGATTCATACCACTTTCTACATTCTTTGACTGCATTTTCCCAAAGCTGAGGTTTGCTTTGGATTTCCAGAGACTCAAAAGGGTGGTGGAAAAGACCTTTGCAGTCTTTTCTCTCTCCCGAGGACTCGGGCACCAGTGTGATGATGGGAGGGAAATGACACCAAAATGTCCTCGGAGCTCTCTCTGTCTGAAGCCGAGGGGCTGATCCTGAGCCGCTCTGCTTTGCTGTCTCCTCCCTTAGAGCCATTTTCCCCAGGAGGTTCTTCAGGTCCCCGTGGGTACCCACGCTGTCCCCCAGCGCTCGAGTTCTGCTTAGCCTCAAAGCTTCGGAGGCAAGGGGTGAAGGTAAGGTCGAACTAGTGATGCCAATGGGAGCAAAAGCGAAAAAGACAAAGCAAGACAGATCTGAGCAAGAAGGAGGAAATGGTGACTTTTTATATCTCGCTAGTTACAGGTGGTGAAAGAGAAGATTGTGTCCAAGATAACTGTTTCACAATCTTTGACCTTACTAAGAACTATCAGGATTACAAAGAATAACTCCTGTCAGGAACACATACCCGGGAGTACAGCATTTCCGTTTGCCATCCTAAGAACAAGACGTGACAATGATCAAAGTGTGAAGGTGTTAATATTGGCTTGAAATACTTCTCCAAAAAACCCCTCTATTAATACTATAGGGAATATGAATACGTATAAGCTGTTCACTTTGCTGTACAGTAGAAACTAACACAATATTATAAAGCTACTATACTATACCCTAATGAAAAAATTTTTTTAAAATAAATAAACTGATTTTCTTTATCCATGCTGCATGTGTGCTAAATTACTTCAGTTGTGTCTGACTCTTTGCGACTCCTATGAACTGTAGCCTGCCAGGCTCCTCTGTCCATGGAATTCTCCAGATAAGAATATTGGGGTGGGGTGCCATTTCCTACTCCAGGGGAAATCATCCCAAATCCAGGGATTGAACCCTCGTCTCTTATGTCTCCTGCACTGGCAGGCAGTATTCCACCTCCAAAAAAAAAACACAGGAAAAATTTAAATGTCCGTTCAGTTGGATGACATTTCTTTTGCTCCTTATCTTGACTTCGTAAGGCATCAGACAGTTGGACAGTGCTGATCATAACCTCTTTGAAATATTCTCCTCACTCAGCTTCTGTATCAGTCAGGGAGGGAAGAAGGGAAGAATTTATTTTAAGGAGTCAGCTCACAGGACTGTGGGGCTGGCAAGCCTGAAATTTGTAGGACAGGCAAACTGGAAACTCAGGCAGGACTTCTTCTTGTTTAGGAAACGTTAGTCTTTGCTTTTAAGGAAGGCATTAAAAAAACTGATTGAGAACTATTTATGTTATCCAGGGTGATCGCCTTTGCTTAAGGATTGTAATGATAAATCACATCTACAGAATGCCTTTTTGGCAACATTTAGACTAGTATTTGACCAAATAATGGCATCACAGCCTCACCAAGTTGACTTAAAATCAACCATCACAGCTTCCAAGCAAGACCTCCCTCCTGACTCTTGGGGTTCTTCCCCACAAGTCTCTTGCCAGTCTCTTCTTCTGCTGGATCCCTTTTAAATGTTGATGTTCTCCAGTATCCATCTGAATCTGGGGTACAGTTTTTAAGAGTTAAAAGAAATTTTATAAATGTATGAATGGGCACAGAACTGTGAAAAGCACATAATATACCCATGAAATGGTAAACTTTAGACACTATGTCTTGTTCTGAGGCAGCGTAGCTTTCATTGGAATAGAAAACTAAAATAAGGAATCAAAATGAAGCACTGCTTGTCCTCCTTGCACTCTTTGGACATGGCATGTCTTAGACGCTCCCAAGTCTCATCTTCAGCCCTCTTTTCTTCCTGTGCAACACTGTCTCTTTGGGGATCTGATCGATGCCTAGCCTTCAGTGACACCAGTACACCCATGCCTCCAAAATAATGTTTCAAGGAACACTAGATTCCATGTACAAAAAAGGTAGAGAAATGCCAGCTATAGATCGCCTGTTCTTGGAAATTTGCAAGCTGTATTGTCAAACTAAAGACTCCGCGAAGTCCTGCAGAAACAGGGAAAACACAGCCCTAAATCTGCGTTCTGAGCCCAGAGCCCAAGTTTCAGAATGGTGTTTCCAACTGTATATTACACTGAGATATGTCCCACGCAATTCAGAGGTAACATGATCAAAACTGACATTATTTTGCTTGATCCAAAGTGTTTCCTCTTATGTTATTTTTCTTATCTTCTTTCATAGCTGGTACCTGAGTTGTCCAAAAAAAAAAAGACCTACAAGGCCAAGTGGACGCTGTCTCCCCCATGGCTCTCCATGTACCAGTTTACTTACTTCTACCTTCTCAGAAGGTCCTGTGTGCTGCACAGCCCCCCCATCTTCACCCAAGTGGCTTCTGCCTCCCCTCTGCCCGCCACGTTCCCTTTGTCTGTAATAAGAGCCTCCTCACTGCTTCCACTGCCTCCAGAAAGATGGTCTTCAAACACAAAATGATGACATGACTCTTGGTCCACACCAACCAGTGGCTCCTTGCTGACTCCTAGTAACATCACAACTCTCATCTTGGACGATGTTACACATTTAAGATGAAGCACTAAAGCTTTCTTAGTTGCTCTGGAGTAACTTAAAGAAAACTCCTCTACCTTCCTTGGATGTGTCCCTGTTGGATTCGAAAAGGCATTTGACAGTCTTCAAGAGAGGTTTGGGAAGCAGAAAAGTAGGGAGTATTATTGATGTAAAAAAAATTTCTTTTTTGGTCATTTGTTTCTGATCATGGAAAACTGAGAGCTGACTGTTTAGTGAATCACTAAATCAAACCGTCTGAATCAGGCAGTTGACTGACCCGGGGAAATGGGATACTTAATACTACTAATTCACAGATCAGAAAAATTCCTGCTGCTCTTAAAAAAAAAAAAAAAAAAAAAAAGGTGTTTAAAAAATTTCCAATGATACAAGATGTTGTAATACGAAAAAGAACAGATTACAAATTAAAAGTTTCACCTTGACACCCTCAAGTGGTGAAACTAGTATATTTTTCCATATAAGGAAACACGAATTCTGGAAGGATGCATCCCAAACTATTAATAGAGTTTATCTCTAGGGAGAATAAATTGGTCATTGTCATATTCTTCTATCTGCTTAATTGTGTTTCCTAACATGTCTACAATGAATATGAATTATTTTGGTAATAAGAAAAAAAAAGTGTGGCTTAAAAAAATTCTTTGCAAATCTTGGCAACCGATCTTAGTCTACTTATGGCCAAGATGACCTAAATTTACCTTTTTTCCACGTCCCTCAGTTTTGTTTTTCTTCCAGCAGAACAGCATGCCAATTTAAAATAGTCAATAGCGTACTTTCAGTGCTCATCTATGTGGTCTGGCATCTAACATATTTTCCAGGAGAAGGTAGTACAACCCAGCCATGATGACAAGCCTTCTAAGAAAACCCTGGCTACTCTGAGAATTTGAAAGTAAAAATTGCAAGCTGGCTTTATCTCAAAATATATAAAGGATGAACACTGACATGCATATAAAAATAATTTAAAGACCTCTTATCTAAGCTCTGCTTACCATTTATTTGGATTTATTTGTCTACCCAACCCATTCTAATATCCTAGATATTGTAGATCATATTATGGCTGGAATGCTTCATAATTAATTTTGTCTCTTTTTTTTTTTCAAATAGATTTCAAGTGCAAGTACCCAAAATGTTAATTTTTCTTTACCTTACTTGGAGGGAGTGGGTGTATGTCTTTTTAATTTCTTTTCACATTTTTATTTAATAAGTACTTTCCTTTTCAATATGTTAAAATCAAAAATAATTCTGAATCTTTTATACAAGGCTTGTAAGGTTTTTTTATTTTATTTTATTAAATTTTATTTTATTTTTAAACTTTACAAAATTGTATTAGTTTTGCCAAATATCAAAATGAATCTGCCACGGGTATACATGTGTTCCCCATCCTGAACCCTCCTCCCTCCTCCCTCCCCATACCATCCCTCTGGGTCGTCCCAGTGCACTAGCCCCAAGCATCCAGTATCGTGCATTGAACCTGGACTGGCAACTCGTTTCATACATGATATTTTACATGTTTCAATGCCATTCTCCCAAATCTTCCCACCCTCTCCCTCTCTCACAGAGTCCATAAGACTGTTCTATACATCAGTGTCTCTTTTGCTGTCTCGTACACAGGGTTATTGTTACCATCTTTCTAAATTCCATATATATGCGTTAGTATACTGTATTGGTGTTTTTCTTTCTGGCTTACTTCACTCTGTATAATAGGTTCCAGTTTCATCCACCTCATTAGAACTGATTCAAATGTATTCTTTTTAATGGCTGAGTAATACTCCATTGTGTATATGTACCATAGCTTTCTTATCCATTCATCTGCTGATGGACATCTAGGTTGCTTCCATGTCCTGGCTATTATAAACAGTGCTGCGATGAACATTGGGGTACACGTGTCTCTTTCCCTTTTGGTTTCCTCAGTGTGTATGCCCAGCAGTGGGATTGCTGGATCATAAGGCAGGTCTATTTCCAGTTTTTTAAGGAATCTCCACACTGTTCTCCATAGTGGCTGTATTAGTTTGCATTCCCACCAACAGTGTAAGAGGGTTCCCTTTTCTCCACACCCTCTCCAGCATTTATTACTTGTAGACTTTTGGATCACAGCCATTCTGACTGGTGTGAAATGGTACCTCATAGCGGTTTTGATTTGCATTTCTCTGATAATAAGTGATGTTGAGCATCTTTTCATGTGTTTGTTAGCCATCTGTATGTCTTCTTTGGAGAAATGTCTATTTAGTTCTTTGGCCCATTTTTTGATTGGGTCATTTATTTTTCTGGAGTTGAGCTGTAGGAGTTGCTTGTATATTTTTGGGATTAGTTGTTTGTCAGTTGCTTCATTTGCTATTATTTTCTCCCATTCTGAAGGCTGTCTTTTCACCTTGCTAATAGTTTCCTTTGATGTGCAGAAGCTTTTAAGGTTAATTAGGTCCCATTTGTTTATTTTTGCTTTTATTTCCAATATTCTGGGAGGTGGGTCATAGAGGATCCTGCTGTGATGTATGTCAGATAGTGTTTTGCCTATGTTCTCCTCTAGGAGTTTTATAGTTTCTGGTCTTACGTTGAGATCTTTAATCCATTTTTAGTTTATTTTTGTGTATGGTGTTAGAAAGTGTTCTAGTTTCATTCTTTTACAAGTGGTTGACCAGATTTCCCAGCACCACTTATTAAAGAGATTATCTTTAATCCATTGTATATTCTTGCCTCCTTTGTCAAAGATAAGGTGTCCATATGTGTGTGGATTTATCTCTGGGCTTTCTATTTTGTTCCATTGATCTATATTCCTGTCTTTGTGCCAGTACCATACTGTCTTGATAACTGTGGCTTTGTAGTAGAGCCTGAAGTCAGGTAGGTTGATTCCTCCAGTTCCCTTCTTCTTTCTCAAGATCGCTTTGGCTATTCGAGGTTTTTTGTATTTCCATACAAATCGTGAAATTATTTGTTCTAGCTCTGTGAAGAATACTGTTGGTAGCTTGATAGGGATTGCATTGAATCTATAAATTGCTTTGGGTAGTATACTCATTTTCACTATATTGATTCTTCCAATCCATGAACATGGTATATTTCTCCATCTGTTAGTGTCCTCTTTGATTTCTTTCACCAGTGTTTTATAGTTTTCTATATATAGGTCTTTAGTTTCTTTAGGTAGATATATTCCTAAGTATTTTATTCTTTCCATTGCAATGGTGAATGGAATTGTTTCCTTAATTTCTCTTTCTGTTTTCTCATTATTAGTGTATAGGAATGCAAGGGATTTCTGTGTGTTGATTTTATATCCTGCAACTTTACTATAGTCATTGATTAGTTCTAGTAATTTTCTGGTGGAGTCTTTAGGGTTTTCTATGTAGAGGATCATGTCATTTGCAAATAGTGAGAGTTTTACTTCTTCTTTTCCAATTTGGATTCCTTTTATTTCTTTTTCTGCTCTGATTGCTGTGGCCAAAACTTCCAAAACTATGTTGAATAGTAATGGTGAAAGTGGGCACCCTTGTCTTGTTCCTGACTTTAGAGGAAATGCTTTCAATTTTTCACCATTGAGGATAATGTTTGCTGTGGGTTTGTCATATATAGCTTTTATTATGTTGAGGTATGTTCCTTCTATTCCTGCTTTCTGGAGAGTTTTGATCATAAATGGATGTTGAATTTTGTCAAAGGCTTTCTCTGCATCTATTGAGATGATCATATGGTTTTTATTTTTCAATTTGTTAATGTGGTGTATTACATAGATTGATTTGTGGATATGGAAGAATCCTTGCATCCCTGGGATAAAGCCCACTTGGTCATGGTGTATGATCTTTTTAATGTGTTGTTGGATTCTGATTGCTAGAATTTTGTTAAGGATTTTTGCATCTATGTTCATCAGTGATATTGGCCTGTAGTTTTCTTTTTTTGTGGGATCTTTGTCGGGTTTTGGTATTAGGGTGATGGTGGCCTCATAGAATAAGTTTGGAAGTTTACCTTCCTCTGCAATTTTCTGGAAGAGTTTGAGCAGGATAGGTGTTAGCTCTTCTCTAAATTTTTGGTAGAATTCAGCTGTGAAGCCATCTGGACCTGGGCTTTTGTTTGCTGGAAGATTTTTGATTACAGTTTCAATTTCCGTGCTTGTGATGGGTCTGTTAAGATTTTCTATTTCTTCCTGGTCCAGTTTTGGAAAGTTGTACTTTTCTAAGAATTTGTCCATTTCTTCCACGTTGTCCATTTTATTGGCATATAATTGCTGATAGTAGTCTCTTATGAGCCTTTGTATTTCTGTGTTGTCTGCTGTGATCTCTCCATTTTCATTTCTGATTTTATTGATTTGATTTTTCTCCCTTTGTTTCTTGATGAGTCTGGCTAATGGTTTGTCAATTTTATTTATCCTTTCAAAGAACCAGCTTTTGGCTTTGTTGATTTTTGCTATGGTCTCTTTTGTTTCTTTTGCATTTATTTCTGCTCTAATTTTTAAGATTTCTTTCCTTCTACTAATCCTGGGGTTCTTCATTTCTTCCTTTTCTAGTTGCTTTAGGTGTAGAGTTAGGTTATTTATTTGACTTTTTTCTTGTTTCTTGAGGTGTGCCTGTATTGCTATGAATTTTCCCCTTAGGACTGCTTTTACCGTGTCCCACAGGTTTTGGGTTGTTGTGTTTTCATTTTCATTCGTTTCTATGCAAATTTTGATTTCTTTTTTGATTTCTTCTGTGATTTGTTGGTTATTCAGCAGCGTGTTGTTCAGCCTCCATATGTTGGAATTTTTAATAGTTTTTCTACTGTAATTGAGATCTAATCTTACTGCATTGTGGTCAGAAAAGATGCTTGGAATGATTTCTATTTTTTTGAATTTACCAAAGCTAGCTTAATGGCCCAGGATGTGATCTATCCTGGAGAAGGTTCCATGTGCACTTGAGAAAAAGGTGAAATTCATTGTTTGGGGATGAAATGTCCTATAGATATCAATTGGGTCTAACTGGTCTATTGTATCATTTAAAGTTTGTGTTTCCTTGTTAATTTTCTGTTTAGTTGATCTATCCATAGGTGTGAGTGGGGTATTAAAGTCTCCCACTATTATTGTGTTATTGTTAATTTCTCCTTTCATACTTGTTAGCATTTGTCTTACATAGTGCAGTGCTCCTGTGTTGGGTGCATATATATTTATAATTGTTATATCTTCTTCTTGGATTGATCCTTTGATCATTATGTAGTGACCTTCTTTGTCTCTTTTCACAGCCTTTGTTTTAAAGTCTATTTTATCTGATATGAGTATTGCTACTCCTGCTTTCTTTTGGTCCCTATTCGCATGGAAAATCTTTTTCCAGCCCTTCACTTTCAGTCTGTATGTGTCCCCTGTTTTGAGGTGGGCCTCTTGTAGACAACATATGTAGGGGTCTTGTTTTTGTATCCATTCAAAGACTGGCATTCAGCCAGTCTTTGTCTTTTGGTTGGGCATTCAACCCATTTACGTTTAAGGTAATTACTGATAAGTATGATCCCGTTGCCATTTACTTTATTGTTTTGGCTTCGAATTTATACACCGTTTTTGTGTTTCCTGTCTGGAGAATATCCTTTAGTATTTGTTGGAGAGCTGGTTTGGTGGTGCAGAATTCTCTCAGCTTTTGCTTGTCTGAAAAGCTTTTGATTTCTCCTTCATACTTGAATGAGATCCTTGCTGGGTACAATCATCTGGGCTGTAGGTTATTTTCTTTCATCATTTTAAGTATGTCTTGCCATTCCCTCCTGGCTTGAAGAGTTTCTATTGAAAGATCAGCTGTTATCCTTATGGGAATTCCCTTGTGTGATATTTGTTGTTTTTCCCTTGCTGCTTTTAATATTTGTTCTTCGTGTTTGATCTTTGTTAATTTGATTAATATGTGTCTTGGGGTGTTTTGCCTTGGGTTTATCCTGTTTGGGACTGTCTGGGTTTCTTGGACTTGGGTGATTATTTTCTTCCCCATTTTAGGGAAGTTTTCAACTATTATCTCCTCAAGTATTTTCTCATGGTCTTTCTTTTTATCTTCTTCTTCTGGGACCCCTATGATTCGAATGTTGTAGCATTTAATATTGTCCTGGAGGTCTCTGAGATTGTCCTCATTTCTTTTCATTTGTTTTTCTTTTATCCTCTCTGATTCATTTATTTCTACCGTTCTATCTTCTAATTCACTAATCCTATCTTCTGCCTCTGTTATTCTACTATTTGTTGCCTCCAGAGTGTTTTTAATTTCACTTATTGCATTATTCATTATATATTGACTCTTTTTTATTTCTTCTAGGTCCTTGTTAAACCTTTCTTGCATCTTCTCAATCCTTGTCTCCAGGCTATTTATCTGTGATTCCATTTTAATTTCAAGATTTTGGATCAATTTCACTATCATTATTCGGAATTCTTTATCAGGTAGATTCCCTATCTCTTCCTCTTTTGTTTGGTTTGGTGGGCTTTTATCCTGTTCCTTTATCTGCTGGGTATTCCTCTGTCTCTTCATCTTGTTTAAATTGCTGAGTTTGGGGTGTCCTTTTTGTATTCTGGCAGTTTGTGGAGTTCTCTTTATTGTGGCGTTTCCTCGCTGTGTGTGGGTTTGTACAGGTGGCTTGTCAAGGTTTCCTGGTTAGGGAAGCTTGTGTCGATGTTCTGGTGGATGGAGCTGTATTTCTTCTCTCTGGAGTGTAATGAAATGTCCAGTAATGAGTTATGAGATGTCTATGGTTTTGGGGTGACTTTGGGCAGCCTGTATCTTGAAGCTCAGGGCTGTGTTCCTTTGTTGCTGGAGAATTTGCTTGGTATGTCTTGCCCTGGAACTTGTTGGCCCTTGTGTGGTGCTTGGTTTCAGTGTAGGTATGGAAGCGTTTGATGAGCTCCTGTCAATTAATGTTCCTTGGAGTCAGGAGTTCCCTGGAGTCAGGGTTTGGACTTAAGCCTCCTGCTTCCAGTTATTGGTCTTATTTTTACAGTAGTTTCAAAACTTCTCCTTCTATACTGCACCACTGATAAAACATCTACGTTAAAGATGAAAAGTTTCTCTACCGTGGAGGAGCCAAGATGGCGGAGGAGTAGGATGGGGAGAACACTTTCTCCCCCACAAATTCATCAAAAGAGCATTTAAACGTCGAGTAAATTCCACAAAACAACTTCTGAATGCCAGCAGAGGACATCAGGCACCCAGAAAAGCAACCCAAGTCTTTGAAAGGAGCACAACTGAACAAGTGAGCCTAAAAAAAAAAAAAGTGTCCTCCACCGTCCCCTTTGTGTCAGGGCGGAAACCAGACACTGAAGAGACCAGCAAACAGAAGAAGCTATAACAGAGGGAACCGCCTTGGAAGCTACAGGCAATAGATTAAAACCCTGTGGTTACTACGGACTACATAGGAAGGAGCCTATAGATCTTGAGAAATATAAGTCGGACCAAGGAACGAGCCAAAAATGAACTGAACCCACAATACTCACAACAAAACCAGAGAAAGTCCTAGATATATTTTTACTATTTTTACGATCATTCTTTTTCTTTCTTTTTTTTAATTTTTTAAAAAAATTTTAAGTCCTCTATTGTTCCTCTAATTTTCACTTTTATAACCTATTACTTCGCAAAAAAAAAAAGACCCTATTTTTTTTCTTCTTCAGCAAACTTCATATATATATATTTTATAATTTTTTGACCTTTTTTTTTCTTCTTCTTTTCTTTAACATTGTATTTTTGAAATTCCAAACTCTACTCTAGATTTTTAATTTTTGCTTTTATGTATTTGTTACCAATTTTGTACCTTTAAGAACCCAATCTTCAGTACCCATTTTTCACTAGGGAGCGAGATTACTGGCTTGACTGCTCTCTCTCCCTTTGGACTCTCCTTTTTCTCCACCAGGTCGCCTGTGTCTCCTCCCTAACCCCTCTCTACTCTACCCAACTCTGTGAATTTCTGTGCGTTCCAGATGGTGGAGAACACTTAGGGAACTGATTACTGGCTGGATCTGTCTCCCTCCTTTTCATTCCCCCCTTCTATTCTTCTGGCCACCTCTGTCTCCTTCCTCCTTCTTCTCTTCTCTGTATAACTCTGTGAATATCTCTGAGCGGTCCAGTTGTGGAGTGCACATAAGGAAGTGATTACTGGCTAGCCCACTCTCTCCACTATTGATTCCACCTCATCTCATTTAGGTTTTTTATTTTAAAATCAATTAAGTTGCTGTAATGCTGATCCCAGTATCTGAGGAAAAGAAAGCACACATATTTTATTCAATTAGGATGAATATATTATTTCACTATTTTGTTTAATAAATTTAACAAAATTTAAATGCATCCTTTAAAAATTTCTGAAGTAACTCAAAGTCTTTTCTCCTCAAAAGGTTCACAATTCTTTTTACTTCTCCAAGTAATATAATACACACTTAATAAAGTTCTCAGGTTCTCAGGCATCTGATGACTGAGTGCCCCCCAAGTTCAATAAATATGGTAGTTAAAAAAAAAATGCAACAGAGAAAAGGTAGGCTTAGTTCTTAAGAGCATCTATCCACACAGTGTGCTGCGATGGTGGAAAAGTTCTATGTCTGTGCTGTCAGTACGGTAGCCCTGGTCATCCAGGACTGCTGAGCACTTTCAGTGTGGCTAGGGTGACCGAGAAGCTGATTTTAAATTTTATTTAACCTCAGTGAATTCACATTCAAATGGCCACGCATGGCAAGTAGCCACTGATTGAACTCGCAGCTCTAAAGTTATAATGGGTTGAATCATATTCAGACAAAAGTATTCATGGATATTTGCCACTTAGTAACATTCCTTTTGCCTAAATAAAATCAATGTTGGGCCTTGCCTAATTTCCCAAAAAGAGTAAATTAGCTGTTTTCATTAGCTCTCTACTTCCAATTCTTATCTGGCAGATGGTAGGAAATGAGAGCTTCATCTATTTCCCCTGAGAATGGGCTGGCATTTCACTCCATCCCAGTAATAGTCTGGTTGAGCCCTAGGGGCTCTCCTGATAAGCCTCAGACTGATTAAAAACTGAAGTCCTTTATTTGCTACTTACAAGAGCACAATGAACCAATAATAAAACTTTTATTTTTATATATAACTAAAGAGTATTTACTAGCGATCTACTAACCATTAGTAGGGCTTACTTTGTGGATTGTGGATCTAGGCATGATAATTAACTACACTCCTGTCCCCACCTGTATTAGTTAGGATACCCATAGGAAACAGAAGACACACTCAAGCCTTTAATTAAAGACAGTTTTAAAAAGGACACTTTGGGCTTCCCTGATGGTCCAGTGATTGGGAGGGCACCTGCCAATGCAGGGGACATGGGTTGGATCCCTGGTCCCAGAGGATCCCACGTGCTGTAGAGCGACTAAGCCCATGCACAGCTCCTGAGCCCACGCACTAGAACTCATGCTCTGCCATAAGAGAAGCCACTGCAATGAAAAGCCCATGCACCACTGCTAGAGAGCAGTTCCCACTTGCTGCAACTAGAGAAAGCTCACAGCAACGAATACCAGTGCACCCCAAAATAAATTAAAACAGACACTTTACAAATGTGTGAAGACGTGAAATGAAAGTTGCTCGGTTGTGTCTGACTCTTTGCAACCCCCATAGACCGTACCCTGCTAGGCTCCCTTGTCCATGGAATTCTCCAGGCAAGAATACTGGAGTGGCTTGCCATTCCCTTCTCCAGGGGATCGTCTGGACACAAGGATCAAACCCAGGTCTCCAAATGTGTGGGCTGTGTTAAAGGAAACCTACAAAGAGTGGTGGGTATCCCAGGATCAGCAGCAGAGGTGAGCTCCTGGAGCACACAGGACAAGGGAGGAGGTGGCTTTGGAGTCATATGAGAGTTGTAGGGGAAGATTGTTTGGTATGAGCTGTGCTCTTTGTTAAAGGGACACAGCCAGCTGTGCAACCTTACTCCAGTCTTATCCTCTGACCTGACCTTTGGTGCATCCTATTGGCTAAACCAACTGAAAGCCAGAAACTTCTATAGAGAGTCTATAAAGGCAGCCTCCCAGAGCTCAGACAGGTGGATGAATGTGGGTAGGAGATCTGGAGAGGCAACAGCAAATATCCAACTACCCCTCCCAAGTTTGGAACCAGTTGAGAGAGGCACAGATGGTTCTAAATCAACCACGAGAGACCTTAGATGGATAGAAAAGCATCTCTTTTATTACTTGATTACTTGTGAAAGTTGCACTGAATGGCAATATTTAAATGTGTGCACTGGACCAGATTTATGCATTTCCCCAGACTCATTCAGCCTCATTTGCTGTCTTTGGAGAGTCTTACTTACCATCACTGTCACCTAAGTTAACCAGCACCAATTTCTAAACACCACTAATTATCTTTCCACTTCCCCCCTCCCCGCCCCCCAACCCCACACACACACACAGGTTAAGGTCTGGCTATAGAGTGACCCAGCCTACCTACCGTTGCCAAGAGCTACAGCAGCTTTCCCACCGAGGATTGGAGGTGCTGAGTCGATCATCCCACTTACTTCCAGAGTCAGATGAAGGGCCACATAGTGGGTTATGGAACATGGCTTCCCCAGCAGCCACCTAGGAAGAAGAAGGGCAAGTGACACAACTCAGGAATGTAGGAGTTGCCGACGTATACGGCAAACGTTGACAGTGAAAGGCACCACACAGCACGGGGGTGAGGAACTAGCAGATACGTCTTCTTTCTTCTCAATAGACCATTCTGAGGTGGTTTTTTCCTAACATTCCTTGGGACTGAAATGTTCTGGCTGTGTTTTCTTGTATAATGCTGGCCCGCTCAGTCATGTAGCATCTTATATTTGCTGGCCCTCTTTCCTGGCCTGTGGATTGCAATAAATTAAAGATGGTGGCATATTCTTGTTACTCTTTCCATTGAGAGGTAGAGTTTAATTTCCTCTCCCCTTGAACTGACACTGGCCTTGGGGACTTGCTCAATTAATGGAATGTAGTGGAAGCAGCATTCTTGGACTTTGTAAGAAGTCTTACAACTCCTGCCTTGTTCCCCTGGAGTGCCTTTTCTTGAGATGGTCACTCTGAATACTGAGCCCAAACCACATGGAGAATCCATGTGCCAGCAGCCCCAAAGGAGCTCTTAGCCAAGAGCTCACATCAACTACCAGCTATCCCAGCCCTGAGTGGAGACACCATCTTGACAATGGATTGTCTATCCCCACCACCAGAGCTGATGTCACATGGACTAGAGATGAACCACTCAGTCCCATTCTTCCCAGATGCCTCATAAAAGTGTGGGAAAACAAAATGATTAATTTAAGTCACTAGGTTGTCTCACTAGCCTGTTACATAGCAATAGAAAACTGGAACATTCCCCTCAATGGACTGCTCTTAGAAGGTGTTTCCTAACGCGGATACTTCTCATAAGATCAAATACTTGGCTGTGTTTTCCTACAAAGCTGTGGCCAGTTCACTTATGGACCACCTTCCATGTATTTGCTGTTCTTCCTTCTCTGCTTCATTTCGCTTTTTTGACTCTCGCTGTCTTGGGATTACAGTACCAATAAATAAAGCATTCACACACAAGCTTTGCTTCAGGCTTTGTTTACAGAGAAAGTTAGCAGAAGTGTCCTTGAAAGACCCTCAGAGTGAGATTTTGGAATTGATTCTGTATTTGATTGTCTGAAATCAATCAGGTAAGTGAAATGGTAAGAGCCCTTTGAAGTGGCATTACAGTAACCAACTCATTCTCCCATGGTTAATTGGGATGAAGTACAGGCGAATGGCTAAACTTGGGAATATCATGGCATTACCATATTTGATAAGGAAGGGGCAACGATTGTGGTGTAGGGGTGGCTGATTTCAAGGAATCTGAGGTTTTGATAAAATGATAGGCTCGGGGTACCTATTACCAACTTAAGTCATGCTCTGAAAGACAAAGGACCTTGAGAGTTGCTTTAAATGAGGCTCGCATGTCCTGCCATTGGAAGGTGTCTGTACTGAAAATCAGTTCCGGGTGGCAGAGCTGTAAAGAAAACTAAGAGTATAGCCTCAACATGCCTCTAGGTCAAGGTCAGGACCTTGATAAGGAAAGAGTGGGAAACTGAACCCTAGCATGGAGACATTGATGCAGACAACCCTGACTCTCCCTGGCTGGCAGAAACAGCCTGTTTCTCCCAGTTAGAGGTCAAGAATCCCCCTCACCTGGAGGGCATGCAATGCCGTCACCAGAAGCAGGTGCCTCCCCAAATGATGCTCATTCTCAAGTTTTCCCCAAGACCCACTCTGACCCACTTCCCTGCCCCCAAGCAATTACTTATACAAGAGGAAGTACTAACCCTGCTGGGGAAGAAATAGCCTGTTTGCTCAAGGAAAGGTCAAGCCTGATGATGCAACCTGGCAGGAACTGTGGGAACACCGTGGATGTGTGTCTTGAGATGCTTTGACCAGAGGAGGTAGACAGAGGCTGGCTGGGTGAGAATGGACTGCCACAGGCACTTACCCTGATTCAGGATTCAGGGTTCTGGTAAGGACACCTGGAGCTGTTCTTATTTGCTGTTGCAACAGCTCCTTCCAGCCTAGTCACCGCAATGGCCAGAAGGGGAGGATGGGGCGATGCTGGAACTTCCTTGACATAGTTTAGATAAAGGAGTCAGAAACCTCAGGAAGGTGGGCATGTAACAGTGGATTCACTTTCTAAGACTTAACCCCTGACTATGTTCCCCAGGCCTGAAGGGAGATGGTAGGAATGATGGGGAATCTTTGAGAAGCTCAGTGGTGGCTGCTTCTGTAGGCCAGGGATTACAGTGGAAGATGCTACTATGGAATTGGGCTCCCTCTAATCCACGGTGGTAAAGGGAATCTGGACTTTCAAAACCCAAGTGGTGGTGATTTACCATCAAAGGAAAGCAAGCCCCAAATAACGTTAAGAGCGGAAAGGCCTTCGTACGAGCGAGGGTGCCTACTTTCAGGGATATACGGCCTAGGGAAGCTGACTAGGTGATATTTGATTTAAATAATTTAAAAAAACCAAGAATTGTTGAGGAAAATGCCATCATTGCCTCCCATGATGGAAAACTACTCTATCACTGAGTTTCTAGATCTAAGTCAGGTGACAAACCCAGAGCCCATTGCTTAAAGGATTGATGGATGGATCCCCTTGAGGAAGGACCCTCTAATGCCATGAAAACACAAACAATAATTTTTCCTCTGACCCTTCCCTGGAAGGGAACTGAGGCAATTTGCCTGGGTAACTGTACGCCAGGGTAAGAGTCAAACCCAGGCTTTTCAAGGGCTGTTAGTTACAGTGTATGAGATGTTACTGATAGCAGGAGGTCTGAAGCACCAACACAGTCTTCTGGTTAAAAACAGAGGCTTACAGAGACCAAGTCCATCCAATTGTGGGTCAGTGGTTTTGGATACTTGCTTTGTGATTACTTCCTTGGTTCTTGAATATATAACTAAGACAGAGGTACTTAGCTTCTGGCAGTATCCTCAGATCCATTACCTGTCCTGTGGATTGGAGTCACTGTGGTAGGAAGGTCTAAACTCAGCCCTATTGCCATTTGGAACCAGACAGTTCTCTGCTGTGGGGCATTTCCTGGGCATTTAGGATGCTCAACAGCATCTCTCTCCTCCCCCCACTAGACGCCAGTAACACCTTCTAGTTGTGACAACCTAAACCATTTCCTGCTGCTGCTGCTGCTAAGTCGCTTCAGTCGTGTCCGACTCTGTGCGACCCCATAGACAGCAGCCCACCAGGCCCCGCCGTCCCTGGATTCTCCAGACAAGAACACTGGAGTGGGTTGCCATTTCCTACTCCAATGCGGGAAAGTGAAAAGTGAAAGTGAAGTTGCTCAGTCGTGTCTGACTCTTAGCGACCCCATGGACTGCAGCCTACCAGGCTCCTCCGTCCATGGGATTTTCCACGTAAGAGTACTGGAGTTGGGTGCCATTGCCTTTCCAGACATTACCAAATATCCCCTTGTTGCTGTTGTTGTCTAGTTGCAAAGTTGTGTCTGACTGTTTGGGACCCCCATGGACTGTAGCCCGCCAGGCCCCTCTGTCCTTGGGATTTCCAGGGCAAGTATACTGGTGCAGGTTGCCGTTTTCTTCTCCAAGGGATCTTCCTTATTTGCTAGGACGGCAAAATCGCCCCTGATTAACAACCACTGGCTATGTGTTAGCTCCTGAAACTCCCTGATCTCTTGCCATTTGCAGTGGTAATACCACCCTCCTTGAAGATGACCGAGATTAACACCATTGTTAAAGTTGAAGAGGTTCCCGTAATATTCTCTTTTGAGTCAACTCTCTGGCTTCTGTGAACATCAGAGAGATCACAGGGCATGGTAGTGAACCACTGCACATCTAACTGTAGAGCACAGCTACTGTGCCAGATGTGGTGTCTTCCATAGCTGCATGCCTCTAAGGCTCTGACGCTACTCCTTCTTGAACATCACAGTGAAAGCCATAGCAGCTCTGGTCCCCGGGACTAAGCGATAGGACTCAGTGAATGAGCTGACTTTTCTCACCCAGTGGATGTGGGATCTGACTTCCCCATCAGCTTCCTGGAAATTTGAGTGATACAACCCGGAAGTGTAAGGGAGCACATGCCATCTGGAGCAAACTTTGACCAATACGAAATAGTATACAGAATGGGAAGGGGTTAACTGGTAAACAATTTTTATCCCTTCTCCCACCAAAGAGCTTTTCTGAGACAATGGGTCCATACAGCTTGTACTGTATGGACCCATTTAGTGACAAGGTAACTAATTATGCTTTAATTTTTGAAGTCGCTCAGTGGTGTCCGAGTCTAAGCAATCCCATGGACTGCAGCCTACCAGGCTCCTCCATCCATGGGATTTTCCAGGCGAGAGTACTGGAGTGGGGTGCCATTGCCTTCTCTGAGAGCCACAGCCAGTTTGGTAATACACCTACCACTTTACATTTGTTCTCCATTCTTCCCTTCCTCACATTTTCCCTCATTCCATTTGCTCTGGGGTTTTATCCCTTCCCAGTAGAAGTTAACATGTAGGTTTCATCTCAGGTTCTGTTTGTTAGGAAACTTATGCTAAAACAAAGTGCAACAAAAAATAAGTTTCTGGATAATTCTATCAGGATAAAATTTACCCACCTAGCAAAAGTGGGAAGATACGGTATTGACAACTGAGACAGGCCATCTTTTTGCATGGTAAAAAAGTGTAGAACATGGAAAGGACTGGTGTACTTAATTCCTTCTCCCAAATTCACCATGTAATTAATTACTTCTATTCTTTTGGGAGATGTGAGCAAGGGGGCAATAACAGCCCAGGAGGGATGTTACTTTAAGGACTCATGAGGTCAGGGGAGTTTATTCTCCTTTCACCATGGTGACTAATGCTTGACCTTCACACCTTTTATAATCATCCCACAGCTTTTAGATATTCTGTTCTTTTCCACTATTTTCCCTTCTTGTATTTCAGTTTTAGAAGTTTCTACTGACATGTCTTCAAGCTCACTGATTCTTTCCTTGGCTGTGTCCAATCTATTGCTAAGCCTAAGGCATTCTTCATATCTGTTACTATGTTTTTCATTTGTAACATTTCCTTTTGCTTCTTTCTTAGAATGTCCATCTCTCTGCTTATATTTCTCATCTCATTTTGCATATTGTCCACTTTTCCATCAGAGCCCTTAGAATATTAATTATAGTTGTTCAGAAAAAATGGTCTGATAATTCCAAAGTTTCTGCCATAGTAGAATGTGGATATGCTTGTTTTGTATCTTTATGGTGTGCTATCTTTTAGTATACCTTGTACTTTTCTTGTTTAAAGAAGAGCATAATTTACTGGATAAAATGGACTAAAATAAATATGTCTTTAGTATAAAGCTTTATGTTTATCTAGCTGAGAGTAAGGCTCTGTTTACTGTTTGCTATCCTGTAGGTGTTAGAAACTAAAATTTCCTCTGATTTTTTTTCTTTCTTTCCTTTCTGATGTCATTGTGCTTCCCTAGAGACTTTCTTCTTAAATAAAGACTGAGGTGTGCAGTTATTTCTGATGTAATCCCCTGATATTACACCAGAGTCCTATTGATGTGTTGGTAAGATGTGGGGGAAGGAAAAGCATTCTATGGTCTTAGGATTAGATCTTGGTATTTTTAAAAATAGGAGTATAATTGTGTACAATGTTGTGGTGATTTCTGCTGTACACCAAAATAAATCAGTGATGTATATACATATATCCCCGCTCTCTGAGTCTCCCTCCCACCCCACCCTCATCCCAGCCCTCTAGGTCATCACAGACGACTGAGGTGAGCAACCTGTGCTATACAGCAGCTCCCCACATGGCAGTAGGTACATGTCAGCGCTACTTTCCCAGTTCGTCCCACCCTCCCTTTCCCCTTCTGTGTCCACAGAGCCTCTGTTCCTGCTCTAAGGTCTTAGTCTTTTAACGAGTCCATACCCCTGGGCTGTGACCTTCACAGGGGCTTCTCAGTTTTGTTTTGTTTTCTCTCTCTTAGACGAAACAGGAAGGTTAAGTGAGTGTTTCTTTACTCCAAGGTCATTCAGTTCAGTTCAGTTCAGTAGCTCAGTCGTGTCCGACTCTTTGAGACCCCATGAATCTCAGCACACCAGGCCTCCCTGTCCATAACCATCTCCTGGAGTTCACTCAGACTCATGTCCATCGAGTCGGTGATGCCATGCAGCCATCTCATCCCCTGTCGTCCCCTTCTCCTCCTGCCCCCAATCCATCCCAGCATCAGAGTCTTTTCCAATGAGTCAACTCTTCGCATGAGGTGGCCAAAGTACTGGAACTTCAGCTTTAGCATCATTCCTTCCAAAGAAATCCCAGGGCTGATCTCCTTCAGAATGGACTGGTTGGATCTCCTTGCAGTCCAAGGGACTCTCAAAGAGTCTTCTCTAACACCACAGTTCAAAAGCATCAATTCTTTGGCGCTCAGCTTTCTTCACAGTCCAACTCTCACATCCATACATGACCACAGGAAAAACCATAGCCTTGACTAGATGGACCTTAGATGGCAAAGTAATGTCTCTGCTTTTCAATATGCCATCTAGGTCGGTCAAAACTTTCCTTCCAAGGAGTAAGCGTCTTTTAATCTCATGGTTGCAGTCACCATCTGCAGTGATTTTGGAGCCCCCAAAAATAAAGTCTGACACTGTTTCCACTGTTTCCCCATCTATTTCCCATGAAGTGATGGGACCAGATGCCATGATCTTCGTTTTCTGAATGTTGAGCTTTAAGCCAACTTTTTCACTCTCCACTTTCACTTTCATCAAGAGGCTCTTTAGTTCCTCTTCACTTTCTGCCATAAGGGTGGTGTCATCAGCATATCTGAGGTTATTGATATTTCTCCCAGCAATCTTGATTCCAGCTTGTGTTTCTTCCAGTCCAGCATTTCTCATGATGTACTCTGCATAGAAGTTAAATAAGCAGGGTGACAATATACAGCCTTGACGTACTTCTTTTCCTATTTGGAACCAGTCTGTTGTTCCATGTCCAGTTCTAACTGTTGCTTCCTGACCTGCATACAGATTTCTCAAGAGGCAGGTCAGGTGGTCTGGTATTCCCATCTCTTTCAGAATTTTCCACAGTTTATTGTGATCCACACAGTCAAAGGCTTTGGCATAGTCAATAAAGCAGAAATAGATGTTTTTCTGGAACTCTCTTGCTTTTTCCATGATCCAGCGGATGTTGGCAATTTGATCTCTGGTTCCTCTGCCTTTTCTAAAACCAGCTTGAACATCAGGAAGTTCATGGTTCACGTATTGCTGAAGCCTGGCTTGGAGAATTTTGAGCATTACTTTCCTAGCATGTGAGATGAGTGCAATTGTGCGGTAGTTTGAGCATTCTTTGGCATTGCTTTTCTTTGGGATCGGAAT
Source organism: Bubalus kerabau (assembly GCF_029407905.1). Lineage (NCBI taxonomy): Eukaryota > Metazoa > Chordata > Mammalia > Artiodactyla > Bovidae > Bubalus > Bubalus kerabau. The sequence goes on along the minus strand of NC_073639.1, from coordinate 16,265,460 downwards.
GAAAACTGACCTTTTCCAGTCCTGTGGCCACTGCTGACTTTTCCAAATTTGCTGGCATATTGAGTGCAGCACTTTCACAGCATCATCTTTCAGGATTTGAAATAGCTCAACTGGAATGCCATCACCTCCACTAGCTTTGTTCATAGTGATGCTTTCTAAGGCCCACTTGACTTCACATTCCAGGATGTCTGTGGCTCTAGGTCAGTGATCACACCATTGTGATTATCTGGGTTGTGAAGATCTTTTTTGTACAGTTCTTCTGTGTATTCTTGCCACCTCTTCTTAATATCTTCTGCTTCTGTTAGGTCCATACCATTTCTGTCCTTTATCGAGCCCATCTTTGCATGAAATGTTCCCTTGGTATCTCTAATTTTCTTGAGAGATCCCTAGTCTTTCCCATTCTGTTGTTTTCCTCTATTTCTTTGCATTGATCGCTGAAGAAGTCTTTCTTATCTCTTCTTGCTATTCTTTGGAACTCTGCATTCAGATGCTTATATCTTTCCTTTTCTCCTTTGCTTTTTGCTTCTCTTCTTTCCCCAGCTATTTGTAAGGTCTCCCCAGACAGCCATTTTGCTTTTTTGCATTTCTTTTCCATGGGGAGGGTCTTGATCCCTGTCTCATGTACAATGTCACGAACCTCAGTCCATAGTTCATCAGTCACTCTATCTACCAGAAGTAGCCCCTTAAATCTATTTCTCACTTCCACTGTATAATCATAAGGGATTTGATTTAGGTCATACCTGAATGGTCTAGTGGTTTTCCCTACTTTCTTCAATTTAAGTCTAAATTTGGTAATAAGGAGTTCATGATCTGAGCCACAGTCAGCTCCTGGTCTTGTTTTTGTTGACTGTATGGAGCTTCTCCATCTTTGGCTGCAAAGAATATAATCAATCTAATTTCGGTGTTGACCATCTGATGATGTCCATGTGTAGAGTCTTCTCTTGTGTTGTTGGAAGAGGGTGTTTGCTATGACCAGTGCATTTTCTTGGCAAAACTCTATTAGTCTTTGCCCTGCTTCATTCTGTATTCCAAGGCCGAATTTGCCTGTTACTCCAGGTGTTTCTTGACTTCCTACTTTTGCATTCCAGTCCCCTATAATGAAAAGGACATCTCTTTTGGGTGTTAGTTCTAAAAGGTCTTGTAGGTCTTCATAGACCCGTTCAGCTTCTTCAGTGTTACTGGTTGGGGCATAGACTTGGATTACTGTGATATTGAATGGTTTGCCTTGGAAACGAACAGAGATCATTCTGTCGTTTTTGAGATTGCATCCAAGTACTGCATTTCGGACTCTTTTGTTGACCAAGGTCATTAGGCTCTGGTAAAACCTATGTTGTTTAGGCTTTGTAAAATAGTTTCCCTGAAGGCAGGTCTTATCAAGAACAAGGAGTTCTGGACAGTTTCAAAATGGCTACATTGCCCTCCCGCTGGCAGAAGCAGAAAGGGATTTTTCTCTGCTCTTCAGTGTGAGAACTGGTAGGTCTCCCACAGGTGAATCTCATCAAAGAATAGAGACCACCTAAGAAGGGGCACCCCAGGCATTTTTTAACTCTCAGATTTGTCCACACTGAGACTCCAGCAATTATTTAGTTACAGTTTAGGTTCTCTGACTCTGCCACTGGCTCCACAAAGCCTTCTGCTCCAGTAAGCTGTGCTTCTCTGTATCTACCTGTCTGTCTTTTCCAACTTTGGGGGCAGAGGTATACCGTGTGACCTCAATTCTCTGATGGATCTAAGAACAGTTGTTGACTTTCTGTTTGGTCAGACTTTTTCTTGTTTTCTGGATAGGTATGATGACTTCTCGGAGAAGGCAATGGCACCCCACTCCAGTACTCTTGCCTGGGAAATCCCATGGATGGAGGATCCTGGTGGGCTGCAGTCCACGGGGTCTCGAAGAGTCAGACACGACTGAGCAACTTCACTTTCACTTTTCACTTTCATGCATTGGAGAAGGAAATGGCAACCCACTGCAGTGTTCTTGCCTGGAGAATCCAGGGACGGGGGAGCCTGGTGGGCTACCGTCTATGGGGTCGCACAGAGTCCGACACGACTGAAGTGACTTAGCAGCAGTAGCAGCATGATGACATCTCCTTTATTTATGTTAATAAAGTTTAATGAAAGTTTTGACTCGATATTTTACTAATAAAGGCTGCCAACCATGCCTGAAAGTATTGCAAAATACTTCTGGTGTATATATACACATACATGGCTGATTAAAAAAAAGAGAAAATGGAACTGATACGCATGAAAGTAAGAACTGGTATGGTATGTGGGCCATGAGCTCTTGCGTTCTGCCAGAGTGAACCAGGTCCAAATTTAAGAGCTCCTGTAGTACAGTATGACCTTGCTGCCCCAGAGATATTGTTTGCCTCTCATGCCTTGACCAAATCTGAAATCTTACCCACTATCTCCCATCCTACTTAAAATCTAAGAGACAACAACAGAAGATGCTCCAGCCATATGCACAGCCATGAATATTGTGCCGAGGTTCCAGCCACATCCTCATTTCTTCTCCTACTTCAGTGAAACATCAAGAACTCATTCATCTCTTTCCCGTAGATCACAGGCAAGAGGTGGCCTGAGAAATCATCTGCCTTGTCTCTTTTCTCTTGGCCTTCACCTGGCCCACTTCAATTCTCTAGAGTCGAAGTTACCTCCTAAGCAGAAGACAATATAAGTTTTACCAAGAAAGAGTGAGCAAACTACACATCCTTCTAGAAGTCCATCCTCTCATTCGTGACAAGTGGGAGGCAGGGCATCATTCTCTGGTGAGCTATTAGGATCCCTATGTACCACGCTTCAGAATCAGTAGGCCACCTGTTAAAATTGCGCATGCCTAGATCTTTGTCCAAGTTTACCAAACCAGAGATTAATAATACACTCCTCTGACTCTCTTCTGCACATCAGATTTTGAGAGCCACGGGGTTAGAGGCGCATGTGGGTAGGAGGTCAGGTATATGCCGTAGCAGCCACCATTAATATTTAGATGAGTGCACATGTTTATGTCAAATTTGTCATTCAAGGATCAGTAATCCATGGACCTACAGTCATGCGCAGTTATTTAGAGCTCGAAGAAGATGTGAAGAAGAAAATTTCCATTACAAACTATACAAATAAGTTAATTTTATATATTCTGAAGTATCACAATTCAGATTGTAGTTCAAGACACATGACTAATATGGATATTAATCTTATTTCTATGAAGATAAATATTATATTTATCTTATTTTAATTGTGATAAATAGTTAAACAATTTAACTTATTTCATTATCTAACAATCAAATAAAATGGATTAGAACTAATATTTAATTTAATTATTTAATAATAGTAGTAGTGATAGAGGCTAGCATTTATTGAGTGTTTAACCATGCTTTAGACATAGTGGCAAGTGGTTTTCATTGACTATCTCAATTAATTCTTATAGAAACTGTGAGGTAGGTAAAACAATCATTCCCATTTCACATATAATGAAACTGAGGCCAAAAGTAATTCGGTACATTTTCCAAATCATATAACTTGCAAGTGGCAGAGACAGAACCCAGCCCAGGACTGCCTGCCCAGGCTCATAACCACTGCTTCACTGCAGTAAAATTAATTAGATAATAACATATTTTTAAAAATTATAGTCCTTTGGGATATTGGTCAATTCTGACCCTTGCCTTTACTATTTGGCTCTTTTACACGATAAATCTTTGGTACTTAATTTTGAGAGTGTAGATGGCTGAAGGTGCCTATGTTTAATTAAAAAGAGGTACGTTTTAATTGCACTGGCAAATTTTAAATGCTCAGCTACCCTCTGAGCTGGCAAAACCTTCTAAGTTCTTAACCCTCAGACTTCCAGAAATTTTGCTTGACGAATGAAAGCTTATTTAAATAGTGAGAGCCTCCCCATTTGGGGATTATTAGGATTTTCCCAGATAACCACGCAGCAGCTTCTTCTCTGATGTGGTGGAGGGTGCTTTTGGAATTACACAGGAAGCAGCTTGCAGGAGGCCTCTTCCCCTCTTTCCCAGGTATGTTGGATGTAACAATGTAGCAGTTCTCAGATGATTTGATAAAAATCCTTCTGGCTCAGTCAGGAGAGGGGAGCAGTGTTCATTAGAGCACTGGTCCCCTACCTTTTTGGCACCAGGGACCAATTTCATGGAAGGCACTTTTTCCACGGATGGTGGGGGTGGAGGGTTGGGAGGTGGTTTGGGGATGATTCAGGCACATTACATTTATTGGGCACTTTATTCTATTACATCAGCTCCACCTCAGATAATCAGGCATAAGATCCTGGAGGTTGGGGACCCCGGCCTTCGCGGACTTAAGACAAGGACATCTGAATATCAGCCTCTGAGACCACAAAGCTCTTTGCAAAACCATAACCAGTCTTTTCTATACCAAATACTATACCTCTAAGGCCTCATTTGCAAATAAAAGATTGAAAGTTTCTGGCATTTGCTTACTATCATTCCTCCAGGCACGATAACCAGGCAGCCTCCTAAGGACAGAGGGGCTGTCAATATAACTTCCAAGCAATGAGACCTCTGCCGGGTAGGAGAGAGGGGGGAGAAGACGATCAACAGGCAATCCAGCTTTCACGCTAACACTCCCCGGAGGATTTTCATTACCCTTTTAGCATCAAGCCTTACCTTTTCCCTTCTCAAGGTCAGCTCTGTCTAGACAGTTCAACTTCCCGCAGCGAAAGCACACTCACAATAGGCTTGTGCCCAGGACCTCTCAGGGTGCCCTTCCACCTAAATCGGGAGAGTCCCCTCCTTCTGTCTTGTTTGTGACCTTTCTCTAGGTGAGAAGGTCCCCTGCGAGGCAGCCAGGTCGGCCTTGTTATGGTGATGGTGCTGCAGAAAGCAGCTTCTCCCTCGTTAGAAGTGACATCACTGTACATTAAAGACATCATATCTCCTTTCATATTAAAATGCCTGTCAGCTCTCCTGCTCAAAGGTTGTAAATCTGCCAGAGTGGCCTGAGCTTGGGGAGTTTTCATTATGAAAATATGAAGATAAGCACTCTGTTTCCCTGTCAAAGGGAAAGACATAAGTCTTCTGGTAATGACATTACTTAAAAAAAATAAATATATATTTTCCTAGCTGAGTGTTATAGCAGCACATTTGGACAAGATAGCTCCCCTCATTTTTTTAAGTCTTAAAAATTCAGGCTTAAAAAGCAGACTGGCATAACTCAGATAGGAAATACAGCTGGAGTAAGATTTATTAATGCATCCTTTTCACACTTGCTCTTAGAGTAAATCATTAGAAGTTTTCAATGATTTTAGTCCTTCATTTTTTTTGTTGTTGTCCAGTCTAGAAAATGACAAAAAAAATACTTAACCGGCCATTTACTTGTAATTCACAAATAAACTAGCTGTTGTGTTGGATTTGTTTTTTCTTAACATTTTTAAAGACTCACCACATCATCTCTTGCTAACAGAACTTGTTTGATGACAACCTCTTGCCAACACTGGGATAAAGCAGGTGCCGACTTCAAGATGGCACTTGCCATCTACCTCTACAAGGATTAAATCATGCGGTACTGCAGCTGCTGACCTTCAACACTCCCTGAAAGAGTTCAGGGCAGAGATGAGGAACAAGGCACTCTGCTCTGGGAAGAACTGGCAAAAAACAGTTCTCTATGTAGTTAGACATTTACAGGAGAAGATTTTAAGAGCCCAGTTCCTGCATCTCTCAATATCTAGAAAAGCACTTAAATACTTCATGGTGAAGTCTGCTTTTTATGACAAGCAGCAACCTTCTGCAAAAAATATGTGTTTGATTGCATGTTTGATTCCCCCTTCACCAGAACCACATGTATACTGAACCACATGCCCCACCCCCACCCACACCGTCCCCATCTTTGGAGCAACTTCTCAGAGCTATAGTCTCCCAGGCTATAGTCCTCATTTTGTCCCAAATAAAACTTAGCTCATTACTCTCATGTTGTGCTTTTTTTTTTTTTTTTACAAAGGTGAGTCTAAGGAGTCTTATTCGTGGAAGATGGGATTTCCTTTCTACCTAACCACATAAAAATAGAGAAAAATGATTGAAGAAACCACAACATAGCTCATTGCCTCTGTGAGGTGTCAGGTTTTAAATTAATCCTTTCCAGACAGAGACATTGGGCTTTCCTAAAAAGTCTTGCAATTAAAGATATAAATTAAACTCTCAAACACTGCTGCATTCAAGGAGTGGGGCTTGTGAAGCAAACTTGTCATCATAGTTTTTAAGTCGCTAAGTCATATCCTACTCTTTTTGAGATCCCATGGACTGTAGACTGCCTGGCTCCTCTGTCCATGGGATTCTCCAGGCAGCAGTACTAGAGTTGGTTGCCATTTCTTTCTCTGGGGGATCTTCCCGACCCAGGGATCAAACCTGAATCTTCTGCATTGGCAAACATGTTCTTCACCATTGAGATACCAGGGAAGCCCTGAATTTTTACATTCATCTTAAGTTTATTCTTACTTGGTAGTTGTGAAGAGGAACTAAGATTTCAGATACCATTATTTCTTTCTGCAGAAATGATCATGAAGATCAATGTGGGTTATTCAGGGCATCCCATTAAGTGAAAGAAAAAAAAAAGTGGCTCAGCTGTCTTTGGTAGTCAGCTTACTCTGTGGATTCATAAAGACTCAGATAACTCAGCTTACAAAGCTGACAAAACAAGAACTTTTCATAGGATAGAATTAACTCCTCTTTCATTCATAAGAGGCTAAAATATCCACATCTGTATATTCGTCCCCACTGACAAATGAATAGAAATACCACAATGCTTCCTCCCTTTGGTTTTGACACATTGCTGTGGACTGTACATTATCACTTTCCGAGGTAAGCTGTGAAATGATTTTTTTGGATGGTGTTTATCTGTAATTCAGTAAGTGTAGGCCCAAGACTGGTGACTTTCTATAGATTCACTCGAATGAGAATAACCACACTCAACAATCCCAGGAAAGGCCTGGATATGAGACAAACTATCCAATTACCATGAGCAAAAAAGAAAACCTCCAGGGAAGTGGCTGAAGCCTAGACATCCTGCTGTACTCCTGCTTGCTGTGCTCCGTGGAGGGTGGCTCAGCTCCAGCCTTGCTTGCTGGGACCTGCTCTGTGGCTTTCTCAGTAGAGAAGGAAATCTAGGTGAGATGAATCAGCAATTGCAAATACCTAGAAATAAAGCTAAGCCAGGTTCTGGAGCTCCTTGTCGTTGTTTAGTCACTAAGTTGTGTAAAAACTTTTGCAACTCCATGAGCTGTAGCCAGCAAGGCTCCTTTGTCCCTGGGATTTCCCAGGCAAGAATTTTGGAGTGGGGGGCCATTTCCTCCTCCAGGGGATCTTCCCGACCCAGGGATTGAATTTGTGTCTCCTGCATTAGCAGGCAGATTCTTTATCGCTGAGCCACCAGGGAAATCCCTGGAGTTCCTAGCGTCAAAGAATTGGCTTTGGCAATGTTATAAGCTAAGGAATTTGGGGTACTCAACTGTCCAATTTTAATTTTTCAACAAAATTCTCAAGGGCAGCCCTGTCCTTTCTCTACCCCTCAGCTCCCACTCTTAGAAAATTTAAACTTTGTTTTAGAAGTTAACAATTACAACTAACAGCTAATAGTGGGGGGAAGCTGATGGCAGGTGCCCTCACATTCAAAAGATAAGTTCAGACTCCACTGCCTGGAAAATTACCTGATGGGGGCCTTGGGCCAGGGTAAGGGATGGTTGCAATTCAAAATGAACCCCAATCTTCACTCATCATCAGACCCAATGAGGTTTTAAGGGAATATCTGACTTTATGATCCTTCTGTTGAAGGAGGACAGGAAAGATTTTGGTCTCTTGGGGATTTCTGGCATGCCTTTCTTCCTGGTTGTGCTAAGGGTACTCTGTACTCACAGATGTTGGTTGCTGGTTCCTTCTGAAGTCACAGTCACACACTCACACAGGATGGGCCAGGGCCTAAGCCACTTTGTGCCACCTAACATCGTCAGGCACTAGAGTGATTTTAGACATGTCCAAGACACGGGGGACCATTTAGCCCAGACAGCCAGTCATGACTTATCCGCCAGAGACACTAACCTACCCAGAAGTGCAATGTCCTTGGACTCCGTGAGTTTGAACTTAATGACAGGCTTTATGAAACAAACAAACAGTAAGAATCCAACATCCTCAAAGCCATGAAGAACTGACCTAATCACTCTGAGTTGGTATCCCTGTTGGAAGCCTTTATCTTCTTTACCTACAACCAAAAAGTAAAAAGGACTGAAACCTCTAGCAGTCATTGCTTGGCCCTCCAAACGTCTTCCTAAATCGGCCTTGTTTGGTAAGTGAAATCACAGCTGAAAGGGGTCAAGCCAATGCAGTGGGCATCACAGCACGGGGAGGAGGTCAAATTACTTTTGCCCTTCTGCTCCCAGCCCTTTACTGCTGGCATGCTGCCAGAGTCCAGCCCTTGACTGAATACCAGTGACTCTATATAGAAAGCCCGGCACAGTAAATTTACCTACAGTGAATCTAATTTGGGTATGTAATAAAAATCAGTTTTGCAATAAGGATAATTTTTTTAGAAGCAGAAAAAGGGTATCTTTCTCATTTAGTTGCATTTCTTGCACACTGCTTTAAAATCCAGAGCACGGAGGCCAAGGTCCCAGGCTCAATTTATATATAAAGGCTGGTCAGTTTACTTTGGTCCAGAGCCATAAACTGTACCTCCATTCTGTAAATATACTCTGTCCATGTGCCATTTTATAAGCACATTTTACAAATCAGAAGGGGCTTCCCAGGTGGCTCAGAATCCACCTGCAATCCAGGAGACATGGGTTTGATCCCTGGGTTGGGAAGATGCCCTGGAGAAGGGAGGGCATGGCAACCCACTCCAATATTCTTGCCTGGAGAATCCGTTTGGACAGAGGAGCCTGGCAGGCTACAGTCCACAGGGTTGCAAAGAGTCGGACACAACTGCAGTTACTGAGCAGGCACGCCCTCATGCATCAATCAGAAGAGTGAGTTGGCCTTCCCTGCTGGCACAGTGGTAAGAATTTGCCTGCTAATGCAGGAGACACGTGTTTGATCTCTGGTTTGGGGAGATTCCACATGCCGAGGAGCAACTAAGCCCAGGCGCCACAGTTACAGAGCCCGTGCTTTAGAGTCTGCAAGATGCAGTTACTGAAGCCTGTGTACCTGCAGCCCGTGCTCTGCAACAAGAAAAGCCACCTCAATGAGAAGCTAATGCACTGCAACTAGAGAGTAGCTTCTGCTTACTGCGTCTAAGAAAGCTTGAATGCAACATCGAAGATCCAGTGCAGCCAAAAATAAATAAATACGTCAACTTAAAAAATAGTCACAGTCTAAAAATTGAGAGTTATGTTTTATTTGGTGGGAATTTTGAGGACTTCAAGGCCAAAAGACAGCAATATCAAGTAACCCTGAGATAACTGCTCTGAGGATGCGGGCGGTGGGGTGGGCATGCAGAGGGAGGGATTCAGGTTACGGAGAAGTTTGCAACAAGGGGCAGGTAGGCTAAACATCAAAAGACTATTGTTAATTAAGGAAAATCAACAAGCTCAGACATGCAGATGATACAACCATTATGGCAGAAAGTGAAGAGGAACTAAAGAGCCTCTTGATGAGGGTGAGAGAAGAGAGTGAAAAAGCTGACTTGAAACTCATTCATAAAACTAAAATCATGGCATCCAGTCCCATCACTTCATGGCAAATAGAAGGAGAAAAAGTGAAAACGGTGACAGATTTTCTTTTCTTGGGCTCCAAAATCACTGTGGACAGTGACTGCATTCATGAAATTAAAAGATGTTTGCTTCTTGGAAGGAAAGATATGTCCTAGACAGTGTTTTAAAAAGCAGAGACATCACTTTGCTGACAAAGGTCCATATAGTGGAAGCCATGGTTTTTCTAGTAGTATGGATGTGAGAGAGCTGGACCATAAAGAACTGATGCTTTCTAATTGTGGTGCTGGAGAAGACTCTTGAGAGTCCTTTGGACAGCAAGATCAAACCAGTCAATCCTAAAGGAAGTCAACCCTAAATATTCATTGGAAGGACTGATGCTGAAGCTGAAGCTCCAGTACTTTAGCTAGCCACCTGTCCATGGGATTGAAGACCCAACTTATTGGAAAAGATCCTGATGCTGGAAAAGATTCAAGGCAGGAGGTGAAGGGGACGACAGAGGATGAGATGAGTGGATGGCATCACTGACATCATGGACATGAGTTTGAGCAAACTCCAGGAGATACTGAAGGACAGGGAAGCCTGGTGTGCTGCAGTCCATGAGGTCACAGAGAGTCGGACACAACTTAGAGACTGGACAACAGCAAGGAAAACCAGATATCTCAAGTTAAGGAATTTAGCACTCTTCTATGAGTGGGAAGATGCAAGAGCCTGGGCTCACTGAAATCATTCCTTTCATATTCATCTCGGCTATCTGGGGCCAGTACCCTGCGTTTTTCACATCCCCCTTCCCCGAGATCCTCAGTGATCGTTGTAGGGAGCAGCTGCAGCCTAATGGCTGCCGGATAGCAGGTATTGTTCTCCTTTGGGCCGGAATCGCTGATGGCTGGGATATCCTTGTTTATTGATATGGCAGGAAATACTCCATTTCTCAAATAGTTAGGTAAATAAATAAAGAGTGGGTTGCTGGCAAATAAGAATGCGTTGGCACACACATTATCAGCTCCATATGAAGTATGAGTTTTAAAGCACCTTTTATGGGTAAAGAAATGTTTTGGTATGTGACAGATTGTATTTTTGAAAAAGGGCAGCAACAAGATTTCCCATCCCATGTTTTCTTGCGGTGTAACTTTGACACACGTCCCACCGAGGGAAGGAGTCTGGGATCTTAGTTCCCGGACCAGGGATCAAACCTGAGTCTCCTGCCCTGGAAGTGCAGAGTCCTAACCACTGGATCACCAGGGAATTCCCTACTTTGTGACTGTTTTGACCAATAGACTGTAATAGAAATGGCCCCGAGTTCTAAGGCTGGTTCATAAAAGTCTTCAGCCTTGCTTGCTGGGCTACTCACTCAAAAAGTCTTTAACCACCCTATAAGGTGTCTGCCACGCTGTGAGGAAGCACAGCTCACCCATGTAGAGTGGAGAGACCATTAGAGAGTGGTCCTGTGACTATCCAGAGCGAGAGAGACAGAGGAGAGACGCCTAGCTGATTGCCAGCTGCATAAGCCCACTGTGGTTTGTTCTAGCTCTAGTCATGATCAGACTCTAAACTTGAGGGAGACCCTGAATGAGAAACAACCAGGTCCATGCCAAATTCTCACTGACATAGACTGCAGAAGATAAAATGATTATTTAAATAACGAGGTTTTGGGGTGATGCGTTTAGGAATCAATGGATAATGAAAAAGAAGTTAGCGACTTGTCTCATGACTACTATGGTGCATAGATTGGGTATCTGTGCAACTGAAAAGAAATCAAGGTGGTTAAAAGGCCTCGAACTCGAGGCTCAAATCCCAGACCCAGAACCATATGATCTTGAGCAAATTATTTTCCTGAGCCTCAGTCAACTCATTTACAGATTGGCAATGACAGCTGTACTAACTTCACACAAGGTCTGTGTGAGGATTAAATTGACTCATATTCATAAAATGTGTCGAAGAGTACCCGGCAGAGAGGAAGCGTTAGTAGGAGGATTCCAGGTTAAATAGGGGCCCGAAGCATATACAGTTTAGTTTCTCTTAAACCCCAATATGGGCTTCCCTGGTGACTCAGCGGTAAAAAATACTAGGGACATAATAGTAACCAGGCATTCTCCCTGTCTTCCAGGAGCTTGTACACCAGTAAGGAAGGCAGGGAAATAAACAAAAATTTACAAATGAGTCAGATTACTTTCAGAAACACTAGTCTTTAGGATACGCTCATTCATTGAGTAAGGAGTATAAACTGGTATTCCTAGAGAGATATCTGGCAACAGCTATAGCCAAATATCCTTTAAAATTTGCAAATTGTTGGAAATAGTGATTCTACATTGAGCGATTTATCTAAAGAAACAGATAAGCATTCAGAAAACACACACATTTAGATATATGTTATTATTGTAGCAAATAATTTAAAATACAAAGTTGTTTAATAATGAGTTGCTGCTGCTAAGTCGCTTCCGTTGTGTCCAACTCTGTGCGACCCCATAGACGGCAGCCCACCAGGCTCCCCCGTCCCTGGGATTCTCCAGGCAAGAACACTGGAGTGGGTTGCCATTAGCTAAATTGTGGCTAAGTATTATGCTGTTATTAAAATGATCTCATATTCACTACCATGTAAACGTCTTCTCCAAGTCTAGTTAAATGAGAAAAAGAGATCATACAAGACTGAGTATCGAACTTCCTTGGTGGTACAGTGGATAAGAATCTGCCTGCATCAGGAGACATGGGTTCTATTCTTGGTCTGGAAAGATCCCACCTGCGGCAGAGCAGCTAAGCCGGTGCACCACAATACTGAAGTCCGTACACTCCAGAGCCCATGCTCCACAACGAGAGAAGCCACCCCAATGGGAAGCCCGCACTCGAGGCAACTAGAGAGTAGCCCTGCTTGCTGTAACTAGAAAAAGCTCCCCCGAAAAAGAATGGGTAACAACCTGAGTGAGAGAGAGAGCGCACCACGTCCTGGCACGTTGTTTTGCTCAGAGTGGTGAAAAAACAGTCAAATTTTGAGGGGTTTTTCTTCCCTTGTCATCTGAATTTATCTACAGAAAATGTCATATTTGTGCTTTTTTAAAAGAACAACTACATTTCACTCAGGACTTGCCATTTTCTTGAAGAGTAATAAGTCCGTCTCATTAGATGTTTCTATTTGCCCTCACTTTTTGGTGCCCCTTCAATAAAACACGTATTTGACAAAGTACCCGTTTTTGCCGACTGAGAATCGCCTTCTGGTTTGGATGGAGTTGTGTTGGAAGAGCAGGTGAAGTGCAAGTTTGTCAGCCAGGACGGGACACGAGCTAAGATGATACATGCTCTTCCTGGAAGACCCCTGCCCTTTTACAACCAGACCCACGGATGGAACATAGCCACCACGGAAGTGGTGTAAAATGCCAGTGGTACTGATAGAGAATAACACACCAGCTCTGTGGTTTGGGTGGCTCAATTTCCTTGGAAGTCATAGTGTTCACCCCAATCATCTTTGCAGCTCTCACCCTTGTGACACATGCCACTATTCTAATTGATGGGGTGGTGGGGGGCAGGGCGGGGTAGAAGCTTTTCATTCTTCAGGGATGGAATAAGAGGCTTAACTTTCGGGGCTTATAAATATTGTAAGTGTTCAAGTTAAGTAGATTATGTCACATGCCACCTTCATGTCCTTCCTCTTTTCTTCCTCTACCTCTCTCTCATTTCAAACAGGTGCTGTTTTCTTGACTTGGCTTTATTCCTTGGCTTGAAGGAGGTGGACAGAATCCAGTGTGGTCCACTCTTAGCCCTCTCCAACAGGAAGGCTAGGCGGTCAGGCTGCTTTGCACCTCTGGGCAAGTGGGCGCATCTCTGGCTTATCTGGAAAGGCCATGTGCACCTGTAAATACCTGCACTCTCTCCCCATACCTGGCACTGATGCCAGCATTTCATAAGAGATTTATGACTTTAAGCTATTAAAGAATTCCACCTTATTAAAAATACACATGAGCAAAATCACACATTGGATCTGCTCTGATCACTTTATCAGAAAGGAGTTTATAAGGTCTTTGCCATGATGACCTTTAGCTGAAAAACTGGACAAGAGACCCAAAGTATCAGATTTACTGTGAGGAACCTTTAGCGGCTAGAAGTGCAAATTCAGAGCCAAGGTCAGCTCCTGGGGACACCTGAGAGAAACAGTCTGTCTCAGGGAGAATTCCAGTGTTATCAAGGGATGACCTCGGAGAGCAGAATGAGGAGCATCTTGGCAAGGAAACTTTGGAAAGATGTCAAAGACAACTACGTTCTTCAGACTGCCCTCCCCTCAGCGCTCACTCTCCACATCAGAGGCTGAGGGTGCCATTTTAAAGATTTTTTTCTATGCGAACCATTTTTAAAGCTTTTATTGGATTTGTTACAATATTGCTTCTGTTTTATATTTTGGTTTCTTGACTGCAAGACATGTGGGATCTTAGCTTCCCACCCAGGGATTGAACACTCAGCCCCTATGTTGGAAGGCAAATTCCCAAGGGCGCTGTTTTAGAGGCTTATTTCCATAGCTGAGAGGCAAGGCTCACCCCTTCCTCATACCCTTCTCTACAGAAACCTTGCTTCTAGTGTGTACTTCAGTGGATGTTCTTGTTCTGCGGAGCAGTATCTGACTGGTCGTGTCCCTCTCACATTAAGGGGTGGTGAGCTATGGCAGCCTACTTAACCAATGCCACCGTTTTAGCAATCCTTGCAAATCCGTGTCAGATGTAAATATTCAGTTTTAGTTCTGGGATAAGTCTTGCAAATGGTCAAAGAAGGAAAATAATCTCTGCTCGAGTTTTGTCCAGCAGCTGCTTCCAGGCAAAAGGTTTCACTGTTTCTAATATGGCACATGGTGCAAGTCTGTATGAAATCCATGATCTGGTACTGTGTCAATCATACCCCGAAGTTAGGCTAGAGCTCTTGGGCCAATGGCAAGTTGCCAGAGGTTTAGGAATGAAGGAACTTCAAAGATGGAAAAAGGCCATGCACAGAGCTTTGCCAAGCCTTCCTTTGCTCCAGCTAGTAGAGACTAAGAAAATATTATTTTTAAAAGCACATGCATACACCCTAAGAATACAAAAGTCATCTGCCTTTCTACTCTGAAAGAGCAATCAATTTTCCTCCCGAATCTCTTTCTGTCTTGACTTTTGAATTTTTATGAGTGTTCTGTTGAATTTTGCTCACACTGACTTATTCTAGAAAATCATTTTTAAGTTATTTGGGGGTGGGTGAGTTGGCATCCATAAAACTCTAGTTTTCCTTCACATGTGATTAGGGAGTAATTTATGTGCTGAAGGAGGCACTGATGTGGCCTTTGTCCAGGTAGAAAAGTGAAAAGTAAGCTTCATTGAAGGTTCCGAGAGCTTTGTTGCCCCTGAAGAGGCATGGATGCAAAAAGTCAGATTTGAAAGCAATTACCCTTTTCAGTACTTTGGCTACCTACTGAGAAGAACCGACTCATTAGAAAAGACCCTGATGCTAGGAAAGATTGCAGGCAGGAGGAGAAGAGGACGACAGAGGATGAGATGGTTGGATGGCATTACCGACTCAATGGACATGAGTTAGAGCAAGCTCTGGGAGATGGTGATGGATAGGGAAGCTTGGCGTGCTGCAGTCCATGGGGTTGCAAAGAGTCAGACATGACTGAGCGACTGAACAACAACAACCCGTTTCAGGCACTTAATAATGGATGAAGAAATGTTTATTAATTAACTGCAAGATTGGAGATGGAGAATAAGGCTCAAGAAGTGTAGAAATTGTAACTCCTATAGAGTTCACATCAAAGAACTTCGTTGTCTTTTACATTCTGCATGCATGCTAAGTTGCTTCAGTCCTGTCCAACTGTTTGTGACCCTGTGGACTGTAGCCTGCCAGGTTCCTCTGTCCACGGGATTCTCCAGGCAAGAATCCTGGAGTGGGTTGCCATTGCCCTCTTGCAGGGACTCTGACCCAGGTATCAAACTCGCATCTTTTACATCTCCTGTATTGGCAGGCGGGTTCTTTAACACTAGCACCACTGGAAAGCCCCTTTTATATTTTTATTTAGGATTTATTTGAGCTGTGGTTCTCAGAGGGTCTTATTCTGGTACTGACTTTGTATGTGTCCGTGTACTCATGTATTCATCCATGTATATTTAAGAGTACCTTTCCTTGCCTGGCACTGAACAAATACATAAAACTTTAAAAGGGAACAAGCTGTCATTTGGATATAATGTTAGATGGATCCTAAGCCAGCAAATGACTATATTTTTCTGTCCCAGTGTGAGTACAGCAGTCGTAGCGTCTATCCTGGCTTTTGACTAAATTGGAAGCCGTGATTGTCCTCACCATGCTTCGTGCCCTCTACAACATATTTGTTTCAATTCTTCAGCATAAATCAGAAGGCCTTGCTTCTCCTTCTAACAAGCAGAAAGGATTTGTCTCAGTTGAGTCTGTATAATAGAATACCCTCAAGCCTGGCATGCTGCAGTCCATGGGTTCCCAAGTAGTCAGACACGACTTAGTGATTGAACAGCAGCAACAAGGAAAGAGGGTATTCTTTGCTCTAGTTACAATTTATGAAGATGGCTGCCAGTTCCCCAAAATTTTTGGGGGGGACAGCTACAAAAAAAGGAAAGGGACTTCCCTGGTGGTCCAGTGGTTAAGAATGCAGGGGACATGGGTTCGATACCTTGTCAGGGAACTAAGATCCCACATGGTGTGGAGCATGTAAGCCCTCGAGCCACAACTGCTGAGCCCCTGTGCCACAGCTGGATCCCGTACGACGCCGTGAAGATCCCACGTGCGGCAACTAAGATGCAGCAAGACCAAATAAATAAATATTTTTTTTAAAAAAGAGAAGACAATGTTGTGTTTTTGAGCATCTTATCACCCTCTGCATGCGGGTGACCATTTAGAAATGCGTCCAGACATTGGTGCTGGTTTTGTCACAAGAGAAAGAACTAGATAGTCTCTGCTACTGAGAGTTTTAGGTAACAACTGATGAGCATTTTTAAAATTAATTAATTTTTTTTGGCTGTGCTGGATCTTCATTGCTGTGAGGCCTTTCCGGGGCGGGGCTACTCTCCGGGTGTGGTGTGTGGCCTTCTCACCGCAGCGGCTGCTCTTGTTGCAGAGCACGGGCTCCAGGGCCCGTGGGCTTCAGTAGCCGCAGCCCGTGAGCTCAGTAGCGGCTGCTCCCAGGCCCCAGCGCACAGGCTCAATAGTTGTGGTGAGGGCTTAGTTGCTCTGTGGCGTGGGATCTTCCTGAATTAGGGATCGAACCCATGTCTCCTGAGCTGGCAGGCGAATTCTTCACCGCTGAGCCACTAGGGAAGTCCCAGACGTGTTTCTTATTGTAATGACTTCAGTGAAAGGAAAAGGCAACTGCTGAAGAAAAACAAAATTGAAAAGAAAGAGTTTGTGCTACCCTATTGGTAATTTCCAGCTATATTATGTTCACGAATCCAGAATTAGGAAAAATAGCTTCTAAAAACTATAAGTTACTGAGAAGTAGCGTTGGTCTTAAACTTTTCCTTTCTCCCTGGATTGAAGGCTGGAGATTCTGAAGTTGTTCTCGAACTTTACCCTGCTAGTTTATAAAATGCTCTATTTTAACTACACCACAGGGCTGGTGAAAGAAACCGTTTCATCAAAAAAGCATATGGATTTGATAACCCACCATGGAAAATCAAGGACATCTGTTTTTTTTTGCTGTAAACATTTTCCTGAAAGTCTAAATATAAAGCAGTGGCCCAATTCATTAATATTTTGGAATGAATTTAGTTATGTCACAATAGAAATGGGTGGTGGGTGGGTTTTTTTTTTTTTGTAGTTGAAAAGATAAAAATTTTCACATTATCAGTTAAAACCACATTAGTAAGAAACATTTTGAAAATTGAATTTATTGAAATAAATATGGTGGCAAGAATTCAAGCAGAGAAAACTCCTCAAAGATGCAGACGTGCATTTTTAAGAATGAAAAGAACCACGTACGTTGGAGATCATTTGCTGATATCTAAAGTATTCCTAGATTTTTATAGACTGTACTTTATTTATTAGAAATGACTGTACAGTTTTAATTAGTTTCACTATGGTAGAATTAGCTTCATTGAAGTAGATTCACTCCACTGCAAGATGAACAGCAGCCTTATGGACCACAGATTTCCAACATAAACTGTAATTCATCAAAGGCCAATACAACTCTTTTCTTTGTAGCTGGGTAACCATTTATGTTTGAGGTGAAGATGTTAATATGGAAATTTTGTGAGCGAGGAAAGAGGACGAACACTATCATTCTAATTTATGACCTTTCATATAAGGCCAAATGTAAAGGCAACTTCAATTGTTTTATATCTCAGGGCCAGCACATAGCAGATGTATGAAATTTGGAGTGTTAGACATAAACTTTTATTACCAAATTATAAATAATTTCTCCCACTTATACGGTTCACCTTTCAAGTTCATCTTGATTAAAATACAAGGGCAGCATCACACCGATTTCACTGAATTTTAAAGCTGAGAGAGGTTTTCTAGAGTTCACAGTGAAGCATAAAGCATAACAGCATTTGGAAGACTTTCCTCATAGGAGTTCAGCTCCTGAGCCCATCTCCTCTGAAACTCAAGTTATATCAAAATGATGGCTGATGATGTAGGAACATTTGTTTAAACATCTCAAATGTTATATCTGAAACCAAGCTCCCATGATGGAGCATACTTCCCATCGTTGGGTAAAAATAAAAGGCACACTGCCTTTCCTGAGAAATTTTCCCATCAGTCAATATGCTTCTATTACTTCTCAGAAGATACTCAACAACTAGCATATTTTTCTTCTTGTTGATTTAACAATTTTCATATCCCACGACAAGAGGTAGATAACAGTGGTCCAAATACCCCACACTAGGATGTGACAGGTGTTTTCACTGTCCACCTTGAGGCTGCAAGTGCAAGCCAGCACCTGATATAGTTAATGTATCTGTGGAACAAAGATGGTCAAAATTACTAGAAGCAGAATGCTAACGTAGATATTAAAATCTGCTCTGGAGACTGTCAACCACCCCAGTTTCACGTTTGCATCTCTCGTCATCCTTCTCATCATCCCTCTCATCAACATAATATACAATCACCCACACGTCCACAGGGCTGTCGAGTGTTTCATAAAATAAGTTAGATATGGTATTGTTACTCGACCGGGTTGGTTTGCCCAAGGCACAGCGAGCCAAATGCGGAGATGCTGAGGTTTCCAGCAGAGAAAAGGTTTATTCACAAGGCAGCCAAGAAGGGAGAACAAATGTTGAAACTGCCTTCCTCAAAGGTGAGGAACGCAGGGTATTTATGGGATAAAGTGGAGGCATGGGGACCTGGGCAGAGGTGATCAGAGATAAGAACAAGCGGAGATGACCGTTATTCTCCACAGGTGCAGCTAATCTACGGACTTCTTCATGAAACACTTGTTCAGAGAACGGCAGCACCGCATGCTTGGAGGGTGGCGTTTAGGATCCTCTGATGTCGAAAGAGCACCTATCAGAAACTTTCGTTGCTGTTGTTCAGTTGCTACCCTGTGTTGCACTCTCTCTGACCCCATGGAATGTAGCCCATCAGGTTCCTCCGGCCGTGGGATTTTCCAGGCGAGAATACTGGAGTGAGTTGCCATTTCCTTCGCCAGTTGGAAACTTGCGCATGCCTAATGGCAAGGTCAGTGGTCCTAACCAGTTTTAATTTACTTGAACTGAACACAGCTGACTCTGAGTTTCTGAAAAAACAACTGGGCTAAACATCTTATCATTTAGGCTACCTGACTCTGGAGGACATGCAAGTTTTAAAAACAAAGCAAGTTTGATCGATGAAGGCAGGTGACATTTTATTATTTATTAATGGCTAACTGGTGACTGACTTTGATTTCCATACCTTCTTTATGCACATGAAACACTGAAGAACATAATCTTTCAAAGGCATAGTACAAAGAACTATAGAAGTCTGGAACAAAAAATGTGGCAAAAGTTCATCTCAGTATTTTTATCCTAGCATTTGCCTATTTTAAGACTAATAACTTCGAGACTTCCCTAAAGTCCAGTTATTAAGACTTTACCTTCCAAAGGGCTGAAGGTTTGCTCCCTGGTTGGGGAACTAAGATCCCACAGAGCATGCAATGTGGCAAAAAAATAAAATAAAATAAAAGGAAAAATGGCAAAATAAAATATAAAACATTTTATAATAAAAAGAACTCTAAAACAATCTTAAAAAATGAACAATCTGAATGAAAATTGGGCAAAAGATCTGAAAAGACACCTCCCCAAAGAAATTGTACAAATGACAAATAAGCATGTGATGATACGTCATTAGATGCAAATTAAAGGTCCATCTAGTCAAGGCTATGGGTTTTCCAGTAGTCATGTATGGATGTGAGAGTTGGACTGTAAAGAAAGCTGAGCACTAAAGAAGGCTGAATGCTGAAGAATTGATGCTTTTGAACTGTGGTGTTGGAGAAGACTCTCGAGAGTCCCTTGGATTGCAAGGAGATCCAACCAGTCCATCCCAAATGAGATCAGTCCTGAGTGTTCATTGGAAGGACTGATGCTGAAGCTGAAACTCCAATACTTTGGCCACCTGATGCGAAGAACTGACTCATTGGAAAAGACCCTGATGCTGGGAGAGATTGAAGGCAGGAGGAGAAGGGGACAACAGAGGATGAGATGGTTGGATGGCATCACTGACTCAATGGACATGAGTTTGAGTAAATTCTGGGAGTTGGTGATGGACAGGGAGGCCTGGCGTGCTATAGTCCATGGAGTCGCAAAGAGTTGGACATGATTGAGTGACTGAACTGAACTGAACTGGAAAACTGCAAAGAGATACTGCTGCTGCTGCTGCTAAGTCGCTTCAGTCATGTCCGACTCTGTGCGACCCCATAGACGGCAGTCCACCAGATTCCCCCGTCCCTGGGATTCTCCAGGCAAGAACACTGGAGTGGGTTGCCATTTCCTTCTCTAATGCAAGAAAATGAAAAGTGAAGTGAAGTTGCTCAGTCGTGTCCAACTCTTTGCGACCCCATGTACTGTAGCCCACCAGGCTCCTCCGTCCACGGGATTTTCCAGGCAAGAGTACTGGAGTGGGTTGCCATTGCCTTCTCCTACTATATACCTATTAGAATGGTCCAAATCCAAAATACTGGATACACCAAATACTGACAAAGATGTGGAGCAACAGGAACTCTGAGTCATTCCTGGTGGGAATGCAAAATGGTACAGGCGCTTTGGAAGACAGTTTGGCTGTTTCTTACAGAAGTAAACAGACTCTTATCATACAGTTCAGCAATTGCACCCCTTTGTATTTACTCAAGTGAATTGAAAATTTATGTCTATACAAAAACCCCACACAGACGTTTAATAATAACTTTATTCATAACTGCCAGAACTTGGGAGCAACCAAGATGTCCTTCAATAAGTGAACAAATAAACTGTGATATATCTAGACAATGGAATGTGGTCCAGAGCTAAAAAGAAATGAGTCATCGAGCAATGAAAAGACATGGAGAAACCCTAAATACATACTACAAAGTGAAAGAAGCCAATCTGAAAAGGCTAAATACTATTTGATTCCAACTTTATGATACTTTGGAAAAGACAAAACCATGAAGACAGTAAAAAAAATCAGTGGTTGCCAGGTGTCAGTAAGGAGAGAGGGATGAATACATAGACAAGGCATGGATGATAAGAGATGTGAAACTGCTCTGTATAATACCATAATGGTGGATGCCCGTTATTATGTTTCTCAAAACCCACAAAATAGGGACTTCTCTGATGGAGGAGCTAAGATCCCATATGCCTCATGGCCAAAAAATCACAAGCAACATTGTGACAAATTCAATAAAGACTTTAAAAATAGTGCACAGCCAAAAAAAAAACAAAAAGCCCACGGAGCGTACACCACCAAAGTGAACCCTCATATAAACTTGGGGTGAATATGATGTGTCAATGTAGGTTCATCAATTCTTGCAACTAAACTCTGTGAGCTAAAATAAATCATGTCATATTACCTTTATGACTTTAAAGCTCCTTAATAAATTAATAAAAAAATAATGTTTGTATTCAGGGTTTTGAAGACTTGTTCTTACTGGATTCAGTCAGTTCAGTTGCTCAGTCATGTCCAACTCTTTGCGACCCCATGGACTGTAGCATGCCAGGCCTCCCTGTCCATCACCAACTCCCAGAGTTTACTCAAACTCATGTTCCTTGAGTCGGTGATGCCATCCAATCATCTCATCCTCTGTCGTCCCCTTCTCCTCCTGCCTTCAATCTTTCCCAGCATCAAGGTCTTTTCCAATGAGTCAGTTCTTCGCATTAGGTGGCCAAAGTATTGGAGTTTCAGCTTTAGCATCAGTCCTTCCAATGAATATTCAGGACTGATCTCCTTTGGGATGGACTGGTTGGATTTCCTTGCAGTCCAAGGGACTCTCAAGAGTCTTCTCCAATACCACAGTTCAAAAGCATCAATTCTTTGGTGCTCAGCTTTCTTTATAGTCCAACTCTCATAATCATACATGACTACTGGCAAAACCATAGCTTTGACTAGACAGACCTTTGTTGGCAAAGTAATGTCTCTGCTTTTTAATAAGCTGTTTAAGTTGGTCATAGCTTTTCTTCTAAGGAGCAAGTGTCTTTTAATTTCATGGCTGCAGTCACCATCTGCAGTGATTTTGGAGCCCCCAAAAATAAAGTCTGACACTGTTTCCACTGTTTCCCCATCTATTTGTCATCAAGTGATGGGACCAGATGCCATGATCTTAGTTTTCTGAATGTTGAGTTTTAAGCCAACTTTTTCACTCTCCTCTTTCATTTTCATCAAGAGGCTCTTTAGTTGTTCTTCGCTTTCTGCCATAAGGGTGGTGTCATCTGCATATCTGAGTTTATTCATATTTTTCCTGGCAATCTTGATTCCAGCTTGTACTTCATCCAGCTCAGCATTTCTCATGATGTTCTCTGCATGTAAGTTAAATAAGCAGGGTGACAATAAACAGCCTTGACGTACTCCTTTCCCTAATCTTGCTGGATTAGTATTCCAAAAAAGTCTTACACATGTTTTTTTTGTTCAATAAAAGATACTAGCTGGGTGGGTGGGGGTACTTGTAAAATATGGAAAGTTACTCTGTGGGTTAGGGAAGCCAGTTCTAAGCTGCTGAGGGAGTTCTGGGTGCAGCCACATTTTGGTAAACCTTTTGGGCTTGTGAACTAATTCATGGTGTCCAGCCTGTTTGTCTCATGGAGCCCTTACAGATCTATGCCCCTTGGAGAAGGTTACAGTCTCTCTGCGGATGAAATATGTCCTTAAAATTCTTCCTTATCCCCTGCCCATCACCAGTCATGATGACTCCGTGAAGGCTCTTTGGTAAAGGGAACGAGGCTATGAATAAAAATTCTTTTTTGAATAATTGAAATGATCAGTGGAAGATATAGTACAATTTGATGCCTTTTGTGAAGGCTTTTGGGGACAGGACTGGTTTTATATCCTACTATGTTGTGGATATTTCTGGCAGCTAATCAACTTATTTAAATGATATTTTACTTACATTTTTAAATTATATTTTATATTGCAAATACAATTCTTTTCAACAAATCTGCAATTACTTGGTCTTTACCCACAGTGAGCACTTACAAAAGCATATAATAAAGTCCCTTTATTCTACCAAATCACATGTTGTCATTCTCTGTCCCCAATGTCAATCAAAGGTTCATTTATTCTGCCTATAGCTAACAGAAGCTTACAGGAGGGTGAACTCATTTTTGTCTAAGAAAAGATGTCTGTGTCTTAGATCCTGTAACACTTAAACAGAGTTAAAGATCTATTTAAACCTATCATCGCTTTATTTGTAGCATCACAAATTTGGAATAGAATTGAAGTGTAAGTTTTAATTTGATGAGGGTATGTGTGTAGCGAAAAAAGGAATCAAGTCTTGGCATAACAGTTTTCTTCTTTTTCCTTTCCCTCAAATAGCAAGACTATTGAGAATTCACGCGAAGTTCCAAACCGATATCCCATAGCAGCACTTAAATAATGTCCGTACACCATTTCCAGTTAGAACCAGTCGGTAACACAACGCACTTTATATTATAAAATACGAGTTACTTTCGTGATTTTAATTTTTTGTGTCAATTAACGTCGCTATGGAGACAATCTCTTGCTTATAACGACTTCGTCTTCACACATTTAAGCAAAATCCAAAAGTGGATTTAAAGATTCGAGGTTGCTTGATTTATTTATTTATTTGCATTTAGTTATCCAATTTCAGGACATCTCTAAGTATGCACAGTCATTACTTTAGCAGTGAATTCCAGTTTCCTGTAACTTCAAGTTTTGTTGTTTTTTTTTTAAACATTTCAGCCTAAAAGAAATCCTGATTAAAAGATCACTTCCAGTGTTGCTTTTTTTTCTTCGAGGGAGTGGGGGAGGGAGGGGTAGTGGCGTTTGCTTTCTGTTAGAAGAGAGAAACAGTGCTTTCCGCTTTGACTCCAAGCACCAACTTCATCTTCGGATTCTGGGATTTGCGCACTCCGGCGCGGTGCGGTTTTCGGTCCTCGCGGGCTGCCGTAGTCACGGAAAGCAATGATTGGCTGAGTCCGAAAAGTGCCTCCGCCTCGGCTATTTCAGTTTCGGTTTCGCCCGGTGGGTCGGCGGAGGCCGGGCTTGTGGGGTGACCGGAGTAAGGGTTCGGATCCCGGCCGCGAGGTGAGCTGCACGGCCGCGCGGGCCATCCGAGGCCTCAGTGTTCCCTCGCCCCGGGTGGAGTTCGGGAGCGGCAGCCCCGGGCCGGGCCGGGAGCGAGCGCGCACTCCGGGGCCATCGGGTGGCGGTTCCGCGCGAGGTGCGGCGCTCAGGCTCGGTCCTCGGCGCCTGCCGTTGCCGGGAGATCGGGGATCGCTGGCGCCCGGATTCCCGATCCCGACCCCGAGAAGCTCTCCCCGAGGGCCGCCTAGATCGCGCGGGGAGGAACGGCAGCGGCCGGGCTTCACCAGGTCTGCTCCCGAGACCGCTCCTGGTGGTTAAGATTCCGCAGGCAGTCCCGACCTGCGCCCGGGGATTCGGCGGGAAGGTGGTACGCTAGGCCAGGCTTCGCCCGGAATTGCCTGGCCTCCGCTGCATCGGCGTGGCTGCGCCTGACCCCCGGGAATTAAAGGCTGCGCTGGCCCAGCTTCCGGAGTTGTCAGATTGGGGATGCCCACGGCTGCTTGGTGTTCAGTCCTATCGCGGCGGCATTCCTGTGCAGTGGTGTGCCTGCGTGGTCAGCATGTATTACCGTGTCTGGAATTGCGATGATGCGGAGATAATACTGAGAGCGATTTGTTCTGTTCTTTCCCCACCCCTTATTAGAGAAAAAATGTAAATACACAAGAGTTTACTGAAGAAAATAGTGTTCACGACACTACAGTCTCAGAATTTTATTCTTGTGTGGGCTGGTTTGTACTTGAGCTAAGGCTGTACCCATTGTATCACTTAACCGTATATTTAGTTTTTCATTTTCACTTAGAAATCATTCCTAAATATCATTTCTAATTTTTGTTTCTTCTTTTTATTGGCTGCCTAAACCATCGTTGTGTAGGTCCTGTAAATTACTTAACTATTACCGACAGCGAGACGTTTAGGGTGTTTGTGGATTTTTGCTTCATTTTAATGTTCCAAACAATACTTTGATAAACCTTTTTTTAAAAAAATATTTAAGTTGATTGCATGTGTGCTTAGTCGCTAGGTCGAGTCAGACCCTTTGCGAACCCCTCCCTGCTCCTCTGTCCTTGGGGTTTTCCAGACAAGAATACTGGAGTGGGTTGCCGTTTTCTTCTCTTGGACTAATTCTGGAAGTGAAGTTATTAGAATAGATACTGTGATCTTACCGGGTCTTTTTAAGTCTTCATACACATGGCCAAATTGTTTGCCAAAAAAGTTTTAGTGATTTCCATCATTCTGACTGTGCCTTTTTCACCAAATGTAATTCTTTTTTACCATATCTACCGGCAAGGTTGAGCCTCTTTGGATTTGTGTGTGTGTGTGTGTGTGTGTGTGTGTGTGTTAGTGATATGTTATGATTCCACTTGCTTGCCTTTGAGCACGTCAGAGGATGTTAGAATGCGTGTATGTGTATTGTTGGAGTTACTGCATCGGCCTTGACTGAATGTTAGAGCCGGATGATCCCTTAAGCGATAGTCTGTCTTAAGTGATCTTCTGGCATAACTCCCTTATTTTACAAATGAAGAACCCCAGGGCCTGGAGAGGTGGAATGGTGAATAATCCAAGCACACTGCTAATTAAGTAGCAGAGCTGGGATTACAACTCAGGTTTCCCACATCCCAAGCGTGTAGTCTTTACACATGCGGTGTTGCACTGCGCAGTGACATACTCAGGATTAGAATTGAAAGATACTTACGCCCCTGGATTACTCGGTTGTTTTATTTACTTCTTTTTATTGTAGTTGATTTACAATATTGTGTTAGTTTCAGTTGTACAACAAAGTAATTCGGCTTTATACATGTATGTATGTAATAGATGTATATATATATATAAGTGTAATATTTTACATGTATGTATATATTTCCATAGTCTACTGTTTTAGAATTGTGCCACATAACAGAGATTGTAATCCTGAGTGATCTGTAGCACTGAAAAATGGGACTTTTCATGGCCAGGACTAGAAATTCATTATTTAGAGTCACCGTCCCTTCAAGGTTTTTTTGAAGGTTGTTTTTAGATTCTTTATATGTTGGAATAAAATATCTAATAAGTTACAATTTATACTCTGACACATGGTTAATACTTCATTGTTGGTTTTCATCTGTTAACCCTTGAAGATGTTTTAAAACTTTTTGTTGCTTTAAGATCAGAGAACAATGGTGAGAATGGCAATCCATTCCAGTATTCTTGCCCGGGAAATCCCATGGACAGGGAAACCTGATGGACTACAGTCCATGGGTTTGCAAAAGAGTTGGACACGAGTTAGTGACTAAACAGCAAGGACAACTCTCCACAACAGAGGCAGGGGCTGGGTGTGCTAGACACCCCAGGATGGAGCTGAAAGTGGGGCCCTTTCCCTAGCCAATAAAATTCCAGGTGTTCACAGAGCCAGACAATCAGTATGTTGCAAATACACAACTTTTTTAATTTTTTTTTTTGGCGAAAGGCGCTCTGGATGTGCAGAGGGCCAAGTCAGCGTGGCCCCTAAGAGAGCAGGGAGGAAGGTCGCCCCTTGTGGGTGGGAAGGAGGGGTTGGTTTGAGCCTTCAGAGAGGGTCATGTATCCACTGTCTGGAAAGGGAAATCCATGGAGAGCTGTTTTTCACCGTGTCTTCTGCCCTCCCTGACACTCTCGTATTAGTCTACAGCTGTGTTTACTTGGGTTGTAGTACTAGGTTTCACTGCAGTTTTTTCCTTTGCAATCTTTTTTCCACCCTAAACTGTAAATGGGGGAAATTTTACAGTGAACATTGCCAAGAAACAAGGAGTTGGATGTCTTTGCTCAATGACATAACTCAGTCAAATTAAATATATATATATTTTTCCGTTTGACCATTTTTATATATCTCCACAGGCTTAATTTATAATCCTTTGTCACTTTAGGTATCCACCCTCCCCCCAACCCAGTGCTGTGTGTGTGTTAGTTGCTCAGTTGTGTCCAACTCTTTGTGACCCCACGGACTGTAGCCTGCTAGGTTCCTCTGTCCATGAAATTCTCCATGCAAGAATACTGGAGTGGGTTGCCATTCCCTTCTCCAGGGGATCATCCCAACCCAGGGATCAAACCCAGATTCTTTATCTTCTGAGCCACCATGGAAGGCCCCGCCCCTCCCCTGTGTTGCTGCTCTCCAAATAGACCTCACACTGTGTCTCTGGCCATTCCCCAGGTTTAACAAGAGCATCTTGACTTATTCAGAAGGGCAGCTGTACCTCTGAAAGTGCCCCGGCTTTAGGATCAAGCCTTAGCTCTGCTCACCACCTCCCAGGGTTACTCTGTGAATTGCTCAGGAATCTCACGTGGCCTGGCACCCAGTGGGATGAACATAGTTTGGTTCTTCACCCTGCTCCCCATTCTTCTACCTGAAAAAATCTCTGCCAGGGCAGTCAGCAGATGTTCTCATACCAGACCTCTCAGGAGCTTCTGCTGGGAAATATACTGCTTTTGATTTAATAGCCATTTATGAGAGTAGGTCGTTTAAAACAAGCCTGAGTAGGAGTCGGGAGGGAGAGTAGGCCTAGAGGGTGATTACGGCTTTAATTTTGAACAGAAATTTTATCAAGGTGACCCTGAAGCAAGGAAGCCTTTTTCCTCTTACGTGTTTATGGTTCAAGAGGCTTTTTTCTTCCTTCAGAAACAGAACTGTTCCTTCTGCCTTATCCAATTTAAAAGATGAAAACTTAAAATTACGTGAGCCAAGTCATGGGAAAAATTGTGGTGTCGAGACCAATTTACTCACACAAAATGGATTTATGGACGAGTCGTTAAGTAACCAAGAGTACCACGGAAGCCTAATGAAGACGAATGTAAAAGATACACTTGCCCAAAGTGATGGATAAAATGTGTTTGAGCAACCATCCTCTTTACAAAGAACTTTAAAAAAATTTTTTTTTTCTAAAAGATTTAGCACAATATTGATGTTCTGGGGAGTAGGTGAGTACTAGTCTCTTCTTTTACATGACTTCCAGTCTTTTGAGGGAGAAAAAATTCATTTAGAAAAAAAATAAGGTATATGAAAGAGAATAAATAATGACAGGTAACCAAGTAGGGGGAGGAAATGGCAACCCACTCCAGTATTCTTGCCTGGGAAATCCCATGGGCAGAGGAGCCTGGTGGGCCACAGTCCACGGGGTCACAAAAGAGCTGGACATAATATAGCGACTAGACAACAACCGCCAGATGGTAAACTGTGATGCCAGGACTCAGTGAGAGGGCCTGTCTGCAATCTGTATTCGATCAGATCTCTGCTTCAAAGCTTCCCAGGGTCTCCATCACTGACACAAGTATTTCCCATGCTGCCCAGTTTAGAAGAGTCCTCTAGGCTTTGGCACAGATTCCTGGGTCCCGCCCCAGCATTACTGAGTCAGGATATCCACGTGATGTGGGTGATCCACGTGTGGCCCTGACCTGCAGGCTTGTCGTGGTCAGCCTGACTTGCCCTGCTCCTGCATTGGTGGCCCTGCTCCCGTCTGCAGCTGCTGCTTGTCCTCCAGGCATAGGGGAGCATTTTCCCTTCAAACTCAAACACTGTCCGATGCCTTTGCTCAGATTTCTCTCCTTTTAGGCTGCTGCTGCTAAGTCGCTTCAGTTGCGTCCGACTCTGTGCGACCCCATAGACAGCACCAGGCTCCACTGCCTCTGGGATTCTCCAGGCAAGAACACTGGAGTGGGTTGCCGTTTCCTTCTCCAATGCATGAAAGTGAAAAGTGAAAGTGAAATTGCTCAGTCGTGTCCGACTCGTAGCAACACCATGGACTGCAGCCTACCAGGCTCCTCCGTCCATGGGATTTTCCAGGCAAGAGTACTGGAGTGGGGTGCCATTGCCTTCTCTGCCTTTTAGGCTGGTGATTCCTTTTACTCCATACTCAGCTCAGGTTCACCCCCAGGAATCTTTCTTTGATCTGCCAGGCCTGGGCTAAATGAGTCTTCTCTATGTGCTATTCCCTGGATAATTTTATCCAAATACATACGACTTTGAAAAGCTTCTCCAGTACTTTCCAGGTGGTCCAGCAGTTAAGACTCTGGGCTCCCAGTGCAGGGGGCTGGGATTCGATC
Source organism: Bubalus kerabau (assembly GCF_029407905.1). Lineage (NCBI taxonomy): Eukaryota > Metazoa > Chordata > Mammalia > Artiodactyla > Bovidae > Bubalus > Bubalus kerabau. Next base: position 16,236,080 of record NC_073639.1, on the reverse strand, counting down.
CCAGGTCAGGGAACTAAATTCCACATACTGCAACTAAAGGTCCCGCATGCCACAGCTAAGACCCAGAGCAACCAAATAAATACATAAATAAAAAGAAATAAATATTAAAAAAAAAAAAAACAAAAACGAGAGAAACCCTCCTTTTGCATGTTTCTGCCCCCTTTGGAGTGTCAACTCTTACTGGTATTATGTCCCCAGTTGGTGTCGCATAAAAATCTGAAGTGTTGAATGCCTTCAAGAAGTGATCAGTGTTAATTGGGGTAAAGATGAGGCTTTATGGCAGAACTTAGAAGGCAAGGAAAGACAGTAACATTTTAAAAATAATATCAGTTGGTCAAACTATCAGTCTAGGTTAAAATTTATCTTTAACTTTTTTTTTTAAGAAATGAAAAATTTTATTTGAGTCAAATTATAGGGTCATAACCCAAGAAGAGCATCTCAGAAAGCAATGAGAACTTTTCTCTATTGACTTTTAACTTCAGACAAGGTAGTTAATAGATTTTCATGTCAGAATGCATCTTAGTGAGGTTTTTAAGCAGAAAACGAACAACTAGTTTTCTGTCAATATTGTAGATGAAGAAGCTGACATAATGGGATTTAGCATCTGACAGGAAATGAGCTTAAGACTCAATGAGTGAGTCTCTATGGGGCCTTCAGCCCCTCAGCCGCAGAACAATGCATGTTCCATAGAGAAATAAGACACTTTATAGATAAATGGGAAGATTTATTTATTTTTACTAAACTCACTAAAGGTACTGAATCTGCTACAGTATTTACTTTGTAATTTTTTTTTTCTTGGGCTCAAAATAGCATAAATAACTTTGTTATGTGGCCTGAGTCATGAATGAATAGTGATTGTCCTGATTAGTAATTGAAATGTCAGTTATCTGTTGAGCCTGTGTAGCTAAAAAAATAAACTGGCAATTCAATGGAAAAGGTAAGATTTACTGAGCAAAATAATTAGTTGATCACATTAAAAAAAAAATCCTTCACCCTTGAGGAGGTGGAATGGATGATGGATGGGCCAAGTACCAGCCCCAAATTCAAGAATAGTTTTTGAAATTTGTATTTTATTTAATTTGATATGTTTTTTTTTTTGGTTAAAGAAAATTATTTTACTTCGGTTACAATAACTTTTTGCTCACACTCTTAAACAAGAGGGTTTCCCCAGTAGCTCAGCTGGTAAGGAATTTGCTTGCAATGCAGGAGATCTTGATTCCTGGGTCAGGAAGAACCCCTGGAGAAGGAATAGGCTACCCACTCCAGTATTCTTGGACTTCCCTAGTGGCTCAGATGGTAAAGAATCTGCCTGCAATGTGGGAGATTGGGTTCAATCCCTGGGTTGGGAAGATTCCCCTGGAGGAGGGCATGGCAACCCACTCCAGTATTCTTGCCTGGAGAACCCCCAGAGACACAGGAGCGAGGTTGCAAAGAGTCAGGCATGACTGAGAACTAAGCAAAATCACTTTGTGCTTATGCTCTTAAACAAGAGTTTAAGTTCTTCTAGACTCTAAAATCTGTAAGATGAGAGCCTGTGTGTACGTTTTTTGAATTCTCTTGCAGAGTGTGTCCATAAAAATTGTTAAACAAGGAAGAGTCAATAAAATCTAGCATTCTAGCTTGTCCAGGCTGCTCCTGAGTCTACATTGATTCATGCTGAGAAAAGCCTCCATATAGTGATCTTCAGCCTGAATTCAGATCATTTGAGTGGAGAGACTTGGAGTGAAATAAGTAGTACTATTAATGGGAGAATGGTTAATGAAAAGTTTTGATTGAAAACACAAAATCCAACACAAGTTCTTGAGGCAAGTCCTTCATGCATTGTACCCATGCTTTTTTCAGTGTGATGCTATATAGCTACTGGATACAAGTGATATTGAATATGACTGAAACAGAAGAATCAATTTCCCAAGTTTTGCTTAAGTAACTGCAGCTTTGTTATATTTGTTTACCGAAGTATTTTGAAAGCAGGGACTTATAAAACAGGATGAATTTTTATTAAAAAATATATTAAAGGTGCGATGGGTAGCTATGTATGTCTGTGATTGATTTGGGTGTATAATGCTGTTTCCCTACTTCAGACCCCTATTATACTGGATTTGTAAGATTTTTTTCTTTGTCATGGAGAGTTTATTTGCTATAATAGGATAAATAGAAATCTTTGGCTACATTAGCAGCTTTCAGGAGGCAACATAAAGATGTGATTAAGACATGGGCTGGCCTACTTACTAGCTATGTGACCTTGAACAGGCTGTTTAGACCTTTCTGTCTCTAGTCATCTGTAAAATGAGGTTAAAACAACACCTACCTCTGAGCGCTAAGTGGATTAATACATGTGAAGTGCTTACATAAGTGCTGGCCTGTAGTACATTCAAATATTAGCTTTCAATTATAATTCTCTCTAGAGATACTGTTTTGACATCAGTTGTTGTAAATATTCTATAAACAGTGGCTTTAAAACATGACTGATTCAAACTTGGACGTTGATTTTGCCACATTTGGGGCACTTTTATTTCATCTTTCTGGGCCTTTATTTTCATCAGCAAAATGGGGATTTTAAAACCTTCCCAGGGTTCTTGTAAAGATGACATTTGAGGTTCCGAAGGATCGTAGCAGAGCACTCAGCATAAAACAAGTGTTGGGTGAGTGGTGGGAATGGGTATATTGACTGCGCGGGAAGGGAGGGGACAAGTGATTAGGAACAGGGACTCCGGTAACCCGGGGCTGTTCTGTGATGAGGCTGTGGATGAGGTAATGTGTATAAACACTTAGCTTAGGATCTGGCTTCTGGAAGGTACTGGTTAGCTGTCTTGTTAAGGGCGTGGTGGGGGAGTAATGTTGATTCTGCACATGTGGTCCTTTGACGCTTGATTTCCTATAAATACCCTAAGGGCTTCCTGTTTTGTTCTGTTTTGGGTTTTTTTCCGCTGACTAATTAACTTCCGGCATTGCCTTCATTGCCCCTTTTCAGATTTCTGATCAGGATTGTTAAAATGAGTCTTCGGAAGCAAACACCCAGTGACTTCCTGAAGCAAATCATTGGGCGACCAGTTGTGGTGAAATTAAATTCGGGAGTGGATTATCGAGGTAAGATTTCGGTGCTTCATCCTTACTGGTGTTTGCTAAAGAAGTAACAAAGTACCCAGTAGACCAAAAAAGCCTTGGTTGTCAACAGATTTTACGCCCACTTCTTTTCCTACCCCGGAGACAGTTCATTTTAGAGAGATAACTGACCACAGAGCGTATGTCTGTGATTTCTGGCCGGATCTGGGGCTCCTGTCTCTCCTTTGGGATTCGTGTGCCTGTGTCCCTGGCGATAGCCAGGCTTGAGTAACTGGATTCTGAAGAACTTGGCCCAGTCACATTTGTTTTTATGGAAGTAGTCAAGATTGGCGAGCAGCTATTTAGGCAGTATCATTTTATAGTGTGAACTTCCCACTCACGAAATGCGTGGGGTGTCCAAAGACATCTTTTTGTTCTTGGAGAGAATGAAGTGCCCTTTTTAAGAGGCTCTGACACCACTGAAACTAACTGTGGAAGAAAGGTATCCAGTTTCATTTTCTGAAATAACTAAATTCCTAATCTTCCAAAATTAAGATATGTTAAATTACTGGGAATATTTCACAGTTGTAGATAGCTAATTCATTAGCAGAGTTTTAAAGCTTTTTCTTGATCACTCTCCTGAATAATGATCCTAGTCTCTTGAGATTTTTCCACTTTCCACACATGCAAAACTTAATTTTATTGAGAGATTACTATGGGTCCAGTGTGCATGAATCACTTTAATTTTTATCTTGTCATCACGTAAATCCTTTTGAGATCTCTGTTGATTATCCCCACCTAGTAAGGGAGGAGCTAGGACTCAGACTCAAGCTTGACTCAAAAGCCTTGTTAAGAAATACTCTGCTGTCTATGTATTAGTTTCTGAACATTAATAACATATCTCCAGTGTAATTTGATTTTTGTAATGGAATTAGAGACTTTATACTGAATGGTGGTGGTTTAGTCACTAAGTTGTATCTGACTCTTGGGACCCTATGGACTGTAGCCCTCCAGGCTCCTCTGTCCGTGGCACTCTCCAGGCAAGAATACTGGAGTGAGTTGCCATTTCCTTCTTCAGGAGATCTTCCTCACCCAGGGATCAAACCTGCGTCCCCTGCATTGGTAGGCGGGTTCTTTACCCTGATCCACCAGGGAAGCCTGTACATAGAAGAAAGCTGCTGCTGCTAAGTGGCTTCAGTCGTGTCCGACTCTGTGCGACCCCATAGACGGCAGCCCACCAGGCTCCCCCATCTCTGGGATTCTCCAGGCAAGAACACTGGAGTGGGTTGCCATTTCCTTCTCCAATGCATCAAAGTGAAAAGTGAAAGTGAAGTCTCAGTCGCATCCGACTCCTAGTGACCCCATGGACTGCAGCCTACCAGGCTCCTCCATCCATGGGATTTTCCAGGCAAGAGTACTGGAGTGGGTTGCCATTGCCTTCTCTGAGAAGAAAGCTAAATCTCCCCAAATTCCACCGTCCAGAGATAATCAGCCTTACCCACTTGGATCTGTCTCCATAGAAGCATAGTTTTACATAAGTGGGATCAGTTGTATGTGCATTCTGGTCTTTTTTTTTTTAACATTAGAAAAATGCCTTCAGTTCTCTCATGATACAGACAGTTGAATGGCTGCAGAGGAGTACCATGAGTGTATGGACCACGGTTTTATTTTTGTGGGCTAGGGCTAGGGTCTCAGAGTCAGAGAGGGTACCAACTGGCCCCTATCAGAGCAGATGGTTTATTCTTGTCTGTGTTCTTCTCAATTCTTGGGTTAGCCTTGCTTTCGACTTTTCCATTCTAGTTCCACAAGTAATAACTCCTTTCATTTATATTTCTTTGATTAGTAAGTTACAGCAACCTTTCATATGGGTATTAACTGTAATTTTTCTCCTTTTATGAATGTCTGGCCATGGCTTCTATATATTAGAAGAAAATGTACACTATTTAGGGCATCCTATAAAGAATGTGGTTAAATAAAAATGGTGGGGGAGAAGCCAGCTCTCTGTCAATTTCCTTTCAACCTTGTTAGATTAAAATACAGGAGAGGATCATATTTATAACCTCTAGGAAGCTTTTTCTTAAAAAAAAACAAAAACAAAAACCCTTTGCTGTGAGAATATTTTTATTAGAAGGGAAGATTTTATTTTAAATGCTTTTAATTAATTTTCAAACATTTATGTAGCTTGTCTCAGAAGTTTCTTGCTCACTTATGACCGTGGTTTAGATATAGCAAGAAAGAAACCATAAAGTTGTAGCTTCAGCTTTCTTCTGATAGGAAATAATTATTAATTATTCCCAATCCATGCTGATGTTTTGAAAGTTCGCAGCCTGTAGGAGGGTTTGTTAGCTTACTGTCTTGGGCTCTTATCACAGACACACACAGTTTTGAAAAGAAACTTTTTGTTGAGAGGATAATGGGGGCAAAGGCAGAGAGTGAGGAGCATATTAACGAAATTGAGGCTAAATGGAACTGTCGACTTGGTTAATCGAATCAAGTTTGTAGTATTTGTTTTTACTTAAATTGTCTTTCTGGAAAATGCTACTTGAAATTAGAAACTCAGAAGTCAGTGGTTTACATATCTTAGTCTTTTTAAATGAAGGATCATCAGATCAAATCTTGCAAAATTGCTGCCATGTTAACACAGTGGAAAAGATTCACTTGAACAATTTCCTAAAAAGCCTGGGATGTTTTGGTAGTTTTTCTGTATCTGTCCGGATTGGGAAAGATTCTGCATGGAGCGGCAGGGAGAGGGGTGTGCTGTGAAGCAGCGTGGGGCCTGCGCACTCACGTCGCGCTTCACCAGGAGTCCCAGCGTGAAGATGTTCTTTCAGGACACCTGTTGTCTCCTCTTCTCCATTATTTTAACACGTTGTGGAGACTTCCTTTTAACCCTGGACCACTTTCATCTGCTGCACGGGATGTTGTGACAGAACGAGATAAACTGGCCAGAGCCATATTTCCCTTAGTGGCCGAAGTCAGAAATGCCATGCCTGGGGGCGTGAGGAGGCGTGGCTCGTGCTCATTTGTTCGTGCCTAACTGCCTGTTCCTGTCTTTAGTTGTCAAAGAATGGGATTTTACTTGGAATATTCTTTCTGTGTTGCTTTTGTGAAGGTTTTAAAAGTTTGCCATTGTTGCCATGCATCCATTGAGGAAGGCAGCAGCTCCTTGTCTTTGCTGCCAGCAGTTGTGGGTATGCGATGGCCTTGGTGCTGTACGGGCCTTAGCCTCCATTCAGACCGAGAGAAAGCCAAGACTTTTTGTGCTTCCCTCTATTGAGTTGCGTTTACAGTGTGAATTTTTATATTAAGCATGTAAGAGCTAATGAATGAAGAGATTGTCAGCTCTCAGGTATACCCTGTAATTTTCAACTCTTTTGCTTTGTGTGTCTCCTCTTTGAATCCGTCTGCAGGGGTCCTGGCTTGCCTGGATGGCTACATGAATATAGCCTTGGAGCAGACAGAGGAGTATGTAAATGGACAGCTGAAGAATAAGTACGGGGATGCATTTATCCGAGGAAACAATGGTAACAGCCCTTCACTCTATAGTTGTATAGCATCCACAATAGGTCTCTTTCTTTATAATCAGATCACCAGCAGGTTTCTGGATAATTCAGTTTTAGTTTTGCTTTGTTGGTTTTTAAATTCTAATTTCCTGTAAAATCTTTGCTGTGGCCATTTTTTCTTTTAGATGCTTCACGGCATTTTGGAACTGGAAATTCTCTTCTTCCCTCCCTGTGCTTGACGAGGGCCTCGGTACACTGGCGCTGAGCTCTGTTCTCGGATACAATGCGTTATATTCCCCCAACGCCGTCTCTCACCTGGCGGTGGGAACTCTGGCTCTGAGAATGGCCGGTATTTCCCTGCTACCTTTGGTTTGCATCATTTGACAGTTAACTTGTCCTGTTTCTCTGTCAAGCTTTGAAATGCCTTTCTTGTCGGAGATTTGAATCCCTTAGTTTGGCAAAGATGACAATAGAGGAAATATGGCTCTGAAGGTACTCAAGGGAAGACATCAAAACTGGGGATTTATCCTTTGACCCATCCCTGCTTTTTGGTGTCATCTCCCAAATGGAGTTCTGCGACTCTTGATTTCTGTTTTTTTTATTATTGTGCATCCTCCAGTTCTGGATAAGTTCTTCCACCTCCTTACAATTGGATCTCTTTGCTGTGAACTAAACATCCTGACTTTTATGGTAGATATTCTGTCTCCTGTCTATACAGTACCATATTGCTTCACATTATGTCTTCATTTTATTTTATTTAAAAATTGGTTATTAAAGTAGTTGACTTACAGTATTGTGTTTCTGGTGTATAGCAAAGTGATTCAGTTATATACATACACACACACACAGACACACACATATACACACACACACACACATATATATAACTGAATGTATATATATTATTTTAAGATTTTTTTCCATTATAGTTTATAAAATTGAATATAATTCCCTGTCCTCTACAGTAGGACCTTGTGGTTTATCTGCATTTGTTGTTGTTGTTCAGTGGTTCAGTTGTGTCTTCTTTGCGACTTCATGGACTGCAGCACACCAGGCTTCCCTGTCCTTCACCGTCTCCTGGAGTTTGCTTAAATTCATGTCCATTGAGTTGGTGATGCTATCTAATCATCTTGTCCTCTGCATCCCCTTCTCCTTTTGCCTTCAATCTTTCCCAGCATGAGGGTCTTTTCCAATGACTCGGCTCTTCCCATCAGGTGGCCAGAGTTTGGAGCTTCAGTTTCAGCATCAGTCCCTCCAATGAGTATTCAGGGTTGATTTCCTTTAGAATTGATTGGTTTGATCTCCTTGCAGTCCAAGGGACTCTCAGGAGTCTCTTCCAACACCACAGTTCAAAAGCATCAATTCTTTGGTGCTCAGCCTTCTTAATGGTCTTACTCTTAAGTCTGTTCATGACTACTGGAAAAGCATAGCTTTGACTATACGGACCTATATATAAATAAAAACTATATAGAGAGATATCTACATAAAGATAAAACTATATGTCTCTCTATATAGTTTTTATCTATGTATAGTAGTTTATATCTGCTATTCCTAAACTCCTAATTTATCTGTTCCCACTTCCTCTGTGGTAATCATGAGCTTGTTTTCGGTATCTGCTTCTGTTTTGTAAATAAGTTCATTTGTATCATTTTTTTAGATTCCACATATAAGTGATACCATATGATATTTCTTTTTCTCTATCTGACTTACTGCACTTAGTATGATAATTTCTGGGTCCATGCATGTTGCTGCAAGTGGCATTATTTTGTTCTTTTTTATGGCTGAGTAATATTCCATTGTATAATATTCCATGTACCCTTCTTTATCCATCTGTCTGTCATCTGTCAGTGGACACTTAATGTTGCTTTTATGTCTTGACTCTAGTAAATAGTGTTGCTATAAACATTTGGGTCACATTGTATCTTCCCTTTTTAGTTCTTCCAGTGTGAAGAAGAATAGGCCTCCTATCTTTAATATTGTTTTTATTTGACTCTTTCCACTCACGGAGAAATGTTAATGATCTTTCCTCATCTCAAGACAGCTGATAACAGCAGTCAGCTGTGGGTTCTGTGAGAGGTGATAAGGTCGATCCTGTCACATAACACTCTACATCTCAAACTTGGCCAGTTTCCTTGGGGTGTTTCCACTGTCCTTCTGATGCTTTCCTTTATGTAACCTTTTCCATGGGGTAATTAGTGGTGGTTAGTTATCTTTAGACTCCATAATTCACATCCTAGGCTCTTAAAGAGGATCCTGGCTTATCTGATTAATCTGTACCATATCCTTTGATCAAGATAGCTGTCAATGTTCACTTTGTACAAAGCTGTCAGAATTGGGGTAGGTGCCAGAGTGGAAGGGGTGGTAACCCCTGGTGGAAACTTGCCTCCTGTGAGCCAGCCGTCCAGGGCGGTCTAGTTCAGATGTGCCACACATACCCTAAAGAGTTTGTGTGGGTGGTCACGAGAGGACTAGCTGAGTAAGACTTTGGATAACACCAAAGGTTGACCCTTTACAGGGAACTCAGAAGAAGGACTTTGGTGTCTTTAACAAAAATTTAAAACTCTTCAGCTGTTGTTTACCCTGATGTAACTTTAAAAAAGTAAACAGGAAGTTTAGTGATTATATTGAAAAGACGGATGAAACTAAGTGTTTTTAGTCTGAAGTCTGGCCTGGTAGATTTACTAATATTTTTTGACTACAAGCATAATTGTTATACCTGCAATTTATAAATCATTCTAAGATTCCAGAGACTTTCACATACATTTTATTTTATCCCCTTGTTCATGATTTGCAAGTCTAGCCAGACATATGGCTAAGACCAGAACACAGTCCTCTGAGACATCAAACCCAGGTCTCAAATCATAAAATTAGCCTTACAGTAGTTCTAGAACTTACTGTGTGGTTTGAAGATTACTTTGAAACTTGCAGAGGTATCAGGCTGAAGTCTGTGTGCCGTTAAAACTGGCTGTTATGATACTTAAGAGCAGTTTTTTTCAGTTTGTTCATTTTTTTCTTTTCAGTGTTGTATATAAGTACACAGAAGAGGAGGATGTGAAGACACCAAGACAACAGTACTTTTCATACCGAGATATATTTTTTATCAAGTTTTTTGTTTCTTCTGTCATATAATTTTTCGTGTTTTGTAATAGTTGGTGATTTTTCACTGACACATGATGGAGATAAATGTGTAAAATTGTGGATTTAATTGTAAAGAGTTCTTTCATATTTAAGTTGCAGTCATTTTCTTTTACCTCTGTCAGAAAGCAAAAAGTTTTTTTTTTTTTTAAGTGGAAAGAAAATTTTTTTCTTCCTACACGGAAGTTTTCAAGCAACGCCATTTGATCTGACTGCTTTGCCTGTGGGACTGACCGAAATAATGGGCGTGAGGCTAATAAAACACTGTAGAGACGGCCTTCTCGTGTCCTCTCATGTTTGCCGTGCAGGGTGCTCGAGGGAAGACGTGCCACCAGGCGTCTGGTCTCAGGTCTGAGGCTGCATAGTTTCCCCAAGACCAGACGCTCAGCCTCTGCTCCACCACCTTGATAGGAAATAGAATTGGGGGTCTCATAGTGGTGCTTCCACAAAAGGAGTGGGGCAGTTCTGAGGGCTGCAGCCTACCAGGCAGGTGGAAACACTCTGATGCCAAGCCTGTGCACAGTCATTTTGCATCTTTTGGATGCTGTTCACCGGGTGGGTTTTCTTGCTCCCTTTTCGGAAGCTGGACTCCCACGCCGTCCTCTCATTTTGGGAACGTGGCGGGGAGGAGCCAGTCCTGTGCAGTCTGACCCATCATTTGCATGAAAGGGAGGCCTGGAGTTTGTAAACTCATTTCAGGTTCCAGTTGCTCGTCTGTGACGGGCAGAATTTCTCGGAGCTCTTGCTTAGGGAGGGGCTCCTGGAAAGCCTTTCTCTCCAGCTCCAGCTGAGTACTTCGTCTGGGAGCAGAGCTCCAGCAACCACGTCACTTGGCACAGGGTGGCTCCTCTTCATGTGGCTCCCGCGGGGAGGGTTTCCCACTCTGTTTACGCACTTCCCTCAACCCTGCTGTATTCCCTGAACCGTTTACGCTGGCTCTCAGAGCAACAAATACATCTGGGCACCGTGGCTGAAGGAACCCGAGACAATGGTGTGGCCATCATGTTGGTCTTCCGCCTGCAGGCGTCTGCCTTCTGCACTGCAGGCCTGTGCCAGGAGCTCCCCTGTGAAGCTGCACCCGTTTCCTGGCCGAAGGATGCAGGGGCAGGATGAGGAAAGAGAGGAGAGAAGAGTCTGGAGAGGCATGTGTGATATTTTGTCTGGTTTTACCTTAAAGATCACAGAGTGATTGGAAACAATTATTTTTTAATTAATAACCCCAGGAAAGCGAACAGCAGCGTTTCACAAGGTCTTACTGTGTGCACACCAAAAATAAAACCATGCTTCAATAATTTATCACTCCCTGACAGGGGCTTGAAAAGGGTTCCGTCTCTAAGTACAAATCACCAATTTGCTCTTTTATAAATGACGTCGTCTAAGGGGAAAATGAATGTCCCTCCAAGTGGAGCACACGTGTTCTCATTTGTTTTGTAGAAGATGGGGCTGCCAGGTTCCCGCACCCCTTCATTCGCTCACATCAGCTGCTTCTAAAAGCAATTCTGTTGTTATCACCCACCAGTCTGTAGCATCCTGTTTTTACTAACTTCTTCCCTGACCTCCCTTTTGGTATTATGTCTTTATTTCCCCCTTGCCATCTCTCTCTGTTCTAATAGTTCTATGGTGGAGTAGTGTTTTCAACCATGGAACTACTTTTAATCAAGATCAACTTCAGGAAATGCTGCCGTTTTTATGATAATAAAGGACTGTATTATTCACTTGTACCAATGCAAGTTGTCCCCTGTGGATACCTTCATATCCTGGAACTGTGAAACAAAGTGTAAATGCTGAAATTACTTTTTTCTTGACTGCAGTCTCCTAGAGGTCAGTGAATGATTTCCAGTTACACTGTAGCAAAGACATTTGTTCCGGGTTGAAGAATTTTTCACTTGAGCAAATACATTTTTCCCTGTCTCTCTGCCCCCAAATTCCAGCAACCAGCTCTTTATCTTGGGTTGTGACAAAAGTGTTTAGTGAGAAACAGAAAATTGTGCTTGACTTTTTTTTTTTTTAAAGACTTTCTGACTTCATATTCTGTTTTGGTCTTGTGAGCTGTTCCTCGGCTAATCTTCCAACAAGTTGAATTGATTCTTACTTCAAAACTGTTTATCCCCAAACAGAGCTGTTGACAAGTACAAATACAGATGGCAGGCATGTGCTGCGATCTCCACGTTCACATCTCAGCATTCAGGAAGGGAATGCTATTGAGATGCTTTGCGTCTTCAGCCTTTTTATGCAGGGCGATGTGGAGAGCTTCATTATGTGACAAATAGTCCACATGGAAGGGACTCGCGTGAGGTCTGAGAAGGCAGCAGTGATGACTTGCTGTGTGTGGTTTATCACCGTGGCGGTCGTAACAGTCTATAAGAATAGAAGCGGCCTCTGAGGGGAAACACTGTCCTTGATAATCACACTGACTCATGAGTGACCCCAGTACAGCATTCCAGGCCACAGGGCCAGTCTGTCCTCTTACTGTGGGCTGGCGCTGACCTTTGTCCTCAGGAAATGATCCTCAAAGTATGGGCCAGCTCTCCTATTCAGAGGCAAACCCCAGCTCGTTCTGTGGCCAGGACCATTCTCCACTGCATTAACCCATCTTCTCTCTGCTAAAATAAATTGTTGGGAAAAGGAAGACAAACTACAGTCTTTGTCTCCCGTGACCTTGTTTCTGGAGCTCCTGCACTCCACAGCCTGTCTCTGACTGCCTTTATTAAGATGGCCCCAGTCATTGTTGAGCCGGACTCCATCTAAGAGCTAATAGCCTTGAGGGACTTCCCTGGTGGTCCAGTGGTGAAGAATTCGCCTTCCAGTGCAGGGGATGTGGGTTCAATCCCTGGTCCCAGAACTAAGATCTCACATGCCACAGGGCAACAAAGCCTGCGAGCTGCAATGAAAGATCCTGTGTGCTGCAACTAAGTCCTGACACAGCTATAGATAAATAAGTATATATTTTTTAAAAGTTGGAGTTAGGCTTAACCTCCAGGGTCTGAATATCCGGCAGCTAGTTTTATTCCAGTTTGTGCAAGGGCATGGCAGCACACCCAGGCATGTCTCTGTAAACTGAGCAGCTTCAACTCCCCCGTTGCAGTCCAGTTAGCCACAGTGGGGGTGAGACCACAGAAGTGGGTGTGCAAGAAGGCACAGGCCAAGTGCTGGGACACTGGCTGTGACCCCCTCTCTCAGCCTGATTCCCTCATTTAGGGGATGGGAGAAGGGGCCAGGCAGTGGGTTAGGAGGAAGTGGTAGAAGTCACATGTATTGAATGGTAAGTGTGGGCTGGCACTGTGCTAGGCCCTGTGGGTACAGTGAAGTATCAATAAACGTGACCCTGTTCATGCTCTCCATACTAAGTTTGTAGGTTTAGGTGTTTATGGGAGAAAAATGGCACTCTCCTTTCTTTTAATTGAACCAAGTGTTTGAGAATTCTTTTAAAATCTGAGCACTTTAGATGGATTTGATCATCTCAACTATATGTTCATATCTTGAATTCCAGATAACCTCAGGACTAGATAATTTTGAAATCTGATTATCTCCATCTGTTCATCCTGTTTCCTCACAGGCCCATATGGTTCAAATTCCCATCTTCATACTCTTTTTTTTTTTTTCTTTTTTTTTTCATCTAGCGAAAGCCAGATTTTCAGTTTTGAGTCATCTGTCTCTCTGAAAGATTGTCTCTTCTTAGTAGTAATTTGAGAGTTATAGCAGATAGAAGGTGAACATATTCTAGGATCTTCATAAAATCATAAAACATTGGTGCAGTTGGAATAGACTAGTTTTCGAGGTCTTGTTTACAAAATTGTCAAATCCATATGGACTCCATTTATTCCAAGTTTTATAATGGAGTGGATGCCTGTGGGTTTGGCAAAATATTCTACCAATAATTTGGATTAAAGAAGAGGCCAGTTGGTGAAAAGTTTACATAAAATAATTTTAGAGAGATGGTTTTACTACCATTACGTGCATACAACATTCCAAATCACTATTCAGTGTTTATTGAAGTCTTACTGAACTTGTAATAATGAAGAAAATAAAAAATTGTAATCAGCTGGTTGAGTGGATAATGCTAGGATACTGGACAACTTTTTTTTTTTTCCAGGCGGTGTGTCAATCATAAACAACCCTCAAATTCCAGTGGTTTGAAACACATGATTTCCACTCATGCTGTGCAACCACAGGGGCTCGCAGGTGAGACTCTGCTCATGGGGTCACCTGGGGGCCCAGGCATAGGGTGCACACCTTATGCTTCCGCCACCTCAACAATACTCAAGACTCTGTGCCCTGGGGGAAGAGTGGATAGCATCATGCCTGGCTCCTAAATGCTTCTGCTTGGGAGTCACTCCCACTCCCATCTCATTAGTCAAAGCAAGTTACATGACCATGGTTTGCCTTACTTTTTCAGGAAGTGTAATCATAGACCTTGAAGAAGAAGAAACCAGAAATACTGGTGAACAATGCTAGTATTAACCACAGTATGGGTATTAGGGTTCTCCAGAGAAACAGAGCCAATAGGGTATGTGTGTGTGCGTGTTGTTCTGTCTGTCTATGGGAGAGTGGGGGGCTTTTATTTTAAAGAACTGGCTCACAGAATTGTGGAGGCTGGCAAGTCCAAAATTTACACTTTGGCTGATGAAGACCTAGGGGAAGAATTGTAATTTGAATCCAAAGGCAGTCTCCAGCGGAATTTTTCCTCCTGGGCAGGTCAGTTTTCTCCTAATGAAGTTTTCAACTGATTACATGAAATCCAGCCACATTATTGGAGAGTAATTTTGCCTTACTCGAAATCTGCTGATTTGAATGTTAATCTCATCTTACCCTTGCAGAAGCATCTAGAAAGTTTGACCAAAAACCTCAGTACTGTGGCCTAGCCAAGTTGTCTCATAGAATTAGCCTTCACAGTATGTTACTGCTGCTAAGTCACTTCAGTCGTATCCGACTCTGTGCGACCCCATAGGCGGCAGCCCACCAGGCTCCTCCGTCCCTGGGATTCTCCAGGCAAGAACACTGGAGTGGGTTCCATTTCCTTCTCCTTGCCGTGTCCTTCTCACAGTATGTTAAACTGTATTTTTTGCATTATGAATTTTTCTTACAGAAAGGAAGAAGTAGACCAAATTCAAAACTGCAAAGTCTCAGATTTTTATTGTATTGAAAAAAAGCACTTCTTCTTTAAGACACATTGAGGGACCTGTGTTCCTGATGCCTTCACCACTTCTTCATGAGATTCCAAAGGAAAATGGTGATTGCTCTGTAGTTTCCAAAGCTGGGTCTGGATAGATTGCTTTGCAGGATACCTTACAAATTCCCAATTACTACACTTCTAGATTTAAGAGAAAAAGCAGAAGATAAGAAAATCTTTTGCATAGAGCAGGTCTGCATGATTCCAAGCCAGGCAAATAGGTATTCTGCCCATATATTGTGGAGAGGCGTGGATCTTTTAGTATATACATCACAGCCATGCTCTGTGTCAGCTGTGTCTCAGAGGCACAGGGTATGTTTCATCTAAAACTAGCCTCTTCACTTTTCAGACATTAGGTTTGTATGGCTCTCACTTTCAGTGGGGCTTCCCAGGTGGCGCTCACGTGCCTGCCAATTTAGGAGACCTAAGAGACTCGGGTTTGATCCCTGGTCAGGAAGATCCCCTGGAGAGGGGCATGGCAACCCACTCCAGTATTCTTGCCTGGAGAATCCCATGGACAGAGGAGCCTGGCGGGCTACAGTTCATAGGGTCGTAAAGAGTCAGACACGACTGAAGCGACTGAGCACAGACACACTTTGAGTGTACTTGAGACCCTTGCGGTATCTGTATTCTGAGAAAGGGAACGTGCTGCCTACTTGTTAAAGACGTCCCATTAGGAGGATCTAATCTTTGAATTGGGCCAAGCCTGCCTTGCATCCTCTCCTGAGTCCCTCTGGGATGAGCACAGATGCAAAGATTTCTGGGATCATTTCCTCTCCCGTAGGATCACACTCGGAGAAGCCAATGGCAACCCACTCCAGTACTCTTGCCTGGAAAATCCCATGGACAGAGAAGCCTGGTAGGCTGCAGTCCATGGGGTCGCTAAGAGTCGGACACGACTGAGCGACTTCACTTTCACTTTTCACTTTCATGTATTGGAGAAGGAAATGGCAACCCACTCCAGTGTTCTTGCCTGGAGAATCCTAGGGACGGGGGAGCCTGGTGGGCTGCCGTCTATGGGGTCGCACAGAGTGGGACACGACTGAAGCAACTTAGCAGCAGCAGCAGCAGGATCACACTTCCACCTTGATTTCCCTCTGTGGTCACTGAACAAGGCAGTGCCCTTTCCCAGATACTGAAGCCTGAGACGAAGAAGTTCTGTGACTTGCCCGGGTGACTCGGGGAGTGGCTGCAACCAGAATAACCATTCCCACTGCTATTTGATCAGGCTCTTAAGTGCTGAGCTCCATTGACTCCTCCGTTGATTATGCCTTTAATCAATAAATCAATGTTCTCTTCCACTCATCCTCCCAGTAGTCGCAGGAAGAAGGTCCCAAGGTGCGAGCACAGACTGCTGTTCTCTGCGTTCAAAGATGCTGCTGCTGACAGTGATTTGTTGGCGCTGTGCTTGGGTGTGACAGGAGAGATCAATAGGCGGCCGGCAGCCCTTTACACCCCGGCTGAGGTACAAGCTGCCCTTTGGCTGTGTCTGCAGCCACTGCATCTTGAGTTTTTTGAGATGACTGTCGCTTAGAATTTGTTTTCCCCACCCAAGTCTCCCGAATCCTAATTACTACATGACAGGCTGTTTTCCCAGCAGACCTTCACTGCTTTTTCATGTTAGAAGCAGCAGCTTCAAACCCAGTTAAGTGCAGGAGAGAGATGGAGACGGGCTGTGTGTGAGTCAGGATCTCCAGTGCTTCCCTGGCCCAACTCTAGCTGCATCCACTGTCCTTGGTCACAGGCCGGGGTGCTCAGATGTCTAATAAGGACTGATGCGTCTGGTGCCGTGGCCCTTCTAGAGGAAGACTTACCATGCCACTTGCCCGCCCTCCTCTGCATGCCCCCACCCCCACAGCGTGTGCTCGGGGTTCCCCTACCCACACTCATTGAAGCAGGACCCACCCCCGTGAAACCGCTACACCCAGCCCTGAACACAGGTGGGGCTCAAAATCCAACCAGGCCACGTCGTGTTTCCTGTTAGATATATTGTATTCGACAAGTTTTACTTATGACTCCTCTTTGGCTCTTCTCCTTACCATCTCCTTTCATTATATAACATAAAAATTTTTAAAAACCTTTTCATCAAAACTGATCATTGTGAGAACTGTGAGAAAAAAATACAGGGTGTCAAGATATTAATATCTTAATATGTCTTAATATTATCCAACTCTTAGTATTCCCTTTGTTATTGTCATTCATTTGTCTTTAACCTGCCAGCTTCCTCTGTCCCTGGAAGTCTCCAGGCAAGAAGACTGGAGTGGGTAACCATTCCCTTCTCCAGGGGAATCTTCCTGACCCAGGGATCGAACCCAGGTCTCCTGCGTCGCAGGCAAGTTCTTTACCACCTGAGCTGCCAGGGAAGCCCTTAATGGACTAAAACCTTCCCCAAACTAAGGCCTTCTCTCCTTGCACCATCTCTTCTCTTGTGTGTTGTGGGAGAGACCAGCCTTTAGACGCTACAATTCCTGTTCCCAACACAACCCCTCCCAACTTATACAGACTTCATTTCTCTCAAAGTTGCCCTTCCTCTCTGTGGGGAGGGGATAGTTAGGGAGTTTGGGATGGACAAGTACATACCCCATGGTGTGTACGCATGTTTGCAATGGATAACCAGTAGGGACCTACTGTGTAGCACATGGAACTCTGCCCCATGTTATGTGGCAGCCTGGATTGGGAGGGGAGTCTGGGGGAGAATGGATACATGTCTATGTTTGGCTGAGTCTCTTTACTGTTCACCTGAAACTATCACAACACTGTTAATCAGCTATACCCCAATACAAAATAAAAAGTTAAAAGCAATTTTTTTTTAAGTTGCCCTTCTTTTGAATGTCATGTCAATTTCTGATGATTGGAACAAGCTAACCCTTCCTTGAGTTTTGTGTGTGGGGGTGGAGGAGATGTGCCAAAGTCACATGCGTGCTTTAGGAATTTAACAAAACATGGAGAAAGAAGTTCCTCTCTAGAGTGTCTGCATGCATGAGAGACACGTCACTCCAGTTTAGATGGAAAACATGAGGAGACTAGATGGATTTTAGAGCCATTGTTGACTGGAGGCTCCTTGCAGGTAGGGTTGTGTTTGGTTTTGTATTTCCAGTGCCTGGCGTTTGGCATCCCACTCCAGTACTCCTGCCTGGAAAATCCCATGGACGGAGGAGCCTGGAAGGCTGTAGTCCATGGGGTCTCTGAGGATCGGACTCGACTGAGAGACTTCACTTTCACTTTTCACTTTTCACTTTCATGCATTGGAGAAGGAAATGGCAACCCACTCCAGCGTTCTTGCCTGGAGAATCCCAGGGACGGTGGAGCCTGGTGGGCTGCTGTCTCTGGGGTCACACAGAGTCGGACACGACTGAAGTGACTTAGCAGCAGCAGCAGCAGCAGCAGACAGTAAAGAATCTGCCTGCAATGCTGGAGACCTGAGTTTGACCCCTGGGTACGGAAGATCCCCTGGAGAAGGGAACGCCAACCACTCCAGTAAACTTGCCTAGAGAATTCCAGGGACAGAGGAGCCTTGTGGGCTACAGTCCATGAAGTTGCAAAGAGCTGGATATGACTGAGCGACTAACACTTCTTTTTCTTTCCAGTGCTGAAAGGTGTCTGGCTCTTTGATGTTCATTTGCTGTCTTCCTGATTATGAGTAACCACACAGAAACACCATCTTGATGCTCTTAAATAACTCACCTGGGTTATTGGCAAGCATTTTTGCTTCCAGATAGACCTGCTCTTATTCTCAGCATGAGACGCATTATTATTATTAGAAAGTTTGAAAACATGGCAAAGAGGAAGGTTACAGTGCCGTGGGACCCTGACTTTCTAACATGTGCTGACAGTTTATCCCACCACAAGGAGGCCACCTGACACATTTTTGGCTTGCCTGGCTGACAGTTTCACATCTTAGAAATAGAAGATAAGCCAACGAGGGTTGATACTGGTCTCAGAGGAGGAAATGCTCACCTACAGAGAAGGGATGGGAATTGCGGAAAGTGACTTTGTCTCCCTGGCATGTGTACCACTGACTAAAATAAACATGAATATGGTCAGGCACGTGTCCCAGCCTTTAGGAAGGTAGATACCCAAAAGTTCAGAGAAAGCATCATCTTGTGGGAAGAGACTTCAGAAGATCAGAAGCACATGTAAAATTCCTTCCTGTGTAGAAACTCCAAAGAGGAGGTGAAGGGTTGGCCTTCAGAGTTCCACGTGATAAGGATGCCAATAGCAGCTGACGTTATGTTGGTCACGGGTCTAAGCTCCTCAGGACAATCCCATGAGATAGGTATTATTCTTCCTTTTGCAAACAAGGAAGTTAAATCACAAAGAGGGACTCACTTGGCATCACCCAATTAGTAAGTGGCAGGGGTTGGATTTCCACCCAGGAGTTCATTTTCAACGACCCTAAACCACCCCCTGAATATGTCAAGAAGCCCAAACCCCACATGAATGGGGGCTTTTCTGAAAACGAACAATCAAGGAACAGGCCACTTGTTAATGGGTTGCTACCAGGGGGCAAGAAGACCGGGTTGCTCAGGTCTCATTTAATTTTCTTCATTCTTTAAGGAAAAAAAAAAAGTCTCCAAGCTGAAAACATTCCCAGGAGAGAAACAGAATCCTCCAAAATTCTGTAGCTTGTCCAACGTAACTCACTGAATCACATCCCCTGCACAAAACTTGCTGGAGCCCTTGAGGAAACATCGTTAAGAGCCCTTGAGATCCAGGAAAATGAGAGGCAAGCAAGTGCCCTAGTTTTTTTTTTAAAAGGAAGAAAAGGTTAGGGAAACAACAGATCCATGACTTGAGGTCAAAACCTTGAAATACTCAAAAGAACTTAAAAAGGAGTTGGGAAAAAAAGGGGTGATTTCTAGAAGGCAGGTTTGGTTCGCTTGAAGACCTGTCCAGATCATGTAGTGTTTTAGTGGGTGTGGCTTTGAGACCTTGCTCTAGAGGAAGGTCATTGTATCACCACCGTCCTTCTCACCAATGTCATCCAGCCAGGTGCCAGCTCGAGCACTCAGCTTACAGCGCCGTGTCTCATCCTCAGAACCAACCATCCTATGACATGACTGTTGTCTCTCTCTCTCTCTTTCCATAATACATATTTTACTGACGTGTGGTTGTTTTGTTGTAGTTCAATCACTCAGTATATCTGACTCTTTGCAACTCCACGGACTGCAGCATTCCAGGCTTCGTAATATGTTAATGTCTACTATACAGCAAATCTACTCAGTTATGTGTGTGTGTGTGTGTGTGTATATATATATATATATATATATACACATATTCACATTTTCCCTATTCTTTACTATTATAGGTTATTATTCAGGTATGACCTAAATCAAATCCCTTATGATTATACCATATAGTGGAAGTGAGAAATAGATTTAAGGAACTAGATCTGATAGACAAAGTGCCTGATGAACTATGGACTGAGGTTTGTGACATTGTACAGAAGACAGGGCTCAAGACCATCCCCATGGAAAAGAAATGCAAAAAAGCAAAATGGCCTTACAAATAGCTGTGTAAAGAAGAGAAGCGAAAAGCAAAGGAGAAAAGGAAAGATATAAGCATCTAAATGCAGAGTTCCAAAGAATAGCAAGGAGAGATGAGAAAGCCTTCCTCAGCAATCAGTGCAAAGAAATAGAGGAAAACAACAGAAAGGGGAAGACTAGAGATCTCTTCAAGAAAATTAGAGCTACCAAGGGAATATTTCATGCAAAGATGGGCTCGATAAAGGACAGAAATGGTATGGACCTAACAGAAGCAGAAGATATTAAGAAGAGATGGCAAGAATGCACAGAAGAACTGTACAGAAAAGATCTTCATGACCCAGATAATCACAATGGTGTGATCACTGACCTAGAGCCAGACATCCTGGAATGTGAAGTCAAGTGGGCCTTAGAAAGCATCACTACGAACAAAGCTAGTGCAGGTGATGGAATTCCAGTTAAGCTATTTCAAATCCTGAAAGATGATGCTGTGAAAGTGCTGCATTCAATATGCCAGCACATTTGGAAAACTCAGTAGTGGCCACAGGACTGGAAAAGGTCAGTTTTCATTCCAATCCCAAAGAAAGGCAATGCCAAAGAATGCTCAAACTACCACACAATTGCACTCATCTCACATGCTAGTAAAGTAATGCTCAAAATTCTCCGAGCCAGGCTTCAGCAATACATGAACCATGAACTTTCAGATATTCAAGCTGGTTTTAGAAAAGGCAGAGAAAGCAGGGATCAAATTGCCAACATCTGCTGGATCATGGAAAAAGCAAGAGAGTTCCAGAAAAACATCTATTTCTGCTTTATTGACTATGCTAAAGCCTTTGACTGTGTGGATCACAATAAACTGTGGAAAATTCTGAAAGAGATGGAAATACCAGACCACCTGACCTGCCTCTTGAGAAACCTATATGCAGGTCAGGAAGCAATAGTTAGAACTGGACATGGAACAACAGACTGGTTCCAAATAGGAAAAGGAATATGTCAAGGCTGTATATTGTCACCCTGCTTATTTAACTTATATGCAGTGTACATCATGAGAAACCCTGGGCTGTAAGAAGTACAAGCTGGAATCAAGATTTCTGGGAGAAATATCAATAACCTCAGATATGCAGATGACACCACCCTTATGGCAGAAAGTGAAGAGGAACTAAAAAGCCTCTTGATGAAAGTGAAAGAGGAGAGTGAAAAAGTTGGCTTAAAACTTAACATTTAGAAAACTAAGATCATGGCATCTGGTCCCATCACTTCATGGGAAATAGATGGGGTAACAGTGGGAACAGTGTCAGACTTTATTTTTTGGACTCCAAAATCACTGCAGATGGTGACTGCAGCCATGAAATTAAAAGACGCTTACTCCTTGGAAGGAAAGTTATGACCGACCTAGATAGCATATTGAAAAGCAGAGACATTACTTTGCCAACAAATGTCTGTCTAGTCAAGGCTATGGTTTTTCCAGTGGTCATGTATGGATGTGAGAGTTGGATTGTGAAGAAAGCTGAGTGCCGAAGAATTGATGCTTTTGAACTGTGGTGTTGGAGAAGACTCTTGAGAGTCCCTTGGACTGCAAGGAGATCCAGCCAGTCCATCCTAAAAGAGACCAGTTCTGAGTATTCACTGGAAGGACTGATGCTGAGGCTGAAACTCCAGTACTTTGGCCACCTCATGCGAAGAGTTGACTCCTTGGAAAAGACTCTGATGCTGGGAGGGATTGGGGGCAGGAGGAGAAGGGGACGACAGAGGATGAGATGGCTGGATGGCATCACTGACTCGATGGACGTGAGTCTGAGTGAACTCCGGGAGTTGGTGATGGACAGGGAGGCCTGGCATGCTGCTATTCATGGGGTCTCAAAGAGTCAGACACGACTGAGCGACTGAACTGAACTGATAGTGTATTGAATATAGTTCCGTATGCTGTATAGTAGGACCTTGTTGCTTATGCATTCTATATATAACACTCGCATCTGCTAATCCCAAACTCCCAATCCTTCCCTTCCCAACCTACCCTCCTCCTTGGCAACCACAAGTCTGTCTGTGAATCTGTTTCTGTTTCCTAGATATAGGTTCACTTGTGCCCTATTTTAGAGTCCTCATGTAAGTGATATCGTATGGTATTTGTCTTTCCATGGTCTCTCAATCTTAACACACTGATCAAAACTTCTCAACTTTGTGGACAAAAATAAAACAGAGAAGTTGTTGGTATGATTGGAGGATGTGTAGCTGATTCTTGGAAAAGAGACTGTACCTAAATAAACACAGCTGGGTGAGCAACTACACTTAAAAAGAGTTGCAACCTTCTGTTCTCGTTACTATATACAGTTTCATATTTTCATCAGTTACTCAAAGGAATCAAAGATTTTTCAGATGTAGTATAATAGCAGGGACAGATAATATTAGAATCGAGTGAAAAAGCTCAATAATCTAGAGTGAGAGAAGGAAAGCAATAAACCAGAAACAAAAAGCACTTCAATTAAGGACTGGGTGTTTTTTTTAAGCTACATAACACAGTTTGTATTATCGAGTTACTGAAACTCATTGTGAGAAGGAATTTCTGGCTCTCAAGCTCATCCAAGCAGTCCCACTCAGTAGTTCTCTAGGCCAATGTTTTTCCATCCTCACGATATGGCACTGGAGATGAAATCAATTTAGTGGATAAAGTTCTTCATTTTAAAAAAGCAAAATTAAAAAAAAACCCAAGTGCACCATTTATAGCAATTATTAACTGTAGTAGTTAGACTTTTATTTCCATTTTATTCTCAATCATGTTTACATCTGTATGGTGGTGATATAAAATATATTTTCTATTGGCTATACACACTATATGTAGTGTATATTATATAATTATACTATATATGATTATACAGTGTAATATACATACTATATACAATACTGTTGGCTTTTCCAATGACTCAGCAGTAAAGAATCCACCTGCAGTGCAGGAGAGGCAGGAGATGTGGGTTCAATCCCTGGGTCAGGAAGATCGCCTAGAGGAGGAATGGCTACTTTCTCCAGTATTCTTGCCTGAAAAATCCCATGGACAGAAGAGCCTGGCAGGCCTCAGTCCGTAGGGTCACAAAGAATCAGACCCGACTGACAGACACACACATACATGCTACTATATAATCATTTAGTATAATGTACTATATATATTTATAGAGTATATACAATTATTTATACTTGTATTTAATATCACATATATTAATAGAATTGTTTATAACATATAAGTGTATATATTTCTATAGTATATATATATATATATTAATAGTATAATACGTTGTTGTTTAGTTGCTAAGTCATTATCTGACTCTTTGCAGCCCCATGGACTGCAGCACACCAGGCTTCGCTGTCCTTCAGTATCTCCTGGAGCTTGCTCAAACTCATGTCTATTGAGTCGGTGGTGCCATCCAACCATCTCACCCTCTGTCACCTCCTTCTCCTCCCGGCCTCAATATTTCCCATCATCAAGGTCTTTTCCAATGAGTTGGCTCTTCACATCAGGTGGCCAAAGTACTGCAGCTTCAGCATCAGTCCTTCCAATGAATATTCAGGGTTGATTTCCTTTAGGATTGACTGGTTTGATCTCCTTGCTGTCCAAGGGACTTTCAAGAGTCTTCTCCAGCACCACAACTAAAAAGTATCAATTCTTCAGCTTTCAGCCTTCTTTATGGTCCAATTCTCACATCCATACATGACTACTGGAAAAACCATAGCCTTGACTAGATGGACCTTTGTTGACCAAGTAATGTCTCTGCTTTTTAGCATGCTGTCTAGGCTCATCATAGCTTTCCTTTCAAGGAGCAAGTGTCTTTGAATTTCATGGCTGCAGTCACCATCTGAAGTGATTTTGGAGCCCAAGAAAGTAAAGTCTGTTACTATTTCCATTGTTTCCCCATCTATTTGCCATGAAGTGATGGGACCAGATGCCATGATCTTAGCTTCTTGAATGTTGAGTTTTAAGCCAACTTTTCACTCTCTTCTTTCACTTTCATCAAGAGGCTTTTTAGTTCCTCTTCACTTTCTACCATAAGGGTGGTGTCATCTGCATATCTGAGGTTACTGATATTTCTCCCGGCAATCTTGATTCCAGCTTGTGCTTCGTCCAGCCTGCCATTTTGCATGATGTACACTGCTTATAAGTTAAATAAACAGGTTGACAATATACAGCCTCTCTGTACTCTTTTCCCAATTTTGAACCAGTCTGTTGTTCCATGTCCGGTTCTAACTGCTGTTTGTTGGCCTGCATACAGGAGACAGGTAAGGTGGTCTGGTATTCCCATTACTTGAAGAATTTTCCAGTTTGTTGTGACCACACAGTCCAAGGCTTTAGTATAGTCAATGAAGCAGTAGATGTTTTTCTGGAATTCTCTTGCTTTTTCTGTGATCCAACAGATGTTGACAATTTGATCTCTGGTTCCTCTGCTTTTTCTAAATCCAGCTTGAACATCTGGATTTCATGTACTATTGAAGCCTGGCTTAGAGGATTTTGAGCATTACTTTGCTAACATGTGAAATGTGTACAATTGTGTGATAGTTTGAACCTTCTTTGCCATTGCCCTTCTTTGGAATTGGAATGAAAACTGACCTTTTCCAATCCTGTGGCCACTACTGAGTTTTCCAAATTTGCTGGCATAATGAGTGCAGCACTTTCACAGCATCATCTTTTAAGATTTGAAATAGCTCAACTGAAATTCCATCATCTCCACTATCTTTGGTTGTAGTGATGCTTCCTCAGGCCCACTTGACTTCACACTCCAAGATGTCTGGCTCCAGGTGAGTGATCACCCAGATTTTGGTTATCTGGGTCATTAAGATCTTTTTTGTATAGTTCTTCAGTGTATTCTTGCCACCTCTTCTTAATATCTTCTGCTTCTGTTAAGCCCATTACCATTTCTGTCCCTTATTGTGCCCATCTTTGTATGAAATTTTCCCTTGGTGTCTCTAATTTTCTTGAAGAGATCTCTTGTCTTTCACATTCTATTGTTTTCCTCTGTTTTTTTGCATTGTTCATTTAGAAAGGCTTTCTTGTCTCTCCTTGTTATTCTTTGGAACTCTGCATTCAGATGGGTGTATCTTTCCTTTTCTCCTTTGCCTTTTGCTTCTCTTCTTTTTTCCAGCTATTTGTAAGGCCTCCTCAGACAACCCTTTTGCCTTTTTGCATTTCTTATTCTTGGGGATGGTTATATATATATATACAATTTTCTATAGATTGTGGTTGAAAACTTTGAAAGCCACTACTATGGCCCATTCTTAAATAACTTTTTTTTCGTTGCTTCATTACTAAGACCTAATCTGCAAAAACACAAATAATCACTACTAATAAAGCAATAATGCTTTCCAGATGTAGTGTAACAGTCAAATCTTTTTTTATTTTTTATTCTAGAGAAGGCACTTTTAAAACCGCAAGATTTCACAAATGTTATTCTTCTTCATAATTCTTAAATTCACTTTGGACAAACTTAATCTTTTCTTGTCAACACCTCAGCTATTCGGAGATAGCTGTCATGAACCCTCTCCCCAGTCTGTGCAACTACTCTTCAGAAACTCACGGTTCAGAGTCCACAAGCCTCTCCAGCCACTTTCTTCTAAATGCACTCCAGTTGTTATATGCTTGTTCTGCTTCCCTGGTGCCTCGGATGGTAAAGAATCTGCCTCCAATGCAGGAGACCTGGGTTTGATCCATGGGTCAGCAAGATCCCGTGGAGAAGGGAATGGCTACCCACTCCAGTATTCGTGCTTGGGAAATCCCACAGACAGAGGAGCCTTGCAGGCTTCAGTCCACAGGGTTGCAGAGTCAGACACGACTGAGCGACTAATACTTTGATTTTTTCATTATTCTGCTTTATTTGTTTTCTCCTGGATACGCTCATCTTACTCTTCTGGATTCTCATTTTAAAGTGAGTATGCAACATGAAAAATGACATGCAAGCAATATAAACAGATGTGTCGGGTGAAGGAGCTTAATGGCAATTAATTTCTGTTTCAAAGCTGCTTTTAATGTTAGTGTAGACCCATCTTCCCTAGAATAAAGCAGACTGCCCAGAATCCAGTCCCAGATTTAAACTAGTAATCTCAGAATGTGATAGAACAATTGTATCCCTTCTTCAAAAGATAAAATGGCCCTAAAAAGTTTTGTTTTTAGTGATAGGCTTGTAGTGGAAAGCTCCCATGTTGTCTGTTTTGTGCTTTTGTGCCTGCTGGTGAGCTGTATCTCTGCCATCCTGGGTTTTTGCCATTCGTTTTTTCTGACCTCAGAAAAAAAAATGTTAGCACTTAACATTTGTCCTTGTTTAATTTCATCTTGTTAGATTCAGCTCATTGCTCCGGCCTGTCAAGATTGTTTTTCATCATTATTCTGCCATATAGTCGTCTGCCTGCTCCTCCCAGCACTGGTCGCCCACAGGCCAGAGTCACGTGCCCTCCACACCTTCCTCCTGTAGCCTCGGAGGGAAGGCAGCCCCTGGCCAGACAACATGAAGGAGCTAATGGTCAGCATCATTTGGGGGGAGATCCTTCAGCAAGTTTATCATCCTCTAGTTATACTTGTGTTATTTTAGCCCATTTTCCTCCCTATGTTTCATAAAGATAATGAGAAGTAAGATCTTATGGAAAAACCCCAACGAACTTTTTGGCCAAACCAGTGTCTACTTTTCTTACTTAGCTGCCAGGAAGCTCAGGGCCTGGGCCCACCATCCCTTTTTAATGGGTTTGTATACTAAGTCGCTTCAGTTATGTCTGACTATGTGCGACTCTATGGACTGTAACCCACCAGTCTCCTCTGTCCATAGGATTCTCCAGGCAAGAATACTGGAGTGGGTTCCCTTTTCCTACTCCAGGGGATCTTCCCAACCCAGGGATCGAACCAGCATCTCTCTCTTAAATCTCCTGCACTGGGAAGTGAGTTATGGTTAAAAAAACAAACAAAAAAAAAAAACCTTTAAAAATAGATTTATTTATTTTTGGCTAAGCTGAGTCTTTGCTGCTGTGCACAGGCTTCTCAGCAAGGTGGGTTCTCTTGTTGTGGGACATGGACTCTAGGGCCTGCAGGCTTCAGTAGCTGCAGCTCGCAGGCTCTAGAGCTCAGGCTTCCGTAGTCGTGGTGCATGGGCTCAGCTGCCCCGTGACATGTGGAGTCTTCCTAGAACAGGGAACAAACCCATGTCTCCTACATTGGCAGGTGGATTCTTAACCATTGGGCCACCAGGGAAGTCCATAAAAAACTTTAAGAATTATGTATTTCTATAATATATGTAATTTGAAATTTTGGCTATATAAATTTTACTTGGGACTGTTCTGTATCTTCCATATTTCACATTGGGTTATTGCTATATACATGGCCACAGAAAAGCAAAACACCAGGGAGCTGCCGTATTTGAACTTTGTTTCAACTAAAACTATATTCAAATCATTAATATATTCTGCTTAACTACCAGATCAGATCAGTTGCTCAGTCGTGTCTGACTCTTTGCAACCCCATGAATCGCAGCATGCAGGCCTCCCTGTCCATCACCAACTCCTGGAGTTCACTCAGACTCATGTGCATCAAGTCAGTGATGCCATCCAGCCATCTCATCCTCTGTCGTCCCCTTCTCCTCTTGCCCCCAATCCCTCCCAGCATCAGAGTCTTTTCCAGTGAGTCAACTCTTCGCATGAGGTGGCCAAAGTACTGGAGTTTCAGCTTTAGCATCATTCCTTCCAAAGAAATCCCAGGGTTGATCTCCTTCAGAATGGACTGGTTGGATCTCCTTGCAGTCCAAGGGACTCTCAAGAGTCTTCTCCAACACCACAGTTCAAAAGCATCAATTCTTCAGCACTCAGTCTTCTTCCCAGTCCAACTCTCACATCCATACATGACCACAGGAAAAACCATAGCCTTGACTAGATGAACCTTTGTTGGCAAAGTAATGTCTCTGCTTTTGAATATGCTATCTAGGTTGGTCATAACTTTCCTTCCAAGGAGTAAGCGTCTTTTAATCTCATGGCTGCAGTCACCATCTGCAGTGATTTTGGAGCCCAGCAAAATAAAGTCTGACACAGTTTCCACTGTTTCCCCATCTATTTCCCATGAAGTGATGGGACCGGATGCCATGACCTTCGTTTTCTGAATGTTGAGCTTTAAGCCAACTTTTTCACTCTCCTCTTTCACCTTCATCAAGAGGCTTTTGAGTTCCTCTTCACTTTCTGCCATAAGGGTGGTGTCATCTGCATATCTGAGGTTATTGATATTTCTCCCAGCAATCTTGATTCCAGTTTGTGTTTCTTCCACTCCAGCATTTCTCATGATGTAGTCTGCATATAAGTTAAATAAACAGGGTGACAATATACAGCCTTGACGTACTCCCTTTCCTATTTGGAACCAGTCTGTTGTTCCATGTCCAGTTCTAACTGGTGCTTCCTGACCTGCATACAGATTTCTCAAGAGGCAGATCAGGTGGTCTGGTATTCCCATCTCTTTCAGAATTTTCCACAGTTTATTGTGATCCACACAGTCAAAGGCTTTAGCATAGTCAATAAAGCAGAAATAGATGTTTTTCTGGAACTCTCTTGCTTTTTCCATGATCCAGCAGATGTTGGCAATTTGATCTCTGGTTCCTCTGCCTTTTCTAAAACCAGCTTGAACATCAGGAAGTTCACAGTTCACATATTGCTGAAGCCTGGCTTGGAGAATTTTAAGCATTACCTTACTAGAGTGTGAGATGAATGCAATTGTGCGGTAGTTTGAGCATTCTTTGGCATTGCCTTTCTTTGGGATTGGAATGAAAACTGACCTTTTCCAGTCCTGTGGCCACTGCTGAGTTTTCCAAATTTTCTGGCATATTGAGTGCAGCACTTTCATAGCATTATCTTTCAGGACCTGGAACAGCTCAACTGGAATTCTGTCACCTGCACTAGCTTTGTTCGTAGTGATGCTTTCTAAGGCCCACTTGACTTCACATTCCAGGATGTCTGGCTCTAGGTCAGTGATCACACCATTGTGATTATCTGGGTCGTGAAGATCTTTTCTGTGCAGTTCTTCTGTGTATTCTTGCCACCTCTTCTTAATATCTTCTGCTTCTGTTAGGTCCATACCATTTCTGTCGTTTATCGAGCCCATCTTTGCATGAAATGTTCCTTTGGTATCTCTGATTTTCTTGAAGAGATCTCTAGTCTTTCCCATTCTGTTGTTTTCCTCTATTTCTTTGCATTGATCGCTGAAGAAGTCTTTCTTATCTCTTCTTGCTATTCTTTGGAACTCTGCATTCAGATGCTTATATCTTTCCTTTACTCCCTTGCTTTTCGCTTCTCTTCTTTTCACAGCTATTTGTAAGGCCTCCCCAGACAGCCATTTTGCTTTTTTGCATTTCTTTTCCATGGGGAGGGTCTTGATCCCTGTCTCCTGTACAATGTCATGAACCTCATTCCATAGTTCATCAGGCACTCTATCTATCAGATCTAGGCCCTTAAACCTATTTCTCACTTCCACTGTATAATCATAAGGGATTTGATTTAGGTCATACCTGAATGGTCTAGTGGTTTTCCCTACTTTCTTCAATTTAAGTCTGAATTTGGCAATAAGGAGTTCATGGTCTGAGCCACAGTCAGCTCCTGGTCTTGTTTTTGTTGACTGTATGGAGCTTCTCCATCTTTGGCTGCAAAGAATATAATCAATCTGATTTTGGTGCTGACCATCTGGTGATGTCCATGTGTAGAGTCTTCTCTTGTGTTGTTGGAAGA
Organism: Bubalus kerabau; assembly: GCF_029407905.1. Lineage (NCBI taxonomy): Eukaryota > Metazoa > Chordata > Mammalia > Artiodactyla > Bovidae > Bubalus > Bubalus kerabau. Next base: position 16,206,027 of record NC_073639.1, on the reverse strand, counting down.
GGGTGTTTGCTATGACCAGTGCATTTTCTTGGCAAAACTCTTAGTCTTTGCCCTGCTTCATTCTGTATTCCAAGGCCAAATTTGCCTGTTACTCCAGGTATCTCTTGACTTCCTACTTTTGCATTCCAGTCCCCTATAATGAAAAGGACATCTTTTTTGGGTGTTAATTCTAAAAGGTCTTGTAGGTCTTCATAGAACTGTTCAACTTCAGCTTCTTCAGCGTTACTGGTTGGGGCATAGACTTGGATTACTGTAATATTGAATGATTTGCCTTGGAAACGAACAGAGATCATTCTGTCATTTTTGAGATTGCATCCAAGTACTGCATTTTGGACTCTTTTGTTGACCATAATGGCCACTCCATTTCTTCTGAGGGATTCCTGCCCACAGTAGTAAATATAATGGTCATCTGAGTTAAATTCACCCATTCCAGTCCATTTCAGTTCACTGATTCCTAGAATGTCAACATTCACTCTTGCCATCTCTTGTTTGACCACTTCCAATTTGCCTTGATTCATGGACCTGACATTCCAGGTTCCTATGCAATATTGCCCTTTACAGCATCGGACCTTGCTTCTATCACCAGTCACATCCACATCTGGGTATTGTTTTTGCTTTAGCTCCATCCCTTCATTCTTTCTGGAGTTATTTCTCCACTGATCTCCAGTAGCATATTGGGCACCTACTGACCTGGGGAGTTTCTCTTTCAGTATCCTATCATTTTGCCTTTTCATATTGTTCATGGGGTTCTCAAGGCAAGAATACTGAAGTGGTTTGCCATTCCCTTCTCCAGTGGACCACATTCTGTCAGATCTCTCCACCATGACCGGCCCGTCCTGGGTTGCCCCACGGGCATGGCTTAGTTTCATTGAGTTAGACAAGGCTGTGTTCCTAGTGTGATTAGATTGACTAGTTTTCTGTGAGTATGGTTTCAGTGTGTCTGCCCTCTGATGCCCTCTTGCAACACCTACCGTCTTACTTGGGTTTCTCATACCTTGGGCGTGGGGTATCTCTTCACGGCTGTTTCAGCAAAGTGCAGCCATTGCTCCTTACCTTGGACGAGGAGTATCTCCTCATCCCTGCTTAACTATAGATCCTTCAATAACACAGGTGTACATTTGGCTTTGGGAGTAAGACAGAGGTGCTTTGGTGGAGAAATTGGCGCTGGTGCTCCATCTTACCATGGAAGATAAACACAGACGCCAACAGAAATTTTCGTGAAATGATGGAGTTAAAGTGGTATTTTGGTTCAGCCCGTGGTAGACTTTTTAAAATGTATTTATTTGTTTATTTGGCTGCATGGGGTCTTAGTTGCAGCACGCGGGATCTTTGTGGGGGATCTCACATGTGAAAGATCTCACGGGGGATCTTTCTTGAGGCCTGTGGGCGTTCTAGTTTCGGTGCATGGGCTTCGTTGTTCGGTGGCGTGTGGGATATTAGTTCCCCGACCAGGCATCGAAACCACATACCCTGTATTCATTGCAAGGTGGATCCTTAACCAACGGACCACCAGGGCAGTCCCACTTTGATAGACCTTTTATTAAACATTTAAAGGTGCTGTCTCCACATGGATCTTGCCCCCTTCGCTGTGATGTTTTTATGTGAAGGGAGAATTAAGCACTGGCCTTGGGGGTTCTCTTTCTAGCTTCCTGGCCGGAAGCAAATGAATATATTTCTCTGAGGTGCCGCAGACTCACACAGGCCTGGGCCCCTCACACGTTACAGGTGTGTGCCGAGGGCTTTAATACTTTGGTAGGAACACTGGGCCAGCCTCCAGGGTGAGGGGCACTGCCCATGAGGCGGACTTCTCCTGTGATGTAACCAGAAGCCAGTGGATGAGGCCTGTCAGTTTCAGGGGCCCGTTTATTGGGAGAAAGGGCAGTTTTAACAGATTGTGACAGAACTGTGTGCATCTGGGAGGAATGTGGGCCCAGCTCTGGAGTTGAGGGTCATAAAGCAAAAGAAGGAATTTGTTCTACAAAAGTGGTCTATAAAAAGTGAGCCAGAGATCATCTTTGGACTTTGGTCTTTGTAGGTGCCATGAAACATATTTTTTTAAAAACTCTAATTTGTTTTCAATTTATTAGAAACATTTATTGCCATAATGACATTTTTTTTTTAATTTGAGGGTAATTGCTTTACAATGTTGTATTAGTTTCCGCTGTACAACAAAATGAATCAGCTGTATGTATACATATATTCCCTTCCTCTTGAGCTTTTCTCCGCCCGCATCCCATCCCTCTAGGTCATCACAGCTGAGCTCCCTGTGCTACACAGTACCTGCCCACTAGCTGTCTACCTTACACGTGGTCATGTATTTGTGTCAATGCGATTCTCTCAGTCTGTCCCGCCCTCTCCTCTCCACTCTGTGTCCACAGGTTTGTTCTCTACATCTCCATCTCTATTTCTTCCCTGCAAATAGGTTCATCAGTATAAAAAAAAAATGTCTAAATCTTGAGGAAGGGGCTTCATGTACAAGGATTCTGGTATTCTCCATCATCAAGGGAGGGTGGGGTTGGGGTGCTAAGAAAACAATCTGCTTGTTTTTGATGCAGATAGGATAAGAGGTTTGGGTCGGTTCTATAAGGGAAAAAGTACAGAACCCTACTAGTTGTGACTGCCTCCGTGATGGGACAGAAAAAGGCAGTGTGAAAGGTAAAAAAGTGAAGGATGCTATTTAGGTACGCGAATAAACATATTCTTCATTTTTAAATCTTTTGGCCGTGCAGAGGGGCATGCGGGATCTCAGTTCCCCGACCAGGAATCAAACCTGGGTGCCCTGCAGTGGAAGCATGGTGTCTTAACCACTGGACCACCAGGAAGTCCACTTTGTTCATTTTCAAAAGGGAGAGAGAAAAGGGAAGAAGAAAATACAACCTTAGAATTTTAAAATGTTCTTTAATTTGGAAAATAGTCTACCATGGATGGAAGGGAGATGTTTGACAGGGTTCAGTAGTGAGGCACCCTTTCTTGGTCTTCCTTAGCCTCTGTCTGCTAAATTATTTAACAGATAGCCTAACAGAAAGCATGGTACTGTGCTATGCATCAGGGCTTAGCAAATATAAGATGAATCCTACCCTCCAGGGGTTTAGAGCTGGGTTGGTAGAGAAGACAGGATGCGCAAAGTTGATCAGTTGCAATGCTGGACAGCGGGGGGACCAAGTGGCCACATAAGGATAAAGAGTATACGTGGTGTAGAATCCTAAGCAAAGACTACAAAACAGTCCTAAATGAATTATTTGAAGACTGATCTTTGAGACTAATTCTTGGCTTCCAATCACAAGATAGGAATGTTTGTGTTTTTTGAAAAGGAAAAAGGAAATTTTTAACCAACCCCCAGATACTCCTTCTCTGTACTTCTGTGATTCTATCTCTGCTAATCATTTTTCTCGTAGTTTTGTAATTACCTGCTCATGCTTTAGTTTCCATTTCCAGCTTTATGAAGGCAGGCACTATGTGTTACTCATCTTCATAGCCCAGCCCTGTGCATGGTTGCACTTGGCATATAGAAAAGGTTGGCTAAGGAGTGGATGATGCTAAGAGGGCATTTCCAACATGTCTAAGACTGATCGCTAGCTTCCCTGTTTTAGATACAGGTTATGTTTTTCATTGCTGCTGCTGCTGCTGCTAAGTCGCTTCAGTCGTGTCCCACTCTGTGCGACCCCATAGACGGCAGCCCACCAGGCTCCCCTGTCCTTGGGATTCTCCAGGCAAGAACACTGGAGTGGGTTGCCATTTCCTTCTCCAATGCGTGAAAGTGAAAAGTGAAAGTGAAGTCGCTCAGTCGTGTCTGACTCCTAGCGACCCCATGGACTGCAGCGCACCAGGCTCCTCCGTCCATGGGATTTTCCAGCCAAGAGTACTGGAGTGGGGTGCAATTGCCTTCATTAAGTCTTTCTAAATACCTTTAGAAAGTCTTTAAAAACTGCTCCTTTGCCTCCGTACAAACAGCTTCCACATCTTATTGACTCTTCTTTTACTTCTATTTCCTCCCATCAACATCACTGGTTCCATCACCCTCCTCCAGGCATGCCTCATTTTATTTCTGGATTATTACAACAAACATAGTTCTTCCTATTTCCACACCGTTGTTCAATCTGTCTCTCTAGTTTTGGATGTTCTGCTGTCCCTCTCTATCTGCCCAAAGTACACATAACCTCTAAAATCGACCAGCTTTTCTTTCTTCTAGTTGAAATACCTCTCTCTGCCCTAAATTCTAGTAGCCTGGCTTTGATCTCCCTTTTGAAAATAGCTGTGATTTATTGCTATGTATCATTATACATACATACATTGTACATTATACATGGGTTTCCCTGGTGGCTCAGATGGTAGAGAATCTGCCCGCAATGTAAGAGAGCCAGGTTTGATCCTTGGGTTGGGAAGATTGCTTGAAGAAGGAAATGGTTATCCACTCTGGTATTGTTGCCTGGAGAATTCCATGGACAGAGGGGCCTGGCGGGCTATAGTCAATGGGATCACAGAGAGTGGGACATGACTGAGTAACATATACATACATGATTATACAAAGACACCAGTCCTTACAATATCCTTGTGAGAAATCCAATCACCTCCCCATTTCATAGATGGGAAAACCGAGGCTCATCAACATTTAATTAACTTGCCAAGGCTGTACAACTTATTTGCTGACTTCTTTCTTCTACCATCTGCCACCTCACCCCAAGTATTAAATAAAATGTTAATTCCTAGAGAAGAGAGATCCTACTGATATTTTCTTGCATCAGCCAACTCTCTCTAAGCACTTTTTTTTTTTTTGCTAATAGTAAGTATTCAACTATTTTTTTTAAAGTCCTGTTTTTCTGTACTGTTCTGTAATGGGAGAATACAGGGAAGTATAATTGGGAAGGAAAAAAAGCACCAATGCATTCTATTTTTCTAATGGAAGAAAGTACATGGCAGCACAGAGAAGGAAGCAGGTCAGCAAGCCTGCTACGTGTACATAAATGTTTATCAATGTCCCATTTTTAAAATTGAATTCAAAATTAAATTAATTTAATAAAATTAGTAAAATAATTAAAATTAAAAGTTAAATAAAATTTTGAAATATTTAATTAATTCAAAATTAAATTTTAAAGTTGAATTCAAAGAAAATTGTGAAAATGTTCTCTTTCCTTATACTGATTGTCCCAGAACTCCAGAACTCTGTGGATTTTTAAATAAATTTTTTGTCTCTGTGGTATTACAATGCTCACTACAATAACCATTTTGGTATAGCCAATGCCTACCTACAAACACCAGTCAATGTCAACTGAAATTTGTGACCAAGGCATAAAAAAGGGACAAAAGTTATTAATAAGTTACCAAGGGCACATTCTCCACATCTGCCTTTCAGAGACCTCTAAAAATGAAGAAATGTCCCGGGATGGACTGGGCTGATGAACCCAGCTGGTGCTTCCTCTCTGAGGATTCCGTGGAGGTTGAGAAACACTCTTCCAAGGCTGCTCTAGAACCTGGAGGGATGCAGGTGGTGTAGCTGTGGTCACCACCTCATGGAGGACTTGGTCCACGTCATCCCAAGACGGTTGTCATCCTAACTAGCCCATTCTATGCCTTCATGGCCAAAATAAAACTGAATGAATGTATAGTTTTCTAGTTGGAAGAAATCTGAGGGACCATTTAATTCAAGGCTTTTATTTTATACCAGCGGCAACCCAGAGAAGTGAAGTGAATTACCAAAGGACACAGAGCTGTTGATTTAAAACCATAAAACCCACATGAAAGAGACTTTTCCTGTGTATAACGTTAATGTAACTGTTCTAGTTGGAGAGTCAGGGGATGTCAATGTAACTATTTAGTCACTTAATGTATCAAGTCCAGCCAAATTGCTAGTGTGAAATGACTCCGGTAGATTTAAGCAAAAAGCAATGTTTTCTCGGTTTCCTTGCGCACCCAGATCAAAATGGGGATTAGAATGCCCACGGAGCCTGGGATGCTAGATACCCTCTTTCTCACCTCCACTTTGGTTCTTATTTCCTCACAATCACACCCTGTCAAGCCCCCGCCACCCCAGGGCCACCTGGCACCAAATCTCCCCTCTCTGTGAACCAGCTCTGTCCTCTCTGTAGCTCAGCCCACCATTTCTCCTTTCCCAAACAGGCTTTGAGCCCTTCCTTTGGGTTCGACCCACTTACTCTCTATCACCTTGTTGAAACCTTGCAAGAGGACTTGCCTGAGAGTCTAGTGGATAAGACTCTGAGCTCCCAATGCAGTTCGATCCCTGATCAGGGAACTAAGATCCCTCACATTGCAACTAAGTCCCCGTGACACACCTAGTGAGCCCACAGGCCACAACTAAAGAAGCCTTCAATGAAGAGCCTCTGTGCCGCCAGGAAGACTCGGTGCAACCCCCACAAAAGAAACCTCACAAGAACATGGCGATACGGGTACAAGAATGATGTGCATGCTAAGTTGCTTCAGTCCAGTCTGACTCTTTGCGACCCTATGGGCTGTAGCCCACCAGGCTCCTCTCTCCAGGCAAGAATACTGGAGTGGGTTGCCATTGCCTTCTCCAGGGAATCTTCCCAACCCAGGGATTGAACCCGTGTCTCCTGCAGCTCCTGCACTGCAGGTGGATTCTTTACTGCTGGGCCACCCTGGTGTCACAAAAATGACAGCTGTCCTCATATTTAAATGAGGCTACACAGGCAGTTGGTGCAGAGCTGTGGGGGGAAACCACTTCCATCACTGCTGGGAAGCTCTGGGACCTTTAGCAAGTTAGACACATGAGCTCAGTTTCCCAAGATAAAATGCGGTAACAGTGGTACTCCTGATGGCTTCAGAACTGATTTGCCGACTGTCCAGAGTGGCACAGAGAATGCCGTCAGCCTCAGCAGGGGCTGTGGGTGTGGCAGGCAAGGAAGATCATGCCTCCTGGTTTCCAATAACAGGATCAGCCTGGGTGAAGAGCAGGATTATTTGTGGAGCCACCTGTGTGCTCTTCAGCTGTTTCCCTCCCCTCCTCTAACCGGGGTGGAGAAGGAAATGACAAGCCACTCCAGTGTTCCTGCCCGGAGAATCCCAGGGATGGGGGAGCCTGGTGGGCTGCCGTCTATGGGGTTGCACAGAGTTAGACACGACTGAAGTGACTTAGCAGCAGCAGCAGCAGCTCTAACCGGGGGAGTGGTCTCTTGAGAATCATACATCAGGGGCGTTTTCAGTATGGGGCCAAAGCAGAAGTGTTGGCACATGACCCCTCTCTCTGTGGCGGGTAGATTATGCCAGGTGACCCGAGCGGGTGCAGGGGTGGGAGGCTGTGGCGGGGAGAGGGGAGAGCCGGTTGTCCCCAAGACTAGGAAGGGAGCAGAGAGGGCTGGGGAAGAGAGTGGCCACCCCCTCTCTTTTCTAGCATCAGACATTTGTGACCCATTCATGTGGGACCTGGTGAAGCCGGGAGAACTTCAAAGGGCAAAAACCACGCAATGTGTCGGGGGAGGTCCAGGCCCAGCCTGGCTGGAGACTTGTGACTTTCTCTGCACCAAAGCATCTGAGCCACAGCCCTCAGGTGACCTTGTGAGCTCGGAAAACCAGGATAATGAAGGCGATGGGAGACCTTCACCCTAGTTTTCTGGGCCCCCCAGCTTATTTTCTCACTTAACGGAAGACTGAGATTTCCTCCTTCCTGGTTGGACGGAGGCTCGGAGGAGCCAGAGTCAACGAGTGTGGTTTCCCCAGCGCAGGGAACACGGGAGTCCTGGCTGAGGAAGCCAGCCTCCCCTGCTGTCTGCAGAACAGAGGATCTGACTTAGACTTGCTGAGACCACTTGAGCAACTTGGACCCCAAACCGACATGATGGGGCTGGACCTGCAGTCTCTGAATTGATGCTTTGCCCACTGAGTCATTCATTTCATTCGGACTGGCTGGAGTGGAGATGAGGCCTCTAATGGTCCACCTGCTGCTGTCTCCAGAGCCCCCGCCCCATGTTGCCCTGCACTGTCCATGCTCGGAGTCTCTCTAGGACATCCTGCATTTATTTTTTTAATTAACATTTTTATTGAAATATAATTTATATATTGCAGTATAGTTGATTTTCTGCTGTACAACAAAGTGATTCAGTTGTATGTTCTCCAGGCAGGAATATACTGCAGTGACTTCATATACATGCTCGTGGATGGGCCTCCCAGATAGCTCAGGGGTAAAGAACCTGCCTGCCAAAGCAGAGACTAAGGTTTAATCCCTGGGTGGGAAGATCCTCTGGAGAAGGAAATGGCAACCCACTCCAGACTCTTGCCTGGAAAAATCCCGTGGACAGAGGAACCTGGTAGGCTCCATAGGGTCCATATAGTCCACAGGGTCGCAAGGAGTTGGATACGACTGAGCACACAGGCATGCATATACATATGTGTGTGTGTGTGTGTGTGTGTGTGTGTGTGTATGTGTGCTCTTTTTCATATTCTTTTCTATTATGGTTTATTATAGGATTTTGAGGGCTTCCCAGGTGGTGCTAGTGATAAAGAACCTGCCTGCCAATGCAGGAGATATGTAAGCTCTAGAAATTATATTGAGTTCCCACAGAATGGAGCTCATAATTCCTTTATGGTATCCCACTTGTCATTTGCCTAATAGTTACTTACGTACATTGGGCTTCCCTGGTGGCTCCAATGTAAAGAATCTGCCTGCACTGCAGGAGACCCAAGTTTGATCCCTGGGTCATGAAGATCCCCTGGAGAAGGGAATGGCTATGCACTCCAGTATTCTTGTCTGGAGAATTCCATGTACAGAGGAGCCTGGCAGGCTAGAGTCGGACATGATTAAGTGACTAACACTTCACTACTTGTGTATGTTAGTCCTGTCATGGGGTCACAAAGAGTTGGACACGACTGAGTGTGCGCACACACAGAGTGCCTAACACAAAGGAGGCGTTCACATACCCATGTTCATGATACTCGTAGTGAGTCCAGAGTCCTTTCAGAAGCCTGACTTTACTAACAAACTTCCAGGTGGGCTGGGTCCTCTAAGAGGCTTGGTGGTGATTTTTCAACTCAGTGTTTCCCTAACTTGCCTGGTCACAAGAATCTCCTGTCTCTTGGGTGTGTAATAAAAATACAGGTTTCCAGAACTCCCTCTTGTACAGTTCTATTCACAGGTCTGGAAAGAAACCTGGGGAATCTGTATCAGTGCTTCTCAAACTACGCTCATGTCAGAACCACCTCAGCCATAGATCGCTCAGTTCCACCCCAGAGCTGCTTTTTCAGTGGGTCTGGAGTGAGGTCCAGGAACCTACACTTCCAGCAGGCTCCCAGGTGATGCTCTGGGAACCCCACATTGAGAACCACTGATCCACGGCTCTGCGCTGTTATCAAGGGTCTTGGGTGATTCTTGTTGGCATGCGCCCGGGTGAATCCCAGCTTCAGTGCAATTGATGGGAAGGGAGTATGCTATGTGGGATTTCTCGGTCCCAAACATTGCACTCTGATCATGGCCTCAATCCCATTTCCCCTGGGACACCTTCTTCAGCCTTTGTTGACTCAAAGCAGAGATCTCTGAGGTTTGTTTGATTGGATCATTGTCCCCTAGGCAAGGGGCTCCCGCTGAGGATTCCAAAGGAAGTTGTGTGCAAAACCAGTCCCAGCTCTTTCCAGATCTTCACACAGGCTTGAGCAATGTTGACGTGGAAACTGTACCTGAGGATGCGTATGTGACCTTAGGGGAAAACCAATGCGATTAAGGCTGGATTTGGACTCCAAGGGACAGTTCCTGGATTAGCAGTAACAGCTGTTGTCCTGCCCATTCGAGGAGAAACTGAAGGGAGAAGAATGAACTTGTTTAAAGGATGTGTCTGTGCAGCTCTGGGAGGGGAAACTGTTCCATCAAGCCTCAAGGAAAATGTGTTCCTAGGTAAGTGAATGCTTTTCTGGTTCAGATAGACAAGGTGCTGATGGGCAAGACATTTTAAGATCAAAGGAGGAGAAGGATGAAGTGTATGGTTTTGGCCCTGATCTGTGGGACCTGGTACTCACCCTGCCTCCTCCATAATCTGTGTTTGGTCTGCCTCTTTGGGGACGAGACTACCTTCCGCCAACAGCAGTCTCCTAGGGAGTTGTCTATGTAAAGTCTTGCTGTCTTTCAGAAGGGCCCCGAGTCCACTCAGCTGAGAAGATGCTTTTACAGCTCCTTGTTCATCATTTTCCAATGTATCTGGAAATCTATAGGAATGGCCCTTGGTGGTGCAGGGATTTTGACTTTTATTTCTTATGGAGAACAAACCTAGCAGACAAAGGCATTTTCTTAAGGATTCTAAGGACAATTCTAAGAAAGTCACCTTCTGAATAGACCATACTCTAGGGCCCCTGTGTCTGGTCAGTTTAAAGGATGGTGATGCTGATGGTTTAAAGAAAGGATGGTAGGAGATGACACTTGATGATTTGGTTGTTTGGGTTACCTCCTTAGTCTCCTGATTTCATAGCTAAACATTCCACTAAATGTTTACATTTTATTTTTACCTTTTAAAGCCAGCCTATTCAAGAGAAGAACTGTTGTTGCTTTGCATTGCTCCTTAGATCACAGTATTAAAAGAACTTTTATGTGCATAGAACTATAAAAACAAGCAGCTATATTTAAAAAAATGCCTGCTAGCCCTGAATCTTTATTCAGAGAGCTTTTCATCTGTCTTACTTGCTATTCCTCACTTTAGTTTCATCTGTGAACTTCTTTGACAGTCAACTTTTAATTCTTTCTGTTGATGGGCATCCATGGTATAAACAAAAAATTTACTCTATAAATGTTATTTTTGCCCCAATATTTTATTCTACTCCTGAGCCAGTTGTGTGTGTGTGTGTGTTTCCTCACTATACTTAGCAAGGCATAAAATGGATGGGCTTGGGTATAACATTTTTTGCTCATCTTCTCTGTGAAAAAGGAGTGAGTGATCTAAAACTTGTCAATAGGAGAAAAGACAGGAGCTATCAAAGCATTGCAAATTTAACAATCTCCCTAAATAATTGATAGTTGGCAGAAGATTTGTAGCATTTAACTCTGTAATTTGCAATTAGAGAGATAAGATGCTAAACCAAGCCACCATATGCCAGGCTGCCTGCCCATATTGGAACATCGGGAGTCTCACTTCAGCTATAATATAGTACAGCTCACATTGTCCTTGGATATCAGGCAGTTTGTAAGGAGTTCGCGTTAGGATTCAACCATTTTCTGGTCTTATTTCTTTGATGTAATTAGCATAGCCTCTCTTTAAAAAGAGGCAATCTTACAAAAAAATTACAAGAAGAGAGTTTAAAAAAAAGGGTTTAAAAATGAAGCACTTCCTGTAGTCTGGCACATCTTTTTTTTTTTTTTTCTTGCAGTTTCCTTTTTTCACATTTAAACTTTAATTTAGTTGATTTTTTTTTTTTTTTAGTTAACAAGTTGCTCTAACTATATTTATTGGTCATTTCCACATTGATTTTTTTAAATGCTATTTTAAAGAGATATTCTTTTTTTAAAAAAATGAAGTATAATTGATTTACAGTGTTGTGTTAGTTTCGGGTATACAGCAGAGTGATTCAGATGTATATATGTATTCTTATTCAGATTATTTTCCCTTATAGGTTATTGCAAAAAGTTGAGTACAATTCCCTGTGCTATTGTAGTAGACCCTTGTCGGTCATCTATTTTCTATATATAATGTGGCACGTCTTTTTTTGATCTTGAGCACTTGCAATCTGGGAAGTGGGCACCAAAGGTATCTCAGGGATAAAGGCAGTGTGGGATTCAGTCAGGTCAGGCACAGTCAGAGAGACATCACCTCCTTTTCTTAAATAGCATCTGGATTGAAGCTGCTGTTCCCTGGGACGCAGGAGAGGGCAGGATGGGGGTGCCCGCCGCCCTCACAGGCTGGGCCTGTGCCGCCCTCTGCCTGGTGCCCAGCTCCTCCGCCTTTTCCCACGGGGCTGGTGCGGTGGCCTGTGCGGACATGCGACCCAAGCACATTCCAGCCCGGACTCAGAGCCCCGGGACCCACCACATCACCATCCTCACCGGGAGCTCCTCCTACTCAGCGGGTGCCACGATTTCAGGTAGGTGTGGGAGAGGCTTTGAGAGACCCCCAACTCCCACTGGGAGCCCCAAGGTCCTAGTGACAAATTCCAAGTTGTGTTTGTCCAAAGCAGGAGTTTCCTGGGCTACAGTTTGGTTTAATCCTAAGAAGAAATTATGTACCCAAGAAAGCATGAAATATTTATGGTCTTTTTTTTAGTTAATTTTTTTACTGAAGTATGGTTGATTTACAATGTGATATTAATTTATGCTGTACAGTAAAGTGACTCAGTTCTATATGTATGCACATTCTTTTTAATATTCTTTTCCATTACGGTTTATCTCAGGTTAGTGAATACAGCTCCCTGTGCTACACGGCAGGACCTGGTCGTTTATCCATTCTGTGTGTACTAGCTTGCACCTGCTAACCCCAACTCCCAGCCCAGCCCTCCTCTACCCGCACTCCCTTGGCAGCCACAAGTCTGATCTCTTCGTCTGTGAGTCTGTTTGACAGTTTCTTTCGTGCCCTCTTTTAGATTCTGCATATAAGTGATATCATATGGTATTTGTCTTTCTCTTTCTGACTTACTGCTGGAGAAGGGATAGGCTACCCACTCTGATATTTTGGGGCTTCCCTTGTGGCTCAGCTGGTAAAGAATCTGCCTGCAATGTGGGAGACATGGGTTCGATCCCTGGGTTGGGAAGATCCCCGGAGAAGGGAAAGGCTACCCACTCCAGTATTCTGGCCTGGAGAATTCCACGGACTGTATAGGTCATGGGGTCTCAAAGAGTCTGACAGGACTGAGCAACTTTCACTTTCACTTTTCACTTTCACTTATTCAGTATGATGGTCTCTAGTTGCAGCCATAAATCATGATATACTTGCATCATTAAAAGCACATAACAAATCTTATATTGATATTAATCTTTATAGTAGAAGAGGGTACAAATGGCCTTATAAAATTTTTTTGTCTTTATTGTAAGATATAAATATAGTTACCCTGAACAAACGCCCCGTATCAAATATGTGTGAGAAACAGACTGTTTTCCTCCTTATTTAAAACTAAAGTTATCTGAGGGGTGAAAAGAGCATTTCCTGCTGTTTTAGTTCAGGTGCCTAGACAAGCAGAGTGAGGACTTGTGTGCAGGTGGTTTATTTGGGAAATGACCCAAGAAGCACTGATGAAAAAGACAGAATTGGGTGATAGGGAAGAAAGAGACACCAATACGGGGTGTGAAATAGAGTGGGTTACTGCTGTGGGAAATACACTGGGATCCAACCCCAGTGAAGGCCCTTTGAGATACCACCTGACACACGGTTCTGAATCGTCCCTCAGGAGGATGGAGGAAGGGTAGTCAGTGATTGAGGATCGCCCCCCAGGGGTCCCCTTTCCACCATCCACCCCATCCCCTCCCAACGCACAGACTCACACTTCAGAATCACTCCTGCCCACCTTGGGCCAAGCTCCCAAGGTGCCAGCTGGAAGAAAGCAGCAGAGAAAGTCACTGGTGTTGAAGATGGTAGCTCAGCGTAGCAGCAGACTATCCATTTAGCCACAGGGAACTCAGGCACATCAGAGCTGTTGGCTCCACCCTCTTTTGATGGATGCTGCCTCTTTAGATGGGAATTAGAGGTGATAAATGGAAATAAAATGGATTCTCTCTCTATGGTTTTATCCAATCACGTTGTTCTATTGGTTAGTGTGGGGATTAAAAAAAACACATAAAATATTATCAGGGTACTCCCTCAAAGAGTTGCATGGCTTACAGTCTTAGTCCTTCTGAATGAGTGTCCTAGTTTTTCTGTTGTGCTATCAGTACTGGTTATACTTACATGTTTTGAAATTTCTTAATAAGATAGGTATAAAGTAGTGTCTCATTTATAATTGTTTTAACCATTGTGATTGAGCCTGTTTTATTTTCTGTCTCTGTTGGTGATTTTCAGTTTGGTCATCTCTTTTGTTAATTCACTATAACTCTTTGTATAGTTTCCTGATGTATCTTGCAGATATCTTTCTCCGTTTATCCCTTGTGTTCTGATTTCTTCTATGTTGAGTATTTTAAGAAATCATTTTTTTCCCATTATGGCTACTGAGGTTTGCTTAGAGAGACATTCCTAACTCCAATATTAAAAGCAAAAACCAAAAAAACCCAATAAAAAGCCAAACCATTGTTTCTAGTTCTTTTGTGTTTCGTTTTTACATGTCTTTGTTCCAAACAGAATTTATTTGGGGTGTGAAATAGCCCTTCAACCTTTTTTACCCCCTAATGAATTGTTTACTTTCCGGGGACTGGACTGGTCCTAAGCTTTTTGTTTTGAAAAATACTCATATAAAGTCCCCTAGTGCTGCTCCTCCCAGGATGTTGACCTTGATGGACGTTTTCTGTTGCAGTGGCAGTGAGGAGCAGTCGTGATTTCATGGGCTTCCTACTCCAGGCCCGAAGAGTGTCTGATCATCAGATAGCTGGCACTTTTGTCTCCATTCCTCCTCATTCCAAACTGATAACTTGCTTTGAAGAGGCTGACACAGTCACCCACGCGGACAAGTCCCGGAAGAGAAACCTGTCGTTCGAGTGGCGGGCCCCTGCCCAGCCCGTGGGGAACATCAGGTTCTTGTAAGAGAGTTAAGTTCTGGGTCTTGGTAACTGAACTTCCACTATGGAGAAAGGGGACGTCACACACTTCCTCGGTTCCCGCCTCCCCCCGCCACCCCACCCCGCACCTTATAATAAGGACAGGGTCTTTGGGACTGCCCTTACTGGAAAGTCTATATAGGTGATAAGTTTTTTTAAAAATTGCCCCCAACTCCATTCTGTGTGATTATCCATGGTCTAGGAGTGTGTGATGTCCCTTGTCCGTGGGCACAGATGCACCTTGGCCAGTCTCTCCAGAAAATTCTCAGTAGGGGACAAAAGAGCTGCAGGTGGCAATGTCCAGAGAGAGCCCAGAGACAGAGGCAGGCAGACAGTGGACACTTGCCGGGCCTGGGAGAACTGCTGACAGCTCCGTGCTGCAGCTTCTTGTCCATCAAATGGGTGTGATCATGACAATGCCCGCCTCGTGGGCTTGTGTAAAGTCAAAGAGCCAGTGTGTGCCAATTGTGGGAACCAGTTCCTGGCATCCATCAGCTTTATACAATCAGCATCATTCCTCAATGGCATTGTCCTTACTGGCATTGTCCTTCTTTTCAAACATTCATAGGTACCAAGAAAGTGAATTTGTTTGATTTGGTTTGGTTTTTAGGGGAGGGTGTGTGGCTCCATGGTAAAGAATCGCAGCCAATGCAGGAGACACAGGTTCGATCCTTGGGTTGGGTAGATTCCTTGGAGGAGGAAATGGCGACCCACTCCAGTATTCTTGCCAAGAAAATCCCATGGACAGAGGAGCCTGATGGGCTGCAGTCTGTGGGGTCACAGTCCATGGTCAGACACAGCAGAGCACACACCGGCGGTGGTGGTCGTCCTCCTTGGTTTCTTTCCCACCCCCACACACCCTCATGTGCAGAAGAGAAGGATGTGCCGGAGGGTGGGGGCATCCAGACCCCAGGCTTCCCCTGCTGGCTGTCCCCTTGGCACTAGGGAATGTGAGCGATGAGGTGTGTGGCCCCCACCCATCAGGGTCCCTTTTCCATCCCTTTCTGGTGCCCTAACACAGCAAGCATGACAAACAAGGAGGAAAACACCGTTCCCTGATGACTCTGACCACCTGGAAAGGCCAGAACCCACCTGACTGTTGGTGTAACTGGCCCCTGCCAGGACTTTGGTTCCAGTTCAAGGTGGTGTATGAAACCCTTGAATCTGTACAATTACTTTTATTTCTCAAAGCCCTTCCATTTCTAGTTAAAAAATTTTTTTTTTGCTTTTCATGTATTACTTTATTTTTTAAATTAATTTTTATTGGAGTATAGTTGCTTTACAATGTTGTGTTATTTTCTGCTGTATAGGAAACTGAATCAGCTATATGTATCAGTCAGTTCAGTTCGGTGTAGTCGCTCAGTTGTGTCCGACTTTTTGCGACCCCATGAATCGCAGCACGCCAGGCCTCCCTGTCCATCACCAACTCCCGGAGTTCACTCAGACTCATGTCCATCGAGTCAGTGATGCCATCCAGCCATCACATCCTCTGTCGTCCCGTTTTCCTCCTGCCCCCAATCCCTCCCAGCATCAGAGTCTTTTCCAATGAGTCAACTCTTTGCATGAGGTGGCCAAAGTACTGGAGTTTCAGCTTTACATATATACATATGTATATTTTGGATTTTCGGCTCTTTTTCAGATTTTTTCCCATTTAGGTGACCACAGAGCATGGAGTAGAGTTCCCTGTGCTGTATAGTAGGTTCTCATTAGTTATCTATTTTATACACAGTACCAATAGTGTATACATGTCAATCCCAATCTTCCTCTGTTTTTAGACTTACCATAGTAGCTTCTCTGTGCAGCAGTGGAAGTAGATCAGAAGCCATGATCTCCACTGACAGGAAAAGGAGCTGCATCACTTATCAGACGCATCTCTGGGTCCCCACATGCCGTCACCCCAGGATCCTTCCCCACCGTAACATCGACATGTTGATGACCCTTTTACCTGCCCTCTCTCTGGGTGACTTCAGCTAAATTCATCACATTTTTATGATTGTCTTCTGAATACTTACAGTGAGAAAAATGGTACTTGCCCCAAATCCCTGCTTTGGTGAAATTTGGGGAAGGATGAATAAGATCAAGTCGGTACAGATGGTTTTTACTGAAGAGAGGCATTATGTATTCAAAATATTGTTTAGACTATGAATGATTTATCTCTCATTTTCAATAGCATTTACAACCCCAATAGGATTATACCATTGTACAAGAGAATTTTATAAAATTTTCAGTGAACAGTGTAATTCAATTCACGACACACCAGTAATGGTGAATGAGCACAGTTGAAGATGAAACCTTTGGAGTGGACAGTTCTCAGTCAGTTCAGTTCAGTCGCTCAGTCATGTCCCACCTCTTGGTGACCGCATGGACTGTACCACGCCAGGCTTCCCTGTCTATCACCAACTCCCAGAATTTGCTCAAACTCATGGCCATTGAGTCAGTGATGCCATCCAACCATCTCATCATCCTCTGATGTCCCCTTCTCCTCCTGCCTTCGATCTTTCCCAGCATCAGGGTCTTTTCCAGTGAGTCAGTTCTTTGCATCAGGTGGCCACAGTATTGGAGTTTCAGCTTCAGCATCATTCCTTCCTATGAATATTCAGGACTGATTTCCTTCAGGATGGACTGGTTGGATCTCCTTGCAGTCCAAGGGACTCTCAAGAGTCTTCTCCAACACCGCAGTTCAAAAGCGTCAATTCTTCAGCGCTCAGGTTTCTTTATAGTACAACTCTCACATCCATACATGACTACTGGAAAAACCACAGCTTTGACTAGACAGACCTTTGTGGGCAAAATAATGTCTCAGCTTTTTAATATGCTGTCTGGGTTTGTCATAGCATTTCTTCCAGGGAGCAAGCGTCTTTTAATTTCAGTTCTAGACCGAAATTCTAGAAGTTCTAGAAGGGCAGTTCTAGAAGATACTTTTTAGTCAAAATGATTCTTAATGATTATATTTATTCAGGAGAGTAATTGATTTGTACCTGTTGTCTCCTATTTTAATTATTTGCTGCTGTTGAGCTTTTGTTTCTAAAAAGAATG
The DNA here is from genome assembly GCF_029407905.1 of Bubalus kerabau. NCBI lineage: Eukaryota > Metazoa > Chordata > Mammalia > Artiodactyla > Bovidae > Bubalus > Bubalus kerabau. The sequence goes on along the minus strand of NC_073639.1, from coordinate 16,188,374 downwards.
AAGTCGCCCAAGGGAGTAACACAATCATGTACTTCTTTAACTTTTCGTTTGTTCTCTCCTTTCTATTAGGATGGCCCGAGGTATGACTTAAGGAAGACCAAATCCTCCAATCACTCTGCTTTCTTTTTCTACAGTTTATCTGTAGTCCAGTCATATTTCGTTTACTGGGTGAAGATTGAATCATCTGTCGTGTCTCAACAGACACTCAGTAGAGCCCATTCTGACAGCCACGTGGAGCCTGGCTCGCCGATGCCAGCCTCTGGGCAGAGGCTGGAGGACATGGAAAGAACCATCCCAGGTACCGCTTCCCACTGCACTCACCAGCCTGGTTGGCAGCGTTATTTTCACTGTGCCTTGCTTTCACTTAAAAGTGACTCCTGCCGGTTTCCAGTTCTGGGGGCACAAGGTATAGACCACTGTCTTGGGAATGTCAACAGTTCCTGGGGATGTGATCGCACAGCTGTGGGTGGGGGCTGGGGGGATTGCTTGCAAGTTCAGTGTTCACAGCAATGAACGTACTCTGTCCCGCTCAACCTCACAGATGAAGCTGGGCCCTGGATCGCTGCACTTGAGCTGCAAAATCAAACAATAGCCACACACCTCCTCCCACCACCCTCTCCCCTGCCCCACCTAATCAATTTCCACAGTATTTTACCCATTTTTCCTGGACCCCTGAGACTAAATGGGGAGCACCAGAAATAATCCTTTCTTTTTCTTTTTAAAATAAAAGCTCATCCAATTTTGATCGTTACTTTCTGAGGTAGGTAGCTGGCTCTTTGCAGCTTGGGTTGGAGAACAGAATCAGGCTGTTGTAATGGTAATGGATTTTTTCCCAGGCTCACCACGTGACTTTAGATTTGATTGGCCCATGAACTTCTGAAAAAACAAATAAAAATAGACAATGAAGGAAATAAAAAACACCTAAGCAGCTAGAGAATGTCTGACTTACCTGAAGATTCTTGGTGAAATGGAACTTATTTTCATTATTTATTTCTAGTTAAGTGCTCTGAACAGGTGCCTTCATAAAGGCTCCAATCACTTGTACAGAAGATCCAACCTTTAAACCATTTGATCCCATCTTCCTATATTCTTTCTTTTATTCCAGGCTAACAAGATAAGGCCAGCACATGATTTGAATCCCTGACTTTGCTAGTCCAGCAGATCCAGGATCAGAGCCAACCCAGGGCTACCCTCTGCCTATGACCAAAACCTTTGTCTTCTCCCCACTGCCCTGCACAGCTCCTCCAACCTCTCCACCTAGATGCTCCTAAAAGCAGAGAAAAGCTCTCAGGGTCTGAGAGGGTGGCCTTAAGAAAACTCTGCAAACCCAACATGAGTTTGAAGTCTCCTGTATCATGTTATCAATCATGCAAATGTTGCATTTGGATCCCAAGCATGGGTGGAGATCCCTGGTGGCTCAGATGGTCAAGAATCTGCCTGCAATGCAGGAGACCTGGGTTCAATCCCTGGGTCAGGAAGATCCCCTGGAGAAGGGAATGGCTACCCACTCCAGTATTCTTACATGGAGAATTCCATGGACAGAAGAGCTTGACGGGTTACAGTCCTTGGGGTCGAAGAGAGTCAGACATGACTGAGTGACTAACACGTTTGTTTGAAGATGAATAGGAGTGAAAGTGAGGCTTCAGGAAGACGGATCCTGTTGATTCTGCAAAGTCTCTCTGATGGGTGACCCTGCTGGGCACCTTGTCCCCCGGGGCTGGCAGACGCCAGTCTGAGCAGCTGCAGGGTCAACACTTGATCAAGTTGCTCATACTCCTTCCTCTGCTCCTGCCTGTTACCCAATCCATTCCTCTACACAAATCCCAGTGCTTCCCAAAGGAAAAACGTGTGTGTGTACACGCACATGCATTGGGAGAGCCGTCATCTGACAAATTGGAGTGAATTGCTTTAACTGTAAGAGGACTTCAGTAGGTAAATGGGAATGATGAGTTTTCCCATGGGAAGATAGCATATTGTATTTCTCTTTCCAACAGAGCTCTGGGATTCTTTAGGGTCCTATCTGACCCCACTGGGCATGACCTACTTTTATGTCTCCATGTTTGCCTCCTGACATTTCCTTAAACGGAACTGCTCCTCGTGATGAACTGTTTACCTTCTAAGCGGCAGTTCCGATGTCTCCTTTGATCCTTTGTGAACCTTTGCCCCTTGTTTCTTGGTGGGCAAATGTAATTGCTTTCTTTCGCTCTGGTATTAAAGCTCTGACCACACTGTGATTCATAAGGTTGGTCAGGCAGGAGTCTGTCCTCCTAGGTTTTGAGTTCAGAAGCAACAGTTAGCAACCTGCATCATCAGTTCTGCATCCCCAGCACCCGGAACAAGGCCCAGCACGCAGTGGGTCTGCAGGAATCATCTGAATGCATTCAGAGTTCAGGCAGGAGTTAAAAGGGTCATGGTTTTTGCTAAAATCTGTGTGTCTGTGTACGCTTTTCTTTATTTTTCACTTCAGTCTCCCTATTTTTGAGTAATAAAGGCGTAAGAACAAAGTGTCACAGTTTTTTTTTCGTTGTCATTGTTCAATTCAACCCAGTTAGAGCCCTGGCCACAGAAACTTCTGCCAGCACTCTTTGTGTGAACAGCGTGGTCGCCCTGCTGACCACCGTGGTGAGCATGTAGTGCACTTTGCATCTGAACCAGGCCCTGTGCTGCACGCATCTACATCAGTGATTGCACGGTCCCGCTCTCAGCAGTTCTATGCCCCACAGACTATTATTGGTCTCATTTTGCAAAGAAGAAACTGACACTCTGGAGGCCTTGTCCTGCATAGGGTATTCAGGAATTGGCAGAGTAAACAGCTGAACCCAGACGATGACTCCAAACCTGTGCCTGGCTTGTTTGCTGCCCCGTTTCCGATGCTCTGGGCCGTCATGTCCGCTCATCACAGATGGGAGAGGAGACAGGGGAGGGCAGTGATCCCGCCTCTGTCCGTAGCAGGGGCTGGAGTCCCTATCATCACAGCGGAAACTTTTAGCATTAATCCCACGGCAAGAAAGACCTAGAGCTTCAAAAAGAAATCTGTTTTTTGTAGGATCCCACCCTTTTTATTAGCAAGAAGCAGTTTGGTGCAGAAGTAAGAAAACAGAGTGGTCACAGTAGTTTCTATTTTCTCTGGTTGGTGACTGTTAAGAATGTACAAGCCCAGGGACTTCCCTGGTGGTCTAGGGGCTAAGATCCCAGGCTCCCAATATTGGGGGTCTGGGTTTGACCCCGGGTCAGGGAACTAGATCCCACATGCCGCAACTAAGTGTTTGAATGCTGCAACTAAGACCCGAAGCAGTCAAATAAATAAATCTTTTTTTTTTTTTAAAAAGGATGCACAAGCCCAGAAGGGCTAGGAGCTTACTCTTTAAGAAAAAAAACAAACGAACAAGAAAAGCTGGGTGCTTAGTCAGGGATTTCTATTACTGAGCAGATGATCATTTTGTGAGTGCTAAGTCGCTTCAGTTGTGTCCAACTCTTTGTTACCCTGGACTGTAGCCTGCCAGGCTCCACTGTCCATGGGATTCTCCAGGCAAGAACACTGGAGTAGATCACCATGTCTTTCTCCAGGAGACCTTCTTGACCCAGGGATCGAACCCCCATCTCTTATGTCTCCTTCATTGGCAGGCGGGTTCTTTACCACTAAGGCCACCTGGGATGGTCCAGACAATCTTGGTGCTTTTGGTGCTTTTGAGTGGTTCATACTTGATGGTCTGTCCTTAGGCACCTCAAAGACTTGGGCATTCAGCCCATGGTCCTAGCTGTGTGCTAATCGACACAAGGATGATTTCTCCCTCTTTCTTCGCAGTGTCTCTGGGCCTCCACTTGGCTCCCAGTCTCCCCATCACTCTTCTTCAGCAGCGCACAGATGTCTCTGCTGCGGCCATAACTGCAGCTGGAGAAGAGGACAGCTTAGATCCTGTTCCTACCAGTGTTTGGGTGACAGAGTTCCTCGGGGCCGCAGAGACTCCATTCCAAGCATCTTCACACACAGCTGTTGTAGTCAGCGATGGCCATCGCCCCAGCAGGGACAGCAGCCCAACCCTGGAACCATCCCTGGGTGTCCCGGGTCTGGAGAGGCTTGTGGCCCTCAGGGGCTTCTCTGCAGAGAGCTTCACTTCCGACTTCAGCACCTGCCACAGGTGATTGATCAGGGGGTAGGCCATTCGGGACAGGTGGTGGGGTGAAGCCAAACACAAGTGTGCCAAGGAAATGTAACCTTCCTGCTATCAGACAGAAACAGATCTCAACCGTATTTACTCTTAAGTTCATGAGAAGCACTCATTGCAGAAGGGCTGGGTAGGTAGATTATCTTGGGAAACTGTGCTGTTTTGGCTGAGGTCTCTGAGATGCTGCTATAAATAAAATATAAATGTAGGTTACATATTTAGATACATAAAATTATAAGTATACAATATATAAGGTATATAAATCAATAAAAAGATTCAGTGGGTCTTTGCTGCCATCCTCACTCACCTCCCTCTCCATTCCCTCTCCAGCCCCCGACTGCAAACTCCAGTGTTTCCAAGAAATATAATGTTATCAGTACACACAACAGTGATAGGAAGCATAGCTTTTTGATTATCATACTAAGGGAATTAAGTCAGACAGAGGAAGACAAATATCATATGATATTGCTTATATGTGGAATATAAAAAAAGTGATATAAACAAACTTATTTACAAAACAGAAACAAATTCACAGACTTAGAAAATGAATTTACCAGGGGTGAGGGGTGAGGAGAGGGACAGATTGGGATTTGGGGATTGACATGTACACACTGCTGTATTTAAAATAGATAACCAACAAGGACCTGTTGTATAGCACGGGGAACTCTACTCAGTATTTTGTAATAATCTAGATGGGAAAAGAATTTGAAAAGGAATAGATAGATGTATAACTGAATCACTTTGTTGCACATCTGAAGCCAACACAATATTGTTGATAGACTCTGTGCTGTGCTTAATTGCTCAGTCGTGTCTAACTCTTTGGGACCCCATGGACTGTAGCCTGCCAGGCTCCTGGGGATTCTCCAGGCAAGAATACCGGAGTGGGTTGCCATGCCCTCTTCTGGGGGATCTTCCCAACCCAGAGACAGAACCCAGGTGTCCCACATTGCAGGTGGATTCTTTATGGTCTGAGCCACCAGGGATACTGGAGCGAGTAGCCTATCCCTTCTCCAGGAGATCTTCCCGACCCAGGAATTGAACTGGAGTCTCCTGTATTGCAGGCAGATTCTTTACCAGCTGAGCTACCAGGGAAGCCTGTTAATGGATTCTACTCCAATACAAAATAAAAATGAAAATAAACAAGTAAATAAATTTCTAAAGGAAAAAACAATAAAACATGGAGGCAAAGTAGGTAGGCAGGAAGAGAGATAAAATAAGATTAGTCATGAAACGATAATTTTTGAACCTGGGTGGTACATATCTGGGGGCTCATTATATTATTCTACATTTTTATTCTGAAGAGTTTTATAATAAAAGGTAAAGAAAAAACCCAAATACTTAGTGACTCCTTCTCGGCATTTTTTCTCTTCCTTTTAGGACTCAGAATGATCCAAGCTTTGATTCACTGGAAACTTGTCCGCCCTCGGATAGGGATGAACAGGTAACAGCCACGTTGTACACAGGCAGTGGGTATGATATTTTTGATCCCAGAGTGGGAAGTTCCACACTGGGTGATCCTAGCTATTAGACTAGTAACCAAAATCGGTGAGAAGGAGGCCAGGGTGTGATGTATACACAGCATTTTTTTTCTCAGTCAATACCAGCCTTTCCATTATCCACAGTGTCTCTGAAGTTATTGGCAATTACAGAAACTGGTGGTTTTCGTGATATGTTTTCCCACTTAGCTTTGGTTAATAATTCCTCTCTCCTCTTCCCCCACCATCTCCTTTATAACATTGGCCTCAAAATACCATGTATGGTCCCAGAGGTTAGATCAATGGGCAGTATAAAATATACATGGTCAATGATTTACTGTTCCTTTGAAGTCTTAAAAGGAACACAAAATAAAACATGGTATAATATCCTTACTCAAATTTATAGGAGCCTACAGCAAGCTTCAGTGGTCCCTTTTGCAGTGGTCTTAGCATCAAAAGACACACTCAGAGCTTTCAGCCACTGGAGATGACGGTCACCCATATCGTCCTGGACCCTCTAATAGGACCCTGTGTTTATTCTTGTAACTGGCCTCCATGCTGTCTTGGGAGGGTTTCCATTAATCTCCTTGTCCCCATCAATAACAAGTGCATATTTATCTGCTTGGGTGTTTTCCTCTGAGCTCTTTTAAGAGCAGGCATGAGGCTGGGTTTTCAGCTGCTGCCTGGGGTTCTTTAAGGAACTTGGGATAGTTGCAAAGTTCAACAGCTGCTTGGAGGGAAGCCTAGCTTCTTTGATTTTTCTTTTTCCCTTTGCTTTTCTAGGACAAGATGCAGGCCTCTAATAGGACAGTGATGAGACCTCCTTCGTACACTGTCCATCTCCCCCATCCTCACCTCTGGTCCTCCGCGGCACTCACTGGACATGGGGCTGGGGCAGCCCAGCCAACTCCTGCCCTCCACACCTCTGCCACCTCCAGGCCCACCACTGCTGATGGCCAGTTAGAGGCATCAAGACCCTCTGCCAGCTTCCTGCCTCGGTCAAAGCACAAGGAGCGCGGAGTGGAGGAGGGCAATGGAGCAGCTGGGGTGGGGGACCCCAGGAAGACCAACCCAAGACCTGAGCTCGGGCAGGATGGAGCCAGGGCCCCGTGGGGGATCCAGCTCAGGACTCCGCAGCTGGGTGTCCTGCTCTGCCTCTCGGCCGTGCTGGGCATGGCTGTGGTTGTTGGCCTTCGTTACCTGCACACCCAGTATTGCCGCAGGCAGATGGAGGTGTCCTTTTGTGAGCCTGCCGGGGATGCGGTTGCCACAGGTGACGGTGGTGAGATCGTGCACATCCGGAGAATTGGAGACAACAGTTTTGTTTTGGTCGAAGGGGAATGCAACTGGATTGCTCCCTCTGTGAGCAGCAAGAAAACAGTCCTCTGAGAAAATCGTGGTCCCAGGCCTCTCTGGGTTCCCCCTGCACCCTGTAGAGTGTCTCAGCCAGAACAGACCTACTGAGAATAGTTGATGCGGACAGCGATGCACGGTGCACCCACCCCCACCCCTGTCAGGGAGCAGTTAGTAGAGGAAGCAATACAAGGACAGTTTTATCATCAGAGGGAATTCTTCCCCAGCTTTGTTGTCTTAACATCTGTAATTTAGCTGCCTTTTTTTTTCTTCTCGCAATTAGACGTTCTGTTTGAAGACTTAAACCCAACACAATGAATATTGTATAACCTGCTCATTAACTAGACTCCCGTGGCCGCCGAGCTTCCTCCGTTGCCTTAAGGAACCTGCAGAAATAGAACTTCTGTCCCTCCTCAGCGTTGTCAGCCTCATCACCTCTAACTCTTTGAAAAAAATACCAACGGCGGAGTTGTGTCTCTTTCGGCCCTCCCTTTGCCTCGCCGAGCCACCCCCCAGAGAAGTCTTGTTTTTCCAAACTAGAGTTCAAAGTTGGCTCTGATGTGGTCGACTGGATGAGTGCAAAGGTATTTTGCCTTCCAGGAAACTCAGACGTGTGGCAAATCTGCCATGGAAATTGGTCAAAGGCAAGGAAGATTTTAGAGAGTTTGATTGGCACATCTGTGGAGAAATATACTTGCAGCACGAGGTCTTAAACCCGAGAGAGGGGTAAGCAAACCTCCTTTTCAGGTGTAAATGGATCTAAGATCTCCCATCCATTTACACTTGATGAAAGACTAAGTAGCCCGCCAACTAGCAGACTTCTTGCCTTTGCCAAAGGTCAGGCTGAAAAATAAATGATAATATCAGCACCGTTTTAAGAGCCTTTATCTGTCTAAGAAAGCATGATGGACGGAGACCATTGTGACTCTAGGAAGATCACTTTGATTTAGCAAGAGTTCCATAGATACCAAATGGGTTCAAATATAACTCTTGAATATGGTCACCTAATACAACACATGAGAGTTAGCTGCCTTTTCAGAGGTAAACCTACGACAGAGTCAAGGTCCATTTTAATGTGGAAACAAAAGCACTATAAATTTGGAAATGATATTTCCTGATTGAGTAGCTAAATTGTGTAGGTTGTGCCAAGAACTGTATGTATATTTTCACATTGAGTTCCTACAAGAACTTCATGAGGAAGAAGTTCAATAATTTGCTAAAGAGAAAGAGACATTCGTGACATTGCAACTCAATAACAAAAACATTAAAAAAAAAAATCAGGTGTGTAGGAAAGGGCTACTTCTGGTTCCAGCCTGTTAGCTCACTGGGCATCAGCTCCAAGACTCCATCCTCCCAGATTCTAACGTAGACACATCTGTCCCTTGACTTCAGGCAAGTACCTCAACGGGCACACAGAGACCTAGGAGCGTGTGCGTGTGCTAAGTTGCTCCATCCTGTCTGACTCTTTGCAACCCCATGGACTATAGCTGGCCAGGCTCCTCTGTCCATGGGATTCTCCAGGTCAGAACAGTAGGGTGGGTAGCCATTCCCTTCTCCAGAAGATCTTCCCAACCCAGAAACTGAACCCTTGTCTCCTGCATGGCAGGCAGATTCTTTCCTGTCGGAGCCACCAGGGAAGGGACCTAGATGATTGTGTTCATAAATGGAGGTGTTCTAGAAATGCTGTGGAGAGAGACACCTGTACTGCACTCCTATGGGGACCACAGAAATCCATCCCACATACCCCACCCTCCCCAGAGATGCCCTCTCCCCAAGATTCAGACGAGACATCTCACTAGTAGGGAGCTCCCATCTGGCCACGTCACATCAGACCTGGGTGCATCACATATACCCTCCCTTCCAGATCCTTCCTGTCCAAGAGGATATCATCCTGTGGAAAAAGGCTGTTTTGCTTATCCCTTACTATGAAATGAACTATCCCTTGACTCAGTGCTTTGAAACAGTGCCTACCGCTGAAGGTCTCACGTGGTGCTGGGGTTGCCTGGGCTCAGTTGGGCAGTTCTTCTGCTCGGCGTGTGGTCCAATGGGCTGGAATATCCCAGGTGACTCATGCAGGGCACTGGCAGTTCGTGCTGGTTGCCAGCTGGGCACTCACTGGGTCCATTGATGAGTATGGGAAACAGTTTGCGTCTCTGTTTTGTGGCTTCTTACTGCCTGGTGGCTGGGTTCCCAGAGGACGTGTCCCAGGCTGACAAAATCAGAAGCTGGGCTCTTGGAAGGCCTGGCCTGGGAAGTAACATGGTTGCACTCCTGTCGTGTTCTGGTGGTCACAGCAGGTCACAGTGATTGACAGCCCTCATTCTTCCAAGGGAAGGGCAACCGATTTCCACTTTTCAAAGGGAGAAGTGAAAAAAGGAGTTGAAGATGTGTTTAACTCACTGCATCGCCGGTTAGACTGCTGACCTGCCACAGGGCTGGCATAGGAGGACAGTCTGCTCATCTCCAGGAGATGCCATGGGTCACCCTCCCGTCAAAGCCTCAAAGGGGCTAAGGGAAGTCTCCAGGTTTTAGGATTTGTTTTTTTGGCTGTGCCTTGAGGTTTGCAGGATCTTCGTTTCCCGAGCAGGGATTGAACCCAGGCCCACGACAGTGAAAGTGCAGAATCCTAACCATCGGATTGCCAGGAATTCCCCAGGCTCTAGGGTTTAGGCACCTCTTCTTCCCTGGCTGGGAACCCCACATCAGGCACACTAGTGAATGAGCACAAGAGTCAGCCAGACCTCTGAGCCTCTGCTTCCTCATCAGAGATCAATGGATCACAGAACGATTTACCTCTTCTGGCTGTTGTGAAGATTAAACACATGTTAAGTACTTAGCAGTCTCTAACTAATTGACTTGTTATTGTTATCAAGGTCATTCTGCAGCTGCGCACTATCTTTAAATCTAGTCCATTTAAAGAAATCCTGTGGCCACCCAAACCGTGATTCCGATCCACGACAACTCCTCCCCCTGCGGCCCCACTGCCCAGCCTAGCCGTTGGTGGTACCACTGCTCTGGTTGTCATGGCAGCACTGGCCACAGTTCCTGCGGGGGGTCAGACATTATTGCTGAGACATTCTGAGTAAACTCTTTTTTTGGCAAAGGTGGCTGGAGTCTCCAGGCCTGAAGTCAGGACACATAAAACCCCTCTGTCACAGTGATCTTGAAGGTCCTCTAAGCCTGACTTCAGAGAAACCCTAGAGAGGAGCGAGTAGGAAGTGTTGACTTAACCTGAAGCTACTAACTAGAGCACAAAGCCCTGAAAAGTTAGGCAGAGGACTCCAATGCAGTATCTTAAAAAGAGCCGTTTTTGTTTTGTGGAAGCAGCTACAGCATTGTTCAGCCAACCACTTCTTGGAGGGGAAGGCGGTTTGGGGCTAAACACACATTTCGGGGATAATAACAGAAAAACAATTGCTGAAAACTCTATTTTAAACAAATGGTTTAACATCTATTGTGCTAATTTCATAATCACAGATCAGGAGTAGGGGTGGATCTTAACCTTTTTACATCCACAGACTATTTCTGATATCTCTAATTAATTTCTCCCCTTGGATACAATGATTTGGGAAAATCACAACTTAACGTTTAACCGTAGCCTGGCTGAGCTTGCTTACTGTCAAGGCTGTCTGGATTAATTTGCTGTTACAATGTTTGTTTTCTTTTTTAGAAAAATTCTGATTAACAACAACAAAAAAAATGGGTCAACAAGCCAGTAAATATTTAAACAAGTGTCACGTTTCATTTGAAAAGTTGTCTGAAAAGAGCTGGCAATTTATGAATAAATTATAGATAGCATACCCTCTTCCAGTCTTGGACTTCCGGTATTAAAAAGAGATCCCAGTCTTTCTGGAACGAAGGCTCTGTGATTTGACTTCACACCACTCCAAACTATCCCCCCCTTCTAAAAATGGTGCATGGCAAGGAATTTCTCCCATCCACGTGAAATGAACTTGCATCCATTTGCTTTATTAAGCTTGAGAATTTCTCCCTGCTTTCAGGGAGCTATTCAGAACTCAACTCCATCTGGCCTTTGCTATGCTATGCTATGCTAAGTCACTTCAGTTGTGTCCGACTCTGTGTGACCCCATAGACGGCAGCCCACCAGGCTCCCCCATCCCTGGGATTCTCCAGGCAAGAACACTGGAGTGGGTTGCCATTTCCTTCTCCAATGCATGAAAGTGAAAAGAGAAAGTGAAGTCGCTCAGTCGTGTCCGACTCTTAGCGACCCCATGGACTGCAGCCTACCAGGCTCCTCTGTCCATGGGATTTTTCCAGGCAAGAGTACTGGAGTGGGGTGCCATTGCCTTCTCCGGTTTGCAAAACCAGCCATAATCATCTCTGACTTAGAATGTCAGGAAGGCCTTGATGAAAAAAAGTAGGTTGATGTTTTTTGAGTTTGTTCTGTTCTGTTTTGGGGGCCACACCATGTGGCATGCGGGATCTTAGTTTCCCCACCAGGGATGGAGCCTGTGCTCCCTACGTTGGAAGTGCGGAGTCTTAACTAGTGGACCTCCAGGGAAGCCCCTTTGTTCCGTTCTTTAAATGCAAAAAGAAAATGTGAACATTTTGAGACTCTGCTCCTTCGAGCAGATGGGTCGAGTGGCCAAGACAACTTAAATCTGGGAAATGCTTTTTGGTTTCTGCATTTCGCTTTTAAAACATAAATCCTTTTTTGCTGCGCTATCTCTGCATTCCCTAATGGCTCTCCGTCTTACTCAGAATAAAACCTCTACAGCCGAACTGGGTTGACCAGGTACTATGAGACCTGGGACCACCTTCTTGCACATTCCCAGAGTTTTCAAGAATGGTCCAGGGATGCAGCACAGCCCCATCCACCTCCCTTGGCCTGGCGTCTCTTGTTGCCTGGAGCCCCGTTCCCTCCAGACATCCGCGGCCTTCAGCATCGTGCTCCCATGTCGTCTCATGACCACTGTCCCCCTCCCCACTCTCTGCGCCCCTCCCTGCTTCCTAATATTGACATCACTTCTCACCTCCCAAGTCTATGCCTTCATTCACTTGTATGTTTTCTGACTCTCCTCAATGAGGATGCTTCATAAAGGCAGAGAAAACTGCTCTGTGTCTTGTTATTTCCCCAGCACCTAGTATTGTTCGCAGTCTGCAGTAAGTCATCAATAACTAATGAGGGAGTAAAAAGTTCAATGTCTGTATTACCATCGCCGCTGGCTGGTCTGGACTGAACTTGAATGTGCTGCACCTTGGGCTCCTGCAGCTGCCTGAGTGTCAGGCAGTATGAATTTCCCTCCAAAGGTGAGGTACGAGTGCCACTGTCCCCAGGTGACGACCTTCTGTGTCTCAGAGCCACAGCTCGTGGAGTTCTTGGGAGGAGTTGAGAATGGACTTGACTTCTCCGTCTGGGCTGAACAGAAGGAAAGCTGAACAGTTTTCCAGATTTACCTGTGAGCACACTTAGTCTCTGTGGTCTGGCCCAGGGTTTCTCATCCTTCATGCCATCCACACTGGGGGTCGGATCATTTTTTTCTGTGGGGGACTGTCCCATGCATTGTACGCTATTGAGCAGCATCCTTGGTCTCTTGCAGGGCTTCCCTGGTAGCTCAGCTTGTAAAGAATCTGCTTGCAATGCAGGAGACCCCAGTTCGGCTCCTGGGTTGGGAAGATCTCCTGGAGAACGGAAAGGCTACCCACTCCAGTATTCTGGCCTGGAGAATTCCATGGACTATATAGTCCATGGGGTCGCAAGGAGCTGGCCACGACTGAGTAAATTTCACTTTCACTTTTTGGTCTCGGTACTCTCTAGATGACAGGGGCACCCCTGGTGTGACAACCAAAAACATTCCCAGACATTGCCAGATGTCCCCTGTGCAGGGTGGAGTCGGGGTGGATGGGTAGAGTCATCCCCAATGGAGAACCACTGGCCTAGCAACTAAGAGGTGAAAGGACAGGCCCTAAGATGAAGCTGCTGCTGCTGCTACTGCTGCTGCTGCTAAGTCTCTTCAGTCGTGTCCGACTCTGTGCGACCCCATAGATGGCAGCCCATCAGGCTCCCCCGTCCCTGGATTCTCCAGGCAAGAACACTGGAGTAGGTTGCCATTTCCTTCTCCAATGCATGGAAGTGAAAAGTGAAAGTGAAGTCGCTCAGTCGTGTCCGACTCTTAGCGACCCCATGGACTGCAGCCTACCAGGCTCCTCTGCCCATGGGATTTTCCAGGCAAGAGTACTGGAGTGGGGTGCCATTGCCTTCTCCAAGATGAAGCAGCCGCTCCTAAACCATTCCCACATTCAGCAACGGCATGGATAGCCTTGGTACAGAGAACTACAAGATGTAAATATAGGAAATGGCTTTAAAGATCATCTGACTCACTGGGTTTAGATTTTTCCTTTTATTAGGTACAGCAATAAAAGCTGAATGCTGTAGTTGAAGTCTGTGTATATTTCCCTTTCCTCCTGTCCCGGCTCCTTCTCCCACACCCTGGGGAACGGTCTCAGAAACTCAGGGCTCCAAGAAGCATGGACTGAAAGTATTAACAACACCCCCTCCATGCAGATGAGGACAGCCAGGCCTCTGAGCCATCAGAGACAAATAAGGGAGGGTCTAGGTGGTCCTTTGACTCCTGCCTTCCATCCCAATTTCCAACATACTTTTCTTTCCACTGCACTTGGCAGATCATTTATCTTCTTGGAGTATGTTGGGTGCTGTAAATATTTCAATAGATCCAGAGAGAGCCTGGAATCAAACAGAAAAATGGCCCAGAAAGATTAATCTACAGTTGCCGTTAGAACCAGAAGGATGACGGGACTTTGGAGACTGGCCACTGTGATGGGCCAGACCAAGCCATGACCTGTGACAGGGCCCGGCAGTGGGCCAAGGGACGAGATGCGCTGGAGAAGAAAGGACCAATAGACCTGGATGGGGGCATGCTGGCTGTCCCCGCCCACTGCCCACCTAGGAGCCACCAGAGTAAGACGTAGCTTTAATTTACAACCACCGTCTTGAACTCACTCCCTCCCTTCTCTGGGTTCTGCATTTTCTGCCCTTCAAACAGCACCTGGAGACAATCTTCCCCCATCAGCCAGAGAGAGACGGTTTCTGCCAAGTGTTCTGTTAGTTACTTTGTGGAGGAAAGAAGCTGCCTGGAAATGCATTCCACTAGATATTAAAGAATGTATTTTCCTGATTTATAGTCAGGCTAGGCAGGGTTGTCTGAGAGGCAAGGAACCAATGGGGATATCCACTTGGACTAATGATTAATTATTATATATAAAGTGATGTTTTCCTATCAACCGACAGGCTAGAAAAAGAGACTGCAGCTTGCCAGGTTAGCATCACGGGTCACAGATGTTGCCTCTGCATTTTCAGATTGTCTAATCCATTACAGACGGCATCCTCTCATTTAGAAACATAATTTGTTGTTATCGCAGATAAAAAAAAAGCTGACATTTCACTTGCAAGCCAAAGATTAGCATCAAGGCACAGGCCTGCATGTGAGAGTACATTAAGATGGGGCTGTGCCGTCCCTGAATCAAGGACTCCAGGCTTGAGCCGACAGAGCTGTAGATGGCGGCTGACTTCTGATCTTTATTATGCAAATGTGCAGCCCCGAGAGCCAGGCTGTTTAACCTCATCAGGGGAAATGTCACTGATCATTTCGGGTTCCAAATGTAGCACAAGCATTAGTACTATTATGTTATGATTATTATTATTTGTAGGGCATGATGTAAGCCTGAGCCCTCTGATTAAGCTGAGTTTCTACTTACTCAGGCCCTCTGGGGTCGAAAACCAAAGTCTTCTTGATATTAAACAAATAAACAAATGTATTTCGTTCTCTCTCTTTAATGCTAGCGGAGGGGGTGCTTCCCAGGGCTGGTGTCCTCCAGGCATGGGGAAGATGGTGAGAGTTTCACAGTGTCTAATTTCCACCCCCGGCTGCCACCTCTTCTCCTGTCTCCTCCAGGACTTCTGCCTCGGGGACAGAAGTGTTTAGAGAAGCTGGGGCAGGAGAGGGGGGCAGATGTAAGGGTGGAAAATGATGAGGAGGATGGAAAAGAGAGAGAGATACTTACTGCATGAGATTAGAGAAGAAAGGGCCTAAGGAGGGGAAAAGATCCTTCAGCCCTGGGCATGAGTCCCTGCTATCTAACTGAGCCATAAAGCAAACCGAGAAGGCTCCCGGATCTAAGAGGTGGAGACAAAAAGAGCTTGGAATCAAGCAACAAAGAAAAGGAAGTCAGCGAGAAGGGGAAAAGTCAGAGGCAGCTGATCTGCTGCCCAGGGTGACAGAAGGCGAAGGCTATGCCTCTCTGAATCCAGATTTCGGGACCCGAACCAGCAAGGTCCTACTTTCAGAAGAAAAGACTCTTGATGCGGGAAACTAGGAAAGAGAAGAACAACACACAGCTATAGTGAAATTCTGGAGCAGAAAATACAGCCCGAGTGTGTTCCCAGCCTGGCGCTAGGGAAAAGGTCCGGTTTTAACAAGGAGCCCAGGAGGGAGGCTGGTTCACTGCATAAATGGAGGCTCTAGATGCTTCTCTGAAGACCCCGAGAGACTCTCCACCTAGCCCCGAATCCTTCAGGTGTAAACGCTGACATCAGGGTCTCAGTCCAATTAAATCAGACTTCTTAGGAGTGGGGTCCACGCCCTTATTGTTTAAAGCACTCTGGGTGACTCCATTGGGCCGCCAGGGCCGAGAACTGCTGCCTTAGATTCGGATGGACATAAACTCCACAAACTCTTGCGTGTTTATTTTCTGCTGTATCCTCTGGCATCTAGGACAGCGCCTGACAGAGAGAAGAAGTTGAATATAGATTTACTACAAAAAAGTGGGTGAAAAGAGGCATTTCTGTGCTAGAAACCAGTATGGGTTTCGCTGGTAGCTCCATAGTATAAAGAATCCACCTGCAATGAGGGAGGCACGGGTTCAATCCCTGGGTTGGCAAGATCCCCTGGAGAAGGACCCATTCCGGTATTCTTGCCTGAGAAATTTCATGGATAGAGGAGTCTGGCGGGCTAAAGTCCATGGAGTCACAAAAGAGTCAGACATGACTGAGCAATAACAATAACTACAGCTGTATATAAGTAGGTCATTCAGGGCACAGTGCAGAGGTGGTACCTCCCAGCCCTCCAAGAGCCCTGCTGTCAGGGGTACGTTTGTCCCTTGTTGTCCCAGAGCAAGCAGACACACAGCTGTTGCACCCTAGATGTGGGTTCTTTAGTTGACATGAGATCAACAACCCTACCACCCAAGGAGTTGGTCCAGTTGTCTTCCTCCGTTCTCCTGGGTGTGCTGGTGTGACCACACGGCTTTCAGAGAAGGGGCTCAAACTGCCACCCCACCATCGGCTTGCAGCCCACTATGGGCCATCATCTTTCTCCACCAGCAACTGAGGAAGAGTCAAGGATCACTTCCGGTGGCCTTTTCTTCCTTACTGTTCCTGCTCAGGGTCTGGTCCTAAAGAGTTTGACAGAAGTGTTGGGTGACCTTTCCCTGGAGTCAGGAGACCTGTCCCTTTGGCTGCTGGATGAGAGGATCCTCACGAAGGGAAGCGAAGGAGGAGCCCTGCGTGTGGACTTGGATCTGAGTTATTTGGTGGAGGAGCGTCTCAGCAGCATGTCTGCGGGATGGAAGCCAAGGGACTCTGACATCAGCTGCCAGACTTGTGTACCACTGACAAGAGCTGCAGAAGCGACACGTTGGAGCAGTGTGTGATCCTTCCGCTAATTCCTGAGAGTCCTTCAGCAGATGCTGCGAGAGAGTGGTGTTACTGTGAGCCCACTTCAGACCGTGCATGATGCCCCTGTGAAACGTTTGGGCTGGGAGAGAGGTTAGGATCGCATTGTTTATCTCCCTGTTTCCACCAAGAAACAAGGCGTAGGAAAAGAAAGACAATATTGGGGAGCAAGATGGGCCTCCATTTCAAACTTGACGTCACTACTGATGAACCCTAAAACTTCTGGCAAGTCTTTTGACTCAGTTGTCATGTTTAAAAAGTGAGGATGATACAATTTACTGGACCGATTTATCGTGAGCAATAGATCTTAGGGCTATTATGAAATCCTCTATTTTTTGAATCCTATGCAATTATTATTCCAACATTGGGCTCTGAGCTCTTTGAAGGCTTAGACAGCATTATTTTTTTTTTCCTTACCAGACTGAGTAGGTTTAATGGTGGACCCCAAAGGTATGTCCAAGTTGTAATCTCCAGAACCTGCAAAGGTGACTATGTGGAAAAATGATCTTTGCACATGTAATTGTGGATTTTGAGATGAGATCATCCTGGATTTAGGGTGGGCCCTGGCTTATTTGTTTGTGCTCACTCAGTCATGTCCAACTTTTTGTGACCCCATGGACTGTAGCCTGCCAGGCTCCTCTGTCCAAGGGATTTCCCAGGCAAGAATACTGTAATGAGTTGCCATTTCCTACTCCAAGCATTGTCTTTTATCTTTGTGTCATTAACCTCTAACACAGTAAACAACTGGCACATAATAGATGCTTAAATGTAAACTTCTCAGAGCATTCTGCCCAAATGCCTCCTCTTAGGACTTCCCAAGTTATTCATTACACTCTCTTGGTTTCCTTCAGAGCCTCAGAATGATATATCTGCTTGTGTACCATTTATCTCGGAATTAGATTGCAGTTTCCATGAGATGCAGACCTGGTCTGTCTGGATGGTCAGAATCTAGAGCAGTGCCGGGTGCAAAGTGGGTGCTCAAATACATTTGTCTAGTGGGGAAAGGGGGCCTTCCTCCTGGCTTAGATGGTAAAGAATCTACCTGAAATGACAGGGACCTGGGTTTGATCCTTGGGTTGGGAAGATCCTCTGGCAAAGGGAATGGTAACCCACTCCAGTATTCTTGCCTGGAGAATTGCATGGACAGAGGAGCCTGGTGGGTTATACAGTCCATGGGGTCGCTCAGACACGACTGAGAGACACACACACACACACACACACACACAGGAGAAAGGAAGGAACGGCGGCTATTTTATTACTATTCGTGATAGGAGTGGTTGCAAGATGAATTGGAATCCATGCAAACGGAGAAAAGTTACGTGGCTCTGACCAGAAAGGTCAGAAGCAGGTTGAGCTTCCTCCTCATAGAATTCTGCGTGAGAACCTTTCTTTAGGGCCGGCGATTCCTAGGGCCTCCGCCAGGGGGCCCTTCCTGCTAAACTGAGCAGCGTGAGTGGTTTTCTGACGTGGACAAAGGGCTGTCTCGGAGCCTGAACTGGGGCCTCTGGGTGAGCCGGCGGGGGCCACACCCTCTCCCGGGCTCGGCACCAGGGGAAGGCTCCAGACGGCTCGGGCTGTGCGCCAGGCTGCTCGGTTCCAGTGGGAAAGCTGACCTTGGCCAGGAAGAACCAGGAAGAGGCACAAATGACTCATTGTCCCACATCCTCC